>NC_074724.1:31466504-32080254 GCF_947242115.1 Biomphalaria glabrata
TGACACGTTTTCATTAACTCACACTTACAAAAACAAATTTTATACAAGATCGATGCTGGCTAATGTTACTATTTGTCGGCTCTTATTTAAACTCTCTCTCTCTCTCTCTCTCTCTCGCTCCCCCCTCCCCACTCTATCTCCCCTTGTTTCTCTTATACAGACAATTTTTTCCTTGTCTAAAGGAAACTTGACTTGATTTGGCGTGAGATAGTTCCTGTGGGTGGTTAGTAATTCATGACCATTAGCTGTTGTCAATCAAATCAACTCTTACGCTCCATATAGAGGACAACTGGGAAACTGTGTGGTCAGACAAAACAATCCATCAAGCATATTATTTGATTTACCATCGTGTTCAATTAGGTGTTTGCTGTAACAGTTGTTCTCTTCAAATGTACTTAACATTCTTGATGAAGGGCAATTTTTTTTTTTTAAAATGTGATTAGTCATTTTCGGCATAGGGCACGATTCATAAGCAATTATTCTAGTTCACTTTTTTTTTTAATGTAAGGAAAAGTGATTTTAATAATTAACAATAAAATAATAGCAAGTGGAAAAAATAAATGGAATTGTATCTACTTGATTAGATATAAATAAAAAATAATAAAAAGAAACGATTTAAATAATTGTAAAACATAAAAAAAGGCGCCGGCATTAGTGGTGTACGCTCTTTCTGAAATCAATCAGTCACCTTCACCTATCCCTTAGTCTTTTTGACCGTTGGGGCACCACACATGACCGTCCCTCTCCATTCCTCTCAATCTTTTGCTTCGCATAGAAGCTCTTTCAATGGCATGCCCGTCCATTCTTTTATGTTGTCTTCCCATCGCTTTTTTCTGCCTGCCTCTTCTTCTTTTTCCTGGTGCTGTTCCCTGAAGGAAGGTCTTTGCAAGACCCGTAGACCTTGCAATATGGCCATATAGTTTTAATTTGCGTTTTTTTAGTCATTCTTGGCGTACTAACTAAAGCTACCAGAGTGACAATACCCGGCATTCAATCGGTATAGAAGGCCTGAACAATGACGTGCAACCTGTGGGCAATTTAGACCAATAGATCTTTGCCACGTCACAGGACACGCCCATCTACGTTGAAAAACTATAAATATCCATCTGTTCCTGTCAACCAAGTTAAAGTTCTGTTCAGGTCAATAAAGTTATAGTTCTTTTCCAGTCAATCTACTAATTGATCTGTTTCAGTCAATCAAGTTATAGTTTTGTTTCAGTCAGGATGGCTGCCTGGTCGTGAGGTTTGCGCGCTAGACTGTCGTTCGGATTTATCGACGGTCGAGGGTTCAAACCGTCGTCCTGCGGGAGGTTTGGACTAGGAAGTAAACTATCTTCAACTCCGAAGGAACATCCGCAACATGTAAAACATTTTACATACATTTTACAAACAATCAAGTTATAGTTTTGTTTCGGCCAATCAAGCTATAGTTCTTTTCCAGTCAATCAAGTTATAGTTATGTTTCGGTCAATCAAGTTATAGTTATGTGCTAGTCAATCAAGTTATAGTTTTGTACTAGTCAATCAAATTATAGTTTTGTACCAGTCAATCAAGTTATAGTTCTGTGCCAGACAGTCAAGTTATAGTTATGTACCAGTCAATCAAGTTATAGTTCTGTGCCAGTCAATCAAGTTATAGTTATGTTCAAGTCAATCAAGTTATAGTTATGTTTCAGTCAATCAAGTTATAGTTCTGTACCAGTCAATCAGGTTATAGTTATGTTTCAGTCAATCAAGTTATAGTTTGTACCAGTCAATCAGGTTATAGTTATGTTTCAGTCAATCAAGTTATAGTTATGTTTCAGTCAATAAAGTTATAGTTATGTTTCAGTCAATTAAGACATAATCATGTTCCAGTCAATCAAGTTATAGTTTTGTACCAGTCAATCATGTTATAGTTCTATTGTGGGAGCACCTGCTTGCTGCCAACAAACAGCTTAGCGTGTTTACTTATTTCAACTCAATATTTTATTGCAGCGGCATATGTTTGGACTACAAGGGGATCAAGTGCAGCAATGTTTCCTCCCCGACCACCACCCTCCCCAAACCTTTCCACACACCCCTCTTGAAATGTGAAAGCTGACCCTCGGCCTACGCCCCAGCGTAAAGGATATCCCGATATGGACACATCTGTTCGCAGATCTGTTACCATTGTTTGATTTAGGCTTAGTGCAGTTTTTTTTGTCCGGTCCTATAGCTATCACCAACCCACCTCACCCCCACCTGTGTTTCTCCTAGCCTTGTGTTGAAAAATTATTTGAAGAAAAAAAATGTCCAACATGCTTAATTTTTTAATTTCCAAATTTGAGATTGTATCGGTGTTTGCATAACAAATAACGAAGGTCTTCATTTTCAATCTATCGGAATTAATTGGAAAGCCTGAAAGTATCTGTGGTTAATTTGACCTGAGGACTACTTTAAATGAAAAGAAATACAAGTATTAGTCAATCCTACAATGTACAGGTCCAGGCTGAAGAAAGTGAAGAGATTCTGAAGAGAAGATGTGTGGATATTATTAAAGTGTAGAATGGATCATCAATCACAAATTATTGAAATAATAGGAAGACATATACAAATGGCGAAATGTTGTGAATTATTCATCATTGGTGCTCCAACGACCAACAGCTTGTCCAAAAACTTTTGCATTGCTCTCTTTTTTTTCTCTCTCTCTCTTTCTCTCTCTCGCTCTCTCCGTTTGTCTCATTATTAGTTTCACATATAGGTCATGCCGTCAATAATGAAACGGGAAGCAAAGCAAACGCTCTACATTTAACTCGGCGTATTTTATGGCCTTTTTAATTTCGTATCTCTGGGAAAACCCGAAACTCAGATGTAATTATCGTTTAGTTTTAAATTATGTAGTCCAGTGATTTTTTTTTTCTCTATCACAATAGGATGAATAGATAAACTATTCCATCACAAGATCTAGGTGTAAACCAGTAGGGTAGCAGCATTGGCGTGATGTGGGGGGCTCATTTGTCCCGGGCTCAAGACCAATAAGGATCAACTTTAACGATAGGACTCGGCTCATCTCACTATCTAATTCGTAAACTTATGTTCATGGTTAGCTTGCAATGATTTTCATAGCCACTGGCGTAAACATTTTAAAGAAAGCTAGGCATTGTCTTTTGTTGATATGTTTATATGTACACAAAGTTTAAAGTTTTGTTTAATGCTTTCTTTTTCCCAGAAGATCTAGTTATCAGATTATCCCATGTAAATAAACTGCGTAATGACGTCATCTGCAGCAGATCTCAGCTTCGGAAAACGTGAAGATTTTTTTTTTTGTTTTTTTGGCCAGAAAAACAAATATGCGTAGAAGATGGGTGGGTTTGTTTGATTCTGAGATGCA
This sequence comes from Biomphalaria glabrata, assembly GCF_947242115.1. Classification (NCBI taxonomy): domain Eukaryota; kingdom Metazoa; phylum Mollusca; class Gastropoda; family Planorbidae; genus Biomphalaria; species Biomphalaria glabrata. Next base: position 31,469,856 of record NC_074724.1, read on the forward strand.
GAGCGATGATTGGCCATACAAACGTGGCAGAAGTAGACTTGAATAGAATAACAGAAATAACAGAAGGGGAAATGAGGAGTGCTCCATGATTCAAAACTAATCAACGAAAAAAAAATATTCCGTTTATTCAGCTTATAAAACCATGTTTTTGTTTTATATCAGGTCTTATGTATATCATATTTTATATCAGATCTTATGTATACCATGAGTTATTACCATCTTCTACATCAGGTCTTGTGTATACCATCTTTTATATCAGGTCTTATGTATACCATCTTCTGTATCAGGTCTTATGTATATCATCTTTTATATCAGGTCTTATGTATACCATATTTTATATCAGATCTTATTTATACCATCTTCTGTTGTATGTTAAGGCTCGATGCTGTTAATACATATGACATTGTGGTAAATGGAGGCATGGTTGCTGAAGGGGTAAAGCACTCGCTTCTGAAACTGGGTTCTCTGGTTCGAATCTCGGTGAAGAAGACAGTGGTTTTTAGTTCTGAGATTTTTAGGACGGGTAATGGTAATGGGTACCTGAGAATAGTTTGGGGGAAAGTTAAAGTCATTTGGTGATAGTACTGGCCACAGGACACATTCGTTTAAGTCGGCCATAGAAATAGATGATCTTTACATCGTATAATGATCGCAAAATCAGAAAGGGATATTTTAAACTTTAATGAAGATTTCTTTTTTATTTATCATTTTGTTTATAAAATGGTTCATGTAAAAAATGTGTTCAAAGATGCTAAGTCTATTTTTATCTAAGGAAATAGTGTCCTTTTTTTCCCGTTACTAAATTTTCTAAGCAAAAAATGTAAATCATTTTTAAAACTGATTTTTAGATATTTATAATGAATAATTATCACATAACAGGATGCTGCAATATCTCAAAAAGTACAAAGTCTGCAAATGATAGTAATAGTCTCCTAAGAATTTATTCAAGGTCACTGCTGTGAAAGCAATTGATGTGGGAATGTGTGAGATTCATAGCTAACTCACAGGGGTCGCCTACGAGCATGTGTCTAACAGAAACTCCAAGAGTAATTTGTTTTCAGCTTAATTGACAGAATTATGTAAAGAAATTAATAAATCTTTTCAAATGACCATAGTAAAAATAGCACTAACAAAAAAGCAAATGTAAATCAAATCAGGTTGAGTAGAATAAAAGAGACAATTAACCAGTGTCACGTGAGCGGTATGCCCGTTTCCACTGCTGGCTTCTGGGGCAAGTGTTGAAAATAGTCTCGAAGGGAGTTCCTGTTCCCAGAATTCTTGAGTCTGATTATTGTCGTCTATCTTGTGCACACGTCACTACTTAGTTTCGAAGACGCCATCTTTGCTGTTGGCGCTCAGACGCTGTTATTGCCCTTGTTAAGAATAAGTTCACAGACGGTCTTTGAATAGACTCAATAGGCTGAAGGCGTTTCACATTTACTGTTTTGGCTTAACAACATCGCTAGATCCCTTGTTGCGTAATGTGTAACATAAATTTTCAGGCATTCATTTTGCATTTTTAGGACTGTGTTTTAGGGCCCATGAGTCTAGCAACTTTAATGGGTACCCTTCATAAGTAGAAAAATGGGAGAAAGAAAGAAACAGACTGGACCAAACAAGATCCAATGTGATAAATGCACTGAAATAACAACAATTTCACGATATTTTCAATTAAAGTTTATCTTGCTCTGCTGTTGGACTAAACACTTTACTTTTGTTATTGGGGAAAAGAAAACTCGTGTGGTATTTGTGCTAGCCACAACACGCCCTAGTCAACCGTGGGCCATAGAAAAAGATGGCCTTAACAATATCTGCCCTATAGATCGCAAGGTCTGAATGGTAAAATGTACTTTACATCTACTTGCAGAACATTGGAACGACTACGTCGGAATTGAACGCAGTCAAAATTATAACGTTATGACGTCGGATTTGGACACCTCAATAAGACTGAGGCCAGCGTGGACACCTCAATAAGACTGAGGCCAGCGTGGACACCTCAATAAGACTGAGGCCAGTGTGGACACCTCAATAAGACTGAGGCCAGTGTGGACACCTCAATAAGACTGAGGCCAGCGTGGACACCTCAATAAGACTGAGGCCAGCGTGGACACCTCAATAAGACTGAGGCCAGTGTGGACACCTCAATAAGACTGAGGCCAGTGTGGACACCTCAATAAGACTGAGGCCAGCGTGGACACCTCAATAAGACTGAGGCCAGTGTGGACACCTCAATAAGACTGAGGCCAGTGTGGACACCTCAATAAGACTGAGGCCAGTGTGGACACCTCAATAAGACTGAGGCCAGTGTGGTTAACTCAATAAGACTGAGGCCAGTGTGGACACCTCAAAAAGACTGAGGCCAGTGTGGACACCTCAATAAGACTGAGGCCAGTGTGGTTAACTCAATAAGACTGAGGCCAGTGTGGACACCTCAATAAGACTGAGGCCAGTGTGGTTAACTCAATAAGACTGAGGCCAGCGTGGACACCTCAATAAGACTGAGGCCAGTGTGGACACCTCAATAAGACTGAGGCCAGTGTGGACACCTCAATAAGACTTAGGCCAGCGTGGACACCTCAATAAGACTGAGGCCAGCGTGGACACCTCAATAAGACTGAGGCCAGTGTGGTTACCTCAATAAGACTGAGGCCAGCGTGGACACCTCAATAAGACTGAGGCCAGCGTGGACACCTCAATAAGACTGAGGCCAGCGTGGACACCTCAATAAGACTGAGGCCAGTGTGGACACCTCAATAAGACTGAGGCCAGTGTGGACACCTCAATAAGACTGAGGCCAGCGTGGACACCTCAATAAGACTGAGGCCAGCGTGGACACCTCAATAAGACTGAGGCCAGTGTGGACACCTCAATAAGACTGAGGCCAGTGTGGACACCTCAATAAGACTTAGGCCAGCGTGGACACCTCAATAAGACTGAGGCCAGCGTGGACACCTCAATAAGACTGAGGCCAGTGTGGTTACCTCAATAAGACTGAGGCCAGCGTGGACACCTCAATAAGACTGAGGCCAGCGTGGACACCTCAATAAGACTGAGGCCAGCGTGGACACCTCAATAAGACTGAGGCCAGTGTGGACACCTCAATAAGACTGAGGCCAGTGTGGACACCTCAATAAGACTGAGGCCAGCGTGGACACCTCAATAAGACTGAGGCCAGCGTGGACACCTCAATAAGACTGAGGCCAGTGTGGACACCTCAATAAGACTGAGGCCAGTGTGGACACCTCAATAAGACTGAGGCCAGCGTGGACACCTCAATAAGACTGAGGCCAGTGTGGACACCTCAATAAGACTGAGGCCAGTGTGGACACCTCAATAAGACTGAGGCCAGTGTGGACACCTCAATAAGACTGAGGCCAGTGTGGTTAACTCAATAAGACTGAGGCCAGTGTGGACACCTCAAAAAGACTGAGGCCAGTGTGGACACCTCAATAAGACTGAGGCCAGTGTGGTTAACTCAATAAGACTGAGGCCAGTGTGGACACCTCAATAAGACTGAGGCCAGTGTGGTTAACTCAATAAGACTGAGGCCAGCGTGGACACCTCAATAAGACTGAGGCCAGTGTGGACACCTCAATAAGACTTAGGCCAGCGTGGACACCTCAATAAAACTGAGGCCAGCGTGGACACCTCAATAAGACTGAGGCCAGTGTGGTTACCTCAATAAGACTGAGGCCAGCGTGGACACCTCAATAAGACTGAGGCCAGCGTGGACACCTCAATAAGACTGAGGCCAGCGTGGACACCTCAATAAGACTGAGGCCAGTGTGGACACCTCAATAAGACTGAGGCCAGTGTGGACACCTCAATAAGACTGAGGCCAGCGTGGACACCTCAATAAGACTGAGGCCAGCGTGGACACCTCAATAAGACTGAGGCCAGTGTGGACACCTCAATAAGACTGAGGCCAGTGTGGACACCTCAATAAGACTGAGGCCAGCGTGGACACCTCAATAAGACTGAGGCCAGTGTGGACACCTCAATAAGACTGAGGCCAGTGTGGACACCTCAATAAGACTGAGGCCAGTGTGGACACCTCAATAAGACTGAGGCCAGTGTGGACACCTCAATAAGACTAAGGCCAGTGTGGACACCTCAATAAGACTGAGGCCAGCGTGGATACCTCAATAAGACTGAGGCCAGTGTGGAACCTCAATAAGACTGAGGCCAGCGTGGACACCTCAATAAGACTGAGGCCAGTGTGGTTACCTCAATAAGACTGAGGCCAGCGTGGATAAGACAGAAAAAAATATTTTTAAATAACTTTGTTAAGTTTACTTTGAGCAAATAAGAGTTTGTTTTTTTTTGTTTTTTTTACAATGCTTATATTAAATTATGCTGTCTGTCTGTTTATCTGTCTGTCTAGTAAAACGTTATTTCTATCAAATCCATTCTAAGATTTAACTGAAACTTTCAACAATTATTCTTTGACATGGCCAAGACATTAATCTTTTTTTTTTTTTAAAGTAACCAATTTATAACTGGTAATTCATTTTTTTTGTTTAATAGCAACAAGGGAAACTAATACTTAAGTATTCATAGATATGGCTAAATGTGTTGTGTTTAGTCCCCTAAGATAAGTGTTAATGCCATTATTTCGCCATGCATTCTACGATCACGTTGATACTTTAGGCAATGATTTATTTTACCTAACAAAACATGAATCAATAAACAAAAAATACTCAATTAGTCAACTAATTATTTCTAATTAATTATTTTGTTTGATATAGAATAAGGGAAATAGCTTTACATAATTGTAAGATATAATTTTAAGGACGGAGTTATAAACCTCTGCTCCTATTCTTAAAAATAAAACATTTTTTGTTTATTTTGTTGTTTTTTTTAAACGGTAACTTAGTTAAAGGTTTAAATAGATTTTCTTTAAAGACAGAAAATTAGTACACTAATTATTTTCAAAACTATTTGGAACTGCTGAAGAAAATCGACTAAACTCGGGATAATCAGAATTAAGTACGGTACAGTTTGAGAACTATTTATCTAAAGCTGCTTCGTCACAGTTTTAAGAGAATTTAAAAAATAAGAACTTTCAGAGAAATTGAAGAAGGTAGAGACAGACGAAGAAAGATTGAAAAGAAGACTGACTGGTCGGGACGATATGATCATGTCTGGTGGACCCCTCTTCTTTTAAGAAAAAAGAAAGTTAATTAAAAGTAGCTGACCAGTACTGACCAGAACTGGCCCAAATTAGACACTTTTATTTCTTCCGGGGAAAGAAAACACCAGTCGCTGAAATGGGATAATGTGTCTTTCTCCCGACTGTAGACTCGCAGGCTATTCTGACCCAAGCACATTCTGGTACCCGAGTTAGAGTAGTCGGGCCATTGATACACCAACTTTAAGATGAATCACTTTTGGGTTTGAATGAAATCGCTGACCAAATTAAGTGAGATTTACTATTTAAACATTTAAAGCTGAAAAATCATCAGCCAATTGTATCCACCTAGCTCTAATTAGTACCCGACATTAGTTGGGGAAAAAGCAAAAGCAGTTGGCCGTTATGCTGGCCACATGACACCCTCATTAACCAAGGGCCACATAAACACAAAGGTGCCTTGTCGCCAGCACAACGACCAACCTCCCTTTTCCCTCCCCAACCAATGTCATCACCCATTAGAGCTGGGTGGACTCAATGATCAAGAAATTAAAAATCCCAGTCTTCACCAGAGTTCGAAGCCGCCTTACCGGTCAGCCACCATTATTGAAATAAGAACCCACTCCAAGTAAAAAGTAAATTAAATACATTGTTTAGACATCATATGCCCTCAACGGTTTAGTTGTCTGCCAGCAGTTTGGTGCTACAAGTCAACGACCGTCCACAACAAACAACAAAGGGATATTGAGTTTGAAGCACAATAAGAATTGCGTCTGAAGGACCGCCTAGTAGCTATATAAAAATAATTTCAAATCTGGAGTCACTGATTGTCATTGAAAAGAAGATATGCATTTAATATAATGAATCTAAAGCGAAGTATTCAAATTGATAGAACCTTATTTATTAATTAAAATACTGTAAAAATCGCAATGTCTCTCTTGATACCATCCATGGTACTCAGCACAAGACAGAAACATTTAAAAAGAAAAAAAAAAGCAAACAACTCTCATCACTCTAAATAAAATCTAAATGCTCAAAAAAAAGCAAACCATTCGCCATGACACGACTGATAACAGATTGCAACAATTTTATAGAATTCTTAAACAGATAAACAAACCAAAAAGAAAGGATAACTCCATATTTTAAAAAAGTATTTCTGCGTTATCAACAAAGTAATTAATAGAATTTCCGTCCCCAGTGGGGTCTCTCAAGGACTTATCAATAAACGACTTTGTCCATTCTGATAACTGATAGGAGAGGTTGTTTTTTTTTTTTTATATTCCTCACCCGTTAGTGTATTTGATTAATTGTAGGCTTTTTTTTGTCAGAGCTGGGGGTTATCTGACCTTTCACAATTTAATGTATGTGTGTTTGAGTTTTGTTGCAACTCTGAGACATGTGTACAAATATAATAATTAAAGATGTGGGATGTTTGACTGAGAGTCATTAACCGCTTGGCATGTGGGAGTGGTGGGATATTCGAAACCCGACTCGAACTGAGTTGTGTTTGCTGAGTGCCTAAAGACGGCAGGGAAACTTTTTCCTAGCTAGCCCTATTCTCAACACTAGTGCAATAAAGGATATTGCATTATAGTATACTGAGTAGTTTACTAAGCAGTTTGGACAACAACCAAGAGAGCATTACAAATTAACATTCACACATAAAATACAATTACTTACTTACTTAGACTATGGGCACACCGCTCCGTTTTGGAGCAATGGACGGAAAGCTGTCTCCACAAAGATCTGTCACTGGCAATGTCTGAAGCCTCCTCCCACCTGGTGTCCAGTGTTCTGACGTCCTCCATGAAAGTGTGGGGTCAGGTCATACGAGGACGCCCATGTAGGCGCTTCCCTCGTATTGGCCTCCATGTCATCGCAACTCTTGGTATGAGTACTTCATATTGTCAGAGAACATGTCTCGCAAACCTCATGCGACGCTCTGTCACAGCCTTACTAAAGGCTCGACTCCCAGTTCGGCACAGGATTAACTTGATTGAGACGCGATCTCAATAACTGACTGCCAAAATCCGTCTCAGCCATTTTTGTTGAGCCACATTTAGTCTTTTCTAAATTTTGGCAGATAACTTCCATGTCTCGCATGCATGTTGCTGTTGGCGTGACGATTGCGTTAAGAATGTGTATTTTTGTCTCGAGTCCAATGGCTTGGCTTGTCCAAATAGGACGCAGCCTTTGGAAAATGCTTCCTGATTTTCCTATTCGGCACGCTACGGCATGCTGAGCGACTAAAGACAGCAGAGAAACAGCAGGATAAAAGAAAATTTATGTATCAAATTTAATCCTAAATACTATACACGACTTAATGTCATAATCCCCAACAAAAATAGCTTGTCCAAGATAGACGGACGACAAATCTTGCATGGTGCCCCAACGGTCCAACAGACTAAGCCATAGGTAGGATGGTTACCTGGTCGTGCGGTTTGCGTACTGGACTGTCGTTTAAATTTTATCGATGGTCCCGGGTTCAAACCCTGCCCGCTCCCATCCCACGTCGTCCTGCGAAAGGTTTGGACTAGGAAGTAAACTATCTTCAACTCCGAAACATGTAAAAAACAAAAAAACAAAAAAAACAACAAATAGCAAATGAACAACAGGCAATTAAAAATAAAAAAAAAATAAATATTACAACTTATCTATAACAGCTTGTCAGTTTAAGTTTTTATTTAGAAAAAATACACATAAAAATGTACTTTAAAAAAAAAAACAAGCTTATACAAAGTGTAATTGTATCAATTAGTTCAATTAGTTTGGAGCAGTCATGTAATTACGTTTATCCCATACAAACGTCTTATTACCAATCCTAAACAATATCAAACTTTCGATTTGGGCTCTTCAGGACCATCCGACCACTCTCAAAATCACAAAATTATTGTTATTATTATTACATGTCTATTTTTAGCTGCAATTTTTCAACCATAAAAAACTATCACGGGCCATTACAAAACTTATACGGGAAAAAAGAATAGAAACGAATAGCAAAACCGTAAATCTAAAATGCTAATAAGAAACAAACAAACAAACAAATACAAACTAAGATTGAGATAAACGTCTTAACAATGGGCGCCAGAAAGATCTCCTCGACCTGGGCACCGTGACACGCAGTGATCCCACGTCAGTCCGACTGGACGTTTGAAGCCAAAATCATAAGACAAGAAAAAAAATTGAGAGATTGACAAGGTCAGAATCGAGGCTCCAAATTTGGCAACAATTTTAACCTTTTAAATTTTTCACTGTTAAGGCAGTTTTGTTTTAAAAAGCCTTGTTTGTTTTTTTTAAACAAAATATTATTCTTGTCTGTCTCATATGTCCAGAGTTGTATAGCATCCCTGTTTTATGAGTCCAGAAATGTCATCCCAACCAAAGGATATATGATATATATATCATGAGGAACAGTGACGTAACAAAAGGCTTAATATCTTCTAAATTCGAGATTTCTATACCTTTAGGGAAATACATGAAGAGCAAGCTTATCTGGTGTATCCTGTATTCATACTACGGAATTATTTATAAGCGAAATATATTAATTAACTACTAGCTATTGTTAGGGTCTTAATTTAGTATAGAGACTCACTTCAGTAGCGAGGGTGTCAGGTGGCCAGCACAACGACGATCCGCATTTACTTTTCCACAGCTATTGTCAGGTACCCATTAAAGCTGAGTGGACTCAGAGGTGCCCGAAGGATACTGAAATTAAAAATTCCAGTCTTACCCAGGATTAGAACCCGGGACCCCTAAGTTTGGAAGCCAAGTGCTTTACCGTTTAGTCACCGCGCCACCTGATGCAGATTTGTCAAATCACACGATGATGCTATGAGTGAACACAGCCTACATAAGTTACTATATTAAAGTTTATATGTATTACATCAGGCAGCGGTACTATAACGGATGTAACACATGATAAAGAGCTCTTCCATCAGGAAAAATAAAAGTCTCGAACGAAAGATGTCCTAGTGAAGGGACATTAAAGCTGAATAATTAAAACAACAAATTTTTACTTTAAAAAAAAACTTTTAACAATGTGTATGCTTTAACATAAGACCCCTCCACAAACCAAGAGATTAGAGACATGGTTACTGCAGCGATTGGACCCCATGATGACCTGCCAACTATCATAAAAAAACGCAAGCTAAAAATCTATGGCCATATTACAAGGTCTTCGAGCTCGCAAAGATTTTCCTCCAGGGAACAGTATCAGGGAAAAGAAGAAGAGGCAGACAGATGAAAGCGATGGGAAGACAACATACAAGAATGAACGGGCCTGCCATTGAAAGAGTTTCTAACTAAGGCATAAGACAGAGAGGAATGGAGAGAGACGGACGACAAATCTTGCATGGTGCCCCAACGGTCCAACAGACTAAGGGATAGGTAAAGTAAAGGTAAAAATAGCTTTAACTTAAAGAAGAGAGTCAATCATCTGCCAAATCTTAAGATCGTAAAATTTGTCTTCACTCAAGAAGAGTTGACCTACTTTTCGTTGTCTTCTGTACTCTGGACATGGCACAATTAGTCTCCTGAATGTCTAAATGGCACAATTAGTCTCTTGAATATCTAAATGGCATATTTAGTCTCCTGAATGTCTAAATGACACAATTAGTCTCCTGAATGTCTAAATGGCACAATTAGCCTCCTGAATGTCTAAATGACACAATTAGTCTCCTGAATGTCTAAATGACACAATTAGTCTCCTGAATGTCTAAATGACATATTTGTCTCCTGAATGTCTAAATGGCACAATTAGCCTCCTGAATGTCTAAATGACACAATTAGCCTCCAGAATGTCTAAATGACACAATTAGCCTCCTGAATGTCTAAATGACACAATGAGCCTCCTGAATGTCTAAATGACACAATTAGTCTCCTTAATGTCTAAATGACATATTTGTCTCCTGAATGTCTAAATGACACAATTAGTCTCCTGAATGTCTAAATGGCACAATTAGCCTCCTGAATGTCTAAATGACACAATTAGTCTCCTGAATGTCTAAATGACACAATTAGTCTCCTGAATGTCTAAATGACATATTTGTCTCCTGAATGTCTAAATGGCAGAATTAGCCTCCTGAATGTCTAAATGACACAATTAGCCTCCAGAATGTCTAAATGACACAATTAGCCTCCTGAATGTCTAAATGACACAATGAGCCTCCTGAATGTCTAAATGACACAATTAGTCTCCTGAATGTCTAAATGACATATTTGTCTCCTGAATGTCTAAATGGCACAATTAGCCTCCTGAATGTCTAAATGACACAATTAGCCTCCAGAATGTCTAAATGACACAATTAGCCTCCTGAATGTCGAAATGACACAATGAGCCTCCAGAATGTCTAAATGACACAATTAGCCTCCTGAATGTCTAAATGACACAATTAGCCTCCTGAATGTCTAAATGACACAATTAGCCTCCAGAATGTCTAAATGACACAATTAGCCTCCTGAATGTCTAAATGACACAATGAGCCTCCAGAATGTCTAAATGACACAATTAGCCTCCTGAATGTCTAAATGACACAATTAGTCTCCTGGATGTCTAAATGACACAATGAGCCTCCTGGATGTCTAAATGACACAATTAGCCTCCTGGATGTCTAAATGACACAATTAGCCTCCTGGATGTCTAAATGACACAATTAGCCTCCTGAATGTCTAAATGACACAATTAGTCTCCTGGATGTCTAAATGACATTTAAAGACAAATCCTTGGTACTAACGTTTTAAAAATTCATTTTATCGACATGTACCTACTGTCGTACACTGACACAAAATAAAAGAGGAAATATAGTCGAGCATTGAAACATAAGATCAGTTGACCGCAGCGGTCGCCTCTAGGGAAACCCATGAAATCTCTTCTAGAACCAAAAAATCTTTTCTCAAGGGCACCTACTCGGGGATTGTTCATATTTCACAAAGTGCGATCTGATATAAGCTATATTCTCAACAGAAGGCAATGCATATACTTTTATATACTCTTCTTCTTCTTCTGTCTAGTGCAGGGGTTCTCAACCTGTGGATCGCGACACCCTTGGGGGTCGATTGACGATTTGCCAGGGGTCGCCTAAGACCATCAAAAATAAGGATTGTTATTGTCTATTCTTCTATTGCTGTGTGTGTCTATGGGGGGGGGGGTCGCAGCAGAGTGGTATATTGTAAAAAGGGGTCGCCGAGCTTAAAAGGTTGAGAACCGCTGGTCTAGTGTCAGGACCACCAGGAAATAGCTGAAGTGTTAAGATAGTAAACCTGACATTGACACAAAGTTATTGCCCTTAAATTGACCGATACTGGCGCATTGAGCTTACGTTTTGTCTCAGCATTGTGCCAAGTAGCAGGGCCCATAACTTAATTGATACAATACAAGAGCACTTCCAAATCTCTTGCGAGCTCACACAAGCTGTACTCACACTCAGCAAATCTTACATCCGAGCTCATTGTATATTCTCTGATGGAGAGCTACGGTCTCAGGGGAGCTAATTGAAATGATAGACAATCAAGGGGACGTTACCCGAAAAGATCATCTCGCTGTCTATAAAAAAAAAACATTTACATAAAAGATGCGACCATAAACTCGTTGAGAGTTTATTATGTATTATACAGACCAACAAGTGCTAATCATTTAACAAAGATTACTACATTATGTACTTAAACATGAGATAATTTAAGATTCCACTTTGGGAAAAAAATTCTCATCATGTTAACTTTGTTAATTAGAGATGTAATCTGTGAAAAATAAATTCTCATAGAAACACATGGCATCGGGTGCCGCGAATGTGTAACCTGATATTACTTACTTTGTGCCAAAAAAATAACTAAGTACCTTTCACTATAGAAACCGCAGCGGTTAATTTTCCACAAAACCATTTTTTTATTCCCAGTCTCGTCCAAGTATAATGTTTAATAGCCGAAAAATTCTACTTCATTTACTGTCCAACTTTTAATCTTTAACTCTTTCTCTCCGGATCGACGATGCCATCGTTGATATGACCCCATTAAATTAACTTAACTTTTGGGTTTATAAACTTTAATTTGTATTGATTAAAAAGGGCAAGCATTTCTCTATTATAATTTAAACTTTTCTGAAGATTAACCCTAACAGGTTCGTGAAATAGAAATAAGAAAAAAGGAATACTTCCTTCTGAACATGGAAAATAATTACGGAGAGATAGAGTTAATTCTACACATTTCCTTTTTTCTTTTTTTTTTTTTCTTTTAATTGTAGATCTAGACATAGACACAGTTGATAGCAGGCTGTCCAAATGTGGCGTCATAAAGTTTACAATTTTATCAGTTTTTATAAACCGACGTCATTCAAATGTAAATTATATCAGGTCGCTTATAGCTGACTTCATGATGTTTAGCTGGTAGCTGTGTGTTTATGTCTAGTTTCAACCACTATGGAATGTACACAGGACCTTAACGTTTTTTCATGGCATCTATTTCTCGTATCAATATTACAATATAGTACAATACAATACAATACAATACAATACAATACTATACAATACAATAGTACAATATAAAATTTGTATACGTCTCGATAGAGCAGGGCCGATTGGACGGATTGCTCTAATTGGGTCCTGCGCCTGCCAGGGGCCCCGCAATTTACATGGCTCTTGTCACGGGCTCTTAAAGATGTAGGACTGAAAGGGTTAACATATTTAGTGTAGGTCTATCGTAAGATTTACGTAATTTTAATTACCTGACTGGCGCCTATTGCGTTTGAATTGCTTCCTTTGCATGTTGTATAACCAATGTTGGTATAATGATGTTAATATCTAATTAGTAGTAGGCCTACTAGTTGTTATTGTAAAAAAGACAAAATTAGAAGAGGGGGGCCTCGCAAATATGCATTAAATTGGGCACAACAATTCGTAAGTCTGGCCTTGTTATAGAGATAATACAATGTACCATAAAAGTGACCTATAAGCCGACTATAGCTGGGTTGGCATGTTTCGTGGTCGAACAATACCAAATGATCCTCAGCACATTTGTACAAAGTTTAAGATTTATTTAAAAGACGATAATTCCCAAGTAATGATCAATATAAGAAGGGAACATTTTTATTAGAATTTCTATTGATTTTTTTTTTATAAATCTTCAAAGAGAACTAATTCGAAAATAATTGGGAATAGGAAAAAGTTTTAGAAGCACAGTGATAATGCTCTACTACCTTCAAACGTGATAAAGAGATTTTATGTGGGAAACAATTTAAAAAACATACTAAAACAAGCATACAAATAACCCTACTAAAATACTATGTAACATACAACTGTTACACTTAACGATTAGCCTATAGAAGGTATAGAACTGTATTGCAAATAAAGTTAAGTTTCTATTTCATTTAAGCAACGAATACAGATTATAATATATTGTAAGATAGTCATGATTAGCGAGATTATCATAAAGGTATGCTTCTATTTCATTTAAACAATGAATATAGATTATAGTATATTGTAAGATAGTCATGATTAGCGAGATTATCATAAAGGTATGCTTCTATTTCATTTAAACAATGAATATAGATTATAGTATATTGTAAGATAGTCATGATTAGCGAGATTATCATAAAGGTATGCTTCTATTTTATTTAAACAATGAATATAGATTTTAATATATTGTAAAATAGTCATGATTAAAGTATCATTTTGATAGCATGACGACGAATCGCCTTTACTTTCCCCCAACAGTTGTCAGGTAGCCAATTAGAGCTGGGGGAACTCAGGGGCGCCCTAAAAATCCCAAAGTTTAAAAATTCCAATCTTCGCCAGGATTAGTACCCAGGATTTGGACTCAAAAAGAACGAGCGCTTTAGTACTCAGCGACCGCGCCTCCGAAGTCTAAGGTTAATAAGCAATTGTTATGAAAGGAAATTAAAGTACGTTCTTAAGATAATGATCTTGAATAACAATTATAACACGAGAGCTTGTTTACATTTTTCGGACGCTCTTTAATTTTGAAGGCTATTTAATCCTGACCCAAACCTCCAACAGAATGAAGGAGAATGGATTCCATGTAGGTTAATATTGTTAATCTGTGAACTTTGCAATCATACGCGTTTAAAAACTCAGCTATCCTATTCATTACATACGTGTTTTAAATGTAGTTTAACAGTATTTGAATAATGAATACAGCACAAAATGACAGTTAAAATGTAACATTATAACCGAAACATAGCTCTGTTACGTAGACTGTTGGACGATCTTGTACATACAAAATAGACACTAAATCAAACAAACATAATGATAACACAGCTAATAGCACATATACAAACATGTAACACGCACATACCTATGCGAACACACACACACACACACACACACACACAAGCGATACGTTTCCACAACTTAAATGAAAAAGGTTAAAATTGCACTTACCAGGGATGTAATTCCTTATCTCTCTTCCCAAAGACTTGTCTTAGAGTTCAAAGTGAAATAGGTCCAAAATAACGGCAATAAAGAATACTTGGTAGGCTAACACACAATTTTTATGTTTGAAGCAATAAGCTACCAATGTCGTTTTCAACATGGAATCTACAGAATAATTGTATAGTGATCTCTACTGTCAAGCTTGTAGTCCATATCTAGGGTTAGAAAAAAAAAAGTAGATCCATGTGTGTGACATACTTATAGTGATTAAAGAAAGGGAGATAAAAGATAGGAAATTTCATAAAATAACCAAAAACAAAAAACAAAAACAAAAAAAAAAGAAAAAAAAAGAAAAAAAAAAAAGAAAAAAAAACAGAAAAAAAAAACAAAAAAGAAAAACAAAAAAAAACAAAAAAAAACAAAGAAAAAAAAAACAAAGAAAAAAAAACAAAAAAAAAAAGAAAAAAAAACAAAAAACAAAAACAAAAAAAAAGAAAAAAAAACAAAGAAAAAAAAAAAGAAACAAAAACAAAAAAAAAAGAAAAAAATAAGAAAAAACAAAAAAAAAAAAGAAAAAAACAAAGAAGAAAAAAAAAAACAAAAAAAAAAAACAAAAAACAAAAACAAAAAAAAAAAAGAAAATAAAAACAAAGAAAAAAAAACAAAGAAACAAAAACAAAAAAAAAAAAAAGAAAAAAAAAAGAAAAGAAACAAAAACAAAAAAAGTATACGTACTGTAAAGAAGAAAAGACAGACAGAGAAAGCGATGGGAAGACAAAAGAATGGACGGGCCTGCTATTGAAAGAGATTATATGTAAGGCAAAAGACAGAGAGGAATGGAGAACGAGTCAACGAATCTTGCATGGTGCCTAACGTCCAACAGAGTAAGGTAAAAGTACAACTAAAAAATATGCATCCATTAGTTTTGGATCGGGTCATTTTTGAAAAATTGTAATAGATCTAGATCAAAAACAATAAATCTGTGCGATTATAAATATTTTTACCAATAGTCAATTATATTGGTCTTTCAAACAGCACGTCTTATCGTGATGGAGTTTGCATTGCATTGCGACTTAGAGTTCTGATTCAACGGCGTCAGTTAGCTTTAGAAAGAAAAGCGTTTGTATTGTTGTAACCCTATTCGCGATAGTGTTAACTGTGTGTGATCAGCTGACATATGTGACACAGGCCAGTAATACAGTTTAGCGTGCTATATTGAAGGGCTAGGGACAGTACTGGCATGAACTTTGCACGCGAATAGGACCTGGGTAATGGTCATCTGATCATAAGCCTGAATGGACCAGAGACACAGTGTGTGTAAGGCAGTGCAGTTCAAGACAGGACAGCGAGTTGACCGGGACTGTTAGTCTGGCATGAAGTCGGTCCTGGTGGAGTCCTGAAGTGAATGTACAGGAAGAGATAGAGACAGTAGAGTTTATTAGTTTAGTACGGTGATGTACAGTATAGCCTTTTTAGTGTTGATGTATTGCCAAATTGTGTCATATTGGCTGTTTTAATTGACAATTATTAAAGCACCAGATTATTTGGAGCTGTTGTTGTCAAGTTCTTGATGTGTTAGATGTGCTGTGTTGTGTTTAGAAGTGTTTATAGAACGCTTGATTAGGAGAGGATTGTAACAGTATTTAAAATAAAATTTTAAGCAGTTATTTTCATAAAATACACAATTAAAAAACAAACAAAATAAAAACAAACAAAAATTATTAAATATTACGAAAAGGCACATTGCTCGTCCCATATGCTAGGACAAATTTTTACAAAACTACTTCTTCCCTAGTGCTATTAGAGCACGGAATGGGTTGCCTGAGCTAGCCAGGAAAACCAGTGACTTGGCAGAATTTAAGTCATTGGTTAATATGCATGACTAAATGCATGACGCGTAGGACGTAATCATCTTCTTTTTTGAAGTAACGTCTGTATTATATAAGATAAGATAAGAAAAGTAACAAACAAAACAACTAGAAAGAAACAGATATAATATTGCTTATTTATCCAACTTTTATGTAAACGTTTTTGTCATGTGTCTTTAAAAAGGTTTTGGAAACAAATATTTTACATGTATGTGTTTGATGTTTTATGATCTACTAATAATCTACATATTCTATTCTCCGGGATAAAAAAAAAAAGTTTAAAAGTTTAGAACTGAAAGGCTCTGGTGAGAATAATCGTATTGCTAAAAAAATATATGATTGGGGTAGCTCCGAACAGTATTGTCACACCGATGCATGACATCGAATGTAATACTTTAAACAAGAATGAATAAAGAAACAGCATGCTAGATATTTCGAGCCCGCGTGTCCATAAGAAACCACATGGATTCCAAGCCTAAAATTATTTAATGCTGTCTGCTTTCAACAATAGAATTAGATCTAGTTTCAGTTCAATGAACATTGAACAAAAATCCTTTCTTTGAAAGCATTAGCACCACAAACAACAGAGGTTCAACAATTCTGTTCGTTGATTTCCTCCTCTATGCATAATTTTAAAAAGCCAATTCTATTCTACAAATGCAACAATTTTATCTACAAAGCCTACTCGAATAGAATGATCAAACTGCTCTAACCAGCTAAATGACTATTTTACTTAAATACAAATCTCAGACTTGGAAAAGAGAATTTCTTTTTTCTTTTTTTTTATTCTCTTTTTTTTAACTACAACTACAAGCCGATCTAAAATAAAATAAACCGTGAATCATTTTTCTTCTTCTGACACCACTGAAATATATATATTTACAGGATTATTTTAGGAAATCAAGAACGAGAACTCTCTGATTCCCTTTATTTTAGAATGAAGATCTTTTTAATTATTTCCAAAAGGGTTATTTCTAAATTTGATTCGTTTTCATGTTTTGCCATTTAAAAAAAGTTTTTTTCCCTTTCTTATAAAACGTCACTTCCGGTTACAAGTAATTGAGACATTGTGACAAATTGTGTTTCTGTGTGAGAGGTAAGGATGCCGTCTGCTTCGCAACTTCTTTGCTTCCGGTTCCACTCATAAACTGGAACATGGAGTTTTATACCGCCTCCATGCCAACACGATTCTGGACGGGAAGACACGTGACCTTCACAATGCAGCCCAAGTGAGGGTGATTTGATCTTTCGGCTTTGGCAGAAGTGAAAATGTAAAAATTAGGCACGGAAGACATTTGTGAGACGAAAAAGGGAAAACTAAAATAAAACGCCCGCTAAATGTGTCATGATGAGCGGAGGCGTCGCTAGGGTTTGTGTCACTCGGTGCGAATATCTAATAGCATCAATCCTCCTCTTTATCACACCTTCCCCACCCCCCACCCCCCCCCCACCAAAAAAGAAATATTTCCTAGATGTAATGTTTCTTTTTATTTCTTCTTTTAGTCAATACACAAAACAGTTATTAAATGGTATATACTACAAAATATGCCAGCAATGCAAAGCAAAGGTTAAATACAAGCAAAAAAATACAAATATTTAAAGCACTACAAAGAATATATCAGGGGAAGAACGCCACACTTATGACTATATTTCAATAACGAAGAAGTTATTTCCCCTTTTTATATCGAACTAATTAATTACTAACAACTAAATGACTAAATGGTTGATTTTTTTTTTAATTAAATCATTTGTGTAAAGTACAATACATAATTTTGTAAAGTTTCAGCTTAATCCGAGAATTGGTGTGGGAGAGATAACGTGTACAATTATTTAAGGGGACAAAACCTCAAATATTTAGCCATATCTGTGAATACTGAAGGATTAATTACCCTTGTTGGTATCAAACAACATAGTAAATTACCAGTAATTTATTTTTATTTCATGTAAAGGCTACGCCAATCAATAACAGTGCAAAGTTTCAACATGATCATAGAATGACAGACAGACAGACAGACTGAGTTGACAGACGATAATACCGACATACCGAAGTTTAGGTTACTGGTCCTCTCCGATTGGAAGCCATCTAGTTCAAAAAAAAGTTTTAATAAAAGACTTCGCTTTACGGATATTTTTAAACCACATCAGTCTCTATTGCACACACAAAAAAATTGTTACCTAAGATTTTAATGTCTGATTTCTGATAAAGGATTTACATCTCTACCCACAGTATGCTGACATGTTCCATTTCTTTTCGTGAGTGCACAACGGAGAAATGCCCAAACAAACGATTTTCTGACGTCCCAGACACTGATGCTGCCACACGATAGGCAGTCTTTTTGATGTCCTGTTAAAGGGTTACATATTGAGGTCGTCCTTGTTTACTGCCCACGAGATTGACCCTCCCAGGTCATCGGCTTGTCTGGACAGAGACGTGCCATTCCAAACGTCCAAGGGCTGACCACCCGCTTTAGGGAGTCAATGATCTATTGTCCAAATAAAAAAAAGGGACAGATTTGTTTAAACTGGTTAATTGCAGCCTCGCCTTCTTAGAGAAACCGCAGAGTGTTTAGGACAAACAGCAGGAATGAGTTTGTGAGCACCAAGATAGTGAAGGTCTTTGGTTGAAACCATAATATCGCAATCTGATAGTGTTGCAGAAAGAGAAAATAGATAAATAAATAAATATACATACATACATACATACACACACACACATGGATTGTTAGACAATCAGATACACACACACGCATGTAAACACACATATACACACGCACGCAGATATATAAAATACTCAGAAAGACACAAAGATAAAGGCACAGTCCTCATTCCATATGCTAGGACAAATTTGTACAAATGCTCCTTCTTCCCTATGCGATTAGAGCATGGAATGGGTTACTTGAGCCAGCCTTGAAAACCAGTGACTTGGCAGAATTTAAGTCATTGGTTAACATGCATGACTTGATGCATAACGCATAGGACGTAATCATCTTCATTTTTGAAGTAACGTCTGTATTATATAAGATATATATATATATATATATATGGCTTCTTGTGTCTAAGAAGACAATGGATGCGCCCAGGTAGATCAATGGCTTCGATAAGATATATATATATATATATATATATATATATATACACTTTTCTAGTATTTTAAAGTTTATTATTAATTCATTAGTAGTTAAAAGTTAGGCAATCTATCACAGAGTACCGGCACCGATTTCTTTACAAAAAAGCACTGATATATATATATATATATATATATATATATATATATATATATATATATATATATATATATATATATATATATATATATATATATATATATATATATATATATCGTTCTCTCCTAATTGACGATACTGTTGTACAATCTCAGCAACATATCAAAAAATCTATTGTAAAAGTGTATTAAAAGAATGTATTTTAATAATAGATTTTAAAAACTTATTGTATCAATAAATCCTGGAAACTTATTCTAACAATATATCCTAATAGCCTATTCTAAATATATATTCTAACAACCTAACCTGACAGCCTATTCTAACTATATACCCTAACAACCTAACCTGACAACCTAACACCATATTCTAGCAACATACCCTAACCCATTCTAACAACATATACTAACAACATATCCCAACAACGAATACTACGACATATACTAACAACATGTCATGACAACACATCCTAAAACCTAATCTAACCACATCTCCTAAGAACAAGCACTAGTTAAAGGTCCTGCATCCCTTTTTCTGCTAAGTGTTAGTTTCGTCTCGTCTCCCTCTGACAAGAGATAGAATTCTTCTTTTTTAAAAACAAGTAATTTCTTCCTTTTTGTGTGTTACTGTTTTATTTCCACGATGTCCAGCAGGGATAATTTTCTTGCATTTTTATTCTTTTCCCACTGTCTCTCTTTCCATTTAGACTTTACTGGCTTAGAAACCGCTAGCCTGAACCGGAAATTATGTGTCTTTTGTCTTAAGGAGGCCGCGTTCGTGAGTTGCCTAATGTCACGGCCACACAGAAACTCTGACGCGTGCTCTATATGTGCATGTAAGCCTGGTGGCTAAATTGGTTCTTGGACAGATTGCCGCGCAAAGAGTCATAAAAAATTGTGATTGAGGATTCTGTGAGCTGATTTTTTTGTTGTCTTTCCGTGCAATTTCAAGAATGAATTCAAAGCAAGTTTTATTAATGTAGAATTAATATCATAATTAAGCAGTTAACAGCACTCAGGGTATAGGTAACTTAATAGGTAATTGACATTAGAGCAAGTAGGCTGTGTGTCTTCAAGTTAGATATTACAGGTGTGCTTTCCGTTGACCTGGAAAAAGAATGTAATAGCACTAATTTATTTGAAATTTATAGTCTGGTTATGAGCCATAGAAATTTGCATACAACTCGAGATTTACATGTAGGCGCCGTGGCTGAGCGGTAAGGCGCATGGCTTCCGAACCGGGGTCTTGGGTTCGAATCTTGGTGAAGGCCGGGATCTTCAATTTCGGTATCTTTGGGCGCCCTGAGTCCACCCTGCTTTGTTGAGTACCTGTCACAGCTTTTCTATTATATAACTCTATCTACTTATAATTCGATAGAATCTACCTTAGGTCTCGATACGTCTATGTGTCCCTGGTTCAGTTCTAGTTAACGAAATAAAACAATGAAACCACTAGATCAAACACATAAACTTTAATCAGCTTTACTGCATATCACACACACTGGTCTCTGTCTGACAACAAAACACACTTCCGGTCATTCGCGCAGATTGTAAAAATAGATTATACATACATACACACATTCATCCGTGACAGTACCTGACATTAGCTAGGGAAAAGTAAAGGCGGTTGGTCGTTGTGTTGACCACATGACACCCTCGTTCACCGTAGGTCACAGAAACCGATGACCTTCACATCATCTGCGCAAGGTCTGAAGGGGGAACTCTGCTTTAGAGATTAACATATTTAAAACTAAATTTTATAATAACCTACTTTTTGAGTACTCTTGATGTTCGAAGATACGTCCTTGAAGCAATACAATTCAGAAAGAGGGAGATACGATATTAGGGCTAGGATTGTGCAGTGGTTCACAATCACTAACGATCTGACTATTTCGTCACATATAATTTCAATAGAGCCAGGTCTCAGGTTTAAAGTAAGTAAAGTTCCCCTTTCAGACCTTGTTATCTATAGGGCAGATGATGTACAGGTCTCAGGTCTAAAGTAAGTAAAGTTCCCCTTTCAGACCTTGTTATCTATAGGGCAGATGATGTACAGGTCTCAGGTCTAAAGTAAGTAAAGTTCCCCTTTCAGACCTTGTTATCTATAGGGCAGATGATGTACAGGTCTCAAGTCTAAAGTAAGTAAAGTTCCCCTTTCAGACCTTGTTATCAATAAGGCAGATGATGTACAGGTCTCAGGTCTAAAGTAAGTAAAGTTCCCCTTTCAGACCTTGTTATCTATAGGGCAGATGATGTACAGGTCTCAGGTCTAAAGTAAGTAAAGTTCCCCTTTCAGACCTTGTTATCTATAGGGCAGATGATGTACAGGTCTCAGGTCTAAAGTAAGTAAAGTTCCCCTTTCAGACCTTGTTATCTATAGGGCAGATGATGTACAGGTCTCAGGTCTAAAGTAAGTAAAGTTCCCCTTTCAGACCTTGTTATCTATAGGGCAGATGATGTACAGGTCTCAAGTCTAAAGTAAGTAAAGTTCCCCTTTCAGACCTTGTTATCAATAAGGCAGATGATGTACAGGTCTCAGGTCTAAAGTAAGTAAAGTTCCCCTTTCAGACCTTGTTATCAATAAGGCAGATGATGTACAGGTCTCAGGTCTAAAGTAAGTAAAGTTCCCCTTTCAGACCTTGTTATCTATAGGGCAGATGATGTACAGGTCTCAGGTCTAAAGTAAGTAAAGTTCCCCTTTCAGACCTTGTTATCTATAGGGCAGATGATGTACAGGTCTCAGGTCTAAAGTAAGTAAAGTTCCCCTTTCAGACCTTGTTATCTATAGGGCAGATGATGTACAGGTCTCAGGTCTAAAGTAAGTAAAGTTCCCCTTTCAGACCTTGTTATCTATAGGGCAGATGATGTACAGGTCTCAGGTCTAAAGTAAGTAAAGTTCCCATTTCAGACCTTGTTATCTATAGGGCAGATGATGTACAGGTCTCAAGTCTAAAGTAAGTAAAGTTCCCCTTTCAGACCTTGTTATCAATAAGGCAGATGATGTACAGGTCTCAAGTCTAAAGTAAGTAAAGTTCCCCTTTCAGACCTTGTTATCTATAGGGCAGATGATGTACAGGTCTCAGGTCTAAAGTAAGTAAAGTTCCCCTTTCAGACCTTGTTATCTATAGGGCAGATGATGTACAGGTCTCAGGTCTAAAGTAAGTAAAGTTCCCCTTTCAGACCTTGTTATCTATAGGGCAGATGATGTACAGGTCTCAGGTCTAAAGTAAGTAAAGTTCCCCTTTCAGACCTTGTTATCTATAGGGCAGATGATGTACAGGTCTCAGGTCTAAAGTAAGTAAAGTTCCCCTTTCAGACCTTGTTATCTATAGGGCAGATGATGTACAGGTCTCAGGTCTAAAGTAAGTAAAGTTCCCCTTTCAGACCTTGTTATCTATAGGGCAGATGATGTACAGGTCTCAGGTCTAAAGTAAGTAAAGTTCCCCTTTCAGACCTTGTTATCTATAGGGCAGATGATGTACAGGTCTCAGGTCTAAAGTAAGTAAAGTTCCCCTTTCAGACCTTGTTATCTATAGGGCAGATGATGTACAGGTCTCAGGTCTAAAGTAAGTAAAGTTCCCCTTTCAGACCTTGTTATCTATAGGGCAGATGATGTACAGGTCTCAGGTCTAAAGTAAGTAAAGTTCCCCTTTCAGACCTTGTTATCTATAGGGCAGATGATGTACAGGTC
Source organism: Biomphalaria glabrata (assembly GCF_947242115.1). Taxonomy (NCBI): domain Eukaryota; kingdom Metazoa; phylum Mollusca; class Gastropoda; family Planorbidae; genus Biomphalaria; species Biomphalaria glabrata. The sequence goes on from NC_074724.1 coordinate 31,493,146, forward strand.
TCAGGTCTAAAGTAAGTAAAGTTCCCCTTTCAGACCTTGTTATCTATAGGGCAGATGATGTACAGGTCTCAGGTCTAAAGTAAGTAAAGTTCCCCTTTCAGACCTTGTTATCTATAGGGCAGATGATGTACAGGTCTCAGGTCTAAAGTAAGTAAAGTTCCCCTTTCAGACCTTGTTATCTATAGGGCAGATGATGTACAGGTCTCAGGTCTAAAGTAAGTAAAGTTCCCCTTTCAGACCTTGTTATCTATAGGGCAGATGATGTACAGGTCTCAGGTCTAAAGTAAGTAAAGTTCCCCTTTCAGACCTTGTTATCTATAGGGCAGATGATGTACAGGTCTCAGGTCTAAAGTAAGTAAAGTTCCCCTTTCAGACCTTGTTATCTATAGGGCAGATGATGTACAGGTCTCAGGTCTAAAGTAAGTAAAGTTCCCCTTTCAGACCTTGTTATCTATAGGGCAGATGATGTACAGGTCTCAGGTCTATTATACAAAAACGTGTCGCGAACAAGATGAGCATGATTCAGAGAAGAAAACGAACAGGAAATTTATTTTGACTTTTTCATTTCTTTTAATTCGGTATTTGCAAAGTGTTACATTGACAGAAAACACAAGCCGAATAACAAGCAAAATATAACAAAATACTTAAAAAAAACAACAAAGCTTATATTACTTAGTGTGTATCAATTAGTTTTAATCAGTCGTTTAATTCATGTAATTAAATGTGTAAAAGATCCAGACTAACAATAATAAATATGAGCGATTAGAAATATTTTTTTACTAATTGTTTTTGCATGGCGCAGTTTCATGCTTTTATTTATCTCAATACTCTATGATTCTATCACTTGTCTGGAGCAGTTGGAAAGGGGGAGAAAGAATGGGGTATCTGGGTGATCGCTTTTGAAATGTATTTTTGTTTTCAAAAAGGCTAAAGTCTTTTCAGGCTTCTCAAGCCAACGCGGTTACCACTCTGCTAGCGAAGAGTCTATGAACATGGAATTCGAATGTTAGTGGCAATGTGTCGTGATTTGGTGTGGATGTTAAGAGTAATGTGTCGGGATGTTAGTGGTAATGTGTCATGAATTGGTGCGGATATTAGTGGAAATGTGTCGTGATGTTAGTGGCAATGTATCGTGATTTGGTGTGGATGTTAATGCCAATGTGTGGTAATGTTAGTGACAATGTGTCATGAATTGTTGGAGTGAATTAAGCGATTTGTGATCGATAGAAATGTGACAGTAATAGTTGGTATTGTGAGATATCACTATAGACTTGTTACAGCAGGCATTGTTATCAGTTTTGTTTGTTACATGTTTCTTGTCTTTAAAATATGTATACATTCTGAAGCACTCGTCAAAACAGTCAAAATATACAAGCATATTTCTGAATTCATTGGAACAAATTTAAAAGAGACATATTTTTTTTAATTCAAGGAAAAGCAAAATCATGATCTTTGATTTTCTCTTGAAATCCCTGTCTAGACTTGCACGTGACACAAAGGACTCATATCCGATTTAGCCCTAATATATATATATTTTTTCTTTTGATAAAACAGAAACCTAATCAAAATGTAAATGTTGACAAATATAAATGTTTGTTCTTTATTCTATCTTAAGTTCAACTCGTTTAAGCTGTTTAGAGCAGTGCTTCCCAAACATTGCATGAGGAACCCCAGTGTTCCGCCAGGCCTCAATAGTTGTTCCAGGAACTACTGTAATAAGGAACCATTATGCCACCTCTGAGTTAGTTTCTATAAAAAAAATAAGAAAAGTTCTCCGCTAAATACTCCGAATATACTAACTACCCCGCTCACGAGAAAGTTTGGAAACCACGGATTAAGATATTACAAAAGGTCAAACGTTTTGCTGTTACATTGTGAAGGATATCAAAATGTCAACTAGTTTTTTTTCTTAGCTCAGTCCAATCTGACTTCGTGACACATACATTCTAATAATTATATCAACACCAGAAAACTCTAAAAGGGCTAAATTCTAAATCCCAGCTAATACATTATAATTAAAGCACCAAATGATATTTTTCGAATCCGAATTCTAGCATTTTCTAAAACATTGGGAACAATAAGTTATGTACTTTAACTTCACCATACTATCTACAATAATTCCAGGGATAAAGTGCCAAATCTAAACTCCAACAATTGTATGACCCATGGGCGTAGCCAGGGGGGGGTTCTTGGGGTTCATACCCCCCCCCGAAATGAAATCCCCCCCCTGGGGGGGGGAGTCGGAATTTTGTGACTGATTTTTTGCTTTGATTTTGTTTATTTTAGGTGAGATTTTAATACTAAACCATCACTTGCCCTAGCACAACCAAAGGGGTTTTGAGTTTAAAACCCCCTACCAGGGGGGTTCGAGTTTAAAAACCCCTACCAGGGGGGTTCGAGTTAAAAAAAACCTAACATGGGGGTTCGAGTTTAAAACCCCTACCAGAGCGGTTCGAGTTTAAAAACCCCTACTAGGGGTTTTGAGTTTAAAAACCCCTACCAGGGGTTTTGAGTTTTAAACCCCCTACCTGGGGTTTTTGCAGTTAACTCCCCCTCTTCTATAAAACAATACAAAAAAATGCAAACGAAAATCCCCTAATTCCAAGAGCACATTTAAGGAAGATTTTGGTTTTAAAACCCCGTCTAAAATTTACGATAAACCCCCTCTTTAATATAAAGAAAAGCTAATTACGCACTCAAAATGTTATGAGCGTAGCTAAATGGATTTTGACTCAGTTTTGAGGTAAAAAATACCTCTTTAATAATAAAAAAAAAGCAAATTATACACTAAAAATGTTATAAGTGTAGTCTATGGGGTTTTAAGTTTAAACTCCCCTCCAGTGGAGTTTGAAGCTAAAAAGTACCTCTTCAATATAAATAAAAGAAAATTACTCACTCTAAAATCTATGAGCGTAGTCAAAGGGGTTTTGAATTTAAATCCCCCGCCATCTTCAGTGTAAGAAAAAAAGCGAATTACGAACTCAAAATGCTATGAGCGTTGCTGAAAGGGGTTTTGAGTTTAAACCCCCATTCAAAGGGGTTTGGTGCTAAAAATACATCTTCAATATAAAAAAAAGCAAATTACACACTAAAATTATTTGAGCGTAGCCAAGCCAATATGGGGTTTTGAGTTTCTTCTACAGATGGCTTTTTTTTTTAAAGTTTAAAACCCCTCCAGATGGTTTTGAGTCTAAGATCCCCCTACAGAGCATTTTGAGGTGGAAAACCCCCAACAGAAGATTTTGACGATAAAACTTCTCTTTTCGATATAAAATCTAAAGCAAACTATAGTCAATTAATTCCAAGAGCGTATTCAAGAGAGGTTACACATTTTTATCAGTGGCAGGGCTCCATTAATAAACTGCAGTGAATAGTCATCTGCCGAAATTGAAAAACACTAAATGTGGCTCAACAAAGATGGCTAAGAGAGATTTTAGGAGTTAGTTATAGAGATCGGATCTAAATCAAGGAAATCCTATGCCGAACTGGGAGTCGACCCCTTAGTAAGATTGTGAGAGAGCGACGCATGAGGTTTGCGGAACATGTTCTCCGACAAAATGAATTACGCATAAGAAGAGTTGCAATGATATCCTAGTACAACTTGACGCCACTCATTCATGGAGGTCCTCATGGTGGGTGGGAAGAGGCGTCAGACATTACCAGTGACAGATTTTTATGGAAACTGCTTGACGTCAAATGCTCCGAACGGCGTGGGAGGGTCTAAGTCAGTAAGAATAGCACATTAGGTTTTTAAAATAAAACTTTTTAATAACATTAAAAATGGACTGTAGATACCTCAGAATATGCATTTTGTTGGCTTTCAATACCAGAAATAGTGCTTGGCGGCGGGGCTTCGCCCCGCGCTGGGGAGCTTCTGGCGCTCCCCCAGACCCCTTTTCTAGTAATGGCGGGGAGTCCACAATTTTATGGAAACAGCTTGATGGCAAATGCGCCGAACGACGAGGGAGGGTCTAAGTCAGTAAGAATAGCACATTAGGTTTTTGAAATAGAACTTTTTAATAGCAGGAAAATGCACTGTAGATACCTCAGAATATGCATTTTGTTGGTTTTCAATATCAGAAATAGTGCTTGGCGGCGGTGCTTCGCCCCGCGCTGGGGGAGCTCCTAGCGCTCCCCCAGACCCCTTTGCTAGTAATGTCGGGGAATGTATAATTTTTTCACTAACTCATGGAAGAACCTATTCTAGGGCACAATAAACGTCTTCCGAAAGAAGGAAGTGTAAGAATGTAATAAAGATTATGTACACACACACACACACACACATAAATACTTATATATTTTTTTTCGCGGGGGGGGGGAGAAAAAAATTCACCCCCCCCAAAACCCCCTTCCCGAAAAAAAATCCTGGCTACGCCCATGGTATGACCACACATTATGATATTACATTTTAAAATAATATTCTAATACAATCGCAACACTAAAGCCTAACTTAAAGGTTCTGTCTATGATACTATAATACTTTGAACATCCACCAATACATTTACATAGGTTCATCTTGTACAATGTATGTATATTCTACTGACTCCAACTCAACTCTACCAAGTCATATCTAAGCTATTCTAAGTCATATCGTTACCATACCAAAAATTATTTCAGCTTTACTAAGTCATATCTCGGCTAAACCAAGTCAGATTGCAGTTATTTCTCGGGTATACAAGTCATAACTCCACTTTACCTAGTCATGTTTCAAATATACCTAGTTAGATATCAGCTATACCAAGTCAAATATTAGCTATACCAAGTCAACTTTTAGCTATATCAAAGTCATGTTTCAGTTGTATCAAGACATATCTCAGCTTAAAAAGATCTCAATTATACACAATCATTTGTCAGCTAAACAAGTTAACAAGTCAAATCTAAGCTAAACCAGGTCATATCTGAGCTTCTCACAAACCACCTGCATTAGACTGACTTCAACTAAACTCTACCAAGTTATTTGGACTCGTCTTATCACCTACTCCCATTTTAGACTGGCCCAACGATTGCTCCAAGTTGTTTTTTTTACAGCGATGGCCTAAACTTCTATCTTAACCACTGTCCACAACAATACCAGACCATTGTCCTCCAGGGCTGAACAGACTTATCAACCTGTCAATGAATCTCCCTCCCCCTCCGGCTCTCTCACCTCCCAACGACGCACACTCCTTAGTCCCAACTCAATAACGATCAAATGAAATAAGATCCACTTAAAAAAAAGACTAGAGCTAGATGTTTTTTTTGTTCTTTATTTCATTCCTATCTATCAATGTATAAAAATTTAATTTGATAAAAATGGCAGAACTAAATAAGAAGTTTAATCATTCATAAAAATGTCAAATATATTTAAAGAAGTAAAGAAAATGTCCACGTGCGAAAGAAATGTCTCCTCATTGACAATGCCATCTTAGGACATTGCTCTTCTTAAATTTCAGGTGATGTGGCGCATTAGTTTGAAGTTGAAATTTGTGATTCAAATGTGATATAATGAAATGACAGGTTTGTTATGTTAAGAACTTTATCCTGTTAATACTTGAAATGTTGAATGGCTCCGAGCTACACTTTATCATCAATGCTCACGCTAAGAGGTTTTTAATTCATGTACTCTGTTAACTTTATTTGATTTTCACCTGCGACTCGACCAAGAACGTTTCACAAAGGCAGAAATAATTAGGAGATCGGAACGGGGAAAACAGAAACAGGGGCGCGCCCCCTCTCCCCTCCATGGACTGTTGTGCCGGACTTTCACGGAAGCTAATGTCTTTAATTAGTGGGCGCCTTCACATTGTGTGGAGCAGTGGTGTGACAGACGCTCTACCTCGAGAAGTAGCGCTGGCCGTCCCCAGTTTTGAGGCCCCAAGATCGTTTCAACAGGCTGCGACTGCCACTCGAGGTTGGGTACATGAGAAAAGGTTAGAAGACTGGGGTGAGTCTGACAAAGCCTGGGATGAGTTTGACAAAGCTTCGGGTGAGTCTGACAAAGCCTGGGATGAGTTTGACAAAGCCTGAGATGAGTCTTACAAAGCCTGAGATGAGTCTTACAAAGCCTTGGATGAGTCTGACAAAGCCTGGGATGAGTTTGACAAAGCCTGGGGTGAGTCTGACAAAGCCTGGGATGAGTCTGACAAAGCCTGGGATGAGTTTGACAAAGCTTCGGGTGAGTCTGACAAAGCCTGGGATGAGTCTGACAAAGCCTGGGATGAGTTTGACAAAGCTTCGGGTGAGTCTGACAAAGCCTGGGATGAGTCTAACAAAGCCTGAGATGAGTCTTACAAAGCCTGGGATGAGTCTTACAAAGCCTGGGATGAGTCTTACAATGCCTGGGTTGAGTCTGACAATGCTTGGGATGAGTTTGACAAAGCCTGGGATGAGTCTGACAATGCTTGGGATGAGTTTGACAAAGCCTGGGATGAGTTTGACAAAGCCTGGGATGAGTCTGACAAAGCCTGGGATGAGTTTGACAAAGCCTGGGATGAGTCTGACAAAGCCTGGGATGAGTTTGACAAAGCCTGGGATGAGTCTGACAATGCTTGGGATGAGTCTGACAAAGCCAGGGGGGGAGCTTGGCAGCACATGCACCACCACAACCAAGACGATCCAAGGTGAAGGCTGAATTGGCCGGAATAATCGATAATAGCGAAGTGGCGAACGGTGAGTCCGGTCACAGGGGCTTACTTTGGCCGGATTCCCGTTGCTGCCTCTGCGGTGAGTAGATTCGGTGGTGCACGTCTTGAGAGAATGTCCACAGCCCCAAGAGCTTAAATGTGATGTATCTGTAAGGTTAGTAGGACTGTATGCAGGGGTGGACTAGATATCAAAATCGGCCCAGGCATTTCTATACAATACAGCCCATAAAGTGTATATCATATGATTGGCCTTTCTGTTCTCAAAATCATTATGTTATTTTATAATAATGTATCGATAACTTTATGAATGCTCTATTATATCTCTATAAGAAATTAAGAAATATAGGCCTTTTGTTACTTTTTAATCGCTATGTTTGTAGGCCCTAAAAGGATGAAGCCTACTAATAGCAGCCTACAGATGTAGGCTCTTACATAATTTTTGAGAATGTGTTAGATTAAATTACACTGTAGTCTGTAAAAGATGTTTTTAACATGAAGCCCACAGAGCCCCTTATTTATGAGAATATCATAAAATCTTTAACAATTTAATGCGTGCCATAGTGGCATTCATGAGGTCATTTAGGCCAATTTGAGTACAGGCCCACCGGGCATTTGCCCAAAAACCGATATATCCAGTCCCCCCCCCCCTGACTGTATGGAAGCTATAAGTCACTACGCAATCAGCATAACTTCAAACCAGGACATTATGGGAGGCCTAGGTCTCCCTGCCACGAGTTCATCCCAGGTCCCTGTCCACGGGTTTTGAATCTTCTGCAGTCCGTACAGTATGATGATATCACAGGTGATCGATTTGAGGCAGCTTGCTGCTCTATGTGACAGTGCGTTGTGGGAATATCTAATTCCTAGCAGCCAGCGATATAATTTTCAATCGTAGCATCCATCTATTTATAGGCTAGCATTTTAGCTTATTATCTTAAATAGCTTGCCGACCGATATGCCAAACTATCATTTTTACTATCATCTATTTATATAATAAAATGACAGTTTATTCAGTAAGAGTGGTTCTATTTATACATTCGGAATTTTAAAATAACAATGAAATGTTGTTTTTTCAACCTATTCCATCGGTTCATACTGAAAAAATAATATATCGCTGACTCTGTAGTCACATGTCTAGAAGTTATCTTTTAAATATTTACTATATTTATGGAGTGAAGTTAATATAGTGTATAGTCATAACATATTGCTCACCATTTATTGACATATGGTCTGAAAGAGCGTCTTAAACAAACATATTAGGACTTGCATTGCATGGTCAGCCCTAACGTTTGTATTGAAGTATATTGAAAGAATAACAACAGAAGTGTAACAGTCCTCCAATGGATTCTAAGCCGCGTTGAAATAGAAGGCAATGAAATGGCAGACATTTTGTCCTAAGATAAGAGAAGGACTGAACAATTGAAATACTCCTAAACCCAAATGAATAAAAATTAGAGTTAACTATAAAAGAAATGGACCAGCTCTCACTCAAAGTCCAAGAAAATTTATTCCCATTAGAAGCTGTTCCGACATAAAGTAAAAGTAAAGTTCCCCTTTCAGACCTTGTGGTCTATAGGGCAGATTGTGTAAAGGTCATCTGTTTCTTTGGCCTGCGGTTAACGAGGATGTCATGTGGCCAGCACAACGACTAACCGACTTTTCTCCAGCTAATGTCAGGTACCCATTAGAGCTGGGTGGACTCAGAGACGCCCAAAGATCCCAAAATTAAAAATATGTATTCCCCGTTTCGGAAGTCAAGCGCTTTACCGCTCAGCCACCGCTCCTCCGACAGGACCAACATATAATATTTCGTCTCAGAACCGCACACAGCAGAATGAGACAACTCATGTTCCGGAAACTAAATATAGGGACTAGTACAATTTGCTGACCATGTCCTTCAAAGCTGCATTCTCTATTAAGAGGCCCTAACAAGAAACTGGCCCCTATATCCCCTTGTAGAACAGAACAGTATGGAGAGCTGCCAGATATGGGCTATTTTTAACACTGCAACATATCTCTGTCATTTTTACAATCCCTGTACTCAAGTTACTGCTACATGGAGGGTCGACGCTGATCTCGAATACTGCTGTAACGATTTTCCTAGAAATTTAACAGTTAATGTCTATCGCTGAAAAAAAAAATACTAGCTCTTTGGCAACATGGGGAAAAACTCTTGTTTGACCGTTATAATTTTTCAAAGTAAAAAAAAAATTAAAAAATGTAAATTTGGCTAGAGGCAAATCTATCTAGGTCTAGAGCTAACATGGCTTAGTAAGCCATATTGGCGTAATTATGCGATAACAGTAAATTCAAAGTTGCTTCAATTTTATTGAAGTTTATAAAGCTTTGCTTATATTTTTACGTTAATCTAATATAGGTTACATCTACATTCTAGATCTAGAAGAGGGTCTAGACTAGAATTTAGAAGTTCTAAATCAAAACATTAGGTCTAGTGTTAGACCTAGATGTCCATATTATAAAAATACCAATTAATAATCGCATAATAGTGTCTTCTCCGCTGGCCGATCCAGAAAATGCGGACGTTCAACTTCAAGGCATTCAAGCATATGACTGTGTCTCGGGTACGATAACCAAATTGAATCATAGTTGTTTTGTATCTATTTTTTAAATTATCTTTTTATAAGTACAGTTTAATGAAGGAGGTATTGTATTTTTTTTAAATATATTTTTTTTACTTTTTTTTCTTGTTACCAGTAGATATAGGCTAATTAGTTACTCTTACATCTGTACTTTTTGTCAGAGAACTCCTATATAGGCGGAGAGACTTGGAGACCCCAAAAAAGATCATCGAAGACGGCATAAACTAGAGACCTTAAATCCACCTTCTACTTTACATTTAGAAATACATGAGGCAATGTGGGTCAAGGCTGGGTCTGCTTAGCCAAGTTATAAATAACACTCTCCCTTAAACTTCCAACTCAATGATAAGACTTTCTATATCGTGTGAAGAATTTTTATAGAATATCATCTTTAATAATTACGTGGAAGGAAAAAGAAATATAACATTGACAGAGTCTATCTTTATTTCTGATTTATTCCTAGGTTAAACTTTCAACTCTTCAGAGATAAATTTTTAATGGTGTCTGCAGCCGTAACATCACTGTAGCTATCAAGATACTAGGAACTACAAACAGGTGCTTGACTCGAGGCCTCCCTGGCAAAATACAGCTCTATGTTTTTATAGAGAAACTGAACATGAAAGCAAGGGACTGCACTCTGGAAAATGTGTGTTTGTTTAACAATATAAACAAACAAAATTGTATTAATATGCACTTTGAAATCTAATCATCACAAGTTTCATTATGTTCAGATCAGATCCATCGAGTATGGACTTGATGGTTGCGGGGATTCAGTTCAAATATCTGCTTTATGTCATTTAGGTTCAAGTCTTTGACCCACACAGTATCGGCTATTTTAGCAAAACGTAAAAACGGATCCACTCTCTGGCACTTGGTCTATATCCAATAACCGATGGTGATCAACTTTTTATTTTTTGTCTTTAATACCGACAAGATATACTGTGTGAAAAATAAGACCTTCTATGTGATATAACTAAAGACAAGGTGGGATATAAAATTAGTTTGTGTTTAATCTAAAACTCTTAGGCGAGCCATTTGTGCAGGGCCGGATTTAAGTATGTAGAGACCCAAGGGCAAGATTGTTGTGGAGACCCCTACAATTTTTCAAGAGCTTGAATAAAGATCCACTTATGAATGAAAATACTTATATCTAAAAGCAGGCTTTATGTTTAAAGAAAGATAGAGTACAAGATAATCTCATTTTCCTTTAAAAACATATTTAATATGCATATTTTTGTTTTAAAAAGCGTATATTTTTTAGTTTGGTTATTCCAATCTTTTTTCTTTTTTAAATCCTAGTGTGCGTGATGCTAACATCACATCAAGGCTACCCATTAAATAAAAGCTTTCTTAAGTTTCGCTTTGAATTCGACCCATCACGGCCCCTGGTTCAGTTGAACCACCAAGTCCCGAGCATTAGTAAAGTAAACGAACCAAAAATGAGTTTTTGAGAATCAAAGTTTTTTAAATATCTTGTTCTCGAGACTGTCACGTGATGTGTGCCTGACGTCATCGCTTCCTATTTCCTAGTGGAAGTGAAGGCATGAAAACATGTCTGACATTTAGAAGTAGTGCTGAGAACTGTGAGTACAGTTAAGAGGCACCGCTATGTAATCACTTTTCTAATCATTTCTTCTTAGGTTTTTTAATCATGGAGATCTAGTCCAGAAATGCCATTCTACTTATACATAAATACTAACAATAAAACAGTACTATAAAACTATTTTTAAACTATAAATAATTTAAACATAAAAGGAAGACAACATCAAAGAGAGCCCTACATGCCGTAGAAATAAATTCTAGTAAAGTAAAGTCAAGAGGTCAGTCATCAGTGAAGCTGAGGGTACTGGAATGACATGGGAGCAGATGAAGAAAGCTGCTCAGAACCGAGTTCGGTGGAGAGGTGTGGTTGCGGCCCCATGCTCCCCTGGGCGTGCACAGGATTAAGTAAGTAAAGTAAAGGTTCTCCTTTTAGATCTTGCGTACTATAGGGCAGAGAATGTAAAGGTCATCTGTTTAGTGGCCCACTGTCAACGAGGGTGTTATGTCTTAAGCACAACGATCAACGGCCAGGTACACAATAGAGCTTGGTGGACCCATGGTCGTTCTGAATAATCCCAAAATAATAAGATCCCAAAGATTTGAGCCCAGGTCCACTCGGTTCGAAAGCCATGTGCTTTGGCACTCAGCTTGTGTCTCTCCAGAAGAGATTGTAGCCTATTTAAGGCAAAAAAAAACAACACAAATTTAATAAAATACTCAGAAAGACACAAAGATAAAGGCACATTCCTCATCCCATATGCTAGGACAAATTTGTACAAATACTCCTTCTTCCCTAGTGCTATTAGAGCATGGAATGGGTTGCCTGAGCTAGCCAGGAAAACCAGTGACTTGGCAGAATTTAAGTCATTGGTTAACATGTATGACTGAATGCATGACGCGTAGGACGTAATCATCTTCTTTTTTGAAGTAACGTCTGTATTTTATAAGATAAGATAAAAAGAAGAAGAAAGTAAATGAGGAAGTGGTCGTCAAATCAACGGATCGACAGTCTAATGGATAGGCGAAGTAATAGGTAATACCAATGATAAATGTAACTGTCAGTTTATATTGAATCTATTTTAATCAAAGTAAATGTAGGCTGCATTAATACATCCAAAAACAGGGACTACGTGAACGGATCAAACATTTGAATCAATCCCAAGCTGCGATTCACTTCCTGTTTGAGACACGTGACAGAAAGGCACATGACGATGGAGACGTCCATTAATTTATTCTAATTAACTTTTTTTTTGTTGTTATTTTTGGTCTGTAAATGAAACGAGAGGCTTCTTTCTGATTGCCAATGTAAAATTACGAACAACCAATTACATTAATAATTGTAGAAATAATATTCTAGCATTTTTTTTTTAAATTGAGATGAAAGTTAGCAAAGAGAGTTTGTGTTAAAGCGAGTTGTCGACCTTATGGGTCTGTGATTTGGCGAGCCAGAAACGGACAAATATCAGATTTACTCTTTTGGAGCTTTTCTAAGTGCAACATAAATGAGGGAAAATTAGACTGCACGGGAGATTTTCCTATTGGGAAATGAGTGTTTAACTATTGATTTATAAAGAAATACATATAACTTTCTTCATTTCTGTTTTTTTTTTAAACTCTTTTTCGTATTTTCTTGTTTCTTTTTATGTCTTTTTCTATGTTTGTTCAATTCTATGTCAATATATTTAAATATACATAGAAGCTGGATATAACCCTCGTGCCTTGGTTTGGACTTCACTGATCCAGGGGCGGACTGGCTATATTGCCAAATTGGGCAAATGCTTGGTGGGCGGTACCCAAATGGGCCGGTAGGGCCACCTAAAGGGCCTCATGGGTGTCATTATGACGATACGTATTAAATAGAGGTTTTATAATATTCCCTTATAAAAGTGGATTTTGAGCGTCGTGTTCACAAAAATCGTTTATAATGTAATACTAATTTAATCTAACACATTTTTTCCGAAATATTGTAGACAACAGTTGCGGTGGCTGAGGGGTAAAACGCTGGGCTTCCGAATCCTGGTGAAGAGTGTGGATTTTGATTTCGGGATCCTTGGCATTTAGTGTAGGCTGGGTGCTATTAAATTACCACCTGAACAAAATAAACTCCACACAACTACCCCTTTGCAGACACTGCGCTCACCGTAAACCGTAAACCATATCCTCTTTGAATGCCCCTCCCTAATCCACCTTAGGCAGACCCTACTTCCACTACAGCCCAACATAACCAACACCCTGTACGGCAGTGCTGAACAACTGAAGAAAACAGCACACTTTTTTTTCCTTGGCACAGTCTGCAAAAGAGCTGACAGCTAAGCAGCAATAAAGCTAGCTAGAAGAAGAAGAAGAAGATTTCGGGATCCACCTAGCTCTAATGGGTCACTGACATTTGCTTGGGGAAAAGTGAAGTCAGTCGGTCGTGGCTGGCCACATGACCCCCCCCCCTACCCCATACATCGCAATTTACTTACATGCATACTTGTAGGTTTCAACCTTTTAAAAATTAAAAAGCAACATTGGGTCTATATTATCTTATATATTATCTTATATATTATCTTATATATTATCTTATATATTATCTTATATATGATCTTATATATGATCTTATTTATGATCTTATATATTATCTTACATATTATCTTATATATGATCTTATATATTATCTTATATATTATGTTATATATTATCTTATATATTATCTTATATATTATTTTATATATTATCTTATATATTATCTTATGTATTATCTTAACTTATATCTTTATGATATACAATTTATGGGTCGGATTGTAAAGAAATGCACGGGTCGATTTTGACACCCATTCCGCCCCTTCACTAATATAGTGCATTTAAATGCTTATATTTTTCTATTACAGAGCACGAAATGTTTACAGGCATCGTGCACTCACTTAGTTGATTTAGTATCTAATAAAAGAGAAGCAAGTCTAGTATACCTAAGCTAATATAAAACGCCCCAGAAAACATCGTTTAAAGTTTATATATCGGACTCGAAGACATGCCTTATTATTAACATAATTATGTTGACACATGTTTTTATATACGCTTCGAGAAATTCGCTACATCGTTTCGGTATAATGTAGTCGCTTTTATATGAATTATATTTTATCAATTAGAAAGACTGTGTGCAAGAAGTCTCCAGTAATGGTATTTGCAACACATGAGTTCGAATAAAAAAAATCAAAAGTAGCCGATCCGCCAATTTTTTTAGCTCTCCAACAGACTTTTATGTCATCAGGTTTTCTAAAAACGACTTTAGTTTTTGAAATCTGTTCGTGACAGACAGAAAAATGGAAGGAACAGACAGACTGCACGAAACTTATTGCTGCTTTTCCCCTTTGATGGGCCTTTGAAAACTTAAAAAAATGTGAAAGTAACACGAGGGTGTTCACCAACAAGTAGCTATTGTACAACTTAAACCACATAAATAACTGAATATCGTCAAAAGTTATTCTGATTCCCCCAAATTCACGTTAGCTGTCAGTCGTCGAACGACATGGGCTCATTTCTTTCATATAAAGACCTAGGCCTTTGTCCCCTTACAGCTGTGGACAATCTATATCAAATACAAATTAAAATAGCAGTTCGATTTTGTAGGAATGTATTAATCCCAATTACTATTTTGACGGGTTATTCCTAGTACATACCTAAAATATTCTGCAGAAAACTTGCATTCTTTAGCTAATAAAATAAAATAAAAAGTATCTTTTTTTTTTTTCAAGTTGGCATCAAGCATTCTTCATTAGTTATTATCTGGCCTGTATATTTATCTTTTTTTTGTGTCCTCCCGGCATGTCGACATTGCATCCAAGTCAGCGGGGATAATATAAGCAATTTTATCCACAGCAGTGTAATTTATTATTCATTATAAATTGCCAATTTGGCTAACTGAAGCCTTTGCAACGAAATTGAACCTGGATGGGGGGATGTGGGGGTTGGAAGAGGACCAGAGATGAACAACTAGGAACATTGCCGAGGAGCTGTCTTTCCATACTCTCCCTATATCCCTCCCCCCGCCTCTCCCCTCTCTCATTCTTCTCCCTCTTTTTGTTTTCCGATTCCCCCTCTCATACTGTTTCTCTGTCCTCTATTTCATTCAATGAAATTATTTTTAACTCCAGGAATCCTGACAAATTATAGTTTGCATAGCATGAAATGAAGGTAGCCAGGCTTTCTCTTTCAATTGCTTCCTCCAGCGTTCACGTTTGATTTGGGGACTATTGTGATAAAACTTTTGTGACATTGTGACCTTTAAAGCTGGGTTGCAGTTACTCGTGACTATGTTCATTTCATCGTTTATTGTTTATTTATTGTATTCATTTATTTATTTTTTTTTCATTTCAATGTTTATACTTTGTTGATTTCTTTGTTTATTTTTTTTTCATTTCATAGTTTATTTATTTGTTCATTTCATAGTTTATTTATTTGTTCATTTCAATGTCTATTTATTTGTTCATTTCAATGTCTATTTATTTGTTCATTTCAATGTCTATTTATTTGTTCATTTCAATGTCTATTTATTTGTTCATTTCAATGTCTATTTATTTGTTCATTTCAATGTCTATTTATTTGTTCATTTCAATGTCTATTTATTTGTTCATTTCAATGTCTATTTATTTGTTCATTTCATTGTCTATTTTTTATTTGTTCATTTCATTGTCTATTTTTTATTTGTTCATTTCATTCTTAATTTCTCATTTCTTTGTTCATTTTTCATTGTTTATTTATTTGTTCATTTCATTGTTTATTTATTTGTTCATTTCATTGTTTATTTATTTGTTCATTTCACTCTTAATTTCTCTTTTCATTTTTTTAAAACTCTTTTTTTGTATTTCATTATTTCTATTTTTGTCTTTTTCTATGTTCAATTGTATGTTTATTCTATGTTAAATTGTATGTTCATTCTATGTCCAATTGTATGTTCATTCTATGTCCAATTGTATGTTCATTCTATGTCCAATTGTATGTTCATTCTATGTCCAATTGTATGTTCATTCTATGTCCAATTGTATGTTCATTCTATATTCAATTGTATGTTCATTCTATGTTCCATTGTATGTTCATTCTATGTTCAATTGTATGTTCATTCTATGTTCAATTGTATGTTCATTCTATGTTCAATTGTATGTTCATTCTATGTTCAATTGTATGTTCATTCTATGTTCAATAGTATGTTCATTCTATGTTCAAACTGAATGTTCAATTCCATGTTCAATCTACGTTTAATTCTAAGTTCACTTCTATGTTCATTCTTTGTAATGAAAACGAGTTCGTACATCAAAAAACGGTAAACAATTTTTGGGTGCAGATTGAACAAAAAAAACAAAACAAAAAAAGGCCGGTAATTGCTGGTGGTCGTGTACGTCATTACGGATGGAGGTAGACTTTGTTTTCTAAATGAGCTGCAATGGTTGGCTGCAGCAGATTATTAAAGTGTTCTCTAGCCAATCGAGAAAAGAGAAAGCAAAGCAAAGTGTGTTCTTTTTTTTTCTGATTTCTCTGTGTGATTTTATTGCTTTCTCTTTTACTTTGGTGTCTCTAATCTCTTTTTCAGTCAATCCGTTAAAATTGAGTTTATCTTGCTTTTTTTTATCTTTCGTTCTTATTTCATTGGTCATTTCTTTTTTAATTCCTTGGACATTTTTTTTTTGGTTATTTTCTTTTTTTTTTTGGTCATTACTTTGTTATTTATTGATTCATTTTTGTTGTTGTTGTTTCTCAGTTACATTCCTTTTTTTCTTTGTTCATTTGTTTGTTTTTTTTTTATGCTTTTTTTCTTGACACTTTGTTCTATCTCTCTAGATATTCATTTATTATTTTTACATTTATTCAAACTTAACTAACTTAAAAAATGACTTTAAATTTTTTAAAGTTGTCTTTTATTTACTTCAAAATCCATATAATCACAGAGCAATGACGCCCAGCCTTAGTCGAACTGCGAGCCATTTCAATTTCCAACAATCGTGTCGCGGGCCACATCAACGAAAAAGTTATAAAAAAAAAAAGAAATTAAATTAAAACTATTTGATGAGAAACCCGTGGATCTACTATCCGTAGCTTAACAATCTTTTATTTGTAGATCAAATCAAGAATGCCGCCATATTTGTTTCATAATGCCGTTTATATGTTGCTGTTTTTAAACAGTTACACTTTCTTTATAAAACAAACATGTTGGCTTATGATCATGTCTCACAAAAAAAAAAGTAAAAATCCGTTCACCTTTTCCTGGTACCAATCGATCAGAGAAATAGTGAGGGTAAAGACACATTTTTCAACCTTCTTTTTTTTTTTTTTTTGTTGAGGTGGAGGGGAGTTCTCTACACTTTATGCCGACGTTTTGGCGGGCCGGATGAAACCACTTCGCGGGCCGGATGTGGCCCGCGGGCCGTATTTTGGGCATCACTGTCATATACTATTTAATACAATCTAAACATTTATTTTTATTCAACCTGATATACAACATTTTCAAATATCACAATTTTTCATTTCTATCATATTATTAAAAAAAATAAATAAAACTCGAAAGACAATATCTTTGAAATTCAAGATTTTGTAAGGTCGAAATAAATGAGTTATTTTCGGGCATCGGAATTTCCCAGTAAATCTAATTGACGAACTCTTTTAGTGAAGACTAATTTGTTTAAAATGGTTTCTGTTTTAACGATTTTTATATAAAATTTGCCTGTGAGTATTTTTCAGTCTAGACTAGGACAATGCAGCAACCCCTAAACAAATTACAGAAAATGTGTTTGTTGTTTTTTTACTTTACTTTAAAACTCTCGTCTGCTACTCAGTCCAACTAGAACTATGACTAAAGCGATTTACATAGATGGAAGAAACTTGCTGTCTTCTGCAAACATCTGGTCAGGTTGATCTCAAGTATATCAAACAGAGATAGACAGAAAGGGGACAGAAAAAAAAATGTTCCAGACGATTCATTACAGTAGATAATAAAAAAAAAGGGGGAAAGACAACTAATGTACTAAACTTATAGCTTGACGTCTGCTGTAAGCTATTGTTGTTGTCTCCCTTGAGTATCCCGTACTAAGAAATAATGTAAATAAGAAGTTCCGGATAAAAATAGATGATAGACCAAATGATTTATGTGTTAAGAGTAGATCTTGTACAAAGCTGGGACCAGACAAAAGCTATACATCCATATAAAGTCAGATTGCTTTAAGAATCCCAATAAATAAGTAACTTAACCAACAACAGTTGGTTTACGTAAAAACCTTATTTAGTGACAACTATATTTATATTTCATTTTATTCACACTCCAGAATTGAAAAGGATTACGTCCTATCTCAGACCTCCGTAGGACAGAAGAGGTAGGCAGCGGGCCTGGGCTCAATCGACAGTCCAGAGCGCTTCTAACCAACTCAGCGTTCAACTTTCAAAACAACTACTAGTTCTCTCCCAGACTTTGCGATCTATAGAGCAGAACATGTATTGGGTTGTCTATTAGTTTGGCCAAAGGTTAACGAGCAAGGTGTCATGTGGCCAGCATAACGACCAACCGCCTTTACTTTCCCCAACTTAAGTCAGGCACCCATTACATTGGGTGGACTCAGGGGCGCCCTGAAAGTCCCGAAATTGAAAATGCTTGTCTTCGCGGGGATTTGAACCAAGGACCTCAGTTTCGGAAGCCAAGGGCTTAACCACTCAGCCACCGCGCCCCCCCCCCTCCCGCAAAATCTACTATCGATACGAGTGGATTTGAAACAATCAAAGTCTGGCAGATATTAAGATAGTATTAATGTTTTCGGCTTACTCTGGCAGGTTGTTTTTTTTTTGTCCAATTAGAATTCGATTTTGTGACACAACAAAACATTTCCATTTTTTATGGTCACCTAATAGCAGGTAGAAAAGATGCAAATCGTTCAACTTTAGTTTTACTGATGTATGCAAGCGCAACATTGTAGCTCCTCAGTACGGACACCAACCGTTGGGAGAAAGAAGCACGGCATAGATCCACACGAGGAGCAAGCATAAAGGAGCATTACAGATGGCCAACACACCAGATGTAGAAAGAAAGGTAACCATAATGAGGATCTATGTCCAAGTAAGTCCTCAAACAGCCTGGACTAATCAAACGATGGCTATTAGAAACTGGCTGACAGGATGTGCTGTAGATGTAACACCAGTTAGCTACTGACAGATAATTTATCATACAACTTTATCTCATGCCGCCAGCTGGGACAGAATACATACTTCAATTGTTTTACAACAAACTCGCGCTACAGATAAATGATTCAAGTCAATATGTAAACATTTAAACAACTGCAGGATTGGGTGAAATAGCATTTTAATCCAAAGAAGATAATAAGATGTACGAAGAATACGGAAAAACCCAATGCTAATGAAAATAGTATTGTAAAGTTATTTATAGAATCTACACACCTTTTACTGTGCCGGTATGTTGATTATGGGCTATTTTTCAACCTGCAAATTCTAGGAAACTATCTTATGTAGATTTAACTATAGACAAATATCAGACACGACAAAATGTATCATGCTATCGAACTATGGAAGCTAAAGCTCCCGTACTCCTCTAAAGGGAAACAGTCCGATATCGCTAAAGTCAACCTTCAACCAAATAGGACCTTACTCTACCAAGTCTCAAGCATATTTTGTCCGTTGATTCTGTTTCCTAGCTAAGCCCGCGTTATTTTTTTTAAATTACCGTCAAGTCACTACGGAAATTCCCGATTAGGCTACGTCTACGCACCAGCCTATACAACCCCAAGAGCATAAAATGCTGAATTTTCTAAAATAGCGCTAATGTTTGACAATGGTATTCTGCAGGCAAAGGCGTAGTTGGGGGGGGGGGGGGAGGGAATCATAGAAAGATGCCTCGAGCACCACTCTCACGGGGGGCGCCACACGCAGCCTATATTTCTATTAAATGTTCATGGAAAATGGTGGTGAGGCGCCTATAATGTACATTGCGCACGTTTTGCTCACTACGCCTCTGCCTGCAGGAATTACAAACTGGGCCGGCTTTACTATCTGCGGGGCCCAGCTCTTTGAATGCTGGAGAGGCCCCTCTTGTGATTTTTTTTGTTACAGTAACAACTATCACCATTACTTAGATCATCAAATCAACATTTATAAATACACAGGAAGCAACGCTATAGGCGACAATGGGTTAATTAAAGTGACGACGTTTTGTTAGAGATATATAGAATATGTTAACCCTTTAAGTCCTACATCTTATATAAAAGCCTGTTACAAGAGCCATGACTGAAAGTGATATTTTAAATGTAAACTGTGGGGCCCACTTGGAGCAATCGGTCAAATCGGTCTAAGGCCGGCCTGATTACAAAGCTACTATCTTTCTTTTTTTTTTTTTATTTTTCAAGTTTCGGTCTTTTCTTATAGAAATGAGAATTAGTTTACGTAATAGCACAAAACCTCCCGCAGGACGGCGAACAGATTTTAAATCGGAGACTATAGTGACGTCATCATTGCGCACAGCATGTTCCCTGTGACAAAATTCTCTAACTAGATTTCTATTAAAAAGTAAACCGACTATTTGGGATTTATTTTTCTTTCGTCTGAGATCTGTCTGCTACTGACACACTTAACAGTTGAGTACCAGCAGAGATCTTTCTCAGCAATAAACTAGCTAAATATAAACAAAAAGAGGTCCAGGTTTTGTTTGTTCTATAGTGATGTAGAGATTCAGATTTTGTTTGTTCTATAGTGATATAGAGATTCAGGTTTTGTTTGTTCTATAGTGATAAAGAGATTCAGGTTTTGTTTGTTCTATAGTGATGTAAAGATTCAGATTTTGTTTGTTCTATATTGATATCATGGGCGTAGCCAGGATTTTTTTTCGGGGGGGGGGGGGGGGGGGGTTTGGGGGGGGGTGAATTTTTTTCTCCCCCCCCCCCCCCGCGAAAAAAAAATTATATGTATTTATGTGTGTGTGTGTGTACATAATCTTTATTACATTCTGACCCTTCATTCTTTCGGTAGACGTTTATTGTGCCCTAGAATAGGTTCTTCCATGAGTTAGTGAAAAAATTGTAGATTCCCCTACATTACTAGCAAAGGGGTCTGGGGGAGCGCTAGGAGCTCCCCCAGCACGGGGCGAAGCCCCGCCGCCAAGCACTATTTCTGATATTGAAACCCAACAAAATGCATATTCTGAGGTATCTACAGTGCATTTTCCTGCTATTAAAAAGTTCTTTTTCAAAAACCTAATGTACTATTCTTACTGACTTAGACCCTCCCTCGTCTTTCGGCGCATTTGCCATCAAGCTGTTTCCTTAAAATTGTTGACTCCCCGCCATTACTAGGAAGGGGGTCTGGGGGAGCGCCAGGAGCTCCCCAGCGCGGGGCGAAGCCCCGCCGCCAAGCACTATTTCTGGTATTGAAAGCCAACAAAATGCATATTCTGAGGTATCTACAGTCCATTTTCCTGCTATTAAAAAGTTTTATTTCAAAAACCTAATTTGCTATTCGTACTGACTTAGACCCTCCCACGCCGTTCGGAGCATTTGACGTCAAGCAGTTTCCATAAATTCTATCACTGGTAATCTCTGAAGCCTCTTCCCACCTGCCATGAGGACCTCAATGAATGAGTAGCGCCAAGTTGTACTAGGATATCATTGCAACTCTTCTTATGGGTAATTCATTTTGTCGGAGAACATGTCCTGCAAACCTCATGCGTCGTTCTCTCACAATCTTACTAAAGGGTCGACTCCCAGTTCGGCATAGGATTTCCTTGATTTAGACCCGATCTCTATAACTGACTCCTAAAATCTGTCTTAGCCATCTTTGTTGAGCTACATTTAGTGTTTTTCGATTTCGGTAGATGACTATTCACTGCAGTTTATTAATGGAGCCCTGCCACTGGTAAAAATGTGTAACCTCTCTTGAATACGCTCTTGGAATTAAGTGACTGTAGTTTGCTTTAGATTTTATATCGAAAAGAGAAGTTTTATCGTTAAAATCTTCTGTTGGGGGTTTTCCACCTCATAATGCTCTGTAGGGGGATCTTAGACTCAAAACCATCTGGAGGGGTTTTAAACTTTAAAAAAAAAGCCATCTGTAGAAGAAACTCAAAACCCCCGATTGGCTTGGCTACGCTCAAATAATTTTAGTGTGTAATTTGCTTTTTTTTTATATTGAAGATGTATTTTTAGCACCAAACCCCTCTGAATGGGGGTTTAAACTCAAAACCCTTTTGACTACGCTCATAGATTTTAGAGTGAGTAATTTTCTTTTATTTATATTGAAGAGGTACTTTTTAGCTTCAAACTCCACTGGAGGGGAGTTTAAACTCAAAACCCCATAGACTACACTCATAACATTTTTAGTGTATAATTTGCTTTTTTTTTATTATTAAAGAGGTATTTTTTACCTTCAAACCCCGCTGAAGTGGAGTTTAAACTCAAAACTGAGTCAAAACCCATTTAGCTACGCTCATAACATTTTGAGTGCGTAATTAGCTTTTTTTTATATTAAAGAGGGGGGTTATCGTAAATTTTAGACGGGGTTTTAAAATCAAAATCTTCCTTAACTGTGCTCTTGGAATTAGGGGATTTTCGTTTGCATTATTTTTGTTTTGTTTTATAGAAGAGGGGAAGTTAACTGCAAAAAACCCAGGTAGGGGGTTTAAAACTCAAAACCCCTGGTAGGGGGTTTTAAACTCAAAACCCCTAGTAGGGGTTTTTAAACTCGAACCGCTCTGGTAGGGGTTTTAAACTCGAACCCCCCTGGTAGGGGGTTTTAAACTCAAAACCCCTTTGGTTATGCTGGGGCAAGGGATGGTTTAGTATTAAAATCTCACCTAAAATAAACAAAATCAAAACAAAAAATTAGTCACTAAATTCCGACTCCCCCCCCCCCCGGGGGGGGATCTCATTTCGGGGGGGGGGGTTGAACCCCAAGAACCCCCCCCTGGCTACGCCCATGACATGGGCGTAGCCAGGATTTTTTTTCGGGGGGGGTTTTGGGGGGTGAATTTTTTTTCTCCCCCCCTCCCGGGAAAAAAATTATATGTATTTATGTGTGTGTGTGTACATAATCTTTATTACATTCTGACCCTTCATTCTTTCGGAAGACGTTTATTGTGCCCTAGAATAGGTTCTTCCATGAGTTAGTGAAAAAATTGTAGATTCCCCGACATTACTAGCAAAGGGGTCTGGGGGAGCGCTAGGAGCTCCACCAGCGCGGGGCGAAGCCAAGCACTATTTCTGATATTGAAAACCAACAAAATGCATATTCTGAGGTATCTACAGTGCATTTTCCTGCTATTAAAAAGTTCTATTTCAAAAACCTAATGTGTTATTCTTACTGACTTAGACCCTCCCTCGTCGTTCGGCGCATTTGCCATCAAGCTGTTTCCATAAAATTGTGGACTCCCCGCCATTACTAGCAAGGGGTTCTGGGGGAGCGCCAGGAGCTCCCTAGCGCGGGGCGAAGCCCCGCCGCCAAGCACTATTTCTGGTATTGAAAGCCAACAAAATGCATATTCTGAGGTATCTAGAGTCCATTTTAATGCTATTAAAAAGTTTTATTTCGAAAACCTAATGTGCTATTCTTACTGACTTAGACCCTCCCACGCCGTTCGGAGCATTTGACGTCAAGCAGTTTCCATAAAAATCTGTCACTGGTAATGTCTGAAGCCTCTTCCCACCTACCATGAGGACCTCCATGAATGAGTGGCGTCAAGTTGTACTAGGATGTCATTGCAACTCTTCTTATGCGTAATTCATTTTGTCGGAGAATATATCCCGCAAACCTCATGCGTCGTTCTCTCACAATCTTACTAAGGGGTCGACTCCCAGTTCGGCATAGGATTTCCTTGATTTAGATCCGATCTCTATAACTGACTCCTGAAATCTGTATTAGCCATCTTTGTTGAGCTATATTTAGTGTTTTTCGATTTCGGTAGATGACTATTCACTGCAGTTTATTAATGGAGCCCTGCCACTGGTAAAAATAAGTAACCTCTCTTGAATACGCTCTTGGAATTAAGTAACTGTAGTTTGCTTTAGATTTTATATCGAAAAGAGAAGTTTTATCGTCAAAATTTTCTGTTGAGGGTTTTCCACCTCAAATGCTCTGTAGGGGGATCTTAGACTCAAAACCATCTGGAGGGGTTTTAAACTTTAAACCCCCGATTGGCTTGGCTACGCTCAAATAATTTTAGTGTGTAATTTGCTTTTTTTTTATATTGAAGATGTATTTTTAGCACCAAACCCCTCTGAATGGGGGTTTAAACTCAAAACCCCTTTCGGCAACTCTCATAGCATTTTGAGTGCGTAATTTGCTTTTTTTCTTACACTGAAGATGGCGGGGGGTTTAAATTCAAAACCCCTTTGACTACGCTCATAGATTTTAGAGTGAGTAATTTTCTTTTATTTAAATTGAAGAGGTACTTTTGAGCTTCAAACTCCACTGGAGGGGAGTTTAAACTCAAAACCCCATAGACTACACTCATAACATTTTTAGTGTATAATTTGCTTTTTTTATTATTAAAAAGAGGTATTTTTTACCTTGAAGTGGGGTTTAAACTCAAAACTGAGTCAAAACCCATTTAGCTACGCTCATAACATTTTGAGTGCGTAATTAGCTTTTTTTTATATTAAAGAGGGGGTTTATCGTAAATTTTAGACGGGGTTTTAAAATCAAAATCTTCCTTAACTGTGCTCTTGGAATTAGGGGATTTTCGTTTGCATTTTTTTTTTGTTTTGTTTTATAGAAGAGGGGGAGTTAACTGCAAAAAACCCAGATAGGGGGTTTAAAACTCAAAACCCCTGGTAGGGGGTTTTAAACTCAAAACCCTATTGGTTGTGCTAGGGCAAGTGATGGTTTAGTATTAAAATCTCACCTAAAATAAACAAAATCAAAGCAAAAAATCAGTCACTAAATTCCGACTCCCCCCCCCCCCAAGGGGGGGGGGAGTTCATTTCGGGGGGGGGGGGGTTTGAACCCCAAGAACCCCCCCCTGGCTACGCCCATGGAGATTCAGGTTTTGTTTGTTATATAGTGATATAGAGATTCAGGTTTTGTTTGTTATATAGTGATATAGAGATTCAGGTTTTGTTTGTTCTATAGTGATATAGAGATTCAGGTTTTGTTTGTTCTATAGTGATATAGAGGTCCAGGTTTTGTCTGTTCTATAGTGATGTAGAAGTTCAGGTTTTGTTTGTTCTATAGTAATGTAGAGGTCCAGGTTTTGTTTGTTCTATAGTGATGTAGAGGTCCAGGTTTTGTCTGTTCTATAGTGATATAGAGGTCCAGGTTTTGTCTGTTCTATAGTGATATTAAGGTCCAGGTTTTGTCTTTTCTATAGTTATGTAGAGGTCGAGGTTTTGTCTGTTCTATAGTGATGTTGAGGTCCAGGTTTTGTCTGTTCTATAGTTATGTAGAGGTCGAGGTTTTGTCTGTTCTATAGTGATGTAGAGATCCAGGTTTTGTTTGTTCTATAGTGATGTAGAGATCCAGGATTTTTTTGTTCTATAGTGATATAGAGGTCCAGGTTTTGTCTGTTCTATAGTGATGTAGAAGTTCAGGTTTTGTTTGTTCTATAGTGATGTAGAGGTCCAGGTTTTGTTTGTTCTATAGTGATGTAGATGTCCAGGTTTTGTCTGTTCTATAGTGATATAGAGGTCCAGGTTTTGTCTGTTCTATAGTGATATAGAGGTCCAGGTTTTGTCTTTTCTATAGTTATGTAGAGGTCGAGGTTTTGTCTGTTCTATAGTGATGTAGAGGTCCAGGTTTTGTCTGTTCTATAGTTATGTAGAGGTCGAGGTTTTGTCTGTTCTATAGTGATGTAGAGGTCCAGGTTTTGTCTGTTCTATAGTGATATAGAGGTCCAGGTTTTGTCTGTTCTATAGTGATGTAGAGGTCCAGGTTTTGTCTGTTCTATAGTGATGTAGAGGTCCAGGTTTTGTCTGTTCTATAGTGATATAGAGGTCCAGGTTTTGTCTGTTCTATAGTGATATAGAGATTCAGGTTTTGTTTGATATATAAAGATGTAGAGGTCCAGGTTTTGTCTGTTCTATAGTGATGTAGAGGTCCAGGTTTTGTCTGTTCTATAGTGATATAGAGGTCCAGGTTTTGTCTGTTCTATAGTGATGTAGAGGTCCAGGTTTTGTCTGTTCTATAGTGATGTAGAGGTCCAGGTTTTGTCTGTTCTATAGTGATGTAGAGGTCCAGGTTTTGTCTGTTCTATAGTGATATAGAGGTCCAGGTTTTGTCTGTTCTATAGTGATATAGAGATTCAGATTTTGTCTGTTCTATAGTGATGTAGAGGTCCAGGTTTTGTCTGTTCTATAGTGATATAGAGGTCCAGGTTTTGTCTGTTCTATAGTGATATAGAGATTCAGGTTTTGTTTGATATATAAAGATGTAGAGGTCCAGGTTCTGTTTGATCTATAGTGATACAGAGGGAATGTGCAGCGGATACACCAGATAGTTTATTTATGGACCCCCCCCCCCATAAATCACGTGCTTTATTTTCTCTCTAGGAAGGAAATTAGGACTTTCTATGGAACTCATTTTTGGGCTGCACTTGATTTGACCTTTGACCGTCGTTTTGAGAACAAGAAAAACAAATGACCCGACCCAAAACCGATTCAGTTATATAATGACTAACGTAATAAGTACTGAACTTAGATACAAGACTAAAGGCAAAGAGAAGATGGTTTTTTTTTTGTCTTCTTTTGATCTATTCATCTCTTTTCTGTTAAGGTCTAGTCTCTTTCACAGGGCAGGATTAATATCTGGCGTTAAAAGAACCCTTTAATCAAATATATTGTTACAAAGGTTATATCAACTCTGGCTGTCAGTATGTTAGTCTGTCTGTCTATTAGAAGTTATTTTGTTGTGATTGTGGGGTTCTTCCTTAGATGAAAATTAGTGGCCGGCCTAGATGCTGGACGGCAGGGCTCTGAAGTCCAAGCTTAATCCTCCTGCTGGACGTCAGGACACTGAAGTAAACAGAGCGAACCTGGATTCATTGTGACTAAACTTTGAAGCGAGACCATTTATTACAAAAAGTCTGAACACTGACCTGCAGAGTCACATCCTGAGGGCAGTTTAAATCACAGGTCTGTACAACGTAGAACTAGCTATTGGTCTAAACTGCCCATAGGTTGTGACGTTGCAGTTCCGTGTTCAGGACTTCTATAACGAATGATATCGATGCCTTACGATCAGGCAGCCACACCTTATCGCTCTCCGGCAAAGCAAAAGACCATCTGTGTCATATGTTTCCCTGAATTTATGCTCTCATGTAATTATTATTATAGCTTTTATATAGCGCTACTTTCATGCTTATAGCATGCTCAGAGCGCTTTTGGTCCAATCTCATTTGTGGACCAGTGGGGGGGAGGGGGTATCTTGAAGTTGGTTTTCCGTGCTGCCTTTAGGCGCTCAGTAAACACAACTCTGTCGAACCTCGAGCCCCCTTCTAGGTAGCCAAGCCAAGCCAAGTTCAATCGCACTTGGCCTCTCGACCACGCTTACCACGTACATGTACAAGCATGTTGTACAAACCTCAAGGATTTTAACGAATTAAAAGGACAAACATCGCAAATATTATTCCTAGTAAAGTTCCCCTTTCAGACCTTGTGGTCTATAGGGCAGATGATGAAAAGGTCATTTGTTTCTGTGGCCTACGGTTAACAAGGTGTCATGTGGCCAGCATAACGACTAACCGCCTTTACTTTTCCCCAACTAATGTAAGGTACTCATAAGAGCTGAGTGGACTCGAAGGCGCCCAAATATCCCGAAATTAAAAGTCCCAGTCTTCACCAGGATTTAAACCCGGGACCTCCGGTTCGGAAGACAAGCTCTTTACCGCTTAGCCACCGCTGACGTCCAAATATTATTCCTAGTACTTGCATTTCATGGATAAACCAAAGAGTATTTGCTAACAAGCAACATACTTCAAGTAGTTTCTATCAAGAGATTAATATAAATGTCAAGCTAATATCGCAAGGACGTTTAAGTAATTCATTAAACTCACTACGTCGTTGGAGTCCGATCGAATTCAAACTCTTTAAAAAAAAAAGCATATTTAGGGAATCAATAACCGCTGAGGAAATAACATTCTGCCTTCCAACTTGAAAATAAATACATTTTTTTATTTTGTCACACTAAGACAGTGATGCCTAAAATACGGCCCGCGGGCCATATTCGGCCCGCGACGTGATTCCATCCGGCCCGCCAAAACGTCGGCACGAAGAGTAGTAAATCCCCTCTCCACACACACACCTTTTCCAAAACGAAAATGTGTAGAAATGTATCTTAGCTACGTTAGGGCGCTCTGATGGATTGGCACAATGACCTTGGTTTGAGCCGCGACTAAAAAGATTGTTAGACTACGCCTAGAAATTGGAGGATCGATGGGAATATTTACCAAAAAGAGAAAGTAGAGAAATGAAGCCGTTTCGGAGGGGAAAAAAATATCTTTCAGATGTGTCATTAATTAATGTAAGTACAGTAAGAAGTAACTAATAGATCAACAGATTTCTTAAAAAAATCTTTCAGCTCAGTTTCTTTCCGTCTTTGTACCTTTTCGGTCATGTGGCCCGCGACACGAGTGTCGGAAAATTAATTTGGCCCGCAGGTTGAATTAGGTTGGGTATCACTGCACTAAGATGTTCCTAATCTCATTTTTAATGTAAACGAAGATGATTACGAAGTCCAGCATTAAAAAGAATAATAATAAAATGCCGATAGAGATTCGCGTTAAGAATTAGATGCAAATTGAGCGGATTATTCATTACAGTTCTTTAGGTAATTGGCCCCTGATAAAAAAATCAGAATGTCATTTTTTTTTTCTTAATTTCCCTTCTAAACTATGCTTGCATAAGAATGTGTTGGCATTTGATAATTGGTTTAATTGTACACGCTAATTAGGCAAGACTTCTTTCTTTTTATATTTCGTAGTTCTTATTAGCAGATGAAATTAACATACAGATTTACTGAGCTGACATTTTTTGGGTAAAATGTTGTAAAACAAAACAAAAAAACACATTTCATCAAATACAATTTCTCGTAAACAAAGATTAGGTCAGACCAACCTTATTCCTTTTCCCCCTCCCTCCCCACACACACACAAAAGAGCACACACACACTCTCTCTCTCACTAAAACCCACGCATACACATTTGCTTACGAAGCATTGGAATGAGGGCTCAAAGCTTCTATCGTCTAATCTTATCTTATAAATTAAAGACGTTCCTTCTTAGCAGTGACCTATTAGGAAAATGTCAAGCCATTGGACTCGAGACGAAAATACACCTACTTGACACAATCGTCACCCCAACAGCACTATATGCATGCTAGACATAGAGGTCATCTGCCAAAATTTGAGAAAAGACTAAATGTGGCTTTAACAAAGATGGCTTAAAAGACGGATTTTAGGAGCCAGTTATTGAGATCGGTCTCAAACAATGAAATCCTATGCCGTACTGGGAGTTGACCACTTAGTGAGGATGTGAGGTTTGCGTGACATGTTCTCCAACAAAATAAATTACCCATACCAAGAGTTGCGATGACATGGAAGCCAAAACGAGGAAAGCGCAAGCAGGGACGTCCTCGTATTACTTGGCGCCACACTTTCATAAAGGATCTCAGAACAGTGGACACCAGGTGGGAAAAGGCTTCAGACATTGCCAGAGACAGATCTTTGTTGAGACAGCTTGTCGCCCTATGCCCCGAACGGCGCGGAAGGAGCTAACTCTTAGCAAGTCTTAGCAAAAGATAATTACGTGTCAATGTGCCAACCTAGTCTTTGCAATTTAACTTGAGACTTAAACTCTTCTAAGTCATAGGTTTTAATGGCTATTTCCATGCTTAAATGAACTTGCAAGACTTTGTCCAGCATATGAAATAAGAAATGTACTTTTAATGTTATCGTCTTTCAGAGTACTGTATTAGGTTTTATTTTATATTTTGTAAATTATGGATCAGTGTTTTATGTTTTATTGTTATTTTTATTAAATTTATTTTTTTGAGTTTCAAGATGATTGATTTGACGTTGGTGTTACGCTAGCCTAGTGCAATGTGACTAGTCATTTGTTATAGATCTCAACACTTACTTTGGTTACTCTTCTAGACTCTATGTGTTTTTGGAATTTGGGGTGTGAAAGAATAGCAGAAGTATAATATTGGCGTAATAAAGATTAAATAAAATTTTAAGTTAATGTTCCTGTTTGATTTTTTAAAATTTCCACTTAAAATCTGATTGATATCTTAACCATTTTATCATTTGATGGAGTCTACAGTAGTACAATCATATTAATAATACTTTGGTATTTTGAGTTTTTTTTTGTCTGTGATTCTTTTCTATCTTTTTTTAGCCTAGATTGTTAGATATATTTATTTCTGTGGGTTCAATGTTTTACGAGCTTTGGTCACAATTATTCAAACGAAAGGGAAGCTATTTGTATTACATAATTTTTTTATGTAAGACACTAGATCTACCACATTTTCTATTACGTCTAGCTATGCACAAACACACTAGTAATACTTTTGGGTCACATGTTTGTGTATTGAGAATTTGAAATAAAGAGATAGACTAAAAGAAATAAAAAGAGAAAGCACCCCCCCACACACACACACACACAGCAATTTTCTTAAAGAACACATATAGATCTAGAAAGTGAGAGAGAGAAGAGGGTGTTCACGACTAACGTTTTGCAAGAACAACAGCGCTGGGCTATACACACAATTCTATTTGCTTCTCACACACTAAATGTGCAAACAATTTAATTAAATTATCTCTTTAAAAACACTTACCAACACCTAAATTCACGAATATTGTTCACAAAAGCATATAGCCAGTTGCTATGTAAAGGATATTTAATTGGAAAGAGAGGTGGGCAGTTTATAAGTAGAAAGCAATCAATAACCAATTTAAAATACTTACGTTTTTTAAATGTCCAGAAAAAAATACGAATCTAGTTTTTAATCCTTTCAAGTATCAAGCACAAAATAATCTAATACAGTATACAATACAGATCTAATTTACCCAAAAAGTATAGCTACTAGTATGTAATACTACTTTTCTTTAAATATCGCAATTAAATTTTTAGCATTAAAATTCGATCAAATGATATCTAAACAGGTATCTATTTCACAAGGAGGCTGGCTACAGTAAACACTTCTATGTTACGGTACACGCGAACTTTTTCTACACTCTGATAAATAATGTTATAATTACGAAACAGATGTTGTAGTTACGTTATCTCAGTCTGTCGATAGGTTTACTTTTTTTTAATGTTCGTTATATTTTAATTATTGCGTACAAAATTATTATAAGCTTTACAATAGTGTGTTAGAAATATCGAGGTTGTGTTTGTGTTGTATTTTATTTGGTCCGATCTTTATTTGTGAAATAAAGTATAACATTTTTGAAAGAGACTGTAATCAGTTAAAGTTTAACTACAAATTTAAAAAAAAAAATTGTATAAATCGAAGTTCACTTTTGCTTAAAATTCACTTTCTAAAAGAAATACCTGCGCGTTAAAAATACATAAATAAAAGAAATATATATTTACGTTGGTAAACTTTAATTAAATTATCTTTACGATTACGATTACGATTTAATGCTGCAAGCGCTGTTGAAAAAAAAAACAACACTAACACCGATGGGAAAAAAAAACTAGACCTTTGATGTGTCTGAGTTAGAATGTGCTGATACTGCTCCACTAACGCCCTGTCCAAAGACACGCGGGGTGTCGGGAGAAGCTCGCGCGCGCACTCCGTGGCACAGGTTGGTCCGCGCGTGGGGACTGCTCACGACTGACGTCAGGTCAGTGCCAGAATCCAAAGAAGCAATCGCGTCACAAGAGGGGAAAAAAAGTAAAACGACACGGCAGAAAAACAAGAGTACTGGCTGAAAGATCTGTTCGTCCAGTTACCTGGTCCGAGAAGAGCGTCCACTGTTCCGACAGTGTGATTCTAGAATAGAAGAGGCCGAGGAGCATACAGGGAAGCTATGATAAGGAACGGGAGAAGTGTTTCTTCGCGAACTGTTTTATCCCGAGAGCTTTTGAGGATAATATATATAAACACATCACTTTCTGTAATAAACATTTTTTTTCACTATTTTAAACTTTAAAATATATACAAGCAAAATATTTTTTAAAATACTTAAAAAAAAAAAGACATATTTAAATGAAAGAAAAGTTCCGCTCTTACAACTATATCTCTCAATAATATATAAGCTATTTCCATTGTTTGATTTGAAATAAAATAATTAATAATTAATTCACTAATTGGTTAATGTTTCAATCGATACATATTTTGTTATCTATAATCAATAATTGTTTAAATGTTCAACGTGATCCAAGAATCGGTGTGGGAGATTATGTAAGGGGACTAAACCTACATATTCAGCACTATCTTTAAATACTTAAGGATTAATTTCCCTTGTTGGTATCAAACACATTTTTTAATTACCATTAATTTTAAAAAATTAATACATAAAGACTATATATTGGTTATGCTTTTTTTTTAAATTGATTCAAACCTCGTCTATGCCAGTGATGAATAATCGTGTAAAGTTTCGACTTGATCCAAAAATGGGTGTGGGAGAAAGATCGTGTACCAACAAGACAGACAGACAGACAGACAGACAGCGTGAATTGCTATAAGCTTTGTAATAATAAATCACTCTGCCGCACTCACTTCAGAAAAAAGCTTGCAGCTAATGTCTACAATTTCATAGAAGCATATCGGGAACTAGATAACTTTTATCAGAGGTGAGAGAGTTGTCAATAGTTTATTAGCAAACATCAAACCGAAAAAAGCATCTGGACCTGATGGTATTCCAGCTAGATTACTCAAAGAACTAAGCAATAAGCTAGCACCAGTGTTCAAAATACTCTTTCAGGCTTCACTTAACCAGGGCAGAGTACCAAGGGACTGGAAAGAAGCTAATGTCACCCCCCTCCCTCACTATTTAAAAAAAAGAGGAAAACCTGACCCAGGAAACTACAGACCAGTATCACTAACCAGCATTCATGTAAAATCCTAGAACACATAAAATGTAGCAACATCATAAACCACTTAGACAAACATAATGTCCTCACACCATACCAACATGGTTTTAGGAAATGTAGAGCATGTGAAACACAACTAATAGCACTAATTGATGATTTTCAAAAGGTTTAGATTATAGTGAGCAAATAGATACTCAGGTGTACCTTGACTCAAGGAACAGTCTTGGGTCCACTACTATTTTTTATTTACATAAATGATTTTCATTAGTTCAGGAACAAAAGTCAGATTATTCGTAGACGATTGCATAATATATAGAACAATAAAAACAGCACAAGATACAGAAATTTTACAAAGAGAATTAGATGAATTACAGAAATGGGAATTAAATTGGAGCATTTCTTTCCACACAGAAAAATGTCAGTTATTAAGAGTAACAAAAAAACTAAACAAATTAATTCCACTTATCTTATTCATGGCAAACCAGTAACAGACTAAAAACGCAAAATAAATGAGATAAGAACATAAAACTAAAATGTTATTTAACCTTGGTTAAGCCAATAATAGAATATGCATCCTCTGTTTGGGACCCCTCAACTCAAGAAAACATTAAGAAACTGGAACAGACACAAAATAAAGCAGTGAAATTCATAACAAACAAATATTCACATTTGACTAGAGTAACAACTTTAGTAAAATCACTAAATATAGAAAACCTTCAGGATAAAAGATTCAAAAGTAAAGTAGCAATCATACATAAAACACTGAACCATAATCTTCAAATACAAAAACAAAATTTAATAAAATACTCTGAAAAACACAAAGATAAAGGCACATTCCTCGTACCATATGCTAGGACAAATTTGTACAAATACTCCTTCTTCCCTAGTGCTATCAGAGCATGGAATGGGTTGCCTGAGCTAGCCAGGAAAACCAGTAAATTGGCAGAATTAAAGTCATTGGACAATATGCATGACTGAATGCATGACGCGTAGGATGTAATCATCTTCTTTTTTAAAGTAACGTCTTATATAAGATAAGATAGTCTAGCACAGCGTTTCCCAAACTGTGTTCCTTGGAACCCTAGAGTTCCGAGAGGCCCAAATAGGTGTTTCAAGAACTAATGGAATAATTAAATAGTAGGCCACCACTTGAATTAACCACTCTGAACAAATAAGCAAAGTCTTCTAATAAATACTCAGAATATGCAAAGTGTTCCGTTAAGGCAAAATCTTGGGACAAAGATGTCAAATAATTTAAAATTAGTATTGGTTTTGGGACGTTTTGGCGTAAAATATTGTAGTCACATTAAATGTGTTCGTTTTATTTTGTTTTTTAAAAAAAACGATACATATTTCTGTTTCAACGTGTTTTTTTCAAATTATATTTGTCCACTAGAAATGGGATCCCTGTTTGTTATGTAATTATTGTTATATCACTAACGTTGTAGTGTGTGGTTTATATTGTCAAAAAAAAGTATAAAAATGATTTTAAAAAAATCGATTCACTTTTGGTTGAAATAAAAATTATTAGTTTAATTTAAAGTATTTTCAACCAGTAGTTTATGGGTGTGTGGGGGTAGACTGTCAATATCATGGTTTCAAGAATGAATGTAACCTTTTCATGGTTTGTATCTTTGACATGTTTCTGATGTTCGTTCAGAATTGAAGATTTGTACATTCTTTCCAGAACATCCTATAGGGTACGTGGGGTTTTCGGTGGGCAGGATTCGAACCCTGAACCATCAAGACATCCCCTGAGCTCATACCACAAGACCAAGCAGCCATCTATAGTTAGTCTAAACGAAGAAAATACAATCATTAAAACATTTTTTTTACCCTGAACCCGCCAGCATATTAGATTTTGTAAGTCGCATTTGGACCGATTCTGCTTTTCAAGTATTTTCTACAAAATAAATGAAATAACTGGAATGAGCTAGTTAAACAAAGTACTTATATGATATTCAGTGACTAGGTCAATCAGTAAATAGTCGTTGAGATAGCCAGCGGTCAGTCAGTGAAAATGAAGTTTGGAAAGAGTTGACATGTAAAATTTGACTGTGAGCAGTTACATTTTAGTGCTCCCTAAACAAGCAAGAGACAAAAAGAATGCTTTTTAAAAACAAAGTGTGTCATGTTTTGCCAACTCCGACTTGAATCGATGTATGGTAACAATACATGCAGCTGTTGAAGGGTCATGTTAAATGCAACTTGATCCATTAGTTCTAATTGCATGGGCTACAGAAACTTGAGACCATCTCTCTAGCTTTGAGTAATTATAAATGAATAATAAATAATGAATGTACGTATTATCTACCAGGATTTGTTAAACCTATTTGTTCTTGATGTTGTTGTTTTTTTAAGTAATTTGAATCTCTTACTTTAATACATTCATAGGGATTCCGTCACATCTAGCGTGAGTGTTATGTAAATAAAAAGCTTTTAGATGCTTTGAATATTTTATTGCGCTTCAGGTCAAATGTATGTCTAATGGGCTGAGAATATGTGTCAGTATCCATGTTTATGTGTTGTTTTTTGTTTATTTTAATTACTTACGTATATTACATTTTAATTAACATCTTTCACAGAAGACTTAAAGCATTTTATTGGGGGGGGGGGGGGGGGTTATGTCATCAATTATTGATATTATTATACTCTTAGTATTCATAAGTATTTTTGAAATTATTGTTATCCTTTTTTTTCTCAATCTCTCTCTCTCTCTGTGTCACACACACACACACACAAACACACACACAAACATACACACACCTTAAAAGTAGATTGTAAAACAAATACAACGTACTCTTTTTTTACCAACATAGTCCTCTTGCTTTATCAACACATTTGGTCTAACACAGTCCCCTTGATTTTCAATGCACTCAGTTCTACATAGACATCTTGATTTTCAGTACACTTGGTCGATCGTAAGCAGTAAGCTTTGGGCAGGGAGGGTTCGTTAGCCTTGGTTGGCTACCCATCTAGAAGAAGGAAAACTCTGAATCCAAACCTCCGCTGGCTTGCGGCAATACCCAAACAAGGGAAAGGCTTTGGAAGACAACCCTGAGGAAAAATCAGGAGCTGGTGACCCTTAGGCAGATTGCTGCACACTGTGCTACAGCCTGGCAGAGCCTGCGGTGCTACTGATCCCAAACTGCATCGGATATTCCATTCCTTTGGTCTCTTCAGCTGCGCGGAGAGGGGGGGGGGAACTGCTGTGTGGGCGACATCGTTCCGACCATAGACAATGCCCAGTCTTTGATCTAGCTTGTTCGAGATGAACCATAGTCGTTTCACGACTGTAGAAGGCCAATGAATGAATGAATGAATGGTCGATCGTTGCATCTGCTTGTAGAAGCCTTTATAACAGAAAGTTTTTGGTTGAACTGCGAGCAAGGAATGTATTGCTTCTCTCATTGCTTCATCCAAACGTAACAAAGAAGTTTGTTCAAGCTATTTCAAGCTCTTTAATTAAATATAATTCGTCTACAAATGTTTAATAGTACTAGCAACCTGGTGCTTCAAGTCAATGACAAACCAGCAACACGCTAGCCCATTGGGAGACCGAAATTCTTGGAGGTTTTTGATGTACTGGCATAGCCTCTGTATAGCCTTGACCTTGTCCCTACTTAATTGGTGCACCGAAAGAAGAAAAAAAAGGTATTTTGAAAAAAAAACAACTTACTACTTAAACGCGTCTTTTCTCTTTCACATTCTTTGGTCGTCTGCCGTTATCACTACATAGTCTCCAACCAATCGCCTTTCTCAGCGTCACACACACACATATGTATACACACACGCCATAACAGGTGGACTAATTTTACGAATGCCAAAGAAATGTGTCATTTCTAAACCCGCTTTTTGGAAGACAAACGACATAGATTTTAAGTTACCGACTAGCATGTTTGACAAGATTGACACTTGGTTACGCGTAGGACGTAATTATCTTCTCTTTTGAAGTAGCTTTTATTGTTTATAGAGTAAAAGTACAGTTCCCCTTTCAGACCTTGTGGTCTATAGAGCAGATGATGTAAAGGTCTGTTTCTGTGGCCTACAGTTAACGAGGGTGTCATGTTGCCAGCACAACGACCAACCGACGTTACTTTCCACAACTAATGTCAGGTACTTTTTAGGCCTGGGTGGACTCAGAGGGGCCCGAAGATCCCGAAATTAAAAATCCCATTCTTCTCCAGGATTTGAACCCCGGTCCTCTATTTCGGAAGTTAAGCGCTTTACCGCTCAGCCACCGCACCTCCCATTGTTTATAGAAGGTAGGATATTAAACAACGCATTTATTTTTAATTTGCTAAAAAGGTAATGGTGATGTTTTATTATTAACAATCTATATTTAGACTATTTGCATTGTAGTCATTAAGTATTCAACAGTTTATACATTCAATTTTAAATACTATACACGAAAAGAAACTCAATAATAGAAGGTAGGAATATTCTATAACAAATACATGTAAACATGAGTCATTTTACATTTCTCACGCAGGAAACCACTATCTTCGTGAAAGCCTTTAAGACTTGTTTTATGATGTTTTGTATCAGGGCCGGCCCTAAAAATTGCGGGGCCCTATACGAAATAGATTGCATGGGGCCCAGTCTGGGTAGGAATAACCAATATGTCAAAATAAAGATTTTGTATTAGAAAACGCATTCGTCTTTGCAATAAATTTTTATTAAATAAAATATGAAAAAATCTTTTTTTTTTTAATCGCGCTTAGGATTGGCACCCCAAAATGAAACCTTTGTCTACTTTTCAGGAGACTTTTAATTTCAGATTTCCATGGCTTTTTTATTATTATTATTATTTGCACTTACAGGAGATTGCCAGGAGCCCCTGGAAAACCAGGAAGACGCGGAAACCCTATTATTATATATAAGTTATAATCTTTTTATTTACTAATTTATACCTAGAATTAGCACGGGGCCAATAAAAGTGGGGGGCCCACTGTGACCACATAGGTTGCAGTGGCCTAACAAGACGCAAACAAGAAACATATAATACGTAAAGAGTATCGGTAGGAGCGAAAGAGAGTGCGAGGTGGAAAAAAAGAAAAAGAGAGAACATGAAACACAGAGAGAGAGATAAAGAGAGAGAGAGAGAGATAGAGAGAGAGAGAGAGATCTAAAGGAAAGGAAAAACTTAAAACGAATTAAAAATTATTCCAGTTTTTCTAATGGATTTGTCAATATTTTATAGATCCATTGGGCGCTAAATAGGTTTCAAGTTTGATTGCCTGATATTTAAAGGATTGATCTAATAACGTGGAACCCAAGCATATTTTGTTCGTCACTCTTGGTGTCAATAATTTAAGTTAGATATAAACACAGAACTGTTAAAACAAACAATGGAATCTGGGGATTTGCTATTAACAGTATATGTTTTTTTCGATGTAGGCCTAATATTGAAATGATGTAAAATAAATTAGATTAGCCATAAAAACATTTATCTATCTATCTAATCTATCTAATCTATCTAATCTATCTAATCTATCTAATCTATCTAATCTATCTAATCTATCTAATCTATCTAATCTATCTAATCTATCTAATCTATCTAATCTATCTCATCTATTTAATCTATCTAATCTATCTAATTGTGACCTAGTATTAGGATAGGTCATAAGACCAGTGACCTGTACTGTACTGGCAAGTTAGTCCAGTGGTACTTTGGGGTCCCAATTATATTATCTAGGCTAATAACTATAGCCTCTAGATGTACAAAACTACAGAGACAGACAAGTAATACTTCTGAGATTTCAGTTGCAACAAAAAAAAAGGAGTTTATTTACAAACAAAAGAAAAAGATCATGGAAAATATAAATGGCAATAAAGGCTCACCAAAGAAAATGACATAATGAAACAAAGCAAAGTAGCAAGACAGTTTCCGGTCAATATGATTAAAGAACCATCATCATAGAGGCAGAATGTCTTTTGCCGAAAAACAAAAAAGATGTTTTACAATAATATCATACATGCATAAACAATGAAATGACGTCATTCATGAGACACACTACTGTCTCGTATCTAAACAAAAGATGTCTTTCAAAAAAAAAACATACAGGAGAGGATAAGAGACTAAGTAGACCTATACCATTTAGATAAACCAACTTAGTACTAACAAATCAATAAAGTCTACTTAGCTCATTATCGAAATACTCTTCCCACAACAGCGGTACACTCCTCTTTAGTAACACAGCAATAGTACAACAACACAAATATTAGTTAACCGTTATAGAGATTTAGTTCAAACTACACTGGTCAGTTGAAAGACATAAGAGAGAGTGGCAATTGTAAACAGTTAACAGGGACTTAAATCAAGTAATAAAGGGGACTAACTCTAATAAAAAAATAAAGGTAGCCACCCTTATTGTCCCTCTTGTCACACTAATCTATCTAATCTATCTATCTATCTATCTATCTATCTATCTATCTATCTATCTATCTATCTATCTATCTATCTATCTATCTAAAAACATATAGGTATGAATATATCAATCTATAAATACCGAATCAAGACAAAACATCCACAATTGTTGAAACCAAAAATAGTCTATCACACGTCCACATCTCATCAATGTGTTTCAATTGATTTCCCGGCAGTCACCACCTCTGATCGTATCTTCTCTCTTCGTATTCAATGAATAAATAATTTAAACAGGAAAGGGCCCCCCATCTCCTACCAAAAATACATGATTCATTAATGTTTACTTATGACTTGGTAAACAACTTACACCAAAAGTATCTCCAGAGTTCAACCGGAAACGGGCGCATCGTTTCATCAGGCCTGGGATCAAGATTTCCTGTCTTTTGCAGGAATTTCAGAACTTCCAATAGGGAGAAGATGTAAACACGAGCAAGTCTCGTGTCGTGATTGAGGGAAGTAGATGTTAACTTGTTAGAGCTCGTAACACGAAGCTAAGGGGGGAATTATCACGAGAAATTTGTAACACGGTTATCTTTTCTTTGCTTACATTTTGATTTTGTAAGTTGCGGTTTATGCTTTTTAAGCAACGTGGGAAAAAAGAGGAGAAAATAATATTATTGTTAACGTTTTGAAAGAAATAAGACGAAATCCGCAAGTTTATCTTCGAAGTAGAGCCTTTAATGCCGTTTTTCATGAAGACATTTACACACAACCCTACCAACGCAATTCTACGAGTCTTTCTTATATTGGAACGATTGGGTTTCTCCGATTGTGTGGTACCAGCGTTCAGTTATCTTTTGCATGACACAATAAAAACAGGCAGCGTACAAGAAACTTTGCTTAACACAAAGATGATCTTACGATCGACACGTCATTCACAGACTAAGTTGGTTACGCCCCCCTTATTTCTCAATATCAGCCAGTACATTATAGTTTGGTAAAAAAAAATATTCCATCTTTGTGTTTGGGGGTGGGCCGTGAGCTGGCGTCCTGAGTAAATGATTGAGAAACACTGGAGGACCTAAAGATTAATATGTCTTTAAGCATCGTACACCTGGTTCTGGAATTAATTTCAGCAACAATTTTTGCTGAATAGTTGATAATTGCATTGACTTCTCAAAGCATCCCACGTTTTCTGGCTATATTTTTTTTAAAAGTAAAAAAAAACAGAGAGAAGTGCCAAATATCTGTTGACAACTGAAAATAATTGTGGAGGAAGTCAAGGACTAAATGATATATTTGCTGTCAACTTTGCCTTTTTTTGCTCAATCTTTCAAATACTATTGGGACTTGTGACATTATTCAATTTTGAGTGAGTTTTTATGGCCTTTAAAAATTATTATTAGTTTTTCATTATTTATATTTTTATAATTTAAAGAAAGTTGATAAATTTTTGTACTTATTGGGCAGAATTTCAAAACGTACAAATTTTACTAGCGGATTCCCGTGCTTCGCTGCGGTTGAAAAAGTTGGTTTATATGTTTATTTTGGCTGAAACAATCTTAGCACCATGAAAAAAACGGAGAGTATTACATCACTCCCCCCCCCACCCCAACACATTATTCTAAAGCTTAAGTTCTGTTCATTTTTTTTTTGTCTCTTTCATTCATCCAAAGAAGGGCACGCTACCCTCTACTATAGAGTATGCACAACATTTCTTTGGCCAATCAGTTCTATCCTTCCATTTCAATGCACTATGATGTCAACCGCATATACATAAAATATTTTCAAATGAAATGCCCCTTCCCACTAAACTATTTATATTAAGACGCAGGAATTTTCGAAAATAAGGTCATTCTTTACATATTTATTTTTATTTTGTCAGGCATGGATCTACACCTAGAGAGGCGCCTTATTTGGAGTAACCCAACTCTACACACACCTGTTGCAATGAAATCAAATGGTGACTAACTTACTAAATATAGGTTACTATTATATGGAACCTGTAATAAAATTAAAACCTCTCTCTCTCTATTTTTTTTAAAACTGTTACTTACAGCAATAATAAAATAAAAGTTGTTCCTCTCATTGACTCCACTACACATTATACTCTTCTGTGTAGAAACTGGAAGGTACTAGAATCTAATGTATAAACACCTTGTTTACACTTCGCTTGCAACCTTAACGCGTAAACCACGTGACAGCCTAAAAAAATACAAAAAGTTTTTCATCTTATTTACATATTTACGTTTTTGGACAGAAACTCGAAGGTAAGCTAAGCTAATATATAAATATATATATATATATATATATATATATATATATCTGTGGCATTTTACGTCTCGCGAGACGATCTTTTCCCTTTGCAACTTCTTGTGTGACTAAAGAGGCCAATCCTTGATACACAGCTGCGATCACAGGTTGGGCATATAAAATCACCAGGCGCCATTGCATTTTCACCCTTCTTTCTGCTTCTGTTGTGTATGACATCTGCAATCTGTGACCCTTCCTTTATGCTCTCTCTCCATGTGGATCTGTCCAGTGCCACCTCTTCCCAGTTGCCAGTGTCGATTTTGAAGAGCTTCATGTCGCGTTTGCATACATCCGTATAACGTAAAAGTGGGCGACCAGCGGCTCTCCTGCCTTCAATTAGATCGCCATACAGGATGTCCTGTGGAAGTCGACCTACTGGCATTCTACGAACGTGGCCAAGCCAGCCAAGGCGTCTGCTGCTGATAACAGAGCGGATGTCCTGGCATCCTGCTCTATGTAGCACTTCCTCATTTGTTATCTTATCTTGCCACCTTATTTTAAAGATCCGCCTTAGGCATCGGAGGTGGAAGACATTCAGCTTTTTTTCCTGCCATGAGTAGGTTGACCATGTTTCACTTCCGTACAGCAAGGTGCTAAACACACAGGTCCGGTAGACTAGGGCTTTAGTCCTGCTAGTCAGCAATATGTTGTCCCAGACTCTTTTCTGCAACCGTGACATGGTGGCCATTGCCTTGGCTATCCTGTTGTTTATGTCTTTGTGCTCGCACCTACTCTGTTTGGCATATTCTTCTCCTGTCTACTGCATTATGCGTACAGCGACATAAACGAAGGTGTGTTTCTCCATACAAGATCCTCTGGAAAACTATTTAATGTATCAAGGCTGCGGGCAAAAACCAAGGTTAGGAAGCTACTCGTCAGGGAACTCCTGTATGCCGATGATGCAGCTATTGTGGCTGATTCTGATATTCAGCTACAGTCCCTGGTTGACAAACTATCTGCTGCTTGCCAGAAGTTCGGCTTAAACATCAGTCAAAGCAAGACTAAGATACTTGTCCAAAACACAAACACTGCACCTCAAGTAAGCATTAATGGCCAACCACTAGAAATTGTTGATCACTTTTGTTACCTTGGCTCCATCATATCCAACAACACTCTACTGGATATATATATATATATATATATATATATATATATATATATATATATATATATATATATACAGTCCGAAATTTAAAATAATATGGAAAGACAAAGGCTTAGACCTCGGCACTAAAATCAGACGAATGCGCTTCCTCGTCATAACCTCATTTTTATATACTTGTGAGTCTTAAGGAGATTTAGTGAGACTTTGTGGTCATAACCTCATTTTTATATACTTGTGAGTCTTAGTGAGACTTAGTGAGACTTTGTGGTCATAACCTCATTTTTATATACTTGTGAGTCTTAAGGAGATTTAGTGAGACTTTGTGGTCATAACCTCATTTTTATATACTTGTGAGTCTTAGTGAGACTTAGTGAGACTTTGTGGTCATAACCTCATTTTTATATACTTGTGAGTCTTAGTGAGACTTTGTGGTCATAACCTCATTTTTATATGCTTGTGAGTCTTAAGGAGACTTAGTGAGACTTTGTGGTCATAACCTCATTTTTATATGCTTGTTAGTCTTAAGGAGACTTAGTGAGACTTTGTGGTCATAACCTCATTTTTATATGCTTGTGAGTCTTAGTGAGACTTAGTGAGACTTAGTGAGACTTAGTGTGACTTAGTGAGACTTTCGTTGTTACATATTTTAAATTAATGTGCTTTTAAGAATGCTAAATTTTAATTTTATAACAGTTAAATAATGTGACATAGTGAATCTTTGGTTGTTAATTTTACTACTTCTGGACTCTTCCTCTCTATTTACAAAAGAAGCTTCACGTTTTCCAGGCATAACATGACCTTGTCAGACCACTAGATCTTAAGATGTACATCACACAGACTCTGTTGAACTGTAATCACGGTATGTAAAAAAAGGATAAAAAAAATCTTGGATGATTTTTCTTGCAGAAGATTATTGGCTAAGAGGATTGGCACATGACGATGAACGCGACTCAAAGATTGTGGCAGAGTTAATCGTCATTCTGGTATGCATGGGTAGTGCGCGAAATAAGAGATTTGAACCACTTTGAAGATGAATGGAAGAAAACAAATGATGTATAATTTATTATGCCTGGGTTTTATTAGGCCACCTCTCCATTTCTCTCTCTCTCCCTGTCTCTGTGTGTGTGTCTCATCTAGTTTTTGTGGCTCTATGTCTCTCAGTCTCTCTTTGTTTGTCTCTATACCTCTGTCTTTTAATGTCTGTCTCTCCGCATCTTTGTGGCTTCTTATCTCACTTGCTCTTACTCTTTGTTAAGCTTGATCTCTCACTCTTACTCTTTGTTAAGCTTGGTCTCTCACTCTTTTTCTTTGTTAAGCTTGGTCTCTCTCTCTTTCTCTTTGTTAAACTTGGTCTCTCTCTCTTTTTCTTTGTTAAGCTTGGTCTCTCTCTCTTTCTCTTTGTTAAGCTTGGTCTCTCTCTCTTTTTCTTTGTTAAGCTAGGTCTCTCTCTCTCTCTCTTACTCTTTGTTAAGCTTGGTCTCTCTCTCTTACTCTTTGTTAAGCTTGGTCTCTCTCTCTCTCTTACTCTTTTTTTAAGCTTGGTCTCTCTCTCTCTCTTACTCTTTGTTAAGCTTGGTCTCTCTCTCTTTCTCTTTGTTAAGCTTGGTCTCTCTCTCTTTCTTACTCTTTGTTACGCTTGGACTCTCTCTCTTACTCTTTGTTAAGCTTGGCCTCTCTCTCTCTCTTTTTCTTTGTTAAGCTTGGTCTCTCTCTCTTTTTCTTTGTTAAGCTTGGTCTCTCTCTCTTTTTCTCTTTGTTAAGCTTGGTATCTCTCTCTTTTGCTTTGTTAAGCTTGGTCTCTCTCTCTTTTTCTCTTTGTTAAGCTTGGTCTCTCTCTCTTTTTCTTTGTTAAGCTTGGTCTCTCTCTCTCTCTTTTTCTTTGTTAAGCTTGGTCTCTCTCTTACTCTTTGTTAAGCTTGGTCTCTCTTTCTTAC
Source organism: Biomphalaria glabrata (assembly GCF_947242115.1). Taxonomy (NCBI): domain Eukaryota; kingdom Metazoa; phylum Mollusca; class Gastropoda; family Planorbidae; genus Biomphalaria; species Biomphalaria glabrata. Next base: position 31,537,624 of record NC_074724.1, read on the forward strand.
TCTTTGTTAAACTTGGTCTCTCTCTCTCTTTCTCTTTGTTAAACTTGGTGTCTCTCTCTCTCTTTATCTTAGTTAAACTTGGCCTCTCTCTCTCTTACTCTTTGTTAAACTTGGTCTCTCTCTCTCTTTTTCTTTGTTAAGCTTGGTCTCTCTCTCTCTTTTTCTTTGTTAAGCTTGGTCTCTCTCTCTCTTACTCTTTGTTAAACTTGGTCTCCCTCTCTCTTTTTCTTTGTTAAGCTTGGTCTCTCTCTCTCTCTCTTACTCTTTGTTAAGCTTGGTCTCTCTCTCTCTCTCTTACTCTTTGTTAAACTTGGTCTCTCTCTCTCTTTCTCTTTGTTAAACTTGGTCTCTCTCTCTTTTTCTTTGTTAAGCTTGGTCTCTCTCTCTCTCTCTCTTTACTCTTTGTTAAGCTTGGTCTCTTTCTCTCTCTCTCTTACTCTTTGTTAAGCTTGGTCTCTCTTTCTCTCTTACTCTTTGGAAAGCTTGGTCGCTCTCTCTCTCTCTCTTACTCTTTGTTAAGCTTGGTCTCTCTCTCTCTCTCTCTTACTCTTTGTTAACCTTGGTCTCTCACTCTCTCTTACTCTTTGTTAAGCTTGGTCTCTCTCTCTCTCTTACTCTTTGTTAAGCTTGGTCTCTCTCTCTTTTTCTTTGTTAAGCTTGGTCTCTCTCTCTCTCTTACTTTTTGTTAAGCTTGGTCTCTCTCTACTCTCTTACTCTTTGTAAATCTTGGTCTCTCTCTTTTTCTTTGTTAATCTTGGTCTCTCTCTCTCTCTCTTACTCTTTGTTAAACTTGGTCTCTCTCTCTCTTTCTCTTTGTTAAACTTGGCCTCTCTCTCTCTTACTCTTTGTTAAACTTGGTCTCTCTCTCTCTCTTTCTTTGTTAAGCTTGGTCTCTCTCTCTTACTCTTTGTTAAACTTTGTCTCTCTCTCTCTCTCTCTTAATCTCTCTCTTCCTCTCACTCTCTCTTTTAGCCTCTCTCTTTTTTAATCTCTCTCTCTTTCTCTCTCTCTCTCTCTCTTTCTCTCTCTCTTTATCTCTCGCTCTGTCTCTCTTTTTTTTTCACCTACTTTCTTTTCACCACAATTTTTCTTGCAAAAAAAAATAAATAAAAAATTTAGTATTCACTCAAACTACAGTAAGCATTCTCCTATTAGTAGGCAGTTTGATCTCAGCTTAATGTAGACTTAGAGTACATCCATATTTATAATTTATAATTTCTTATTTGCAAAAAAAAATATTATATTATATAAACAAGCACACACACACAAAGAAGAAGCATCTACTAACAACATACTTTAAACCAAGTCCATGATGCGTAGTTGTCCCTTAAAACATTTTTGAGAAGTATTAAAACCTTGTCGTTAAGATTGGAAAAACAACAACAGAAAAACATCAACCTATATATATATATAATTCTCTTCATGGCTCAAGAGTTTGAACAACAAGTAATGGAAAGATCACTCTTTTATTTCTGTAAATCGGACGTACTAGAGTTATCCTACGAATTTTAGAGGCGAAAAAAAAGATGGGGAAGGGGTGGGGGGTGTCAGGGTTTTTATTATATATATATATATACTGCTGCTGCTGCTGCTTGTCTCTTGTTATTGTATTGTTTCTTAACTTGGCTCACTAGGGGTTTCTTGAATATTAAATAATACTTGCTTGGTACTTTCTTGGTTACTCAATTATAATTCAATACTTGCTTAACTCAAATACGAACACTTAATATACATCAACTCTAACTCCTTATATTCATGAATATCGATAATACTTTAATACTTAATAAAGCACACAATTATATCACTCTTATGAAATGGTAATACACAAAACACCAGTCCATCAACTTATAAATATATAAATGCATAAATACCAGTCCAGGAAGTAAACGTCCAACCTTCCTGGACCAGGAGCAAGACCTTACTGACTTAACACATTCTCTCGCACATTCAACGAAGACTTAATCACTCAGTTCTAAACATGTGCAACATTTCGCATTCATAACAAGGGGATATAACAATCACACCAAAATATTAGACTAACATTCATTCTCGCCATACCTCTCCCTGACAGGGGGGGGGGAGAACAAGTAGTATTCACCCATCACTAAATAGCAGGGACTTAACCATTGTGACCAAAAAGTCACGGAAAGAGAACAAGTAATCTACCCTGTATCCACCCGTCACTAAATAGCAGGGCCGAACTTTACCATTGTGAGGCCCAATGCGAAACGGATTTCGCGGAGCCCAGTTTGGGTAAGGATACGGATTATAAGTGAAAATTAAGAGTTTGTATTAAAAAATATATTCGTATTTGCATTTTATTCATTCTGTACTACGTACAGAATTAGTTTACGAGCTTAGTCTGGCGTGTAGCAAAGTCATACAGTATATCACAAGAATTCTGTTTCCTACATAGATCACGCACATTAGCAAGAATTACCAAATGTTTTAATCTATGTACGAGAATTGATAACCTCAAATAATTCTTCATTAGTTTTAGACCCGAGAAGCTTCTTTTACTAGATTCCACAATTACAGGTATTGCATAATGCCTTTTTTTATCGCGCCTAGGATTGGCGTTTTCTATATTGAATGACTCCCCAAAATCACATTTTTTGCCTATATATTTCAGGATAGTGGTATGATTTTTCAAAAGATTTTAATAATTTCCGGAAATTTCCAAGACGTTTTCGTATATTTGCAATTTTAGGAGGGCGAGGGAAATATGTTATAAGTTCTAAAATGGTTTAATTTAATAATTTATACATCTAGAAATAGCGCAGATCCTATAAAAGTGCATGGCACACTACAAACGAATAGGTTTCAATGGCCTTAGGCCGGCCCTGCAAAATAGCGGCGTATGCTATACCACCGGTCGACTAGTAATTTTAAAAGATCATACCCTATGTATAAAACTTAACGAGCGATTTTTTTTATTTTTTTTTTTTTGTGTTAATAGTTTATAAACTGTATTGACTGTATAATTAATAAATGAAACATTATTGCGTTTTACACCGGTTACACCAAATGTTTGCTATTTCTGGATCTTCTTCCTTTTTATGAAAACCCCAAATAATATCCTATGAATCCAAATATCCAAATAAATAGTTGTCCTAAATATGTTTACCTTTGTTTCATAGAGTGTACGTGTACTCATACAGTACAGTGAAAGGAACCATGGCAGACGTCAGTCTCAGATATTGTGAATAATTCACTGGCACAAAGCAATTAAATTATTTAAATGACACTTTTAAATATTTAAAAGAAATATTTAATAGTTTTGTTGTTGTTGTTGTTGTTGTTGTTTTAACGCACGGGTCATTACCTCGTGGATTTAATTTGTCTAAAATACTTCTGCCGTGACATTAGAAGGGCGATAACTCATTTTACTCAACCTATTGAATTTCACTTAAAGTAAGTGGTTGGCGCGAAATTTGAATTGGACACCAACTGTCATACACACACGATCTCGCGCATACAAACACAGCGACGTCATTGGGCGTCCCCTATCTCTCTCAATTACATACCTTGTCTTGATTTTGTGCTTTTATTTTTTTTACAATGTTATCGAAGGACAACTAGGCGAGTAATGAAAGCTCCCACGTTTAATCACGGCTTGTTGTTCTGCTAAGCTGTCAGGGGCGATGATCAATGGAGGCCGTCCTAGCGAATGGCAATAAAATAAAAAAAATTTAGGTTTTAGTTCCGGTTTTCTAGCTAATGTCCCGAGACCGGGCTGTGCTCTTCGGAGATAAACATATCTATCAACACGGGGGGGGGGGGGGGGGGTCTATGGTGACGTAGAAAAAATATTCATTATTATAAAAGGCACACAGAAACGTCAGATTTCTTAATTAGAAAATGGAGCTAGCGTCTCTCTATCGTATCTTCATTTTGCTAGGAGTAACTGTCAACGATTAGATTTACATAAGACGTAACTGTTAAGCGACTTGTACTCTATGTAGACCCGATAGTACGGGAACATAAAGGACGAGGTTTTTTTACAGTTCCGTATATAGCTTTTCCACATTTTAATTCATTTCATATCAACTTACACAGGCTAAAGAATATGTCTATTGTGAATGTTTACAATAGCCATATAGGCCACTTATTTCAAGGCACCTTACGATGACCGTGAAGTTCATTAGAAAGAAATTGGAATTTTCTAAGAGAATTAAGATCTTCAAAGAGTCGCCTGAAAGCTTCCTTGCCCATCTTTCCATATCCAAAATAATGAAAGGAACGGCTGTAGCCATACAGTTCAAACCGTGCGATTTGTAAGCGGCCTTAGTCAGCCTTGACATTGCTTCCACTCGTGATGTTTAACATGTTCGGACTTTTTTGGGGGGGGGGGCGTTCATGTAAATTTTTGACCTAGTACTTATCTTATTCTTCCTTAATGTTTCTGTAGCTGGAGAGACCATTGAAATAGTGAAAACGTTTTAAATATCTTGGTACTATCCTAGCCAATAAACTAAATTTTACTGCAAATACTGATTATATCAGCAAAAAAGGGTAGCAAAGATTACGATTACTGAGAAAAATGTCCTCATTTATTAACGAAAAGGCATTGGCTATGTTTTATCACGCTCACATCTGCAATATTTTAAGTTTTGATATCACTGCCTTGTATGGTAATCTGAGCATTAAACATATAAATAAACTACATACAGTCCTAACTGCTGCTGGTAAAGTCATTGGCAAAAAACAAACCCCATTTAGGCAGCTGTTTGAGACAAGCATCTATAAAAAAACTAAAAAAATTCTAGAAATAAAAAATTCACCCTTTGGGTCAGGATTTTGTGATTTTACCATCACAAAAGAGATACAAGACACTGATAGCAAAGACAAACAGACACAAACACTTTTTGTTCCCCTGGCAATCAAATCATTAAATAGAAACAAACTGATATAAACTTTTCACATGTAAATTATGAGTGAGTCTGGTGTGAATGTATATTTTGATTTTCTATAGTTATAATGTTATGTTTGGTGTAATGCACAAATTGTAAGACAAATTTCGTTACGGGCAATAAAGATTATTATTATTATTAATATTATTATTAATGATTTTTTTAAAACTTGACTTATTTCTTTCGCAGTGGGCAGAGGGAGACTTTAGCAACATGTTATGAGCCAGACATTGCTGGTAGGTTGTTGGGAGTCACTGGCTTATATTGTGTAACTAATACTAACATACTAACCATTCTGCTAGTGAGGTGCTTATGAAAACAAAATAGGAGTTTGTATAACTATCTATTGTTTGTTTTAAACTTAACTTAAAGCTGGGACCTATAAAGGCGACGAATTTAGCTTCAGTCAAGTACAATTTCTTTCCCTTGTTCGAGAAACTAAACAAAATAATTAAATAATAATTGTTAATTAACTACTTAGTTGATTTTTTTTATTGATTCTTGCATTGTCAGGTAAAAGAAATAATTGAGCCAAATTTTCAGCTTGATCCGAGATTGGGTGTGGGAGAAAAAAAAGTGTACAAACTTTTTACCAGACAAACAGACAGACAGAGTGAGTTGATAAAAGCTATGTTTTTATTGCAACCAGGACCTCCTGTAGAAATACGGCAGTTGATGGCAGGTTCAAACTCAGAAACTTTAGACCGAGGCGCATCCGACACGACCAGGAGGAAGCTTTCTAAACATTAACAATCAACAACCACACACACACACACACACAATAATTGTAGGCTAACTTTCGAGAGCTCTTTCAGGTATAGAGATTCGAACGAGACCGTGTGGAAAGGGCTGCCTAAACAATGGCATTCTTAAAAGCTAGGGCGTCCGTATAAGTATTGAAATTATTTTAAAAAATTTGGGATCTTAGTCTTATAAACGGTAAGGTTCTTATAAACTGTGACGGTCTTATAAACTTTCATGCTCTTGTTAACTGTGACTTTCACCGTAGTGACCTTTGAAAACGAGGCGCCAAGTTATACTACGACGTCCCTGTTTGCGCTTTCCTCGTATTGGCCTCCTTGTCATTGAAACTCTTGGTATGCGTAGTTCATTTTGTCGGACAACATATCCCGCAAAACCTCATGTGACGCTCTGTATCAAGATTTCAACAGGTTGAAAAAAAAATTCAGTCAAATTATATTTAAAAAAAAAATATTTTAAAATATTTTCAGTCAAATAAAAAAAAAGTTTGAGATTACGTCACTGTCCCAGGAGCATTCAATAGTATCTGGAAAGTGGTCTTACAGCATTACTTGAGTGTTGACATACAGTTAGTCAGCAAAATTTGTTTTGAATTTTTAAAATATGATAGAGTTGTTGTTTTTTTTTGGTGAGAAAGATCTTCTATTAAAGAAAGAAATGTATCATTTGATATCCATCACAGTCTGCTCTAACCCAACCTGATAGGTGTAGTATCACGAAGACTGTATATATATACATTAGACATATAAAGTAGAGCGATAGTACAGTGGACGACTCAATGTATCTATGTGGCTGTTTGTTCGTGGATGTGAGCTTGTGGAATGGATCTCTGTGGCTGTGAATGAAAATGTTTTTTTAAACTGTTTCTGAGGCTATTTGTGAGTGTTTGTTGAATGGATCCCTGTGGCTATTTGTGAATGAGTGTTTGTTGAATGGATCCCTGTGGCTATTTGTGAATGTGTGCTTGTTGAATGGATCCCTGTGGCTATTTGTGAATGAGTGTTTGTTGAATGGATCCCTGTGGCTATTTGTGAATGTGTGCTTGTTGAATGGATTCCTGTGGCTATTTGTGAATGAGTGTTTGTTGAATGGATCCCTGTGGCTATTTGTGAATGTGTGTTTGTTGAATGGATCCTGTGGCTATTTGTGAGTGTTTGTTGAATGGATCCCTGTGGCTATTTGTGAATGTGTGCTTGTTGAATGGATCCCTGTGGCTATTTGTGAATGAGTGTTTGTTGAATGGATCCCTGTGGCTATTTGTGAATGAGTGTTTGTTGAATGGATCCCTGTGGCTATTTGTGAATGAGTGTTTGTTGAATGGATCCCTGTGGCTATTTGTGAATGTGTGTTTGTTGAATGGATCCTGTGGCTATTTGTGAGTGTTTGTTGAATGGATCCCTGTGGCTATTTGTGAATGTGTGCTTGTTGAATGGATTCCTGTGGCTATTTGTGAGTGTAGATTAGACAATGCGTTTATGATGATTGAATTTTTTATTGGGTTTATAATTATAAATAATAATTGATTATTCTTAAGCAATATCGTGATGCCGGTGATACTACTTGAAAGTATTAACTCAAAACTGAGAAGAACCCACAAGGAAAGAGGAAAGTGGGCAGACCCAAGCAAACCTGGAAGAGGTCAGTCATCAGTGAAGCTGAGGGTATTGGAATGACATGGGAGCAGATGAAGAAAGCTGCTCAGAATCGAGTTCGGTGGAGAGGTGTGGTTGCTGCCCTATGCTCCCATGGGAGTACACAGGATTAAGTAAGTAAGAAACAAACAACATACAACCATGACCTTACGCTGCAAATAAAAATCTAAAAATAAACTCACTGCTTTACGTTACGCTGGAAGAAGAGAAGAAAAGCGCCAGAGAAGAAAAGCGCCAGAGTAGAAAAGCGCCAGAGAAAAAAAGCGTCAGAGAAAAAGAGCGCCAGAGAAGAAAAGCGCCAGAGAAGAAAAACAAGGCCAAAGTCACTGGCTCCAGCTGGAATAACCTGCCCAGTCTGCAGCCGAACATTCCGGGTTCACATAGGCTTCACCGGCTGGAGCTAGTGTCGTTTGTCTTGCTTTTCTTTTTTCTGGCGTTTTTCTTCTGCCAACGTTGTTCTTTTTTCCTCAGCAACCTGTGCGCCAGTTTTCACAGCGCGACGCCATGATGCTCTGTCATGTGCCTCTGTCTCCCAGGTGGCTGGGTCTATGCTGAACGCCCTGAACTTATACACTAATGTCAAACTGAAAGCTACTCGAAATTCCTCTTTATTTTAGCATTCGCTGTTTCTCCAAGTCTGTCCAACGGAAAAAAAAAAAAAAAGAATGAATTATTGGCGCGGTGAATAATAATACATAAAAAAAAAAGGAAAAAAAGGATACCGACGGGAAAATATGGGCTGGAGGAGGGGGCGGCGAGGTTCTATGATGCAAGGAATCCAGATGCATTACATACCAATTTATTAGGGTTGGGTGTGCCTAGAAAGGATTGGGGCAGAGAAAGCAAAAGGAGAGTTAACGGAAGTGACGAATGAACGAGGAAAAAAGTAACAAATATTTGTTCATACGCCTGTGGTATATCTATCTTTCGGTTATTATTTTTTTAGCAGAAAGCTTAAGATAATGGCTAGATCATACATCTAGAGCTATCCTCTTGACGTCCTTATATTTATCTGTCGATGTGACGAATTCTTAGAAATTTGCAAAGAAATTCTCCAGCCTACATGTTGTACCTTCAGATTTAAAACAATTAAAATCATTATTATAATTTTAAATAAAAACTTATTATTATTATACTTATAGCGGGTGTGGTGGCTAAATGGTTAATTAAGTCTTTGACTTCCTAACCAAGAGGCCCAAGGGTTCAAATCTTGGTGAAGACTAGGATTTTGAAATACGGGATTTTTGGGACGCTCTCATGTGTAATCGACACCAGATTTTATTTGCGAAAAGTAATGGCGATTGGTTGTTCTGCTGGCCACATGACACACTCATCCGCCTTATAGATAGCAATATCTTTAAAGGGAATTTTACTTTATTATTAATATTAATACTATATCGCTATTTTTAAAAATCTATCTCCAATTTTTTTTTTAACTAAACTGGCCAATATAAAGTGCATCTATAAAAAATAGGGTTTAACTTTCAATGACGCACTTCAAGTAAAGTACATATATAAGCGCACCGATATACATGGGATTTAAAATTCATTGATAAACGTGAAGTAAACTGCACCTTTTAACATATGGTTAAACAAACTATGATGCACTTGAAGTATACTGCACTATTAACATATTGTTTAACAGTCTAGGAAAATCTTGAAGTAAACACCTATAAACATATTAGCTTAACTGTTTATAGGGCCCTTGAATTAAATTGCACCTTTAAACATAGAATTTATATAGTTTATGATGCACGTGAAGTAAACTGCACTTATAACATAACACCTATGGTTTAACAGTCCATGATACACTTGAAGTAAGTCACACTTTTTTCTTTTGTTAGTTGTGAAGGAAGCTATCGTGTGTCCAGCTCAACGACTTACAAATAAGACATTTCTGACATAAATATTCAATAACCTTTGACATTAGCGAAATTATAAAACCATGAAATCTTCATTCGGGCTCTGGTTTGAGATCCCTCAAAAAAGAGGACCCTTTTTTTGACTCAAAGCTTTTCTAGCACCAATTTTTTTGTGGATAATTATTTAGTTGAAGATTTCTAGGACTATAGATGTGAATGAAAATGCTCAAGTAAAATTTAGGTTGGATTTTGTGCATGTGTATAGTTGTGTTTTCTGTTCTTATTTTAGTATATTAAACACGGACCCATTAGCGGACTTATTGGGGCCACCTTTGAGTTTTTGCGAAACACATAGACTCTTTGTATTTTTACTTTTATTTTTTATACTTTTATTTTTGTTTTATTTAGTTGTTTATGGTTTAAGAATATTAAAACGATATACAGCTACAGAGTGGACAATGGCGCTAGTATGACCCGTGAAACACACTCTTCCTAATTTAAACGTTTTAAATCCTTAGGGACCGAAAACAAAAAGCAAGTTTTGCATTCTTAATAATCTCTCCAGAATTATTTACACTCTGTGTAGAAACTCGAAGCTACTAGAAGCTGTCCCAATAGACATCTTGTTTACATTTGTTTCTGGCAACCTTGATCCGTACACCACGTGAAACCTAGCTAATGCTCAACGAGATTACAATAAGAATGAGCCATTCAATGTGTTGGAGCACTTAAGCAGAGTTCGGAATTAGTAATATAGAACAGTGTTCCCCATTCTGCGGTCCGCGGACCATATTCAGTCTATGGCGCGGTACAATCCGACCCATACAAACGTCTGCCTTCGCCTTCAGGAAATAATAAAATTCTGGTGTCGATGACATTTTGGTGGTCATGCGGCAAGTGTCGGTTATAGGTTGTAGAGGCTGTAAAGTTTGGGCATCACTGACCTAGATCTAGTTCTATTCCTGTGCCATGAGACTCAACCTAGAGAGTAAAAACTCAGTAGGCTAATCCATTTTGCAAAATCTTTCTATGAGCTTTAACACACTCTCTAGTGCTTTCATTAACCTTTAGAAATTTTTTTTTTCAAATATCTTCAATGATGCCATTCATGAACTGAAACAAATAGTTTAAAAGTAATTTTTAAGTAAGTATATTTTTTAAAGAATTGATTTTTCCTTAATGTATTTTGTTTTTGTTTTGTTTTTTCTTTATAAAGACATTTTTTTTCTTTTCAGTTTTATGTTTATCAAAATTGTATAATGGTGTGAAGGTCATCCATTTATGGTTCCTTTTTCATCTTTTATTTTTACATCGTCTGCAATGAGATGAAAGCTTTCTTGATGCGAGGACTGGACATTATCTACGTTAATGAAATGAATTGAACATATACGCCTAGAAAAAACAACTCTTCAAGTATAAGTGTATTGTCCACTGTTCTATATGCTTCCATTAAAAATTAATATCGGCATTTTTTTTCCTCTTGAATAGGGCACTTTCAATGTAGCATTCTCTTCACTTCTGCAAGTCATTCACGGTTACTGTTCCTAACACATTTTCACCTTTTTTTTTTTCACGAGATTTTTTTTTTTTTACTGCTAGATTTGGATCACAGATTACTTGGACATAAAATCCTAGAGATTCTCAAATTATTCAAAGCTGAGTGGTACAATTTGTAATTTACTGACTTACAATTAATATTGTGGCGACATGGGCTAGTTGCCTGTAAAATTTGTGAACCATTGATTACTAAAATTAACGATGAAACGTTCAATTCTTCTGGGTATTTTCAGAAAATAAATGTGAAGACCCAAGGTCCAAACTCTGCACGAGATATTCGTTAAGGTAAAAAAAAAGCAAAAATCTGTTTGCAAAATTAAACATTTTAATTCTCCTGGCAGAAATCAAAAGATTAATCAAACCAAAATTAACTCCCTTTCATTCTCCTATTACTGATATTAATTTAAATGCTAGCAAAACCAATGTGTTAGTACACTTCCTGTTTACACAACTCTTGAGACCTTGACGCGTACACTACGTTGCACAGATACAAAACACAACCTATTGAAATAATTACAAAGATAAAGGCTTTATTTTATTTCGTATGCTAGAATAAATTCTTACAAGAGCAGAAGAGTTCCTTCTTCCTTATCGCCATTAGAGCATGGAAATGGTTGCCTGGATCAGCCAGGAAAACCAATGACTTAGCAGAGATTTAGTCTCTAGCTTATATGCAAGACTAGACTGCGTCTTAGAAAGCCGTGAGTTTTAAAAAATTAAAAGGAAATTTAAGAAAGCTGACAACTTAATAAATCTAAAAACCATATTTTAATATTTTTAATTGTATTCATTCAATATTTGAAAGCAGTGAAGATGTCATTAATACTGAAAAAGAATTGTATTATTCCACTATCTAAACTCAATGTCTGACTCTGTCTAGTAATGCTCTTTAATATTTAAATTAGTACATATTAATAAAGTGCTTAACTTTTTTACAAAGCTGTTTGTTTGTCTGACTGGTAAAAGCTTTGTATATGTTATTATTCCGATAATGAGGCACTTTTTCTATCATTTTCTTTTCAACATTAAATTCATGGAATCTCGCGTATTACCCCATTCAAAGAAAATATGCATATACCTACAAACTTGAATTATGTTTTATATATTTGTCTATTTAAAATATTAATCCTGCAGGTATTTTATTTCAATCAGTTTCACTGAAAGACACTTGGAAAATCTAACGATCGTTAAGTTTTCATTCTGAACAATGTTAACCTAAATTATTGTAAAGACATGGAATTTACTGGGTTGTCTTCCGTGTTTTTGGCAATGTAAACTACTACTAAAAAAAAACAGATACTTATCATGTAAAGGAGGCACCATGTCATCTTAAACTTTAGGTATACAATCTAATCATGTTACATCATTTGTCTCCTTTACATTAGTTAAAAGGTATGGTAACAAACACAACTACAATGGAATGTCTCATTAAAAGGTTCGGTACGCAAAGTCAAAGTATAATTAATTGTTATAAGTCTTAGTATTTGCGACGACGTGGCGAAGTCTTAGAATGTGTCTTAGAATGTGTCTTAGAATGTGTCTTCGAATGTGTCTTCGAATGTGTCTTAAAATGTGTCTTAGAATGTGTCTTAGAATGTGTCTTAGAATGTCTTCGAATGTGTTATTAGACTGTCAGCCTTGACTTCGATGTCTAAAGTGCTCTTTAACAGAAAATCTAGTCTAAACAAAATTCCTTCGGGGCAGTTAAATCTTAGTCAGTTCCTCAGAGCCCTCCATGTTCCTAAAATGTACCGCGCTGACCGTGAAAGTGTCGCTTTGGGGGAAAACGGCTCCCATGGGGGGAACTACGGGGAAGATTTTGGACAAGAGACAAGTGCCTACCTTATATCACCGCCAAGCGCAAAGCAATTGGTAATACTGCAAACCCTCAGCGGGCTACGGCGATCGTATTCCTTGTTCACCTATCCATTTCTCTTATTTGATGTTTCCATTAAGGCGATTTACTGAAGCCCCCCTTCCATACCCCCCCCCCAAAAAAAAAGTTTTCTTAGTTCTAACGTATTGCTATAACTTAGCCAAATAACCTCAACGAAAGGATTATGAAATAACAAAATAGAATGTTTAATAACCAAATAGGAAACTAGATCTAGAATTACACTAATCACATCACAAGCGTCGTTTTCATCTCTAATCATCGGCCATCTTGACTTCCTCTGTTCTCTGTCGTGTCCTCTGGTACACAATGTCGCGCCAAATGACAGTGCGCAATGTAGAGTCATAACAGTATATAGCACATTTTAAGAATTAAATGGACATTTTTTTGAGCTAAATATTGGTACCTACATATTTATACATTAAACTACAACTTTGTTGTTCTTTTTATTGAAAATTAACCCCCAAAGCTTCTATTTATAAAATATCCACCACTAAATGAAAACAGCGTTTAATTTCTATACAAGTAGTAAAAAAAAATTAAGCAAACCTGTCAGGCCTTTCTGCCCATGTCTGTCAGATGATGTAAAGTTTATGTATTTCTTTGACGAGGTATGCAAAACGACTAACAGAAGTCAGTATTCTCGACTCGCTTTAGGCACCCTTTTGTGGACTCGAGAAAGTCAGAGAAAATTTGAAAAGTTGTCCTATAGGGGGTTGTAGAAGTGTCTCAAAGATTGTCTTCTATAGGGGGTTGTAGAAGTGTCTCAAAGATTGTCTTCTATAGGGGGTTGTAGAAGTGTCTCAAAGATTGTCTTCTATAGGGGGTTGTAGAAGTGTCTCAAAGATTGTCTTCTATAGGGGGTTGTAGAAGTGTCTCAAAGATTGTCTTCTATAGGGGGTTGTAGAAGTGTCTCAAAGATTGTCTTCTATAGGGGGTTGTAGAAGTGTCTCAAAGATTGTCTTCTATAGGGGGTTGTAGAAGTGTCTCAAAGATTGTCTTCTATAGGGGGTTGTAGAAGTGTCTCAAAGATTGTCTTCTATAGGGGGTTGTAGAAGTGTCTCAAAGATTGTCTTCTATAGGGGGTTGTAGAAGTGTCTCAAAGATTGTCTTCTATAGGGGGTTGTAGAAGTGTCTCAAAGATTGTCTTCTATAGGGGGTTGTAGAAGTGTCTCAAAGATTGTCTTCTATAGGGGGTTGGAATAGTGTCTCAAAGATTGTCTTCTATAGGGGTTTGTAGAAGTGTCTCAAAGATTGTCTTCTATAGGGGTTGTAGAAGTGTCTCAAAGATTGTCTTCTATAGGGGGTTGTAGAAGTGTCTCAAAGATTGTCTTCTATAGGGGGTTGTAGAAGTGTCTCAAAGATTGTCTTCTATAGGGGGTTGTAGAAGTGTCTCAAAGATTGTCTTCTAAAGGGGGTTGTAGAAGTGTCTCAAAGATTGTCTTCTATAGGGGGTTGTAGAAGTGTCTCAAAGATTGTCTTCTATAGGGGGTTGTAGAAGTGTCTCAAAGATTGTCTTCTATAGGGGGTTGTAGAAGTGTCTCAAAGATTGTCTTCTATAGGGGGTTGTAGAAGTGTCTCAAAGATTGTCTTCTATAGGGTTGTAGAAGTGTCTCAAAGATTGTCTTCTATAGGGGGTTGTAGAAGTGTCTCAAAGATTCTATAGGGGGTTGTAGAAGTGTCTCTAAGATTGTCTTCTATAGGGTTGTAGAAGTGTCTCAAAGATTCTATAGGGTTGTAGAAGTGTCTCAAAGATTCTATAGGGGTTGTAGAAGTGTCTCTAAGATTGTCTTCTATAGGGTTGTAGAAGTGTCTCAAAAATTCTATAGGGGTTGTAGAAGTGTCTCAAAGAATGTCTACAATAGGTGTCTTAGAGAAAAGAGTTGTCTTCTACGTGGGTTTTTAAAATGTTTTAAAAGTTGTCTACTATAGGGGTTGTAGAAAAGATTGTTCTTCTTAGTGAGTTATAGAAATGCCTGAAAAAGGTATCTGCTGTAGGGGTTGTATACATGTCTCAAAGCCCCAATCTACTGTTGGGCTTGTAGAAAATTTACCTTCTTAGACTCTTCCGCAACCCATTTAGTAGACATTTTTTTTTAGACTTTACTACAACCCTCAAAGAAGACAAATTTTTACGTTAAAAAGAATCGCATACAACCCCCCCCCCCGTTTCAATGAAAAAAAACAAATCTGCCAACACTGCTATTTTATGGACACGCCAAAGACAGAACACAAGTGATAGATGATAGTAAGGCTGACACTTCGTAAAACTACCAAAATACCACTAACGTCAATTCTGCTCAGAGATTTCGGTGTTTTAATACGGAAAGCCCCCCCACCCGCTTTTTTTTTCTTCTTCCCCCAAGTCAGCCATTGTCGTCCAACCATCTCCACTAGAACATTTAGTTTCCCCCCCCCCCGGTCCCCCGCAAGCATCCAATCAGAAGAGACGTCTCAAGGGGAGGTAGGCTCATGAATAAAAGATTAACAAATCTGTACTGAAATTTAAAAAAACACTTTTTTTTTTATGGTGGGTCTGTTAAATTGAAACTTTCTAATGCCGTATTGGTTACGGTCTCATAAAGAAAAGTTTTAGGTTAAAATCAGATTGAATCCAGTGGGGGCAGAGAAGCTTTTAGTTTTATGAGAGAAGTTTGGGAAGAAAGGTCTCAGTGTAATTCATCAATCTCTCATAGGAAACAAGACAAAATATAGCACATATTTCTTTTTAAAGTCAATACATATTTAATTATTTTCCTTTTAATAGCTAATAAATGTAAGATTTCTTTTTAAAAAAAACAAAATTTTTTTACCCCTCCCTTTTGCTATTTGCGGTGGCTGAGTGGCTAAGCGCTTGGCTCCCGAACCTGGGTTAGTGGGTTCGAATCTTAGTGAAGTGTTAAGGCGCTTCTGCGGTGTCGAATACAAACAATGAACTGGAGGTAATACTCAAAATAATTCAGTACCACCGGCGAAAGGCCGAACAATCAATAACGGGTAGTCGATGCTGGTGTTGATCAACAGACACGTTTTATACCAATGAAGGGAACTATCGAATGTCATCTACTTGCATGATCAACAACCATGTCTAGTACCAATGAAGGGAACTATCGAATGTCATCTACTTGCATGATCAACAACCATGTTTAATACCAATGAAGGTAACTATCGAATGTCATCTACTTGCAGTTTTAAAAAAAAAAGCTCTTTTTTTTCTATGTTGTTATAGAAGATTCTTACTTATGTGGATTCCTATTTCGTTCTTTCTTTTTAAAAAGTTATATCACTTCATCGTCACTAAGTTCAAACTTCCCCTATTCCCGAAACAAATAATTAATTCCTCATCGTGCCATAACGGAAGACGCCAGGATTTTGAGTTTCGGGATTTCTAGGGCGCCCCTGAGTCCACCCAACTCTAATGGGTACCTGACTTTTAGTTTGGGAAAGTAAAGGCGGTTGGTCGTTGTGCGGGCCACATGACACCTTGCTCGTTAACCGTTGGCCAAGAAACACATGACATGAAAAGTCAAAATCGACTACTATAATTTTTCTCACTCCACCCCCCCCCCCCGGCCCCGGTCACCAAACCCTTAAAAAATAATTCACAAACAATCACTAGCTTTTCTTCGGCTTCTTAATTCAGTATTCAAGTATTTCATAAGCTCCATGCTGCTTTAGGTCGGACCCCCCCACTGTGTTATCACCCTGGTGTCGTGACGCCCTCTCCCCCCCCCCCCAAAGAGTTCTATTTTACACACAAAAATATGTTCACTCAGTTTTGGTTTCTTATATCAAAATAAATGATTGTATTCAAACCATTTCTACGGAAACGAGTTTTGCTCTAATGGGTGCTATTCAAATTTACGCAGACAAAAAAAGAGGTTTAAATATAGCGCTTAAAGGCAGATGGGATCTTAATTGTGTACTTTAGGAAAGGTTGAATTTGAAAAGATTTCTGATAAATTTAACCGCTGCGGTTTCGATTATTATTATAGCTTTTATATAGCGCTACTTTCATGCTTATAGCATGCTCAGAGCGCTTTGGTCCAATCTCATTTGTGGACCAGTGGGAGGGAAGGGGGTATCTAGGAGTTGGTTTTCCGTGCTGCCTTTAGGCGCTCAGTAAACACAACTCTGCCCGAGTCGGGTGTCGAACCTCGAGCCCCCTTCTAGGTAGCCAAGCCAAGCCAAGTTCGATCACGAAAATGTCTTAGTTGTCCTTGATCCAAGGTAAGGGGTGTCCATGGGAGTGGGTGTCCAGGGGTACGCGAGAGTGGACCCATTGCACGGAGCGGACTTGAAAGAGAGCTCCCACGGTCCTGTCGATAATCCATGCGCCGTTCCTCAAGGGACCGTTACATTAATGGCGAGTCCTACATGGTTAGCTTGGTACAACATAGGAAAATGGCGGAGGTTCCTGGTATACTCGGCCTTTGGCCATGCATTCTAGCCCATGCGCCCTGAGTGCCAGATATATCAGAAACAGCAATGCTTTACATAGGCATTGACTCGGATCTCTTCCAGACAAAACGGTTTGTTCAAACAGGCTTTGTTTTTTTTTCCTGTTCAATCAGGTTGTTTTTTTTTCAAACCTATAGCTCGAAGAGACTTCGGCTCAGCTCTTAGACAATCATACAGTAATAACAGGTTGAATTTTCGTAATTTTTTGTCCATGGCAGGAAAGATAATCAGTGTAATGTGAGTAAGGGGCTAAAAATAGAATAAAATTAATAGATTATATTCTTATTGTATTATATAAAACGTATATTTTAATAGGATGGGCTTTCTTTCTAAAGCCAGCAGTTTTACTTATACGAGATCTATGTTTCTTCGCTTGTTATATTCCAGTCAAGATAGGCATTGTTCAAATAATCTAAAATAATAATAATAATAATAATAATAATAATAATAATCTTTATTGTCCGTATGGAAATTTTGTCTTACAATTTGTGAATTACACCAAACAAAAAACATTATAACTATAAGAAACCAAAGTGTACATTCACACCAGACTCAATCATAATTTACATGTTTATACCAGATTGTTCTTATTTAATGATTTGATTGCCAGGGGAACAAAAGAGTGTTTGTGTCTGTTTGTCTTTGCCATCGGTGTCTTGTATCTCTTTTGTGATGGTAAAATCACAAAATCCTGACACAAAGGGTGATTCTTTATTTCGAGGATCTTGTTAGCTTTTTTATAGATGTTTGTCTCAAACTTATGAAAAATAGTAATATCTTTCTTTACGGACTCATCGTTTTCAGAAGATCATTAATTATGATATGTGAATATCGATAACTCCTAGTCTCTAAAGGCGTTTTTCTCTGTGTCAAAAAAAAAAGAGAGAATTACATCCCTTTCCTATAAGTAAAGAGAAAAAAAAAAGCTTGGAATTAATCAAAGCGACGAAAAATTATCGAAGCGCAATCACGTGATAATGTGTGTCGTCGATGACATGTAGATCTCATTCGTTTGAACTTGAGCTGTGTTTAGCAAGCAAGAGGCGGAGGAATGTCCCATAGCATTAGATAACTATCATTAAAGATCTTAAGGAGAAACATGCTCGAAAATTTGTTTTCAGTGTTCAATTCTATTTACTTGGCCTTTCTGGCATGGCTAGAAGTTGTCGCGGAGAGATGATGCAGATGGTCTACAGGAGGCTGTGATCATGTTATGTCAAATTTTCTCTGGCCATCCGTTTATTAACACGACGGAGCCTTACAGTTTACTTTAACTCCGGATAATCGTGAAATCGAAATTGTTCGGGAAAACAGCTACTGCGTGGCGCATTTGGAACAAGAGTAAGTTAGCCTCCTGGCACCAATCATATACCCGAAAAAAATTTATACATTTCCCCCTTCCAACTTTAGCAAGTTTAGGGAACCTGTAGGTTTTCACACTGGGGTCCGGAAGAATCGCAGACTGCTATAAAAAATATAAATAATTTTAAAGGCATAATTATTATACAATTTAACGGTTTTATTTGCATAAATATTAAACATAATTTTCGAATTCAATGTTCAGTAATGCTAGTGTAAGTAGGTTTGTTATTTCGGAAATAGTCTTCCGTATTTCTATTTAAAGTGGCGAGTGCATGAGATTGTTTCTTGAGTTAATATTTGAGAGGCGGAAGGTACCCCATTTCATCCAGCTAGGTGGCCCAGGCAGTCTGGGGGAAGATCCACCAAAGGACTCAGCCAAATGTTTTGTGCTGCGGTCTGAGCTTTATCTTTTTTTCTTATAGTAAGAAGAGCCATGACAAAAAAGGTGAAAGAAAAAAAAAAGTTCGGACAGTCCAATATTGAAGTGTTTTCTTTCATATCAGTCTTTCTAGTTACAAATCGGAAATCAAATTAAATCTTATAACGAAGGAATCAGCACTGGCCTTTACAATTCTTTTATTTTATTTTATTTTTTTTTATAATATTTTTGTCATACAAAAGTTGTCAGCGTGACGATGTACAACAGACGGGAAATTTCAAACATTCTCACATTTTAAACAAACTGTAGAAAAAAACAACTTTTTAAACCAAAACTTATCAAAGGGGAAATATATATATTAAATCTCATTAAATAGCATTTATTGCCCTTATTTCGAAATCAAATAATTAATCACCAACAATTAATTAACCAATTGTTTATTTTTTTTTTAAATTGATTCCTGTCTTGTCACGTTCAATGAATAATTGTGCAAAAGTTTTAGCTTAATTCTTAGCTTGATAAAACTTTTTTTTAGATTAGTTTGTCATTTAAGCTCTCGTGTTTGTGTTTCTAATGTTATTACAGCGCCTTGAGCCTGCATCTTGTTTGTTAACAGAGCTTTATAAATAAAATAATAATAATTATTATTATTGTTATTATTATTATTATGTTAGAAATGAACGAGTAGTCATTCTCTGGCGCTGCCAGGGTCGAGTTTCACTAAAGAGAAACAAAATTCATCGTAGTCCCTTTAACAGTTTTCACGGAGGAATTTTCTGGTGATGTGGCAGGTCTGCAGCAGTACCGCCCTCTGACAGGCAACGAAGATGTTCCTAGGAATGTTAAGGGCCTTGAAGGTGTCTGTGAGGTCAGTTGTTATTATCCCCTCGGTTGATATAACAATGGGGTATATTGTTATTTTGGACAATTTCCATAGACGCTTAATCTCCAAGCCCAGGTTCCCATATTTTCTTTGTTTTTCTATCTCAGTTTTTCTTAAATTATGAGACAGTGGTACGGCGATATCGATAATGGTAGCGGTTTTTTCTTTTTTATCGATGAACAGCAGATCCGGGCGATTGAAATCTACCGTTTTGTCGGTCAGAATAGGCCTATCCCAGTACAGCAAATGTTCAGTAGACTCGAGAACCTCTTGCGGAGAGTATTTATAATAAGGGGGAGTGTCCTTACCGATCAATTTGTACGTCAAAGCCAGGTGTTGGTGTATTAACTTTGCAACTTGGTTATGGCGACCTAGGTAGGCTGATTCTGATAGGGCTGGACATCCTGCCATAATGTGTTCAATCGACTCGCCCACATTTCCACATTTTCGGCATTTGTCGACAACATTGAGTTTCAGGATATGCTTCTCGTAATTTTTTGTCCTGATTACTCTGTCCTGTATTGCTGTAACAAAGCCTTCTGTTTCAGGGTAGAGATGACCTGCTTTGAGCCATGTTAAGGAAGCAGCCTTGTCGATGTTGTCCCCATGTAATGAAGCCGGAAATTTTCCGTGGAGTGTTTTTTCTTCCCATTGGCGAATCTCATGCCCTGCGTCGTCCAAACCGATATTGACATCAGCATTGTGTAGGTTCAGAGGGGTTGCATCGGAGTCGTACTTCCGTAGGAAGGAAACTAATTTGTTGCTGGAGGCGAGCAGTTTTGATCGTATTTTTAAAACTTGCATCTTACACAATTTGAAGATGTTCTGCAATCCACGACCCCCATCCTTCCTGGGCAGGTATAACCTTATGGTGGAGGACTTGGGGTGTAGGCATCGAAACTTGGTTAGTAATTTTCTAGTTAGTCTGTCAATGTCATGTAGGTCGGTGTCAGTCCATTTGATCACACCGAACGTGTAAAGGAGCACAGGGACGGCCCAGCTGTTTATTGCAGTGATGAGATTACTGCCAGACAGTTTGGTGTTGAGGATTTTATTAACTCTTTGCCTATATTTGCCAAGAAAGTCCTCTTTTAATTTCTTATGGTTTATCTTGGCATTCTGGTTTATTCCAAGATATTTATAAATAGAGGCGGAGTTCAATTCCTCGATGCCTTCAAATTCAATGTTGGTGTTCGTTGCCTTGCCCTTTTTAATGCTTATGATGCCACACTTATCCAGGCCAAAAGACATACAGATATCGTCACTAAAGCATTTTACCGTTTTGATTAAGGTGTGTAATTTTTGCTCGGTTTCTGCATATAGTTTTAGATCATCCATGTATAATAAGTGGGAAACACATTTTGTACATTTAGTGTCAACCCTAAAACCGTTTGTAGAGTCTTGGAGTAATGTAGATAGAGGATTAATCGCTAGGCAGAACAAGAGTGGAGATAGTGAGTCACCCTGGTATATACCTCTTATTATTATTATTATTATTATTATTATTCCAGAAAGGGAAATGGGAAAAAAAACAAGTTAACTCTTTTTACTAGTCAGAAAGACAGAGTGAGTTGATCTAAGCTTTGTAAAATGTGTAAAAGAATAATGTTTCCAAATGTCGGCTTCAAAAAGTTTTGAGCCGATATTGTTGCAAACTCCTGTGGTAAAACTGTATACATTTTTAAATGTCTTTATAAAAGATGAAACGATGTGTAAAATCATTTAATCTATCAAACTTTGGTAATGATGTCATTTTTCTTGGTTAATAGTCAAACATGAATTGATAACTACAATGAAAATACAACTTTTTTTCTGCCCACCCCCTCTTTACCAGAGCATGACGCTTCTTCCCCCTAGAGAGAAATTCACGCCCCACTAGGGTGGCGCGCCCTACAGTATGAGAAACGCTGCACTATAGTAGCCCACTGTTTTTCTTATTAATCTATCCATTCTTAATGGGCGCTTCCATCAGGGTGCCTTACTGAGCACTGTATCGTCGTAATAGAGAATGTTTGCTTTCAGGGAGATTAGTGGGTACCAGGTGTCCAAACACTTTATTCTATGATGGGCCACACATTTTGTAATACTTAGGGCTACTCCACCCTCCCCTTGTGTCTACATTAGTTACGTGGATCTTATCCTCAATTCGTGTTTGTTTTTACAAAGCTTATATTAACTCTGTCTGTCTTTGTTAACTATTGTAAAGAAACGCAGGCTTAAAATATATGGCCATATTACAAGTTCCACGGGGCTCGCAAGGACCTTCCTTCAGGGAACAGTACCAGGAAAAAGAAGAAGAGGCAGACAGAGATAGCTATGGGAGGATAACATAAACGAATGGACGGGTTTACCATTGATAGAGGTTTTAAACAGGGCAAAAGACAGGGAGGAATGGAGCAAGACGGTTGATGAGTCTTGCATGGTGCCCCAACGGTCCAACAGACTAAGGGATAGGTAAAGTTAAAGGTAAAAGGTCTTTGTTATGGAGTGTGTGTGTGTGTTTCTATGGTGACGGTGGGAAGAGGTTAGAGATTGGATGTGAATGATGCAAGATAGGCGGCGTTGTCAAGTTTTATGTAGGACAGGGGACGCTAGAAAAGAAGTGTTTTTTTTTTGTAGCGAATTTCTAAATTTGTTCAGAATACTATTTTATATTATTTCTAGAGTCTACTATATTTGTTTCATTTTATCTAAAGTGGCGTCCCTGACATTGACATTTATGGAGGCACACAGCCTTAATGCTTACGTAAGTGTTGTTTTTGGTTTCTTTCTTTTTAATGTATTAAGAGAGAGAGAGAGAGAGAGAGAGAGAGAGAGAGAGCATTAATTTAATGTTAGTCTTGTACAACAATGCAAGATAAGCGGATGCCAGAGTGTACAGACGTGATTTTGTAGTGAGTTAGATTTATATAAATATCAGTCTACTCTATTTCATCTCAATTTGTCCTCATCAATATTGTTATTAAAGTATTGTGGTAGTGTTGTAGTGGCACAGATTGTAAAGATACTTGAGAACAAATACCTAACGACAACTATATGTGTGTCCTCATCCTCATCCCTATCCCTAGATTGTCCAGATTTAAAATAACTTTAGAAATTCTATGTATGACAATTCAGAAAGACAAAGCCCTCTGCACTGATGCTTGTGAATCTTAGAATGCAACTGCAGTAATTACTAAAAAGACTCTAGCCGTGGAAAAAAGATGTTTCAGAAGAATTCTGGATGCCACATAGAAAGACAGTTTTAGAAAAGTGGAATTCTAAAAGCAAGATTGGGCCGAGTAATGAACTTCTAATACTGACAACAACAAAAACTGTGCGGAGATATAGCGTTACATAGTCAGATCTCTTAAAGATTTCCTACAAGTAACAGCACCAGGCGAGGGAATGCAATATTTTATGGTACAAGAGTGGTGCTCCCACCATTTCAGCAGATCAAAAAAATAGATGAAGTTAAAAGGGTGAGGGTCTGTATGAATTATACATTGACGTACATGGCAACATTTTAATATCGCTTATTCCATTCTAATAACGAAATATGAAAGTATTTAAGGAAATTGATAGATTTGTTTCGTTTTGTGAGAACTATAAGTGGCAAGATAAAATAAACAACGAGGCAGTACAATTGAGGAGCAGGGTACCAGGGCGCTGTTATCAGCATCGAACGCCTTTGCTGGCCTGGACATATTCATAGAATGCCACAAGGTCGACTCCCACAAGACATTCTGTATCGATCTAATAGAACGCAGATCGCCCACTTTTAAGGTATACTGACAGGGCCGTTCTTAGGGCACTGCAACCTGTAGGACAGGCCCTGTATACTGATATATACAAACGAGACAGGAAGCTCATCAAAATCGACACCAACCGTTCGGGAAAAGAAGCTCTGGGTAGATCCACTTGGAGAGCGAGCATAAAAGAAGGATCCTGGATTACAATTGGCAAACACAACGAAATTCGAAAGAAGGGTGAAAGTGCAACAGTGCCTGGGGTTAACAGATACCCAACCTGTGACCGCAAGGATGGATTGATTGCTTTGGTCTTATTCGATGTTGCAATAATTTCTCGAGACTTTAAGTGTTACAGAAAGTAAGTAACCCGTCCATTGTTAAATCTTATCAAAGTCCATTCATGGCAAGATGGTATGCACAAACTAGGTAAACATACTGCACATGATAAAAGCCATTCACATTAAGCTTATCATAAATCACTTTTAATTATTTATTTTTTTTACTAGACGTCTGCTTTTCTATACGCAGTTGTCTGTCCTGGCCCTGACGTCACTTTCCCCCAAAACAAATCATGAATCGAGATGTCGCCATGGTGAAAACGCATTTTGCAGACCCCCTTCCGACGTAATCATTTACCACGTCAAGTCTCGACACGGCAGGTATTAAGCATCAGACGGGACCTGAATTCTCTCCCTTTCTCTACCCCTTTTCTCCGGTTTCACCAAGTCTTTCTACCCTTCTCTCCCACATTTATCATTCGCTCTCTCTGTCTTTCTAACTTTTTTAATGTGTTCTCTCTCTCTCTCTCTCTCTCTCTCTCTCTCTCTCTCTCATTCACCAAGCCTATCCTAAGATTTTGCCAAGTCTAAGAAAAAAAAAAAAAATTCCCCGTCGGAAAAGGAAAAGTCAAAGAAAAAAAGATGGTGGCCAGGAAAGGGAGTCAATCCACATATCCGGTTGAGAAAAGTCTATTTTCGGCGTTTCTTTCGGGAGTCGCGCAGTTATCTTCGCCGTTCCAGATGCCCCCCTCCCCCCAATATCCCTCACTTCGTTTGTTTGCCATTCAATCATAACGGGCAGTTGTAAGATCGTAAGGCGCGGACTGGGAGGAGGGGGGCAGAGATACTTCTAGCTTCTGGACAATACATCACGCTCGCACAGACACGCACACACAGGCGCAACCACAGGGGCAATGACGACTGCTCATATCTGTGGGCACACAGTCATAAATCTGTCTTCATACGCATTTCTTTTGTTTTCGATCTGTACCAGGGGCGGCCAAACTACGGTCCGGTGGCCATATCAGGCCCGTGGGGCGGTGCTATCCGTCCCGTCAAAACTATTACCCATTGAACATAAGGAACATGTAGAGACTCGAGTGTTTTGGATTGATCTGGCTTGTAACACGTCTGGCTGGAAATTTTGTTGGCCTTCATATTCAAACAGGTTAGGCATCACTGAACTTAGCTCCTATGATTGAGCTCCTTCCCTTAGAATTCCAAAAATTGAATTTCGGGAAGTGTCCTAATTTTACATTTGACCATTTAATGAGATCCTTTTAGGCGTGGTGGCTGAGTATTAAAAGCATTCAGCTTCCGAACGAGGAGTCTTGGGTTCGAATCTCGGTAGGAATTTGAATCCGCTTAACTCTATTGTGTCCCTGACACTAGTAGGGGAAAGTAAATGTGGTTGGTTGTTGTGCTGGCCACATAGCACCCTTCTCGTTAAGGCCACTGAAACAGACGACCTTTACATCATCTGCCACATAGATCTTTAATTTACCTTTAACCTAACAGTTTATGATGGTATTGGGTAGCCTGCGCAATGACCTGTTGCTTTTAACTTACAATATGTGACCCATACAGTTTACACCTAGTACTATTTCAGCGTTTTATCTCACGAGTACCTACTGACCCGAATGGTACTTCTTCTTCTTCTTCTTCTTCTAGCCAGCTTTATTGCTGCTGAGCTGTGAGCTCTTTTGCAGACTGTGCCAAGGAAAAAAACACCCAGCCTACACTAAATACCCGAATGGTACACAAGCCTGCCTGTCAAACGTGCCTGTAAAAGTCAATCTAAAATCCACAAAACGTATTTCTGTTTGATGCTACGAGATTCTTACTACTGATATTTAATGTTCTAAAACACTTTTGTCTTTATAATGCACCAAAAGCGTAAAGCGCGAGGGTCGAAGTCTCATGATACTAAGTAAGGAGAGCGTCCAGCAAGAAAGAACGCAGAGCTCACATTAGCAACAAAACGGCTGAGAGAAGTGGCAGGATTGCCTGCAATAGATACAACTTTCCCATGCCATGTGTGGGCCTTGCACAAAACCCAAAGAATTTTTTAAATAGAATGTTTAAACTGCGAAACACGAAACAATCTCAAACATATCCGAACCTCTTGTCTCTCTCTACAAGGATAGCTCTAAGTCTCTAATATAATTTAAGATTTATACACGAATGGTTAGATCTACTTGTTAGAGTACATATGCTAGAAGACCATTATTGCACATATTTGAGTGACTTGCAGATGAGCGTCTCGCTAATGACACACAAGTCCTAGTTTCGATCCTTTCACTAAACAATTTTTGTCAAGCACAAATAAAATATATATTGTTATGAATCTACATTGCGCACTGTCATTAGGTGCGAGACTGTGCACCATTAGACACAGGACAGAGACACGCTAAGAGGAAGTCGAAGATGGCCGATAATTAAATCTAGGATGTAAACAAAAAATAAGTGCTGCTATTATTGGTTACTCTAGTGCAGTGATTCCCAAAGTGGTCTATATAGACCCCCAGGGGTCTACGAAGACTTCCAAGGGGTCTACGAAAGTGAAAAAACAAATTGGGGGTCTATGAGATGTCCACGGGGGTCTACGCTAATAGATTTCATTTAAGCAAGTCGTGACTTTAATTCTTACATCTTATTAATTTAATTCTTCACACTAATATATAATGTGTACCTTAGTTAATCCTTTGAATATTTATCCTGCTATTCAAACGAAAAATTGTTGTATTTAATTTCAATAATTTTTTAAATAACTTAATTTTGTTTACATGTAAGTAATGTTTAGCAAAAAGAAATGTCAACTGTATAGCGTTGATTATTTAAAATTGTTCATTCCTTCCTTATCAAACATGCCAATTGCCTTTTTTATGACGATATGAAACCAATTACGCTGGAGGATCAACTGAGACAATGTCACCCTGATAAAATAAATTAGAAAAACTTTCGAATATTCAAAGATAAAGTTCAGAATAGACCCACAAAATATCTCTTCGACATCATATAGAGAAAATGATGGTTTGTGGGTGTCTTACAATATCTGTTTACTTAAAGCAAAATAGGCGCTTGGCTTCCGAACTTGGGCTCCTGGATTTGAATTTCGGTGAATTTTTAATGTCATGATTTTTAGGGCTCCCCTGAGTCCACCCAACTCTTATGGGTACCTGACTAAAGTTAGGTAAAGTAAAGGCGGTTGGTCGATGTGCTGGCCACATGACACACTGCTCATTAACCGTTGGCCAAAGAAACAGATAATCGTATCATCATCACAAGGTCTGAAAGGGGAACTTTACTTTTAATGACCAAATACGTAAAACATTGATTTTACCAGCCGTTGTAGTTGTAAAAACACCTACATCTGATATTATTAAAAGAACTGCTTTAAGCAACACTACAGTTCAAGGAAACGTCGGTGGCATGAGTTATAAAATTAAAAGCTTATTATTATTATTTGCAAACGACATATATACAGTTTGGGATCAGCGGTGTCACAGGCTATGACAGGGTGTAGTGATGTGTGTTGCAAACTGCATTAGGGTCGCCGGCTCCTTTTTTTTTAAACTCAGGATTGACCCACAAAACCTTTCCCATGTTTGAATATAGTTGCAAGGCAGGAGAGTTTTGAATTCAGTTTTACTTCTGCTAGGTGGGTAGCTAGCCAAGGCTAATGAGCTTTTCATGCCTGACGCTTACTGGCTTCGCCCCTTCTCCTGTTAGTGATAACATGTTTGCGGACTCAATATATGAGCAACACTTGAATCATCAAGAAATACACCAGAAACTGCTCTTTGCGAAAACTTTATTAATTAATTAATATTTAATGTTTGAAGCACTACTTCATAGAACAACAAATTCTTTTTTGAAACATAACATCTGTAGCAACGGATGATAAACTGGCAAAAAGACATCTTTTTCAGTTTGTTTTGTGATTCCAGCAGTACATATTAATTTTTATTTTAATTGGTTTCAATTTGAATTTTATCAATAAAAAAAAAAGATAGATCTCTATAATTTAGTATGTAGCTTTAAAGTACTTACTCACTTTTCAACTCACTACAGATAGAAATTAGTTGTAAAAAAAAATGTAGATGAATTTGAAAAAAATTAAGTTAAACAGGGGGTCTACCGAAAACCAGAAAACAAGGCAAGTGGTTTGGGAACCACTGCTCTAGTGGTATATTTGTTATCGCATTACTATTGTTCTATTATTAATCTGTAGTTCTAATATATCTCTTTCGTTGAACTTCTTCGAGCTGAGCTACAGCAATTTGTTAAATGTTTTCTTGGAGGTTCAGAGTGTGCCGATTTAAATTATTTCGACAGCGGATTCCAGCGGTGGTTGATTTTGATACCAATACGATGCCAATCTCAATTATTCTCATCGTATGACCTCAAAACCATCCACTCGAAGTTTAATTATTTTTTTTTTTTTGTTATTTTGTCTGTTTCTGTTCTTGGGTGGTTGATTTTGAAACCAATACGATGCCAATTCCAAGTATTCTCATCGTATGACCTCAAAACCATCCACTCGAAGTTTTTTTTTTTTTTTTATTTTGTCTGTTTCTGTTCTTGGGTGGTTGATTTTGATACCAATACGATGCCAATTCCAAATATTCTCATCGTATGACCTCAAAACCATCCACTCGAAGTTTTATTATTTTTTTTTTTTTGTTATTTTGTCTGTTTCTGTTCTTGGGTGGTTGATTTTGAAACCAATACGATGCCAATCCCACGTATTCTCATCGTATGACCTCAAAACCATCCACTCAAAATTTGTTTTTTTGTTATCGGTTTAAAAGTCTAACCTACAAGAGTACAAAAGAGAGTTTGTGTTTTCTGTCAAGAACTTGATAGCAGCTCTTGATGGCTAGAGTGGTTCTCACTACTTGGACTAATATAATGTATAAAGGTTATATCAGAGATGACGATAAAGTCAAGAAACACAATAGTCAATAATTGCTGATTAAAGCTAGGAAGTCATAGGAAATGAGAAATGTGCTCTCTTTTATCACGATAGGGGATATATATATATATATATATATATATATATATAAATTTTTTGATGACCTTGCTCGTTGTATTAATACCATGCTCAAATAGGATACTGATATCTTCTGATTTACTTGTATATTAGTGTCCTATTGTGTACCTTGCTGTAGTGTCCTGGACCTTATATTCCCGCCGCATCAAAAAGCTAAACTCCTTCCACCAAAGCTGTCTAAGAAAAATTAATAAGTTGCATTGGTTAAACAACATATTAGATATTGAAATCCTCCTACAGTTATCTAGCATGAGCAGTATCAATGCCACAGCGAAAATGTCCCAATTTTGAAGGGCGGGACATGTAGTCCGCATGCCAGACAATGGCCTTCCCAAACGACTTCTGTACTGGAAGTTGTGTACAAGAAGGCTCTCCCATGGGGTAAATGCAAGCGCAATAAAGACACCGTTAAGAGCTCCTTCAAGGAGTGTGATATTGACATTCACATTTGGGAAGCACGAGCTCTCGATTACTCCTCATGGCGTCAAGCTGTGAGTGTCGTAGACACAAGATACGAAGCAAGGAGAGTGGCCAGCATGAAAGAGCACCGAATCAACAAAAAGCTGAGAAAAGAAGCAGGCTTATCTGCAACTGACCAAACCTACCCATGCCACGTATGCGGACAGCCTTTTTAACCGAGGATTGGACTTTACAGTTGTCTTCGAGTTCACAGGAAATGATAAATGTGCTCATCTTCGACCACGAAGGAGGAGCTATATTGTCCTAGCATACTAAATATGGCATGAACTTTCATCTATTTCTTTATGTACTCTTTGATGTCACTTTTATTTTTACTCTTGTGATGAGATAACTGCGTGGTATATTCTACGACCTTTCTTTTTTTATTCAACGTCACAGAAGACAACTTTCTTTTAAAATTTTATTTTTTCCCGCCCTTTTTTTTTTTTTTCCTTTTCTTTATCCAGATGGTGATCTAATCCCCCATCATTCTGATTCAGTGCTGATCCCTGGCGCTGGGGGAAACAGGCGGTGGCTGCCCCCTAGCGGCCAGAAGAGCCACGGTGAGCGCTTCTGCAATTCTAAGGGGGATTACTCTTTCTTTCGAAGCAATTTCCGGGGAGAGTATGGTGACTCGGCACTGCTTGCTGAGGTGGCCGTATGCGACCTGACGTCCGGGCGGCGACCCGTAATTGAAATTTGCGTTGAAGGTTGTTACAGTAGAGTAAGATAGTCCAGTCAGTCCTGCGTCTTCTGAATGCTATATTTATCTTATTTCCCTTCTATTTTATATTGTTACTTTCTGAGCTGTTCTAATAGTACTATCAAGGAGTGGTGTTTTGTTAGTGCAGATTACTTTTTATCTAAAGTAAATGATGTCTGGTGTTGATACTTGGTCATTGGTTTCTAATCTGCTTCATATTTAGAGACCAGATCGATAAATGACGGCCTTAGGTAATTAGAGGCAATATGCGAAGTAAATTTGGTGGCCAAAATTTGAATAGAAAAATAAGAATAAAAAAAATAACGTAGCAGCCCTGGCGAGTAACGAAATGTAATAAAGCACCTCTTTGCATTCTCAGCTTTTCCTCAGCTTTAAAATGCAGCAGACTCGAAATGAGGTTTTCAAATATTTGCCAAGATTCACAATATTTATCAATAAGAAGCAGAAAGGTTCTTCTAACATAAATTGTCTAACAAGTATATCTCAACTTTTACGATAAGTAGAGACTTAAAGCTTGACTAGAAGACGTAGATCCCTAGGATGTTTCAGATTTGATCCAGCTTTCGACACTAAAAGCTTAGTTTACCTATGACTGGAGGTGCGGTGGCTGAGCGGTAAAGCGCTTGGCTTCCGAACCGGGGACTAAGGTTCGAATCCTGGTGAAGACTGGGATTTTTAATTTCGGGATCTTCGGGCGCCTCTGAGTCCACCCAGCTCTAATGATACCTGACATTAGTTAGGGAAAAGTAAAGGCGGTTGGTCCTTTGTGCTGGTCACATGACACCTTTGTTAACCGTAGGCCACAGAAACAAATGACCTTTACATCATCTGCCCTATAGACCACAAGGTCTGAAAGGGGAATTTTTTTTACCTATGCCTAAGGCCAGAACTGATGTAGGGTCTTTTTTTTTTTGTTAGTACACATAACTTTCTATCTAAAGTAAATTATTTCTGTCATTGCCGTCGTGAGGATTGTGGCCGCCTGCGTGCGAAATTTTAAACTGCCGCCCTCCCTTCTTTTTAGTTTATAGAAAAAGAAATTTATTACGACTGAGCTGGACACTGTACCAAAAGCGGCCGTTGATTTAAATACATTTTTATAGATCTTTCCCTTTTTTTTTTCCTTTCATATTCGCACCGTTGTGGCCTTATGCCCTTTTAGTTTTATAGAAAGTTTAAATTGCGACACACGAAACAATCTCAAACATATCAGAACCTCTTGTCTCTCTCTCTCTCTCTCTCTGCTAGGCTAGCTCTAAGTCTCTAATATAATTTAAGGTTTATTCATGAATGGTTAGATCTACTTGTTAGAGTACATATGCTAGAAGACCATTGTTGCACATATTTGAATGATTTGTTGCTGAGCGTCTCGCTAATAACACACAAGTCCTAGGTTCGATCCTTTTACTAAACAATTTTTGTCAAGCAAAAAAAAAAATATATTGTTAAGACCCTACATTGCGCACTGTCATTAGGTGCGAGACTGTGCACCATGAGACACAGGACAGAGACACGCTAAGAGGAAGTCAAAGATAGCCGATAATTAAATCTAGGATGTAAACAAGAAAGAAGTGCCGCTATTATTGGTTACTCTAGTAGTATATTTGTTATTGCATTACTATTGTTCTATTATTAAACTGTAGTTCTAATATATCTCTTTCGTTGAGTTTCTTTGAGCTGAGTTACAGCAATTTGTTAAATGTTTTCTTGGAGGTTCAGAGTGTGCCGATATAAATTATTTCGACAGCGGATTCCAGCGGTGGTTGATTTTGAAACCAATACCATGCCAATTCGACGTATTCTCATCGTATGACCTTAAAACCATCCACTCGAAGTTTTTTTTTTTTTTTGTTTTCTGTTTGTTTGTCTGTCTGTTTGTTTTCTAGCGGTGGATGATTTTGAAACCAATACGATGCCAATCTCACTTATTCTCATCGTATGACCTCAAAACCACCCACTCGAAGTTTGTTTGTTTGTTTGTTTGTTTGTTTGTCTGTCTGTTTGTCTGTCTGTTTGTTTCTTTTCTAGCGGTGGATGATTTTGAAACCAATACCATGCCAATTCCACGTATTCTCATCGTATGACCTCAAAACCATCCACTCGAAGTTTGTTTCTTTTCTTGCGGTGGTTGATTGAGCCCATGTAGGGGTGTTATATTCCTTATGTAGACGTTGAAGAACCCATGTAGGGGTGTTATATTCCTTATGTAGACGTTGAAGAAACTAGAACAAACTACTTTTTAAACAAAATTGAAAGTAAATATTATAAATACATATTTAGAGCCTGAAATTTTAATGTGGAAACACGAATGAACTAAAGACATTTAACACAAGATTTAGCTCACAATATGCTGTGATTACCAAACGTTCCACTCATGGTCTAATCCTTAAAACTTCAATGCTATTTATTAACTTCAACTATCTCTTCAGCCTACACAACCAAACCATCCGCTCACTTTTACGTATTGCTCCATTATAGACACACATACAGCCCATACAACATGTGTCATTTTCTTTACATTTGAAAAGATAGTATGGAAGTAGTACGTATATTTTAAAATCGCGAGCTTTAACTCTTTCTCTCCGTAATTATTTACCACATTCTGGTGCAGGGGTTCTCAGCCTGTGGGTCGCGACCCCTTTGGGGATCGATTGACGATTTGCCAGGGGTCGCGAAAGACCATCGAAAAAATGGATCGTTATTGTCTATGCATCTATTGCTGTATGTGTGTGGGCGGGGAGGGGGGTCGCGTCAGAGTGGTGGATTGTAAAAAGGGGTCGCCGAGCATAAAAGGTTGAGAACCGCTGTGTAAAAATCTGGTGGAATCAACGTTGGTATAGTTAGTTAGAAGAGAAAAAGTTAAGAAAGTCAACACGTTATTAGTATTAAGTATTTAATGTTTTAAAATTAAGAGCTGTTTACGATTCATCGTAACTGACAGTTTTCTCTAAAGGTTACAAGACATGATTATTCATCAGTAATCAAATGCAATATATCATCACTAGAAACTGGGGGATTTTTCGGACCCTCATCTCTAAGGTCTGACTATAGAAGTAAAGGTGATTGGTCGTTGTGTTAGACCCATTACACCGTTGCAAACTAAAACTGTGTGGTCGTATGACGAGATCCCCAGGTCTTGAAAAGGCCTTTTTGCAGGGAACAGTACCAGGAAAAAGAAGAGGACGCAGACTGAGAGGACAACATCAAAGAATGGACGAAACTGTCATTCTAACAGATTCTAATCAAGGCAAAAAGATAGACAGTCGAGAGATCATTTGTGGTGCCCCAACTGTTCCAAAGGCCAGAGAGAGGTGAAGGTGAAAATGCTGGTAAGGTTATTCCATTGATCTATACCAAAAATACTGCATTCCTCGTTAATCTTCGGACTCGAAGACAAGCCTTATTATTATTATGTTAGAAACGAACGAGGATTCATTCTCTGGCGCAGCCAGGGTTGAGTTTCGTTAAAGGGAAACAAATTTTATCGTAGTCTCTTTATCAGTTTCCACCGAGGAATTTTCTGGTGATGTGGCAGGTCTGCAGCAGTACCGCCCTCTGATAGGCAACTAAAATGTTCCTAAGAATGCCATGGGCCTTGAAGGTATCTGTGAGGTCAGTTATGATCCCCTCGGTTGATATGACATTGGGGTATATTGTTTTTTTAGATAATTTCTTTAAACGCTTAATCTCCAAGCCTATGTTTCCATATGTTCGTTGTTTTTCCAGCTCAGTTTTTCTTAAATTGTGAAATAGGCTACGGCGATGTCAATAATGGTAGCGGCTTTTTCTTTTTTATCGATGAGCAAAAAATCAGGGCGATTAAAATCTAATGTTTTGTCGGTCAAAATAGGTCTATCCCAGTACAGTTGATGATCAGTATACTCGAGAACCTCTTGTGGTGAGTATTTGTAATATTATTATTATTATTATTTTTATTATTATATTAGCCAAACTATGTTCCCACTTACATAAACGATTGTGTTTATTTTACTTATTTCTATGTCTTTTGTTTCGTTACAACAGGTTCAGTTTTTAACTAAAAAACCCATCGCAAGCCCACAAAACAAACCCAAGAGCTGTGTCAATATGGATGAAAACAAAATTGTACGCAAACCGGAAGCCAGTGATTTATGACTGCAGACGATAGCAGAATGGCGCTGGTTCGGAATTAATCAGACGCTAGTATCGTGTTCTCTAGACCTTGACACTCACGGTGAGTCAAAGACTACAACGACTCGCCTTTTTCCATCTTTCATCTTACACTCTATATAATTCAAAACTGTAAGGATGTGTACTAGATGACCTTAGATTTGTGTTTTAAAGTGAAAGCGTGCACGTTGATATTTTTAGGAGGAGAGAGAGGGTCTGTGGGAAATACTTTTCAACTGTCATTATAATTCTTGTTAATGGCATTCGTCTCAAAAAGCCGTTCACATTTAAACACATATGTTACCTAAAACCTCTAACTTGTAAACTCCTTAAGATCTAAGTCTTCTGACATCAAAATACATTTGGCATGTAAATCATCTGACATTAAAACCATTAGAATCATCTGTCATCTAAATAAAATGACATCTTAGTTTCCCTGATATCTAAATCTTCTGACATCTATATTCTCTGACAACAAAATCCTCTGTTATCTAAATGCACTAATATCAAACTCCTCTGATAGGAAAATAATTTAAATATCCCTGACATCAAAATCTTCTGACATCAAAATATTTCGACATATAAATCCTCAAATATCGAAATCCTCCGATTACTATGACAACTATATGTAGAAATCTAGAATCTATATACACTAATGTACAGTCTAAAGTCTTGAGCATGTATGTGGTTGCTTGAGCGGTGGGTAACACGTCATACGTCTAACTGTCTGTTACAGTCTGGTTTGCTTTGCCCATCGCCGTATTTAGTCTTGAGAAGGCCTTAAGCTGTTAGAGATATGGGTCCTTTACGGGGCCTTTTAAAACGTCCTGATTCTTTTAGTCAATACTCGGAGGCCCTAAGTATAGCTGGTGTTTCCACTAGGTAATTCAGGCCCTGGCTTTGCTCCAGATTTGATGAATGTCACTTCAACAGGTCGATTTGACATTTAGTTCTGACCTGTAAGGATCTGAACTATAAAGATTTAACTTGTAAAGAGTCATGAATGGAATTACATGCAGGGCCCTTATCGAGGGCTTTTAAACGGGAACTCCTCTAATCCTTAATAGGTTTATGAACAATAACAATAAGCTTGAATTGATTCCCCCCCCCCCCACACACACACCTCATCCCTTACAAAACATTTTTTTTATCTCTTTAAATGACTTTGACAATGACCCAAAACTTGTTTACATTCTCACAACAGAATGAACTCTAGGAGATGCTGACCTCTATGACCCGTGAAGCTCAACTTAGTTTACCTGTTACAGCATCACGACCGTGGTCCGAATCGTAACATGACTCTTTGTTTGGGGCTGACAGCTGGCCGGCGGGTCTTCCTAAGCAATGCCGCTGGAGTGAGCAGTGCATTACAGGACACTTTAACAAGTTGCGCAAACACCGGGCACATGTTGCGAGCTCGCGAGCAGGCCAGGTAACAGGCGAAAACATAGAGAGTAAACAGGGCAGGTATCCAGGGAAATATGGACTCGCTCAATGTTTTCCATAAAGTGTCCACGTTATTTTCACCTTTTTTTTTTTGTTTCTGTTGTGAAAGGGATGGATGGGCTGACCAAAGATTGAATGACCTTACATGACCATGCGAAATAAAGACCTTCGCTTAAAAAAAAAATTAAAAATGTATAAAAATTTAGAAATAAACTGCTATGTCGTAATGAGTTTTTTCTGTGTCGTTCAACTCTGAACTATGTGTACCTGTTAAAATAAAGCTTCTTTACAAATTTTGGCTTCAAATCTATCTATATATATATATATATATATAATTCTCTTCATGGCTAAAAAGTTTGGACAACACGTTATGGAAAGATCACTCTTTTATTTTTTTCGAGTAGGACGGATTAGAGTTAGCCCAAGTAATTTTAGAGGCGAAAAAAAAAAAGAGGGGTAGGGAACAAGTAGTATTCACCCGTCACTAAATAGCAGGGCCGGACTTAACAATTTTGACCAAGAAGTCATGGAAATGGAACAAGTAATATATTCTGTATTCACCCGTCACTAAATAGCAGGGCCGGACATAACCATTGTGCGGCCCCATGCGAAACGGATTTCGCGGGGCCCAGTTTGGGTAGGGATTATAAGTGAAAATTAAGAGTT
Organism: Biomphalaria glabrata; assembly: GCF_947242115.1. Taxonomy (NCBI): domain Eukaryota; kingdom Metazoa; phylum Mollusca; class Gastropoda; family Planorbidae; genus Biomphalaria; species Biomphalaria glabrata. The sequence goes on from NC_074724.1 coordinate 31,573,858, forward strand.
TGTATTAGAAAATACATTCTTCTTTCCATTTTATTCATTCTTTACTACACACATAAGTAGTACACAAGCCATGAGTGTAGCAAAGTCATACAGTATATCATAAGAATTCTGTTTCCTACATAGATCACGCTCAATAGCAAGAATTACCAAATGATTCAATCTATCTTTGAGAATTGTTGACCTCAAGTAATTCTTCACCACAATAACGGATTTTGCATAATGCCGTTTTTTGTTTTTTTTATCGCGCGTAGGATCGGCGTTTTCCATATTGTATGACACCCCAAAATGACAATTTTTTGTCTATATATTTCAGGTGATTTGTATGAATTTTAAAATAATTTCCGATATTTCCATGACTTTTCGTATATTTTGCAATTTCATGAGATTTCCAGCATCTCCTGGTAAATCAGAAGGCCGCAAGAAATCTGTAATAAGTTTTAAAATGGTTTAATTTAATAATTTATACACCTAGAATTAGCGCCGGTCCTATGAAAGTGCGGGGCACACTGCGGACGTTTATGTTGCTATGGCCTAAGCGGCGTATGCTACGCCGCCAGTCGACTACTATTATTTAAAATATCTAGTTTCAATGCTTAATTCTGTTTTCTTGGGGAGTCTAAAGATTATTTGATTATACATGGATTAATGTCGCTATATAATCCTGCCAGGGTTTTTTTTTACAAAGCTTAGATTAACTCACTCTCTAAGTCTATCTTTGACTGGCTTCGTTATGTCCACAACGTTTCAAAGATGTATGTATATTACACAGGTCAAGATTTTAACATTTTGCCCTCACAAAGAAGACACAAGACACCGATCAAACAAACAGGACAGACATTACTAATGTTTACTATTCTACCACCTATTGTACTATTAATATTGTAGTAACTCCAGTGGCGGACCGAAAGGGTTAATGTATGTGCGGCCTACTGATGCACACGACTCAGGCCAATCACACAGGTCAACGGGTCAACCGCTGTTGAATAAGGGACATTACTGCATGAGTGCATGTACACGCAAGTGTGAACTGTGTTGTGGTCATGTGACCAAGAGCCTTTAATGTCTCGAGACAGTGCGTAAGAAAGGACAGTCGAGTCCAGGACATCAAAGCAGTGAGGACTGTGTGGTACCTTGGGAGTCCTCGAGAATGTAGCTGTACGAGCTAGAAAGAGACTTGTAATGTTAAGTTAGGCAGTTCTGTTAAGTACAAGAAAGCATTTGAATTTGATGTAGCCAATTGTGTTGAATTGGCTGCCGATGTAATTGTCATTAAAACGCCACATTGTTTATTGAAGCTCTTGTTGTCAAGTTTGTTGATGTTTTAGATGTGCTGTTGTGTTTAGCAGTGTTTACAGAAGGTCTGGTAGAGAAGATCGTAAAAATATAACATTAACAATGTCATACAGAATTACATATATATCTAAAAAAAAAAAAGAATTGTGATTTTTTTTTTCAGAACACAAAATGTGAATTTCAAAATCATGACCTTAGAGATTTTACAGTATTTCAACATTTTGAATGTACTGTATATCATATGGTCAGCTAGATGTACATGATATGAAATTACTGAAATACTGTGAGATGGTTTTAGTTTGTGGTATAATGAAGTGTTGGTTTAGAATCGATTATGTAAGGATCATATTCTAATTTCATTTTTAATGTCTTGAAATCTGAGCATAGGCTGAAAAAGTTATTAAAAAAAAACAACATCCGGGTTGTCTGGCAGAGTGACCATGACATTTCATTAATGTAATATGCTAGACTTATTTCTACAGTATCTCCACGGTTCTGGGAAGTCTGCTCTATCAGTGATATTCACCTCTTGTACATGATGTGAACAACTTTTTGATCTGTATATATAATTCTCTACGTCGCCCATCCATGTGGCACACCACGCACGCCGACTCTAACCCTCGATGAAAAAGTCATGATCATAGCTCTTTTATTTCTGCAAGTCGGACTATAGTTACTCCACGTAACTTTCTCTACGTCGCCCAACCATGTGGGACACCAGGCACACTCGCCGACTCTCTAATACTCCTCCCGCCCCCTCCTGCGCGCACTCGCGCCTTCCTCGCTCTCCAGAAGGCATGCGCACACCTACCCTATTTGGACAACTATGTCTTTCAGGAAATATTTACCCGTCACTAAATAGCGGCGTATTCTACGCCGCAGGTCGGCTAGTTTTATCTAGTTTGTATTGTTAAGACGCGGGATTGAACTACATAAAATAACTCACCGATTCTCAGATCGCTGGTATCTCTTCGATTGCAGAAGCACAATCCAACTATGATCAATCAATATCCCAGATAAAAAGAAATAATGTCACAAATCTCCGAATCAAATTTACATATCCCGATTCACTTACACAAAAGAAGACAGTTCTTAATCCTCTGTCAAGAAATCCAAAAAACTCAAGTCTCTTAACACATTTACACACTAGTTCTGTTCATTTACGCCCAACAGCTTAAAAAAAAATCACCCTACCTTGCACGTGGAAAAAAAAGGTTAGTCAGGAAGGAAGAGAGTTACAACAGTATGTACAGCACATACTGCAGCACGACATCAACTTGAAGACCGAAACAAATATTCTAGATTAACAGTAATCAGGAAGTGGGTTTAAACAAAGTTTGATTTTTTTTTCTTTTTATTATAACTGTAAATTTTTGTCTCGGAAAGGTTAGAAATCAACATTTGATCATCTCCCTTTCCATAGGCTAGACTGTTTGAAATGGAGACTGTAAACTAAAAAAAAATGGATTATGAAAATGTAAACAACATAAAAGAAAGATACAAAAAAAGATACTAGAAAGATACAATAATGATACAAGAAAAATATAAGACATCCAGACAACATAAGAATCATTGGAAAGATTAACTAATTAGCTAATTAACTGTTGGTGATTAAATTTTTTTGGTAACTCGAACAAGGGAAAAATTGTACTTATGAGAATGTGTGATTTAAACTGAATTAGTCTTCATTATAGGTCGCCACTTTAAAGTAAATATAGGTAACTATACAATCTTATTTCACTATCCGGCCATATTCGGCTCCGCTATAATATCACTGCAGGATTTAAAAAATGTATATCACTTTAAAAGCAGCAACGGCTAGCATATTTTTTTTTTTTACTTTGTCTTGACCTATGAGTGGGTTAGTTAACATGTGAATAAGTTATTTTCTTTAAATATGTCACAGCGAACTGTCTAGCTGTGTCTATGTCTCCAGAGGTAGAGATGAACACCTCCCGTCCCCTTATATTTGTTTAGTCCCTAAAATTGAGGCCATAGATTGACAGGTGGCCACTCAATACAGACGTAATATCAGCATGTTGACACGGTCTAGTGGCTGGCTATACCTTAAGAGTGAACTAAGTTTGTTTATCTTGTTTTAACTACCTTTTACCTATCCCTTTGTTGGACCGTTGGGGCACCAAGCTAGATTCGTCGACCGTCTTTCTCCATTCCTCTCTGTCTTTTCCCTTAGTTAGAACTTCTTTCAATGGCAGGCCCGTCCATTCGCTTATGCTATCCTCCCATAGTTTTCTCTTTCTGCCTCTTCTTCTTTTTCCTGGTACTGTTCCATGAAGGAAAGTCTTTGCGAGCCCCGAATATTTTTAGCTTGCGTTTTTTTACGATAGTTAGCAGATCATGAAGGGGTCCAATCGCTGCAGTAATCCTGTCTCTAATCTCTTGGTTTGGGATGCGGTCTTTAAATGTGATACCTAGGATCCTTCTGTAGCATCGCAATTCCATTGTTATGATCCTCCTCTCTAGCTCTGCAGTCAGTGTCCAAGACTCACAAGCATATAAGAATATGACCATGACCAGGAAGCGCATCCGTCTGATTTGGTGCCCAGGGTTATGCCTTTGTCTTTTATTATTTTAAGTTGTGAAAGGGCTGCTTTGGACGCTGCAATTCGGGCCAGTAGTTCAGATTTCGTTCCCTCATCTGAGACTATTTCTCCGAGGTATTTGAATCTGTTAACACGTCAGCGTGTCACCTCCTATACTGATGCCCATTTTAAAGCCCTGTTGGCTATTGGTCATAATTAGTTGTTGTTTTTTTCGGCATTTATTAGCAAGCCAAATACTGCGGAAGTCTTGTCAATTGGCATCACCAGGTCCACTAGTTCTTCTTCTGTCCATGCTAGGCCATCAATGTCATCTGCGAAGCGCAAAGTTAGTAATTCTTCTTCCTCCCATGCTTACAGCACCCTCATAGCCCTCGAGAGCATATTCCATTCCATCCTTACAAGGAAGATATTGAAAAGTGTTGGTGAAAGTAGGCAGCCTTGTCTATGAACCAATATTATTGTTGAAGTACACCGTTTTGGTGGCCTCCTTGTAGAGGTTCTGGATAACTTTAATTATGTTTGTATTTGTGCTGTACTTTTCCATTGTCGCTCAATAAATAAAGACACGGAGTTTGTTTACATCATTGTAAATCTTAAGTAGGGGGCTGAACTTCAAGCCACACCTCTACACGTGTAACCGGTTGATGAGTTTGCTAACTTGGAGAAAAATCTCAATTTTTGGGTTTGATGATAGTTTTTCCTCTAAAGTTTCCCTAATGCTTTTAGATCTAAATAACAATAAATATAAACTTATAAGCTTACATACTACGATTAAATTAATGCTTTGGGACCATCTAAGGTGAATCTATAAATAGGTGTACTTGATATTCCCGCTGTTAATAAAATATCGTTAGCCTCAAATGAATTACTCTAAAGTCTAAACCATTAAATATAGACCTATAACGCTTCAGATGTCAACTATTAACAAACATTCACTATCAGTATCAACCGCAAGGCTCCAAGAGCAGAAGCATTTGTGGTCTTTACAAAGCATGGTGACGTGTTGATGGTCTGAGATGCGTTAATACATTTATCTTAACACTATACAAACCAGACTGCACTTTATCTTTGAGAGATTTACATTAGTTAAACATTCATTTACATATTCTACACTGACCATCCCACACACCGGCTTTGCAGTACGTGGCCTCGTACATATATACAAATTCACACGTTACACAGATAGAGTTTAAAACAATAAAGTAAATAAATGCAAAAAAAAAAAATACTGCTATAGATATACTAATGTTATTTAGCAGTTTTGCAAAATGATCAGTACCAAGAATTTTATTATTAAACATGTAGGTATCCAGCTCCGGAAGAATATCATATTTTACTATCTTGCCATAACCGTCTCCGGCTGAACATTAGAAAGTACTATCTGTCGCAACCCTACTTTCAGCACACATAGCACCAATTCTTAAAGCATCTAAAAACAAATAAAAAAAGAAAAAAGAAAACTTTGAAAAATGAAATTAGCCAAGAAGTGTCGTGTAAGATGGGAGTAATGACGAAGAGAGATGGAAAGCTTATCCAAGTCCTACACTCGCTCAGGAATCTCAATTTGCATTCGCTCAGGTTATCAATTTCCCTGATGTATTCTTCTCCGTAAAGAGCAGGGGTTCTAGCGTTATGGGGAGGACAATTACTGGACATTGTATTCCCATGCGAATTCTTCTCCATAAAGTGCAGAGGTCCTAGATTGATATTCAGAGCAATTACCCGATATTGCCAACAATATGGTCTGTTCTTGTTAAAATGACTATGACAATACGGGTAATTTTAGGTTTAGTTAAAATGTGTAGTTTCGTTTCAAAGATTATAACCTATAAGTGTGTAGTTTTATTTCCAAGATCATAATATTTAAGGATGTAGCCTCGTTTTCAAAAACACAAGCTACAAGAAAGTTTTTTTTTACAAAGCTTTTATCAACTTACTCTGTCTTTTACAATTTGTGTAAACTTTATTTCTAAAACACCCAAGTGACCAAGTTAAAGCTTTACACTGCCATTTATTGTACCAAGGGCGGGATTAACGTATATTAAATTTTACTAGAGCCGCTAAACACTTTTTTTTTCAAAATCTTTCATTAAAACAGTTTTAATTTTTTTTTATTTTTTTTTTAAAGGAAACCTCAGAATTTGCGCTATTCAGTTTTAGCTTTATCATCATAGGAATCCTTGGGCCTTATGCCTCTTTTCTTTGCCTCTTTTTGGGGCTTTATATGCCTCTTTTATGGGCCATCTTGCCTCTTTTGTGGGCTTTTTTTTTTTTTTTTTTTTTTTTTTTATTTAATATGTTTTTATTTGTAAGTTACCATAATTCACAAGTATTTAATTTTTTTTTTTTTTTTTTTTAAAGGAAACCTCAGAATTTGCGCTATTCAGTTTTAGCTTTATCATCATAGGAATCCTTGGGCTTTATGCCTCTTTTCTTTACCTCTTTTTTGGGCTTTATATACCTCTTTTATGGGCCATCTTGCCTCTTTTGTGGGCTTTTTTTTTTTTTTTTTTTTTTTTTATATGTTTTTATTTGTAAGTTACCATAATTCACAAGTATTAAATCATAAACAATTGAAAAGTGATTAACCTAAAAATATATAAGAAGTAATAGAAATATTATTTAATATCAAAGACATACTACCTAACCAATGAACCCCCTAAAGACAGAAAAATGATACAAGTATACTCTACTCCAGAACAATCAACACAATATCAGATATCCCTGACCCCCAACACCCTATTTCTGAAAAACTATATGAGCATTATACAGGTATATGACAATCAAACTAGATAAGTCTCTACCCTAAAGTCCATTATTTTTCTAAATGTTAATTCCAAGTGATTAGGATCAAACACCTTATTATTATGTAGACATTTGAGCCAGCTAGCCCAAACAAGATTCCTGTATTCGGAAACAATAATCAAGTTAAAGTTATGTATCATTTTATTTTTTAGTTTTGGCAGCTTGTTTAAAATAATAGACAAGTTAACATTTACATAATTGCCACAGTTTGCTTCCAATAGGTCCATTACAGTACTTCTAACTTGAAGGAATAATGGACATTCCAAATACATGTGTTTCTCGTTATCAGCATTTTCAAGGTAGCATAATGTACATTCACGGTCATTTGCCCGTCTTCTAACCATAGGGGTTTTAAATTTTAATTCCATTAAATTATTTGAAGTCTGTATCAAAAAAAATTGAGTACTTGTAGTTTAAATACAAATTTCTTTCGTTAAGAAAAAGGTATTATTAAATATGAATATTTTACTAACAATGAAATTAAATTTTTAGTTTTTACGTAATGTAGTTGATGCGAAGCTTCTGCTGTGTATTAGGAGAGCGGAGAGTTTTCCACCACGACAGTGTTGACAACTGTAAGAATTAAAATAGTGGAGGTAAAAATGCGGAAAAAAAAAAAGAAACAAAACAAAAACGTAAAGTTGTCATCAAAATATAAATTGCAGGGGCACCTTTCTTGTGGAGTCCCCTGGGCATCGGCAGTGCCTGCCTTTCTTTCAAGCCGGCCCTGATTGCACCTAACATAACAATCATCAAAACAATAACCATTTATTTTATTGATTATTGGTAATTAATTATTTTGTTTAGTATTCAAAGTGGGGAAATAAATTATGTAGGTTTGAGATATGTAGCTGTAAATTTGGAGTTATTTAGATATTTTTTTAAATTTTTATCTATCCCTTAGTCTATTGGACCGTTGGGGCACAATGCAAGATTTATCGACCGCCTTTCTCCATTCCTGTCTTTTGTCTTAAATAGAACCTCTTTCAATGGCAGGACCGTCCATTCTTTTATGTTGTCTTAAATACACTTTTTTAAAATTTATTTATTTATTTATTCTTGTTTATTTTTTTAACGGTGTGACTGTTGTGATTGATTGTTGTGAACTCCTTACTGGAATTATACTTTAAATTATTATTAAAGTGTTCCTGGAATTCTCCTTAATTATAAAATATAAGAAAATATCATGAAAATCACCTGACATTATTAAAATCTTCTGAAAACTGATGCAAATCTTAAAACAGACAAAATTGTCATTTCGATGTGTCATTCAATATGGAAAACGCCAATCCTACTCGCGATTAAAAAAAAAGGCATTGTCAGCTTTCATTTAATAAAAATGTAATGATAAGCCGAATTTTAACCAAAACAAGAACTTCTAATACTAATTTAGTTAGAGAGCCACTAGAATACAGATATAGATTTAAATCTATCTCAACCTCTTATATTTAAAAAAAAAGGATATTTTGCGAGTCGATAGTAAAATAAAAGGCAGATCTGATGTTTACCTGTTTTTTGTTGGGAAACTACTATCTACTGTAGATGACTAGTAAAGTTAATTAATTTAACAGTGATTTTGTACTTAGTAAAGTAGGTGAATAAAATGCAAAGACGAATTTATGTTCTAATGCAAAAACTTAATTTTCACTTATTATCCTTATCAAAACCCAAATTAGGCTCCGTGAAATCCGTTTCGCATAGGTACCCGCAACCTGTAGGACCGGCCCTGGGAGCCAGGACTTCGGCTTGGTCACGTTCATGGAATGCCAGTAGCTCGACTTCCACAAGACATTCTGTATGGCGATCTAATAGAAGGCAGGAGAGCCGCTGGTCGCCCACTTTTACGGTATACTGATGTATGCAAACGCGACATGAAGCTCTTCAAAATCGACACTAACAGCTGGGAAAAAGTAGCACTGGATAGATCCACATGGAGAGCGACCATAAAGGCAGTGGCATAGCATCCATTGTGCGAATGGGTTCAATGAACCCAGGCTACGACTATTGGGGGCCCAAAACCCGTGACATACCAACCATGGCAAGTGTGGGTTTCATTGCATTCGGGCTCGTGATCCATCGGGGTCTACATGAGCCAATTAAAACTACATGCATTTGAATGTCTTTTTTTTTTTTTTTTTTTTTGTTTTTGGTCAATATACTTACTACTCGATTTATTCGCTTCACACTAAGTTTTGTATTATGGGGGGGGGGGGGGGGCAGGAGGTCTACCAAGATATTCTTGAACCCTGGCCCACGAGTACCTTGCTACACCACTGAATAAATGAAGGGTCCCGGATTGAAGATGCCATACACAACGGCAGCAGAAATAAAGGTGAAAATGCAACGGCGCCTGGTGATTAAAATTGCCAAACCTGTAACCGCGGTTGTGCATGCAGGATTGGCCTCTTTGGTCACACAAGAAGTTGCAAATGAAATCGAAAAGACTTACGGTTGTACAATGCCACTGACATAATTTTTATTACGAATATATAAACTTGTGAACTTTGACATTGTTGTGGACATAATGTGTGTACATATGATAATCTTCCTTTATACACATCTTATAGCAGCTCACTATGTCTGTCTAATACAGGGGTTCTCAACCTGTGGATCGCGACCCCCTTGGGGGTCGATTGACTATTTGCAAGGGGTCACTTAAGACCATCGAAAATATGGATTGCTATTGTCTACTCTTCTGTTGCTGTATGTGTGTGTCGGGGGGGGGGAGGGGTTTCGGCAGAGTGGGGAATTGTAAAAAGGAGTCGCCGAGCTTAAAAAGTTGAGAACCGCTGAACTCTAATACAAATTTTGAACACGTTATTTTTTTCCTTTCCCATTCTCTTATCAAGTTGAAACTTCGCACAATTATTCATTAGCATAGACAATTTACACGAATCAATTTAAAAAATTACCCAAATAGATAAATAAATAGTGGTAATAAATTAACTTTTATATCATAAAGGAAAATATTTATTACAGAATCAATATAAGTGTTTTTGAATTAGCTTTTTCCTTTAGATAACCTTTTCTTTATAAGAATGATTTTATATTTTCCTTTTTGTTTTACTGGTCACGTGCTTATCGGTCAGCAAGATTCTTGTTTTGTCCTGAATGACTAAGGGTATGTGCATGTCCTGAATGACTGAGGGTATGTGTATGTCGTGAATGACTGAGGGTATGTGTATGTCGCCAATGACTAATGGTATGTGTATGTCGTGAATGACTGAGGGTATGTGTATGTCGCCAATGACTAATGGTATGTGTATGTCGTGAATGACTGAGGGGATGTGTATGTCGTGAATGACTGAGGTATGTGTATGTCGTGAATGACTGAGGGATATGTATGTCTTGAATGACTGAGGGATGTGTATGTCTTGAATGACTGAGGGATGTGTATGTCTTGAATGACTGAGGGATGTGTATGTCTCGAATGACTGAGGGATGTGTATGTCTTGAATGACTGAGGGATGTGTATGTCTTGAATGACTGAGGGATGTGTATGTCGTGAATGACTGAGGGATGTGTATGTCGTGAATGACTGAGGGATGTGTATGTCTTGAATGACTGAGGGATGTGTATGTCGTGAATGACTGAGGGTATTTGAATAGCTCGTGAAGACACTCGCGGAAATGTTTAGATTCGAAAATTGTTTGGATTGAAGAAAGAAGAATTGAGAGATTGAGGAATTATTAAATAGCATGCTCAAACTTACATTAATTAGTTAAGTCTTTCTTGGGATTATTTAATCACTATTTCAAACCGACATTCTACTTCCTGTGATGGCAGCGGTATTTAGAGCGGCGACTGGATAATTAGTGAGGTCTTTAGAATCCTTATTTGCGACATTAATAGGGGCATTAAATTTCAAACTTAAGATCCTACGAGAACCCTAGTAACTGATTACTTAGAGAGAGAGAGAGAGAGACAGAAAGAGAATTGGAATGACTATTTTTTTAACACCTAACTGTTAATATTATAATTATTATTATCATTAACCATATTAAAGGGCAGTACCTGTACCAAGACTGTCCAATATCGGTACTTAATGTATACTATTTATCCTCTTGTTGCCAATATAGGTAAAGCTCTAGTTTCTAGATTAAAATGTTTTAGTGTCAAAATCATTATTTGATATAGGGATATCCCAAAAGTTTTTACGCTGTCCTGAACATGTCTCCTTGTGGGAATGACGAAAGGGAAATAACTAGCGAATTGTTCATTTTACATTTTTTTAGCGACAGTATTGTCCCCTGATCAATTTTGTGTATACTTATCTTGATCTATTTACGTCAATTTCAGCTGCAATAAGGCAGGCATGTCAAACATTGCGTTAGCGGGCCGCGTGATCACTTTGCATGTGGCCTGCTTGACCACCTCAAGAATTATCAAAATAATGTTAAATATTGATAAATTATCAAGCGTTAAACAGTCACCACTAATTATCAGGTAAAATATTTACTGCGAAAAAAACTATTACAAAATGGTTTAAAAAGGAAGAATCGGTATTTTACAACCTGAACAACGAGAGTGAGTCTGCAGTGAAAAGCAGCTACACTTTGTCAAAGGTGAAAGCAGTTGAAGTAATTTGCCCAGAAAAGGTGACGTCATTCAAAGAAATAACGATTGGCTATATTCTTAAGGGCCTGTGGCGGGAGTTATGAAAAACCACAAAGAACTACTTAAGGCTCTTTTCTATGAACACAACAATCGAGGATGTTTTTGAGAAATTACAAGAGGTGATATTGCAGTACAATTTAACTTTGGTAAAGCTAGCTAGTCTAGCAACGGATGGCGCACCAACCATGATTGGAGTCAGATATGGTGTTGTTGAAAAGTTGCTTGCAAAAATAAGAGAAACTGATGCTAATTTTAAATTTGGTCATTTTTATTGCATCATTCACCAAGAAGCATTATTCGCAAAGCAATTACAGTTCCAACTTGGCTAAGACCAGTTTCAGTCACAATCAATTTTATTCATGGCTTAAATCATTACCAATTTTCAATGTTTCTGGAATTGATTGTTCTTCCTACTACACAGACGTCCTCTGGCTCTCCTGTCATAAAGTATTGAAGAGATTTGTGCAGTGGATGAGGAAATTGTATTGTTTCTGAACATAAAAGGTGAACCTGTTGAACATTTCCAAACTGACGAATGGGTTTAGAATTTGGCATTTGCAGTTGATCTCACTGGCCATAGGCAAGACTTGAATTTGAAACTTCAAGGTAAAGACAAAATTGTCACAACTGCGTGTGATGATTTAAATTGCTTTCAAGCAAAGTTACGACTGTGGATAAACGAAATATCAAGAGAAGACCTTGTTCACTTCTTAACGTGTCCGGAACTAAAAAGTTTAAATGCGGCTGCAACATTTGGTAAATATGTCCTACACCTGGAATAGTTATTAGTTCGTTTCATACGAACAGGTATTTTTGTTGTTTGTCTAGGACATTCATTTGGGGGTCCCCTCGCTATTAGGGGAACCGGGAGGACCTTTCCAATTTTTACTCTTCCTCTCACCACCCAAGCAACGCTGTGGGACGCACATTTGAGACCCAAATGAAAGCTGTTAGTAAAGACAGGGGCAGAAGAAAAGAAAACTAAAACAGACCCCCCAGCGGACAACGCCTTTGTCTGCACGAGATGCACTCATCCTCAATCTTCGAAAACATTGACATTATGTCTTAATTAAGACGTCAGTCAGAGCTTCACCTAAACAAATATGTCCAGTTAACACAGTGGAACAAAGGTCATCAGACAAAGTGTGTAATGCTTACACGAAACTATAACATTTCTATTTCATTGTTACATCTGTAATCAGAGAAAATAAAATAACAAAGCAGCAACGTCTATGGAGATGTTTTTAATCTGGAGCAGTTTTTAAAAACGAATATGTGGCACTTACATCGAAATATACTCTTCTTACATATTGTTTTAACTAAACAATTACATAAATAAACTAACTTTGGACCTGTATTTTTATATTTTCTTCTAATTATTTTTTTTTATTTGTATTATACAATTTCCGGCTTGTTGTGGAACCCAAGGATTGAATATGATGATCTGAAGATGTTATTTTTTAGAAATAGTGTCCCGAAAAGAGTTTTGTAAGTATACATACTGTTAAATATGTATATAGAATGTGAGTGTGCTATTTATACAAAAGATTCCCATCAGTTATAATTATCAAAACTAGAAAATGCATTGAAACAATATACCTTGAAATCTTATTCATAATCCGGTCTTTGCTAGGCCAATCGGAACATATTTTTATTTTTAATTAAAGGGAAGTAACTACTTAAAATGTGTTAGAAATGAATATAATACGTAATTGCCCTTTGAATCTTTGATGTCTCTTAATAATTGTTATCCTTCGACACATATGGCTCCTTCTGTCTCGGAAGACAATGGATGTTAGACTATCACTAATAGAATAGTACCGTTAGCGGCTAGGTGGCCGACTGGTTAAGCGTTTGGAGTCTAAACGGCTAGTTAGACACCGGTGACTTTAGAATTTGAAGGACTCCCTATAAGTCTGAGCACTTGACAAGCTTCGGGAATGTAAAGGCGGTTGGTCGTTGTACTGGCCATATAAAACACTGTTACTCTCTAATTAATGGCCACATAAACAGCTTGAAATCATTTTCGTCCAATTATCGCAAGGTTTCAAAGGGTTACCTTTAAAAATAAACCGGTACCCATTTCAATTTGCCATAAAATCTTGCTGTGAAGTGTTTTAAAATTACTTTTAAACTGCTTGGATTGGTTTTCGTATTGCATTATTCCTACATTGCGCCATTTAAACTGAGGAATATGAAAGATGAATAGACAAGTGTATTGATTCTCTCTTTCTCTCTCCTAATTGACGATACCAGAGTCGATTTGACCCCATTAAATTAAATTAATTTTTGGTTTTATGTACTTTCATTTGCCTTGTGTAGAAAGAGCATACAGTCCTCTTTAATTCTATACCAAATATAACATTTTCTCATAACAAACCAAAAAAAGTTATTGACGTTTAATCGAAACAGGATATTGAAATACAGATAAGCGAAATGAGTAAGTCCATTGGAATGTGGAAACTAATTAAGGAGTGAAAGAGTTAAGCAGATCTTGTTTCAGAGATTTTCCCTACAAACTTCGGGTGCAACTTCTATGACAATAGGTCTACAAAGTTACACCTTGACACTTTCAAACACCAACCGGCAGGTGGGCCCAGCGCTTTCATAGGCCCCGCGAAAATTCTAAGTGTAAATAATTAAATTAAACCTAAATAACTTTTTTATAATTACAGGGTTTCAGTGGCCTTCTGATTCTCAGGAACTATCTTGAAAAGGCAAAATATACGAAAAAGTCCTGTAAATCTCCTGAAATTATTAAAATCTCCAGAAAAAAATGGATAAGATTGTCATATTTAGGTTGCCAATAAATAAAAAGAGCATTGTGAGCTTTCAATGAATAAAAACTAATTACAAAGACGAAAGTATCTTCTAATTAAAAAAATCTTAATTTTGACATTATGCTTATCCCTACCCAGACTAGGACCCGCGCAATCCGTTTCGCCGGCCCTGCCAACCGGAATTGTATTCGCTCTTTTTACCAAGCTTATTTCGACTATCTCTGCCTGTCTGTCTGGTTTTGTTTTCTCTCTCCGATGTCCCATTCTCCGGTCTAGTTGAAACTTTGCACAATGATTCATTGAACGTGACGAAACACGAAACAATGAAAGAAGTTAACAAATTAGTTAAATAATTATTGGGGATTAATAATTTAGTTTGATATCGAAATAAGGGATGTCACGTGGCAAGCACAGCGACCAAGCGCCATTTTACTCTTCAACCACTAATGCCAAGTACCCATTAGAGCTGGGTGGACTCAGAGGCGCCCAAAGATCCAGCCAATGTTTGGCAACCAATAGTAGCAGACGATAATACATATATATGGAAAAATGCCCACATTAATTGATACATAGTGTTAATAAAGTTCCCCTTTCAGACCTAGTGGTCTATGGGTCAGATGATTTAAAGGTCATCTGATTCTGTGGCCTACGGTTAACGAGGGTGTCATGTGGCGACGACTAACCGCCTTTACTTTTCCCCAACTAGAGTTGGGTGGACTCAGAGGCGCCCAAGGATCCCGAAATAAAAATCATAGTCTTCACCAGGCCTCGAACCCCCTGGACACCCGGTTCAGAAGTCAAGCGCTTTACCGCTCAGCCACCGCGCCTCGTAGTGTAACGACTTGATATATCAATGTGTTTAAGTGATAATAAGTAGATCACTAGTTAAAATAAAAGACTTTGTTCGACAGCGATCTTCCACTATAACTAATCAATAGCTTTTTTTTTAAAATAAGTTTCTCCATAAATTTTTGTTTCAATTCCTATCAGATAAAACAACATTCGCATACTGTGTATACTGAGCCTTGAAATCAATAAATACTCAGAAAGGTTGAACATTTTTACGGTCTAATAGAAGATTTTCAAAGTATTATTGATTCTGTCGCTAGATGAACATAAAAAAAAAAAATCCTTTTAAAATTTCATGTCAATGGATTAAACATAGAATAGAGCAAGCATTTAAAACACAGCTTTAGAACAGAGTGCATTATGGGGAGTATTCTGTAGCACTATAAGCTCCGCTTGACATTTGTTTCATGAATACAGAACCAATGGAAGTGTCCCAACCACACCAAAGCATAAAATGTATAAAGTAAAAGTATAGTTCCCCTTTCAGACCCTTGCCATCTATAGGACAGGGACAGATGATGTTGTGGTCGTCTGTCTCTTAGGCCAACGGTTTACGAGCAGAGAGCCATGTGGCCAGCACAACGACAAACCCCCAACTAAAGTCAGTTACCCATTAGAGTTGGGTGGATTCAGCCTGTCCTAACCCTTAAAATAAGATAAGATAATTTTTATTGGTCCAATCAAATGGAAATTCAGTTTGACCACAATTGACCATCTCGGCGTAACAATAACAATATAGAAGCAAATACGAACAACATTCACACACCAAGCACATACACACTCATAACCAGCGCTTTATAAATTAGACTTCTATGTACTTCTAGATGACGACATCTTGTAACACTCTGACCGAAAGTGGGATATAGGAGTTTTTAAATCTTTCTGTTTTAGTCCTAATGGAAAGGAGACGACCACTTCGTTCATATCTGAAATTCAAAATCCCAGTCTTCACCGAGATTTGAATCCAGGATCCAAAGTTTTGATGCCAAGCGCTTAAATAAATAAAAAAAATTGAATTATAGCTTTTATATAGCGCTACTTTCATGCTTTTAGCATGCTCAGAGCGCTATGGTCAAATCTCATTTGTGGATCAGTGGGGGGAGTGGGTATCTTGGAGAAGGCTTTACGTGCTGCCTTTAGGCGTTCAGTAAACACAACTCTGCTCGAGTCGGGTGTCGAATCTCGCGCCCCATTCATAGGTAGCCATGCCAAGTTTAAGCACACTTAGCCTCTCGACCACGCTTTCCACAAGAATACCCTAAAAGAATCCTTATACCCACCCAGTTGTATATAATACCACACAAGGTATTACACGTATAAGGTGTTGCGTAAATGTATTACACAGTAGGAGACTGCATTCCATAAGTCATGTGTTACAAGCCTACTTCTGACTTTGGCCCAACTTAATTGTTTCCCTTGGCTTGTTATCTCTGAAGTGGAAGATTACAAAAAACAAATCCCATTGCATGGTATTCGAATACCAGTTCTTTCTATTAATAGCGCTACCGCGATACTACTGTAATATCGTGTTCACCTATATGTATGTTTTAAATTAATAGGCATCTACCCATATCAGGTACTTTTGAATGGTGGCTGGATATGTTCTGTTACAATACTACAAATTAGTAAATAACGGATGGCTTTAGGCTCCTATATTTCAATCTCTTTGGGCTTAAAGTACATATATACTTCCTATTTCTTAGCAAGGATCAAGACATTTGAAGCACTAGGCAACAGACCCAAGATCGAATCAATAAGGAGAATGGGATTTCAAACTTGGAGAGTCCCTAAATCCACCCAGTCAAATGAATATTCGTAGGAGAAAGTAAAAGCACTTGGTTATTGTGCTAACCACACTATACTCTCGTAAACCGTCAGCCATACAAACGCGCTTTATTTCATCCGCACCTTACAAGGAGAACCTTGGCTTTTAATCTACAATAATTTCATTAATTGGATTTCCTTCTTGGGTTGATGAACTCTCTAGAATTCTTTTTAACCATATTCGTATGCACTCTGTCCCAAATTCCCAGAATTTCATTTACACAATTCTGGGAAGCCACATTGTCTAGACCTGTATGTTGACATACGAGCACTTCGCACAACTTTAGGGATTTTTTTTTTTCTAGAAGGTTTTTGGAAGAGAGGATTTGCACCTCTCAAGCCCTGACTCACACGTGGTTTTAAGATGACGATTTTATTGGGCACTTAGTAATATATTCTGTGTGCGTGTTTCAAGTGTTAATTGAGTGCTTAACTAGTGTGCTCATCTGAAGGTAGGCTCCGTGTTGGATCTATTCATCATCTATTGGAGCCTCGAATTGGAGGTCTTTACTATGAACTAAACAATTTCTAGGACGTTAAATTGAAATTCAAAATCGCCAACTAAACAAAAGTTTCAAACACAAAAAACATAAAAATTTAAGATTCTGCAGTGCAAAGAATAGTGAAATATAGCTCGTGTAACTTTTTAAAAACAAAGCGTATCAACACTGCCTTTAGTTTGTACAACGGATACTCCAAAATCCTTGGATGTTTTAGGTTTTACGTCATTTAAGGGAATCTCCACTAAAGCATAATGCGTTTCATTGACAAAAAAGCAAGGCATATTGCTTCTTTGTTTGTTCTAATAATTAAATATTTAAGTAAATGATTTTTTGTCAAAAATATTTTGTTGTACTAATTTCAGACGTATCATTGCACCGTGGCCCAAGTCTTCTGTTGGAAAGTAGAAGATGGAACCCGGATAAGTTTGATCTCGGGACCATCATTACGATAGTCAAAACAGTCCGAAGCGCATACCACTCGACCAGGCAGCCACGTTAATACATTTTCTTCTGAGATTTAATAGAGGCTCTAAATGGCTGTCTGGTCGTGCGGTATGCGCTCTGGACTGTCGTTCGGTTATCTCGATTGTCCCGGGTTCATACCCTGCCCGCTGCCATTCCCCGTTGTCTTGCGGGAGGTTCGGACTAAAAAGTAGATTACCTTAAACTCTGAAGAAACATCAGTAACTCGTAAAATATTTTACAAACATTTTTACAAAACTAAATCAAGAAATGTTTATCTGTTTATTTGTGTTAATAACTCTTTTTGAAAATCTGTACATTTCAAGTATGGGTGTGGCTTCAAGTCAGTTGTGTCCGCCCAAACTGTGACCTCAGACTTTATCGATGAGTCTTGTCAAGACTAAATACTCAATTCCATCTCATATGTCCATTTAAATGTAATTTTGAAAAAGACAATTTAAATTAGCTCGATAATTTGTGAGCGTTCTCCTGTTACGTACATGTTGATAGGTTTTTGTTGGGTCATAGCTGTTTTTGCCGTTTCTGTAGCAATTGTGGTATTACAGGGTGGGGTCGCTAGCCCCACGCCAAACCCTCCTCCTTTCTCACCCGGGCTTGGGACCGGCAGATGGCGGAGTGACAGTGATAGTGACAGATCTTTGTGGAGTAAATAGCTGTTAGTCTAGACATCTAGTCTAACAGAGACAATGCATTATAGAAGGCTTCAATACTGAGCGCCAACGTCACAACCAGTGGGCAGTTGAGACCAATACCTCTGTAAGACGTGACTTAAAATCTGCCAAGTCGTTGGTTTTCCTGGATGATTCAGGCAACCCATCCCATGCCCTAATAGCATTAGGGAAGAAGGAGTATTTGTACAAATTTGTCCTAGCATATGGAACTAGAAATGTGCTGTTGTATTTTATCTTTCTGAGTATCTTTAATGTACTTTTAAAAAAAATCTTATAGAAACTGAAAATAAAAGTGAAGTTTTGTTTTGTTGAGATGACGAAATGACGTCATCAATGTCTGTTATACTTCCTTCCATGAGCTTACGCAATGATTCTCTACAGGACTTAACACTCAGTGACAGAACACTAAAAACTTAAACGAAAAGAAACGAAACACGGAAGATACACAAATGATTCAGTCAAATTAGTGGAAATGAAATATGTTCAGAAAACAAAAAAAAAACGGCACACAGAACCATCTCAACACAGAGAGTTGTGTGCTGATAAACGGGGGGCCAACTGTATCTTAGTTGAAGTGCTTTTGTTATTTGTTATCAGCAACATGAGAGAACGATTTTAACTTTTTAACCAACGCTAATGTTCATGTTGCAATAAAAGTTTTTTTTGTGTGTAGATTCTGTTGTCCGTCCCAGCGGCGCTACAGCACTCTCCATTCTGACCTATCATGTCTCCATGTCCGGACTTTTAGCTCTTGTCCATCTCCAGGCATTGGTCATTGTCAATAGTCATCAGTCCGGTATTTTATATGTGTTTTTAACTTTTGTAACAATATTTTTTTATTTTACTTGGCTTGTTATCCATGCGCATAATTAAGACTAAGAGACTAAGACTAAGAGACTAAGACTAAGAGACTAAGACTAAGAGACTAAGACTAAGAGACTAAGACTAAGAGACTAAGACTAAGAGACTAAGACTAAGAGACTAAGACTAAGAGACTAAGACTAAGAGACTAAGACTAGGAGACTAAGACTAAGAGACTAAGACTAAGAGACTAAGACTAAGGCTGCTTTATTGATCTTTATGTAAATTTGTTGTGATCCATTTCAGCTCTCTGGATAGCTACCTTGCTACCTCAAACCTTTTATTTGACAAGAAGTTTACGAAATCTACTAAGGCATTTTTTTATAGCTGAAGAATTTCAATTTCTTATCATACAACGTACGTACATAAATCTATTTGGTATATTCTTGTTTGTCAACTTTTTTACGTACCCACCCTTGATTCACGTCACGTGACCTGCTCTACCTATAAATAACCACTTAATAAAGCCCATGTTAATATCTCAGAAGTAGACCTACATTATTTATCTGTAATCAAGTTTGACCAAACACACAAAAAAATATGAGTCATAGATAAAGGACTTGGTTTTCTCTTTAGTAAAAAAAATCTATAGCTTAGTGTGAAGGGAAGGAAGGCTGAGCTGGTTTTGGTCCTATTGTGAGACATGTGTAAAATCATCTTTTACCAGTACAGAGAAGGAAGCACGAAGAAAGGGTCGTCCAAGGAAAAGCTGGATGTAAAAGAATGGACCGGCCTCTCACTTGATATCCTGCTAAGAACAGCTGCTGAGCGGGAAAAGTGCAGAGATTTATTTACGTAAGCTGTCACAGCACACCTCTCCCCCACACACACGATGAAAGTCAAGGGACACGTAATGATTATGATGATAATGATGATGAGGATAATGATGAGGATAATGATGATGATAATGATGATAATAATGGTGATGATGATGATGATGATAATGATGATGATGATGATGATGATCTTAATGATGACGATGATGATGATGAGTCCATAACCTTTGTGTTTATTTGAAAAAAATTATTTTATTATGTGGTTGCTGAGTCAATATTCAAAATCTTGCATAGTTTTATGCATTTCGAATCAAGATAATTTAGTCCTACATTTTCCTCCTGCCAATATTGATGACAACAGGTATGGAAGCAGGCAGGTGTCGAACTGGACAGCCAACACGGTCTTATGGCACACCACAGGTGCAGGAAGCCACTCGTAAGCCTAAAATAACTTTCAAAGTTGCTGGATTTTTTTTACTTCGATCATTTAAATGACAATTATATCCACAACAATGTCATTAACAAAATCTAAAACAATATTAACAACAACACCATCAACAAAACCAATTCTTACAACAACATAAACTGAGAAAGACTGTCGACAAATCTTGCATGGTGCCCCAACAGTCCAACTGGTTAAAGGATAGGTAAAGGTAAAAAAAAATTATACAGCATCTACACCAACAAATTCAACAATACCAGTATACACATGTCTCTAAAACCTTTCCATAGTCCCCATTCTAGTAGAGCTGTAGATGATAATGTCTTGTTAACAACACAATAAAGAATGACCTTAAATAAGGCTTAAAAAAGATAACACTTATAAAATAAAACTCTCCACTGTGGGCTTGCATGACTCAGATGTACTTTAAGTTTAAATATATCCTGAAGTAAATATTAAATTAACGAAGAAATTGCTTATGGAAAGTCGGTAAACTTATAACGAAGAATTAAGATTCTATTTTATTCTATAGTGGGATGCGTGGTCGAGAGGCGAAGTACGCTTGTATTGGCTTGGCTTGGCTACTTACGAAGGGGGCTCGAGGTTCGAGCAGAGTTGTGTTTACTGAGCGCCTAAAGGCAACCTGGAAAAACCTTCTCCCAGATACCCCTACCCCCCACAAGTCCACAAATGAGATTGGACCATAGCGCTTTCAGCATGATATAAGCATGAAAGTATATACTATATAAACGTTTTTTTTTTCTATTTAAGTTTCTACATTATTGGACCCAGTCATCTATCATAAAACTTAAAGTTCCCCTTTCTGACCTTGCGATCTATGGGGCAGATGATGTAAAGGTCATCTGTTTCTTTGACCAACGGTTAACGAGCATTGTGCTATTGGTCAGCACAACGACCAACCGCCTTTACCTTTTCCCCAACTAGTGTTAGGTATTCGTTAAAGCTTGGTGGACTTGAATTCGCCCAAAGATCCCGAAATTTAAAATTCCAGTCTTCACCAGGATTTGAACCCTTACCCACTGTTAGGAAGCCAAGCGCTTTATCGTTTCACCACCGCGTCTTCGAATTGTAATAGAAAGTAGTAACCTAGTTTGCCACACTTTTCAATAAAATGCTTTATCGATAGAAAAATTGTTATCGCTAGACAATGAAAAGAAATGTTATATACATCTAGACTTATATATCTGTAAAACATGATGTTGAAATTATATTTGTATAAATGATTTGGACATAAAAATATATAGATCATGAAATATTACATTCCTTTACTAAGCTATTGTGGGAGGAAAGGCTTTGATTAAAGAGGGATAACTCATTGTTTCTAGATAACAGCACTCGATGGAACAAGGCAACATTGCATTAACAATGTCAACAAACCTGGTCCATATATCATTGCTATCAGTAGTGTTGGGTCGCCAATATGAGTCTGACTGAAAGGTCTAAGTCTTTCAGTCCGAGTCTGCTGTGTTGATTAATAACGCAGTCTTTACTGATATGATGTAAAGGTCATCTGATTCCATCGCCAACGTTTAACGAGGGTGTCATGTGACCAGCACGTTCAACCACCTTTATTTTCCTCAGCTATTATGTCACGTACCCTTTAGAGTTTGATAGATTCAAATAATCCCGAAATTCAAAATCCCAGTCATCACCAAGATTGAACTCGACTCGCCTCGGTTCTGAAGCCAGGTGCTTAAGCACTCAGCCCCCACGACCCCCCCCCCTTTTACTTACTAATTGATCATATTATACACATAGGATTTGTATCGACCATATCTGTTGTAGACAATGCCAATGATTCAGACTATTTTCACCGTAACCTATCCCTTAGTCAGCTAGACCGTAGGGGCACCATGCAAGATTTGACGACCGTCTTTCTCCATTCCTCCCCGTCGTTTGCTTCAGTTAGAGCCTCTTTCAGTGGCAGGCCCGACCATTCTTTTATGTTGTCTTCCCATCGCTTTCCCTGCCTGCGTCTTCTTCTTTTTTCTGGTACTGTTCCCTGAAGGAAGGTCTTTGCGAGCCCCGAAGACCTTGTAATATGGTCATACATTTAATGCGTAATGTAAGTATGTATTATGTGATATAAAGCTAGACTTTCTTTCCAAGGCCTGCAAAGAAATGGACAACTAATTTGTGGTTTAAATCATAAAACATAAGGTCCAGATTTTAAAGCTCTATGGCAACTTTTGGAGGTTGGGCATTGATAGGGCTGTACAAAGTCCTGGCCACATGGTGGTCACGCATTGGGTGATTGGGTGATTATACTCTATAATCTTCTAGATCTTGGTGGAAATATAACTATCTTGTTATGACCAACTTGTGACTTTTCTGGAAGCTTAATATGGTGGCATATTGTTTCATCACTAATGAATGGCTGTACTGTAGCACTAATGAATGGCTGTACTGTAGCACTAATGAAGAGCTGTATGTAGCACTAATGAATGGCTGTACTGTAGCACTAATGAAGAGCTGTATGTAGCACTAATGAATGGCTGTACTGTAGCACTAATAAAGGGCTGTATGTAGCACTAATGAATGGCTGTACTGTAGCACTAATGAATGCCACTTGCCAAGCACACAATTGACTTGGTCTATCTGATCATTGCCATTTAGGTTACTATGACACTTAACATGTGTTCTTGAAACAGAAGTGTATTATGGAAATAACGGCAATTGTGACAGCGATCTTTCTCCTTCCGTTTAGTAAGCTGTTTCATTTTACTATTAGTCATAAGCAGTGGCGTCACTAGGGGGTGCGGGTGGCACCAAATTACACTCACCAGGGGTTAACATCCAAATGGTAAAATGGACTTTTCCAAAATTCAACTTTTAAAAATAATAATTACTGCCTCGAATTTCTCTCAAAGTTCAGTATCAATATGTCCCAACTGTCAAGAGCGGGGGTGTGTAAGATGTGAGATTGTGTGTGTGTTTGTTTATTTTATGGGTTAGTGTGTGAATTGTTTAATCACGGGATTTTCAAGGGGGGATAATTAGGTTTTCTAGCGGTCAGTCTAGCAGTTGGAGAGAAGACCTGGTCTGAGTAGTGTGCTGGTGTTTTGTGTATTTCATAAGAGTGATATAATTGTGTGCTTTATTAAGTATTAAAGTATTATCGATATTCGTGAATATAAGGAGTTAGAGTTGATGTATACTAAGTGTTCGTATTTGAGTTAAGCAAGTATTAACAAGTGTAATTGAGAATCATACCCTAGATCATCGATCCATATGTATGTGTAAGGAACTCAGCACCCCGACCTCCCTTACACCAACCCTTCTTAATTTTATTTATTTGACGTGCAATCTTCCTAAAATTAGAAAATGAATGCATTGTAGACGGCAGCAGAAAGCTCAGAAATGCAGAAAAAAGCTTTAAGCCATGGGGCTCCGCCCCATACAACTCTGAGTGAACTCATTCTATGCATAGGGTTGCAAGCTCTCTCCACATAGCTCAGTTTAGGGCGACTTTCACAGACACTTCTCAGATGGTGGCCACGAAATTTAGGACTTTTAAAAAGGAGTGACGCCTAGATAGATATAGAAGGGTTTGCTTTTTTATTTTTTTATTTCCCATTTTTGGCTTTCATGTTAAGGCTGACTTTGGTAAAAGTGTATCGTCTTGTCCAATGATATGTCTTACAAATGTCAATTGACGTTCAGTCGCCACTTCCCTTAGACGGCGAATGTCTGTGCTGGAAAGGATTTTCTCTATTGGTAACATTATCTATGTATGTTATTCATGGGATCCTTCTCAGCCATCACTGCTCAGTCACGTTTAACTTTTTGTCAACCTTTCACCTTGCTCAAAGTGAATGTGTCCAATGGGAAATGACTGTGTTAAGGAGGTTGATTTTAATCTCCAGGCTAATGAATAGTTTGGTTCAGAAAGGCCTTACTTTTTGAAAGACTGCTCTTGCTTTCCAATCCAACAGGGAACATCGTGATAAACATCTCCATCGCTTGGCATAATGCTGCAAAAACAGTTGAACTTTTCTATATGTTCAAGTTCTGTATAACCAATGTTCACGAGAAGGGGTGGTACTGGCTGGCCTGATATATGGATATATGGAAATGTACGAGAGGCGCGGTGGCTGAGTGGTAAAGCGTTTGGCTTCCGAATGGGGTCCCTGGTTTGAATCTTGGTGAAGACTGGGATTCTTAACTTCGGGATCTTTGAGTCCACCCAGCTCTAATGGGAACTTGACATTAGTTGGGGGAAAAGTAAAGGTCGTTGTGCTGGCCACGTGACACCTTTGTTAACCGTGTGCCACAGAAACATATGACCTTTACATCATCTGCCCTATAGATCGCATGGTCTGAAAGGGGAAACTTAAAAATTTTTATTGAACTGTACGGATATATTGAACTGTTTTAATCTGTATTAATAACAATAGCGATGATTTAAAGAAAGAAAACAAATATAGAAGTACGTCGGGGAAGGGGGTGAGATGGATTCTACAAATATTATCAAATCTCATTTTATTGATTGCCTGGCCATACAAAAAGATTATAGGTTTCAACTAAAGTCCCGTTCAAAATCAAATAGTTTCTGATAAATGGTATTAACTATGACACTATGAAATATTTATAACATTGGGGCGTAACTCTGTTTGCATTTTTTGATTTGATCGTATCTTTACTTTGATATCTACAATTTGTCATTGCTTCCTAGTTGAGAGTGTCGTCATGATTCTTTGATTGTCAATCTTAAAGAATATCTAATAACGACATTTGAATATCTTATAACGACACTTACCACGGCTGTTTCTGACTTATTTTATTTTTGTAAAAAATTATGGAAGAACAATAGCACAGTATAACAGGTCGATAAAAAAGAAAAAACCGCTACCATTATCGATATCGCCGTACCACTGTCTCATAATTTAAGAAAAACTGAGATAGAAAAACAAAGAAAATATGGGAACCTAGGCTTGGAGATTAAGCGTCTATGGAAATTGTCCAAAATAACAATATACACCATAGTTATATCAACCGATGGGGTAATAACAACTGACCTCACAGACACCTTCAAGGCCCTTAAGGAGTAAAAAAGCACAAATTTATCACAAATGATAAAAATTTAGATTTTTTACATTTGACATGTCTTTCAAAAGTTCATTTTATTCAACAATAATGTTATAAATATATAAATTTAAATAGCAGAATGAGTTATGAAGAGGTTAAACTAGCTAAATAAACAAATTTTGAAAAATCGATTTTTTAATGAAAAATCGTAATTTTTTGCCCTTTTTGACTACCTGTCCCCCCTTAACATCCCTAGGAACATCTTCGTTGCCTGTCAGAGGGTGGTACTGCTGCAGACCTGCCACATCACCAGAAAATTCCTCAGTGGAAACTGTTAAAGGGACTACGATGAATTTTGTTTCTCTTTAGCGAAACTCGACCCTGGCAGTGCCAGAGAATGACTACTCGTTCATTTCTAACATAATAATAATCTTTATTGTCCGTATGGAAATTTGTCTTACAATTTGTGCATTACACCAAACAAAAAACATTGTAACTATAAGAAACCAAAGTGTACATTTACACCAGACTCACTCTTAACTTACATGTGACAAAGTTTATACCAGATTGTTCCTATTTAATGATTTGATTGCCAGGGGAACAAAAGAGTGTTTGTGTCTGTTTGTCTTTGCTATCGGTGTCTTGTATCTCTTTTGTGATGGTAAAATCACAAAATCCTGACTCAAAGGATGATTCTTTATTTTGAGGAACTTTGTTCATTGAAGTAAATAATTATATTTAAAAAATCAAAAAGTATTTCATTTTCAGAGCAATATAGCAGTAACATTTTTGTCAAATAATACATTGCCGTATGCCAGATATATATAGCTCCGCCTTCGTGATCGAAAATGAACACGTTTCTCATTTCCTATGGACTCGAAGATGACTGTTAAGTCCAATCCTCGCTTTGAAAAGCCGGCCGCATACGTGGCATGGGTGGATTTGTCAGTTGCAGATAGGCCTGCTTCTTCTCTCAGCTTTTTTGTTTTTTCGGCGCTCTTTCGCCCTGGCCACTCTTCTTGCTTCAAATCTCGAGACTCCGAGACTTACAGCTTCACACCATGACTATGTATTGGAGCAAAAATATTGTTTGTTTGTTTTATTTTTTAAATTATATATCGTAGTAAAGTTCCCCTTTCAGACCTTGCGATCTGTATGGCATGTAGTAAATGTCATCTTTTTTTCTGTGGTCCCTGGCTAACGAGGGTGTCATGTGGACAGCACAACGTCTAACCTTTACTTTTCCCCAAAGTAATGTCAGGCACCTATTAAAACTGGGTGGACTCAAAGACGCCCTAAAAATCCCAATTTTCACCAGAATTCGAATCCAGAGCCCCCTGGTTCGGAAGCCAAGAGATTAATCAGTCGGCCACTGGGCATCTAATATGTTTCAGTAAGCCACTTATTTATGTATTGGAGCCAGCGCTTTTTTTTTATTAGCTTTCATTTTCGTTTAAGAAGAAAAAAATATTTAAAAACATTTTCACCTCTCTCTTCACCTCCACACCCCCCCCCCCTCCCCTATTTTTTTCTTAGAATTATGATGGTCTGGGCTAAGAATCGTAGGACCCAATAGAAGCTTCTAGCTACATGGAAAGATAATTAGAGAAATATTTCGGATGGGTTTTGATTGAGTACGGAACTGGGGAAGTAGAGGACTTGAAATGTAGAGCAGCTCTGCTAAGTGCACATCGTCACGTTAACCGCACGCACACACACACACATAAACATAAACACATTCATACACACACAAACACATACATACACACTAACAGCAAGTCCTCTCCAGGTCTTTCAGTGTTTCAAAAAGTTCCTGTGACGCTTTGCATCTTCGGGCTAGGGGACTGGCTGGTTGGCTCTCGACCTTCATACGCTAAAGCATCGCCCAAGGAAAATACAAAAGTCATTAGCGTAGGACAGTGTTTCCCAAACTTTTGACCTATGTGTACCCCTTTTTATAATTTTTGTAAAGCTGAGTACCCTTCTCCCCCCACACTTCAATTTATAAACAGAGCATAATAAATGGATATTCAATTAAAAAATCAGCCACGCGTACCCTCTACAAAGTCTTCCCGTACCACTGGGGGTACGCGTACGTCACTTTGGGAAACACTGGCCTAGCATGTGAAGAGTATCCACTTGAGAGTCATCTTAGTCACTCGGCCAGTTCATCCAGTCAAAGTGCCCATCCGACATCTCCAAGTCAACAACAAGCAAAGAAATGCTTTCCAAATGGGTCGAAGGCCAAAGACGTATACATTCTGTCTAATTAATCTACAAACTACGGCCAGAAGGCAACATCCGGGCCGTCAAGCGGTTCTTTTTTAAAACATCCGGCCCCATTGAAAAATGAAACCACCGACTCTATTGTAGTTGACATTTTATTTTATATTAGAAAATAGATAAGGGGAAGGAGAACTGTGATACGGGCAGTAAATCAAGTGTCTTAATTTTATTTGCTCCAACTTAGAAGAAATTTTAGCAACACTGTTCTGATTAGTCAAACTCTTGACTTTAATTGCATATTTCAAGTGCTACAATTTCGGAGGGAATATTTTTAAACCTAGTCAGCATTCGCAAGTAGAAAATGTTAAGGAAATGAACATCACGTGATTAGATCCTTTCTGTGAATCTCTTACAATTTTCTAACTAATTAATTATATTGAAAAAAGTCTAGATCGAAAAGAATTATTTAAATCACAAAAAGTTTATTTGTGTCATTTTTGTTTTACCTTAAATAGAAAATGGTATCGGTGGTGACAAATTTGGCTCCGTTAAAAGCCAAGAAAATGGTATCGGTGGTGACAAATTTGGCTCCGTTAAAAGCCAAGAAAATGGTATCGGTGGTGACAAATTTGGCTCCGTTAAAAGCCAAGAAAATGGTATCGGTGGTGACAAATTTGGCTCCGTTAAAAGCCAAGAAAATGGTATCGGTGGTGACAAATTTGGCTCCGTTAAAAGCCAAGAAAATGGTATCGGTGGTGACAAATTTGGCTCCGTTAAAAGCCAAGAAAATGGTATCGGTGGTGACAAATTTGGCTCCGTTAAAAGCCAAGAAAATGATATTTGTGGTGACAAATTTGGCTCCCATAAAAGCCAAGAAAATGGTATCGGTGGTGACAAATTTGGCTCCGTTAAAAGCCAAGAAAATGGTATCGGTGGTGACAAATTTGGCTCCGTTAAAAGCCAAGAAAATGGTATCGGTGGTGACAAATTTGGCTCCGTTAAAAGCCAAGAAAATGGTATCGGTGGTGACAAATTTGGCTCCGTTAAAAGCCAAGAAAATGATATTTGTGGTGACAAATTTGGCTCCGTTAAAAGCCAAGAAAATGGTATCGGTGGTGACAAATTTGGCTCCGTTAAAAGCCAAGAAAATGGTATCGGTGGTGACAAATTTGGCTCCGTTAAAAGTCAAGAAAATGGTATCGGTGGTGACAAATTTGGCTCCGTTAAAAGCCAATGCCCATCTTCGCTATATCTTTCGAATTTTTTTAAATGGTAGTACTAAAAAAAAAAAAAATCTCACTGAACTATATATACTTACAGTGAGGAGGGTTGGCAGGAGTGGCGATCACCCCACCTCAGACGCTCTGGTTTATTGGTTTTAGGGTTCAGAATCCTTGAATGACTAAATCTAGACCACAGACCTATGTATTACATACGTCTGTGATATAGACTGTTCAAATCTCTAATCATTGCACAGAAATAAGAACTGAACCTCAAAACGATGTTGTTTTGTGGTGCAGTTATAAACAGTTATTTAAAAACAAGTGCTTTGTTTACAATCAAAAAAACATGTAAAACCATAACCTGGAGAAGGCCAATAGACCCAGAAGATACTAAGACAGACAATGACCCAACAGAGGGGAATAGTCCAGGACAAAGTTCGATGGCGAAGTACTTTTGCAGCCCTAAGCTCCACTGAGAGTCAAAAGAACTAAGCCAAGTAAAGAAGATCTAAATTTCTACGACATTTAAACTTCAAATGAACAATATGGTCGACATACTGATGTGGAGCTGTGTGACTAATATGGAAAGAGTATTTCTTATTAGCTGGAGAAAGAGAGAGAGAGACAGAGAAAGACAGCATTCATTTAATTGTTAGTCTTGTAGAATGATGCAAGATGAGCTGCAATGTCGTAAGCTGTGCTAAGTACGCCAGACGACTCCAGGATGCCAGAGAGTACAGACGTGTTTTTATTGTGAATTCGATTTGTTTCAATATCAGTTTATTTCATTTCATCTCAAGTTGAATAGGATGTAATCAAAGTGATATTTTGTTGTTGTTGTTGTTGTTTTTGCAAAGAAGTTATTCAAGTTATTCCAAGTTTTACAAAATACATTTACCTACGGATGCTTAGTTTTTTACCATCAGTTTGATGCTATAATTCAACGTCCACTAACAACAAACAGGCAGAAATTGGGTGCATAAAGATCTGAATTATAACGTATAGTCAATTCTAGGTATATGTTTTTATCTACACTGATAAAAACCAAAATTCGTTCAGACTTATTCTAAGCCTGACCAAAACTAATTTTTTTCCACACATATATCTGGAAATTGCTTGATACATATAGGTCAGTGATTTATGACAACTTCTATTTAAAATAAAAGCGATTTCCCATATTAGGATTTGTATAAATACAAAATCGAAAATACAGTTGTAACACTGAACATGCGAAGGTGCCTATGTTGCACTGTTCAGAACTGGGCCTAGACATCATCGTATGAAAGAAAGATGAGATTCATTCATACCTAGGAAATGAGAAATAGAAAAGAGGATTTTTCCTTAGATCATGGGCTTTAATGCCCCTTCCACAACCACAGGGTCCTACAAATAAACAAAAAAGTACCTAATTGTACCTCTTTATTGAATATTAAAGCTATTCATTTCTTCAACCGGGTAAACCCATTTTCACAGTATTTTATATTTGATATGAATAAGTCGTCTGAACGGGTAAACCCATTTCTCACTCTACTTTTGTTTTCGTGGCGAAATTTTTTAAAATGTTACGGTAACATTCTCCAAGTTTGACATAGATCCAGATACGTAATACCCAAACTAAAGCCGACAGGCCGCATGTCATATCCGGCTAGTTATAATTAAACACTTCTCATATTACCTAACACCTTCCTTGAGTTGCTTCCCTTAAAAGTAAGAACAAAACTAAAAATCTTTTCTTTTTCAGTTTCAACTGTAAAAAATACGACTTTAAGAAATCATTGTACTTTTTCACTGTAGAAAAAGCTATGATAATAGTAATAGCTTTTATTTAGCGCTACTTTCGTGCTTATAGCTTACTCAGAGCGCCATGGTCCAATCTCATTTCTCATTTGTGGACCGGGGAGGGGGGAGTGGGATCTGGGAGAAGGTTTTCCGTGCTGCCTTTATGCACTCAGAAAACAAAACCATGCTCGAGTCGGGTATCGAACGTAGCCTCTCGACCAGGCTTCCCACGTTCTTAATATGATAGATAGATAGATAGATAGATAGATTGATAGATAGATAGATAGATAGATAGATAGATAGATAGATAGATAGATAGATAGATAGATAGATAGATAGATAGATTAGATAGATAGATAGATAGATAGATAGATAGATAGATAGATAGATAGATAGATAGATAGATAGATAGATAGACATGTATAGATAGATAGATAGATAGATAGATAGATAGATAGATAGATAGATAGATAGATAGATAGATAGATAGATAGATAGATAGATAGATAGATAGATAGATAGATAGATAGATAGATAGATAGACAGATAGATAGATGTATAGATAGATAGAGAGATAGATAGATAGATAGATAGATAGATAGATAGATAGATAGATAGATAGATAGATAGATAGATTAGATAGATAGATAGATAGATAGATAGATAGATAGATAGATAGATAGATAGATAGATAGATAGATAGATAGATAGATAGATAGATAGATAGAAGGTCGTGGATGAATGGATGGATGGATGATGGATAGATAGATAGATAGATTGTTGAATGAACGGATGGACGGGAAAGATTGTTCTTATGTCTCTTAAATGATTTTACAATTATACGAACGATTGTTCCTTGTCATTAAGCGATCGACTTTTTTTTTTAAAGTTTCGTCTCCTACATTATGTATGAATTTCCTTATCAATTCCAAACTTGAAGAATGAGTGCCTATGAAACGAATGTAATACCATGTTACGCCTTTCCCTGTATAGTCGCTGGGAGTAGTCGCTAAAACGAAAAAAAAATCGAATTCGTTCACTAAAAATGGTACGGCATTCAATTAGGGAGGGGGGGGGAGGGACAAAACAGAAGGCGGGAAGCTAGGAATCCAAAAGGCAAGCCCACTTCTTGGGGTGCGGCAGACTTGGACTGGTACAACACAAAGGAATTTATCTTTCCTATTGAATGTCGAATCTAGGACGAAATTACATAGTTATAATAAATGACTATAGGCTAGTAAAAACTGGTTTTAGGTAATATATTAGAGATGGGAAATAGTATGATAAGATTTATAATAAAATCCACAAATTGGATTATAGTATCACCATTACTAAGAGCACGAAACTTAGAGACACTTATGGACGGAAGACTGAAAAAGTAAAGTAGCAATAATGCTACTAAGCAACAAGCAAAATATTTAAAAAAAATTAAATGGGGAACAGCTAAGGGGAACAACTACAAATTTACAAACATGTCTTTCAGTAATTTAGGATTTATTTCCTTTTTGATTTCATCTATAATAAATAATTACCAATAATTAATTGACTAACTGGTTAATGTTTTAATTGATTCTTGTTTTGTAAGGTACAATAAATAATTGTGTAGAGTTTCAATTTGATTCTAAAATGGGTGTGGGAGAATAAACGCTTTAAAAAGCTGTAGCAGAAAGACAGAAAGAGTAAGTATAAGCTTTGTTAATAACTTACAAATACAAAAACACCGACTAATAAATTACTTAGAAAGACAAAAAGCACATTGTCTTATTCCATATGCTGGGACAAATTACTACAAGTTCTACACATTTCCCAAGGTCATTAGAGCATGGTACGCGTTTCCTGAATCAGCCTGTAAAACAAAAGGCTAATTAGAGTTTACGCCCACTAGCTATTCAACATCAAATATTTTAATACCAACTGGAACAGTCTGGTCTCGTCACGTTAAGAAATGATGTTAACCTTACTTAAGAAAGCGTGATATCAACTATTTCTATCCTTAAACTACAGTCTAAGTTCCCCCTTTCAGACCTTGTGGTCTATAGGGCAGATGATGTAAAGGCCATCTGTTTCTATACCTACTGTTTACGAGGGTGTATGTGGCCAGCACAACGACCAACCGCCTTTACTTTTCCCAACTAATGTCAGGTACCCATTTGTATCTGGTTGGACTCAGAGGCGCCCAAGGATCCCAAAATTAAAACTCCTAGTATTCTTCAGAATTCGAACCCCGTTTTGGAAGCCAAACGCTTTACCGCTCAACCAGCGCTGCTACATTTGAATTAATTACTGGAAGTTATTTCCCTTAGTTTATCATTGTGTTTGCTTGTTCTCGGATAGGCTGAAAAAATATGGAACAGAAATATTTTCTAGCACTTTGTTTACCAGCAACTCTTTGGCTTTTGTTTCACACACAAACACAAACACAAACAACTGAATCAGTTATTAATAGTATTTATGTTTGGCAATGAAAAGACTGCTTAAGTTAATGACTTGACTCTAATTACTCTAATCGTGTCTTTAATATGTCACAGTAAAATTAGAAATGAAAAAGGTTCTTAAATGTGGGAATCACGTCAATGGATGGCTGCCTGGTCGTGCGGGTTGCGCGCTGGACTGTCGCTCAGATTTATCGATGGTCCCGGGTTCAAACCCTGCTCGCTTCCATCCCCCGTCGTCCTGCGGGAGGTTTGGACTAGGAAGTAAATTATCTTCAACTCTGAAGGAACATCCGAAACATGTAAAACAAACAAATGTTTATGTTCAAATTAAGAATAGTTCATTATATGAACCTGTCAAACTGCAACCTAAAGTAAAGTTTTGTCATTTTGTTCATTCCAATGTTCATGATTGAAAGGACTTCCAATTGTATTTGTTGACCAGATCAAAAACAGAAAAAGGGGGCAATATATGTCCTAACAATAAAGTGTCTTTCCACGAATTTAGATTCAATTTTTAGCTGCTAAAACTCTTTATTTGTTGGTGTGTTTAATCTTGATGGAACGGCGAATCGTTACCGCGTTCTCTAAAGCTTTGCGATAATTCATAATCATCTGTCCCTAGTCGTTCTTCGTAGGATTGCAGTGACAGTTTAAAGGTCAGCAGCTGTTCTTAGCGGGATATCAAGAGAGAGAGGCCTGTCCATTCTTTTACGTTATTCCTGCAGCTTTTCTTTGGAGAATCTTTCTTGGCGCTCCCTCCATTATACCTTGAAGAATAACTTTTGAAAGTGAGCCATGTCTTACAATATGGCCACACCATCTCAGCTTTTGTCTCTACACAGTATCAAGGAACTAGGTGACAGTATAGTCATCAGATAATAAGGCTTGTCTACGAGTCCGAAGATTATTGAGGAATGCAGTATTCCCTGTGGCTCCCATCTATGACCAACATATTTTGCCACATCCAGGGCAAGCATAACCATTGTCCGCAGGTGGTCGATTTATATTTTTGTTTTCGCCGTCTGCGTCTGTCCTCGGCAGCGAATTTTCTTTTGGTCTCAAATGTGTATCCCGCCGCCTGCGCTGGACTGGACATGTTCGTGGGATGTAGGGCAAAACGTATCCCGAAAGTCATTCTCTACGGGCTACTCGCGTCTGGCTCAAGAAAAACTGGTCGCCGCCACCTCCGTCGCGATGATGTAAACAAAGGAGACCTCAAAACAGTGAACATTGATGCTGAACATTGAGAAGACATAGCCCTAGACCGCCCAACACGTAGAGGGATGGTGACCAAGAAAGCTATGGACAGTGAAAAAGCATGGGCCTCAGCTCTGGAAGAAAAGCATGCTTAAAGACAACCTGCACCCATTAAACCACTGTTACATAAGATGTGTCTCCTTTCCATTAGGACTAAAACAGAAAGATTTAAAAACTCCTTTATCCCACTTTCGGTCAGAGTGTTACAAGATCAGCTGTCGTCATCGAGAAGTACATAGAAGTATAATTCCTAAAGCGCTGGTTGTGAGTGTGTATGTATTTCGTGTGTGAATGTTGTTCGAATTTTTCATCTATACTGTTATTGTACAGTAGTTACGCTGATGTTGTCGATTGTAGTCAAACGGAATTTCCATTTGATTGGATCAATAAAATTATCTTATCTTATCTTATGCCATACGAAAAATGGCCAGCTCCTCTACCACCAAAGCGAAAGCCACCTTTACTTGCTATATATGTGGTGGGAGTGTCTCTCCAAAATAGGGCTCCACATTCCCGTGAAAAGGTGTTCAACGAGATAAACTATAGTTGTTATGACTGAAGGAGGCAAACACTTATAATAGCTAATCTTATTACCAAGTATGTTGATTTTTTGATAGATTGTCATCTTTTTGTAATTTTGACTGCCCTAAATTGTGCTCTGTGACAAAACAAATAAAATTGGTAAATTGTTAAATTGTTGATGTTGGTCAGAGGATGGCTTTTTCAGCCTCTTCCCTCTCCTCACTTGACTCCTCCAACGCCCTCACTGGACATTACTGAATAAAATTGTTTCGCGTTGGTCTTTGAAATCATATAGTTCCTTCGTTTTCCATAGTACCAAACAACCCAGTTGAAGAGTTCGTAGTAAGAACTTGTAGTGGGTGTTATATATCTTAACGCTTAGAAAATTTATGAATGTTCTTCAGTGCCCTAATTTACCGCTGGGTAGGGCCCCATTTAGCATAAATCTCCCTTTTAAGTGTGATAATGTATTTGTGTTTATGAAAGTGTCACCTAGTTATAAGTTCTGAATGCTTTTCATTTCGCGTTTCTTATCTTTGCTTGAATACCTGATTTGGGTTGAACAAAGGCTTACAAACTTCGCCTAGTATATCACACTAAAAAAAGAAACCTACATATCTATCATGCAGTCTTTCACTTTGGTACTTTAGCCTAGGACCTTATCTATTACTTTGTGTGTTTGTATAGCAGTAAGTAGCAGTAAGCTCCCAGCGACACAGGACACACCACCGCCTACGTCAGAGTGAACTCGAAAATTAGAGCTGTGACAGTGGAGATAAGAAGGCAAAATGACGTCACAGTGATGTGACGCAATGTGACCGAGAAGAATTACAGGATTGCACAATTACCATACAATTACCGGATATGACCGCTTTCAATTTATTTTTATCTTAATCTATGAAGAATCATAGGGACAGCGTCTCACATCGATGAGTCATAAACCAATTGAGACTCAACAATGCTTGGAATACAAACGCACGAGAAAATTACAAATATAAAGAATCCAACATGAATTAGAGCTAAAATAACACACTAGTCATCTGACCTAATTCATTTCAGTTTATTTCTTGAAGCAACATGCACACAAAATATTGTAAATATTTTATCGACAAACGTTCCGTTATGTTGTGTTTGTTTTTTGTTGTTTTTTTAATGCGTGAATGATTCCAATAAAATAAAAAAAAAACCAACAACGTTATTACAATGGCATAGCTTAGGATTTCGGGGCCCGGGTAGCTTGACATCTTTGGGGGCCCCTGGATATTAACATTTAACATCATTACTTAATCCTGTGCACTCCCAGGGGAGCATAGGGCCGCAACCACACCTCTCCACCGAACTTGGTTCTGAGCAGCTTTCTTAATCTGCTCCCTTGTCATTCCAGTACCCTCAGCTTCACTGATGACTGACCTCTTCCAGGTTTGCTTGGGACTGCCCACTTTCCTCTTTCCTTGTGGGTTTCAGTCAAGTGCCTGCCTCGCAACATTGGTAGCTGGTTTTCGCAGGGTGTGTCCTATCCAGCTCCATTTTCGTTTTGTGATGTCTTGGGCTATGGGCTTTTGTCTAGTTCTCTCCCACAAATCGATAGTAGTTATCTTTTCTGGCCACCTAATTCCTAATATCCGGCGTAG
This sequence comes from Biomphalaria glabrata, assembly GCF_947242115.1. Taxonomy (NCBI): domain Eukaryota; kingdom Metazoa; phylum Mollusca; class Gastropoda; family Planorbidae; genus Biomphalaria; species Biomphalaria glabrata. The sequence continues at coordinate 31,610,448 of NC_074724.1, forward strand.
GCATCTGTTAACAAAGGTCTGGAGCTTTTCCATATTTGTTTTAGTGACTCTCCAACATCATGACATGAGATAATGGCGTAATATTTAATGAAAAACACATTTCGGACACTCAATAAGAGACACCCTCTAGTGCGGGTCCGGGGGGATTTTTGAACCCCCTCCCTCCACCTTAGCTACGACACTGCGTTATTATGAGAGACATTGATGATGAACAGATATTGTGTGGAGACAGACGGTTCAACAGACTAAGGAATAGGTAAAGGCATGTATACAAAATGGCCGAATGTAAATTTTCTGTCTCGAGAGATAATCTTTACGTTACGCAAGTTCTTGTGTGACTAAAGAGGCCAATCCTAGATACACAGCTGCGGTCACGGGTTGGGCATATGTAATCACCAGGCGCCGTTTCACCTTTCTTTCTGCTGCTGTTGTGTATGGCATCCTCACTCCTAGACCCTTCCTTATGCTCGCTCTCCATGTAGATCTCTCCAGTGCTACTTTTTCCCAGCTGTTAGTGTTAATTTGGAAGAGCTTCATGTCTGCGTTTGCATACATCCATGTACCGTAAAAGTGGATGGCCAGCGGCTCTCCTGCCTTCTGTTAGATCACCATACAGAATGTTTTATGGAATGTAAATATCAAAACAAATAATAGAGCTTTTTGGTGACCAAGAAAGCTATGGACAGCGAAAAAAAAACATGGGACTCAGAGCTCTGTAAGAACTGCATTCGAAAAATGGCAGGCTCCTCTATCACCAAAGTGAAAACCACCTTAGCCTGCAATAAATGTGGACGAGAGTGTCTTTCCAAAATAGGGCACCACAATCACATGAAAAAGTGTTCTACGAGATGAACAGATGAAGCTTATTCGTTTACGACTAAAGGAGGCTATCTAACTATTACTAGGACTTTTAAAAAATCAAATAATACCACTTTTAGTTAATATTAAAGCTCTCTCAAATACTCTTTTGAAGCAACTAACGAAAGGAAATACCTCACCAAATAAATAAATAACCTACAAACAAAAATATAGAATGTAAATAGTCATTATTTTAAGTACATTTTTAAAGTTTAAATTTTTTTTTTTAAATAAATAAAATGATAATCTCAACCTAATATCAAGAATCCTATTCCTTTATGTTCTAAGCTCCATCCCTTCGAAAGCGCGTGGACCTCGCCTTGCTTTCCTTTTTTTTTCTTTTGCTTTCGATTTCAATTCGATTAATATACAAGGTTACAAAGACAGTTTGTGTGGAAACACAAACTTAAAATCGGCCCCCGAAGTGGTCCACCCAGGTAGGCTTCAATATTTTCAGAAAGAACATCCAAATGAAATTATATCAAAGACAAATGAGAGATAAGAATGGAGAAAGAAGGTTGACAGATCTTGTGTAGTGCCCCAATGGTGCTGCAGATCAAAGGATAGGTGCAAGTGAATGCAAAGTTAGATGTGAGCCTGGCCTAATTGGTTCCCCTTTAAGACCTTGTGGTCTATAGGGCAGATGATGTAAGGTTGATCTGTTTTTTGTGGCATACGGTTGACGAGGGTGTCATGTAGCCAGCACAACGACCAAACGTCTTTACTTTTCCCCAACTAATGTCAGGTACCTATTAAAGCTAGGTAGACTCAGAGGCGCCCAAGGATTCCGAAGTTGAAAATCCCAGTCTTCACCAGGATTCGAACCCGGGACCCTCGGTTCGGAAGCTAAGCGCTTTACCGAGACTCTCCTGGTCTTTACTTTATGTAATTGTTTTAAAAATGTTATATGTTGTGTTCGAATACTAGTATGTAATACATTTGTAATGCTCAAGAAAATGACATTTATAAGATTACTATTCGTTTTAAATTAGGTCTAATTTGTAATGCATACTAATTAGCTTTTTCTCTTTAAAAAACTGCTTGCATAAGTGATTTTAAAAATTTGATTTTTCGCTTTCAGGAAAAAAAAGGAGCCGTTGCATCAGAACTTTGAATGGTCTAAAATATTGTGATGTCGGATTTTCAATATCTTTTCTAGTTTACGAGATCTAAACGGGACGGACGGACAGACGGACAGACATTTCGCACAAAACTAAGAGCGTCTTTTCCCCTTTCGGGGGCCGCTAAAAAACATATCCTCAAATTTAGATCATATTAATCTAACAGTACCGACACATTAATACTGTATTCCCGAGGTCAGGATGGCTTTCTGGTCGTTTGCTATGTCGTTACGAATAACCCTCCGCTATCCTCTAAGTACTGTAGGAGGTTTGGCTTAGGACCCAGGAGGATATAGTCTTCATTTAGGAACAGACATCCCAATTTTTTACATAGGGTTCATTTTCAGTGAAAATATTAATGAGGAGTGAAGGATTTCAGGTGGCTACGTTGACCTTAATGTGACACGCATATTTTACAATAAACGACGCAAACAAAACTGTTGTCTGCAGTTGGCCAAAACTTGCATCTTCAACTATCCCTTAGCAGTCATTAGCATGTCATAGTGAGCCCTATTGTCGAAGCAAATGAAATAAAATGTAAAAAATATAAAAATAAAACTATTGACAGTTTTAAGTTCTCTAATTGCGTATTACATTTGTACCAACATCTCTTCATTGTATTGATTGTTTTGAGAAACAATTTTCTTCTTAACTAAAATGTTTTCAGGTAGTGATGTCCAAACTACAGCCTGCGGGTTATATTTGGCCCGTGACTCGACGCTATCTGGTCATCTTAACTTCCGTCCCTAGTACATAGTAAAGCCGCAGAGGAGAAGTTCATTTTCACTTCGTAAGCCTCCATGAACTCAGGCTGAGTACTGAGATTAATCCCTTGCCGCATTGTCCAGGTATCTGGCAGTGTTCTGTAGGATGCGCCTGTCTCCGTACAAGGGAAAAAAAACGTCTGCACCATTTCCATCTGTTTCAAGACTAGTCTTATCTTCGAATGTGTTTCTGAGCACCAGTTGTTTTAGATGTGTTCTATTGTCTTGTCTTCCGTGTGACTGTGTGTCGACGTCTGGGATCGTGGTTCTCTCGGATCCTAGCGAAGTAGGCTCCTATCGGACAGTGTCCAGTACGAAATCGGGCCAACTTGTCCATTCTTTTCTGTTTAGCTGCCACCACTCGAACTTCCTGTTTGGGCTTTTTAGAATCTTCCAGACTTCCCGTCCCGTGCTACTATGGTCCCAGCTATCGTATCAATTGGACTTGATCCATTCGCAAATCCTAACTTTTGCAGCCACGTATGTTTGCGGCTCCACAGGTGAGTCTAAAACCGTTCCTAGCTTTGCCACACTGCCTGCCCTCTCGTTTTCTTTGAGTTCACAATGCGAGGGAATCCATTGCACCCACAGTATTACTCGCTCTCGTAATGCAGGGATCCAGTTGGTCTCGTCTTCCTTGCGGCGGCCTCGGGAAACGCTGTAAAAGTCTCTAACAGTGGCTAACGTAGACCATTCCCCGCTGGCGGTTTTAAAGGCCATAGGAATGGGGTTGCCAACAAATTTCGGGATGTCCAGCCCAGTGTGTGGGTGCCTTGGCATCAAAGTGGAAGAATGTGCCGGTAGGAAAGGCGCGCTCACTAAGCGTCGTGGGATTTCGAAAGTACGTTTCCGGAGACAATGGCATTGCATTAAGCCGCATCGCTTTCGGGAGTTGAGAATAACTGTCCCTGACAACCTCTCCAAATACCATTTCTTTGGACTAGACTTTTTTTTGAGGAAAGTCTTCCCTGTGTCATGAATGTCGCGTTACGCATGAACGACGATAGGAAGTTCGCGAGAGACCTGGTCTGTGTTTGGCAACGGGGCTTTCCTTGTTCGAGGACAAGTGTTATGGAATGTGTGTGTGTGTGCGTGTGGTGAGGGCTGTAAGAGGTTAGCTATGCAGTGTGAGGGATGCTTGATAAGCGGTATGGTCGTCAGCAGTTTTAGAACTGACAACTCCTGAACGCCAGACTGAAAAGACTTTTTTTTTTGTAGAGAGCTAGATCTATCTTATATATTACAAACATTTACTTCAAAAAAAAAAAAAAAAGAAGATGATTACTTTCTACGCATTTCATGTGTCAATCTAGTCATGCATGTTAATCAATGACTTAAACTCTTCTAAGTCTTTGGTTTTCCTGGCTGATTCAGGATTTTGTTAAGAATACCATTTTATACTATTGCTTAAGTCTACTAAATTTGTTGCATTTTATCTAAAGTTCATTTTCTCTATAATGTGATTAAAGTTCTATTTAATATTGTTCCCAAAGAAGTTATCTCAAGTTTTGCAAGTTAAAATCTGATACGACTACCGCAGTGTAATTGTCTACCAGCATTTTGGTGCTTCAAATCAACGACCGTCCGCAACAACAGGGCGACACTAAGACTCACTGTCCTATTTCTTTCACCTGCTCTAAGAGAGTAATCTCTGCATCATTCTTACTAAAGGTGTTTATCCCGTGAGCAGTGACGCATGTATGGGGAATATGTATATATAACCAAAGCCTACAAAGGCTGGGCTACACTGAGGTAACGGATCTATGTTTGTACAGGAAGTCATTACAAACTTATTCTCATTGATGTGTACGCTAATGTTAAATAACGACACATACTATACCTAACACAAACCAACGGATCTACGCTTCGTCGCTTGACCTAGTAACATAATGAGTTTCTTTGTGACAAGCAGCTTCAATAACCAGGAAAAACAAACAGGCGGTCACGTGACCGAGTAACACATGAGCCCCCCCGATTAGTCGCATTGTGCTGTGTACTTAACTTTTAGGACTACCACAAACAAGCGGTGAGTCATTTAGTCCCTCTACTGGTTGCACCACAATAACAACCGCACTGTGGACGTAACAGGAGAGGATTGTGTGTGACTCTTTTCTTAAGCTTCACGCGTTGTTGATTGTTGACTGTCGGTTGACTGAGTGATATTGTATTTTTTTTCTCTCCAAAATATTTCAGATTAATTTTTGTTTTTAAATTGCTTAGACAACAGAAACAATACCACAGGAACTTTATGACCGTACCCCGTTCTTCAAAAAGCACGCAAATACATAAATGTCAAAACTGAAAACAAAAGGAAACATTTCTGTGGGAAGTAGACTAGCTGGTTCAAGACTGACAACATGCCACAGTACCTGTCTTTGTATATGTTTTTTTTTGTTGTTTGTTTTGTTATGTTTGTTTTTTTACCCGACTAAGGCAAATGGGAATACAGTTAACAATAGGAAAATATTTCTTTAAAATGTTTTTTTTTCCATCTATAATTGTGAGTTTTTGTTTGTACCAAGAGTGGAAGGTTACTCTGTTTCTGGGACAGCTTATGACCTTGTCGGAAACACTTTAATTAGGCTACAGGTTAGACATAGTAACAAAAGCGTCACTATCTCAATATATAATTCTCTTTGTGGCCAAACCATGCGGGACACCACGCTGAAAAAGCCATGGAAAGACAACTTTTTTTATTTCTTCAAGTCGAACTAGAGTTATCCCACTTAACTTTAGCTGTGACAGAGAGCGAGGCTCAGAACAAAAAAGAGGGGGGGGGGGGGGGTTTGCGGGTCGACTCGTAGTCATTAACATGAGACACAGATGGACGCCTCTGAAAGTATACTTCCTGTTATCAGCGGAACTTCGAGAAGCACTAGCTCCATGTTCTCTTAGTAACTTTAAGATACTGGTTATACCAACTTATCTGTGGCGTTCCTGTAACATTCATGTAACCGTGTGTTTTTTTTTAAGTAAGTCTAATTTTATGGTATTATTGAGGTAACTTATAATTGAATATGTAACTAATATTTGAAGTTACATTCTTATAAAAAAAAATTGGCTAAAAGACATAAACAGAATATATATATAAAAAAAAGACCTGAACATAGGAAAAAATACTTGAATCCATAATAAAAAGAAAAACATAATACAAAATAGTCGTGTACACAGAAAAAAAAACACCAGAATACAGAAAAATGAGATGAACACATAAAAAAGAGATGAACAAAAAAAATGATATGTACACATACAAAAGACATAAGTACATAAAACAGAGATAAACTCAGAAAAAAAAGACATGAACACATAAAAAGAGATGAACGCCTAAAAATGAGATGACACATAAACAAAAGATAAGCACACAAAAACCAAAGAGATGAACACAGAAAAATATTCTTTGATAACACACACACACACAAACACACACATTTTAAAATAATATTTCTGAGTTTTTTTTAAATATTATTTCTGGGTATCTGATGAAGGGATTTCCAAATTTGGCCAGATTTTTTTATTAATCCTCCTCTCTCCTAATTGACGCTACCCTCGTTGATTTAACCTTGTTTATTTAAATTAATTTCTGGTTTTATAAACTTGTATTTGTGTTAAATAAGAAGAGCATGCAATCCCCTACAATTCAATTCCAAAAGTAACGTTCTCCGATTACAAATAAAAATGTTACAGAAGTCTAATTACAAACAGGGTAAAATGTACAAATGTGAAAAAATGTGAACAGTTCTGTCAGAACGTGGAAAAAAAATAACTACGGAGATAAAGAGTTAAGGCCCCAACACTCTTTAAGGCAGCGGTTCTCAACCTTTTAGGCTCGGCGACCCTTTTTACAATCCCCACTCTGCCGCCCCCCCCCCCCGCACATACATACAAACAGCAACAGAAGAATAGACAATAACAATCCATTTTTTCGATGGTCTTAGGCGACCCCTGGCAAATCGTCAATCGACTCCCAAGGGGGTCGCGACCCACATGTTGAGAACCCCTGCTTTAAGGTTTGATGTAAATGCTCCTAATAATAGAATATATCTAAAAGCATGCCATAATTGTGGGGAATGAAATTACGTCAGGCTACTTTTAAATTTCTTCTCATTAGTTTCTTTTATCTTATATGCATATTTGTTTTTTTATTTATTTTGAAGTATTTAGACCTCCCCCCCCCCACCTACCAACCTTATTTTTAAGGGCGAGGCCCATTGTGTCTGCACACTCTTGCGCAGTCTGGCACAATTAGTTATACGCATGAAGCACTCATGCACAAAAGGGGGAAATCCGGTAGATGTTATGGCCTCATTTTTTTTTATAAGGACTAGAAGGAAGTCTCTTTAAAGATTTTTTAAGAAAATATCTGCCCTAGTGCAAATACAAGTATCTCTGGTGTCTTCTCCTTGGACTTAATTGAACTGGAACACACAAGAAAGAGAGAGAGAGGGAGAGAGAGAGAGGTTATTCGAGGGAGAGGGTGAGCATAAATTATCATGTAATGGAGAAATATTGATTCCCCCGCTTGAATATTGATTCAACGAGGTACCTATTTATAGTGTAACTTGTGAAATAGTCTCACAAACCAAAGTGTGTATGTGTCAACATAACTGCCTTTTGTTGTCTTTTCTCTATTATTTCACACACACACACACACACTCAAACACACACTCACAAAAGATTTCAAAACTACCACAGGTTTTGGGCAGATCAGTGGTGGCCATTTTCTTTTATTTTATCACACAACCGCGCAAGTCTTTTCTATTTTTAGACATATGACACACTAGTCATCTGACCAGGGCGCGAGATTATTTTTCTTCGTCAGCGCGTGGTATAAATTAAAGGACAAGCGGGGAATTATTTGCTCTCTCAGCGGCGATTTGTTTAAACGTAAGGCTCGGTAGATCTCTTAAACGCAGTAGACAGATATATAATTACATCCTTAAAGCTATTCATAGTAGTTCTAGGTTCTCAAGCCCTAAAGTAGGATATATTTTTCTGTGCGATTTCGTCTGTGGTGTACAACATATCAAATTATTTTTTGTAATACTTTTAAACATGAATTAGACATCTATTTTTTTTTTTTTTGTGAAATATTTATAAAAAATAAGAAAAATAGATTAAAGTAATCTTTGTCTATATTTTACAAAATGATAATCTATGTTGCTATTTTGGCTTTTAGTTCCTAATATCCCCAAAGTTTGTGACAAATCCAGCTTACTATAGTTGCATATATTTAAATAGATCTATATCTTGTCTACAGGTGCGGAGGATAGTTGATTTCAATTTTGTTTTCACTTTTAAGAGCGATCAAAGGATTCGAGAAAAGGATTTTAAAATGTCTGCGGGTGAAACATGTTCGAAGATTATTGTGGTGACCATTAACCTTATTTTTCTGGTAAGTGGAGAACGGTTTTTATTCGATGTATGTCCCTTGCAAATGTGTTTAGCTATTTTAAGCAAGTCGTCCTTTTGATTCAAGATGCAGACATACGCCACTCCTGACAGTAGGGCAGGGCAGACGTTTTTTTGTAAGTGGTGTTATCTTCCATTTCATTAAGAGGCTGCTACTTTGGTGTTTAGGAGACGGCAACTTTGACGCATATTAAGACATAGAAAATAACATTTTTATGAACTGAGGGTCGAGGTTTGAAACCTGGTGAATGGATTCCTTAGATTCGGAATCTTTACGGCGCCTCTAAGTCCACCCAGCTCTATTGGGTGCCTGACAATAGATGGGGAAAGTAAAGATGGTTATTCGCTGTGCTGGCCACATGACATCCTCATTAACCGTGGGCCACAGAAATAGATGACATTTATATCATCAGCTTATAGACAGCGTGGTCTGAAAGTAGGTAATAGGCCCTATTATTTTAAAGAAATGTAAACAAGCAAACGCATTTTAAAAAAGAGAGCTTTAGCCTAGGGAGTTTTTTTGTTGTTGTTGCTGTTGTTGTTCTTTTCGTTTTTTTTTTGTGTATACTACGTCTTTCATGGTTAGTGCGCTCTGGTCAATTTTTTTATTTTTTTTTTTTGTTAATATAAACGATGGTATCTGGGAGAAGGTATTCTCATTCGCCTCCTTAAGTCGTGAAACGACTATGGTTCATCTCGAACACTTTTTCATATGGCTGTGGAGCCCTATTTTGAGGAAAACACTCCCGTCCACATATATTGCAGGTCATGGTGGCTTTCGATTTGGTGGTAGAGGAGCTGGCTATTTTCCGAGTGGCACGCTTTTCTTCAAGAATCGAGGCCCATGTTTTCTCGCTGTCTATAGCTTTCTTGGTCAACGTCTGTCTCCAACTAGTGCGGTCTAGAGCTATGTGTTCCCTTTAGTCAGTATCAATGTTCACTGATTTTAAATCTCTTTTTATCACATCAACGTAACGGAAGTGGGGGGGTGACCAGTTTTCCTTGAGCCAGACGAAAGTTGCCTGTACAGAATGATTTTCGGGATGCGATAGTCCTCCATCCGGAGAACATGTCCGAGCCAGCGCAGGCGGCGTTTCCTGAGGACCGTAAAGATGCTGGGAAGGCCCGTTCTCGCGAGGATCTCAGTACTGCACACTTTTTCTTTCCATGTTATTTTTAAGATATTTTTAAGGTATTCTGCTCAACAACAAAACTGACAGCCAAAGATCTCACATCCTCTCATCTCACAGCCAAAGATCTCACATCCTCTCATCTCACAGCCAAAGATCTCACATCCTCTCATCTCACAGCCAAAGATCTCACATCCTCTCATCTCACAGCCAAAGATCTCACATCCTCTCATCTCACAGCCAAAGATCTCACATCCTCTCATCTCACAGCCAAAGATCTCACATCCTCTCATCTCACAGCCAAAGATCTCACATCCTCTCATCTCACAGCCAAAGATCTCACATCCTCTCATCTCACAGCCAAAGATCTCACATCCTCTCATCTTACAGCCAAAGATCTCACATCCTCTCATCTCACAGCCAAAGATCTCACATCCTCTCATCTCACAGCCAAAGATCTCACATCCTCTCATCTCACAGCCAAAGATCTCACATCCTCTCATCTTACAGCCAAAGATCTCACATCCTCTCATCTCACAGCCAAAGATCTCACATCCTCTCATCTCACAGCCAAAGATCTCACATCCTCTCATCTCACAGCCAAAGATCTCACATCCTCTCATCTTACAGCCAAAGATCTCACATCCTCTCATCTCAAAGCCAAAGATCTCACATCCTCTCATCTTACAGCCAAAGATCTCACATCCTCTCATCTCACAGCCAAAATCTCACATCAATACATCCCACATCCACACACCCAAATGCACACATCTCACATCCAAGCACTTCACATCCACACATCCCACAGCCATTAATCTAACAGCCACACATCACAAAGCCACAAATCCACACATACCAAAGCCACAAATCTCTCAACTACACAACACACAGTTCTGTTTCTATGTATATTACGTGACAATCTGTTTCTATGTATATTACGTGACAATCTGTTTCTATGTATATTACGTGACAATCTGTTTCTATGTATATTACGTGACAATCTGTTTCTATACATATCACGAGAAATTCTGTTTCTATGCATATTACGTGACAATCTGTTTCTATGCATATCACGAGAAATTCTGTTTCTATGCATATTACGTGACAATCTGTTTCTATGCATATCACGAGAAAATATGTTTCTATGTATATTACGTGACAATCTGTTTCGAGAAAATCTTTTTCTATGCATATCACGAGAAAATCTGTTTCTATGTATATCGCTTGTAAATCTGATTAATTAACCATTGAGAAAAGTTAAAAAATATACTATTTAAAACTTGAAATTGATACTAAAACCGATAAATGATGGCCAAAACATTATAATATTGGTGCCTGACTATTTTCAGGCAGTGGGCTTAAAAATATTTATACTATCACAGAGCTTTGGCGTAAGATCCTTAATTTCACCCATTCAATTCTCATGACCATCGTCTCTTCATTACAGCATTTGACAGAAATTGAACTTAAAGTTCTGTTTTTATTAGCTTTACGTGAAAAGAGCTCTAGTTGACTTCCGTTTGGAGTAAAAAAAAAAGAAAAAGATGTTCGTCTTGACATTTTATAGAGATTTTTATACCCGGACTTGCACAACTCCCCCTTTGCAGACATTGTGCCCACCCCTTTGAAACCGTAAACCATATCCTCTTTGAATGCCCCTCCCTAATCCACCTTAGGCAGACCCTACTTCCACTCCAGCCCAACATAACCAACACCCTGTACGGAAGTGCTGAACAACTGAAGAAAACTGCACACTTTTTTTCCTTGGCACAGTCTGCAAAAGAGCTGACAGCTCAGCAGCACTAAAGCTGGCTAGAAGAAGAAGAAGAATACCTGTACTTGCCCGTTTCCTTGGCTTTCTGGCAGATGTTTTACCTTTTGCATTGATTTAATAAACTATCTTATGATAATGTAGATTTATCATCACTATTGAAGAGCGTAGCTCTTCATGAAATTACTTTTTAAAAAAATTACATTACAGTCTACGTGTTACGTGTATACATTGAGGCTCACAAAGGCTCGGGTATGCTATTTTGCCTCAACGTGGCACTCGTGTGGAAACGATTACTTAAGGAAGTGATTAGGCTAAATGAATAGCAAAACAAAACTCCTGTGGGAGTGTCCAAGGGAATGCGAGAGCTTTCTCATTGCACGGTGCGGAGTTGAAAGAGAGCTTCCACGTCCCTGTCGTTAATCCATGCGCCGTTCCTAAAAGGACCGTTACTCTAATGGCGAGTCCTGCACGGTGAACTTGGTAAAACATAGGAGGATCCCGGTGTACTCGGCCTTCGGCCATGCATTCTAGTCTATGCGCCCGGATGCCAGATATATCGGAACTAGCAATGCTTTACATAGCCATTGACTGTCTCTTGCAGACAGACCGGTTTGTTCAAGCAGGCTTACACGACAAGGGCTCGAACAGCCTTCGGTTCAGCACTTTTGACAATCACACGGCTCACAAAGGGCTTCAATAAAGCATGGTAGGAAAATCAATTATAGTTTTCATTACGTTACCGATGGTTATCGAGCCTTAAAAAAAATTATTAAGCTTAAGTACAAGGTGTAAAGAGGAAAAGGGGGGGGCGTGGTGGCCTAGTGATAAAGCACTTGGCTTCCTAACTGGGTTCAAATCGCGACTTGTAGAGTCCTCCAAAGTCTACCGGGAATTATTTGAAAAAAAAACTAAAGGTGGTCGGTCGTTGTGGTGGCCCTACAATCACCTCGTTAACGATTGAGCATAGAAACAAATGAGCTCTGCACCGTCTGCCACATGAACGGGCCAAAGAGAGGAGCTTGACTCCAGTTTACAAAGAAACTAATTTAGTTTTTATTTTAAATTCAACATTTTCTTTTCAAATTTATATTATTAAATGGAAGCATTTTCAGAGCGCTCCACTGGAGCCTTATATTGCTTCGAAGGATAAATAGAACGAAACCATTCGTTATAACCTCAACACTGACCACCATCGTCACAACCTGTGGGCAGTTTAGAGCATTATTATAATTATTATTACTTTTGTTATTAAGCTAGAAACGAACGAGTTTACATTCTCTTATTATTGTTATTATTAAATGTATTTTTTTTATTTGTAAGGGATTGTTTCTTACGTATCTTTTCTTATATTCTTCAGCTTTTTGGTCTCGCGGCCTTGGTGGCAGGAATCGTTTTCAAGGTCGGAGGAGCCTGGAGTACGGTCAGCGATTTCCTAAAGATTGCAGACGAGAACTCAGAGATCAAAAACGCTGGTGAAGCTCTTGCTCTTGGTGCCATCATTTTCGGCTCTATCATTGTGGTCATCGCCATCACCGGCTGCATCGGAGCCTGCTGCAAAGTCAAGTGCCTCCTGGTCCTGGTAAGAGTGGTTCCGTCGAATAGCGGTAACAAGAAATCCGATCCTTTGGGCTTTAACCAATTGTAATACCTCTATTACAGTCACTCATTCAAGAGTATCTAATATTTTAAACGTAAATCTAATATAGGTTACAAGAAAAATATAGTCATCTAAATAATCTAACGTGCACTCCGACATAGCTTTATTGTAATTAACATTTTATTTCTCTGCTGGATGTGGCCAAATGTGTATATATGTATGCTTCCAAATCACAGCGTCATGTAATCCTATGCGTCGCTTCTTGCTTAACTAATATTTTTTTCATCATAATTTCTTCATTTCAGTATGGTATAGTAGTCATCATCATACTCCTTGCAGAGATTGCGGTCGTCATTGTGGTCGGCGTCAAGTCGTCAGATGTGAGTAAACTTACAGCTTCTAGTTTGTATGACTAAATTATATTCTTACTATCTGTCGAATTACCTAACTTTCAAGTTATTTTCATTTCAATTAGTTGAATAGTCTTTACTGGATGGGTTACTTAGTATTTTCAGTATAATAAAGGACTGTTTTATTGAATAGAAGTTGATAATAGGTCTCCAAGATCCCCACCAATCATACTTAGATTCTTCTCAATGCTGGTTCTAGTATTATCCGCACCTGATCGTCTGCAAAGCAAAAAAACAAGATTATAAAGAGAGTGTGTTATCACACAAACTCAGAGGCGGCACCCGTCGGATCCCTTTATTAATTAGCTTACGTAACAAACATTAACGATAGAACTAATATTAAAGCTTGTCTTCGAGTGCGAAGATTAATGAGGAGTGCAGCATTTCAAGTGGCTACGTAGCCCCAGTTGCGACCTGCATATTTAGCCATAGTCGGAGCTGACGTAACTAGTTGGTTACCTTGTGCAATTGATTGAAAATACATTTATTTTAAAAACTAATTTTACAAAAACTTTTTTCTTTATATTTAAGCTCTCGTTGTATCGAAAATGATTAAATGGCATCTAGATAAAACGAAATCATCATTTGATCTCTTGTATAATAATTAATGATATAACCATAACTTACATGAACATAACTTTAATGTAAATAAGTTTTAAAGTATTTGTATTTATGCTAATGATTTTTGTGAGAAAACAATAAGTCCTTGAGAGTTTATTCCGTTCAGACAGTATAAAAATCATAAGAAAAATGCAATTCAGTTTGTTTTGATATATTTGAATCACGGGTTTTAAATAAAAACATCTCCAATTGTAAACTAAGTCTGTTGTTGTTGTTTTTTTTTTGTTGTTTGTTAGGTTGAAAACAAAACTGATGAAGCCTTATTAAAGACACTCGTCAATTATAAAGAAAACAGCACTGACGATATTTCAAGGGCATGGAGCATTGTCTTTAAAGAGGTAATGCCACTTTTTGGTGTTTTTTTTTAATCTTTTATTTTTATTCCTTACAGAATTAGGGTGGCAAGCAAAATGTTACATTATGTAGGCCTACATATGTCTTTCGATGCTAACTCTAACCATTTAATAAACCTCCTGTCATGTCTAATAACACTTTTTGGAAAAATTTTAAATTTGTTTTGAACCTTTTTTTTTAGTCATATCAAATTATGCAATGTTGTTTCTTAGTGTAATCAACAATTTTCCAAAAAGATTTACTTATTTCAGTCAATCTATTTTTGCTAGCATAATAAAACTTATAGAGAATTATTTCAAATTTATTAAAAAAAAAATAGCCAAATAAGACCAGCAGCCTGCAAGCCTAAGTTTGGATATTACTGATCTACTGGTTTGAGTTTAGATCTATGTCTTCCATTCACATTTTTTAAAATTTTGCCACGAAAAGAAAAGTAGAGTGTGAAAATGGGTTTACCCGCTCAGCCGACATATTCATATCCAATATACATTTCCATGAAAACGGATTTACCCGAATGGTTAAAAAGTTGCGCTATTTAATAGAGATACAGTAAGGTACTTTTTGTCTATTTTTAGGGCCCTCTGGTAGTGGTAGGGAAAAAAATCCACTACGGTCTCCGTCGTGATCTAAGGAACATTTATGCCACGTTTTATAAAGATTGGTCAAACGGTTTTGATTTCTATTCGGGACAGACGAACATATATACATACATACACCTTACTTTCTGATTTATATTAGAGATAACACCACAATTTCTTCAGCTTCATCATGTGTGGCTATATGAAGGTGAACATTAGTTAGTAAACGAACTCTATCGGCGACGAATTATATGTAGACCAACTAGGTTGTAAATCTATACATCATATTATGGAGGGCTGATAGTGTTAACTATAAGATTGTATTAGAATCCATATTTTCCCTTTTTTTTTGTTAAATACACAGAGAGCAGTTCGATAAAGTCAAACATGTAACTTATTAAATATTTTTTTAAAACAGTTTAAATGCTGTGGCGTGAAAGGGAACGTCGATTTCCGTAACTACACCTCAACATTCTATGCTAATGAAAGACCAGCACAGTATAAAGGCTCCATCTACTATGTTCCAATCACCTGCTGCTCAAAGTTCAACTTCGAAGCAAAGAAATCCTTATCTTCATCTGACTTCGATACCAACAAAAACTGTTTGACTGCACCAAACAGTGAGGCATATGACAAGGTAAATGATTGTACTTATTGATGAACTTTCTAACAGGACAGGTCTTGGATAATCAGGATATCCTAAGCGAAGTGACTTTGGTGACCCCCAAAAGGAAAAAAAGAAAAAGACTGCGAAAAGGAAAAAAAATTACGCCATTTAAAATATTAAAAACCTGTCCGTCTATATCTAAATGGATACATAGCTGAAATTCATGTATCGCCATTTTCTAAGTAGAGACAGCGTTAGATAAGTAAACATGGAGTGCTCAAAAGTGTTTGAGATCAGATCCAAGTTTCACAAATGTTCTTTAATTTGTTTTTTAGTTCTGTATGTGGCCCCCGCTAGCTGGAAGCCGTAAGCGGCTGCCTAGGTTGCATAAGGCCGGCCCTGACGTAATCATCTTCTTTTTTTTTTTGAGGAAACGTTTTTTTTTAAAGATAAGCTAATTCAAAGACTAAATGAGCAAAGTATAATTAACTTCTTTCATTAGAAACAGTTACGGTAATGTTAAAAAAAAAACAAAAAAAACTACTTACTGTAAACTATGGGCTGTCTTGACGATAATGTTTAGCACAGTAGACTCCTCTTGGTCTACTTTAAATTTGTTATATCCGGCTTATATTTCAGCAATAAAATACAGACACAAAACCAAAGGAATCTACAGAATCGAGGCGGCGGGGTGATTCAAAAATATAAAGTAAATATATAAAGTAACGAAAGATATTGAGAAGATGAAGATTGGAAGCGAATTTTTAGATCAATATCTAAAATAAATTATTTCAAGATAGACGTTTCTAAGTGTCACATATTCCCAACTAAATATCTCAAAGCACTTTGAGCTACAAGCGCAATATAGAAGAAATTAGATTTTTTTTTTTTTTTTTTTTTTTGGGGGGGGGGGAGGCTAAGAAGTACACAGAAATTATGTTTGTATAATACATAGCTTATGAACACATCCTACTTTATTTTAACCGGATACACCAGAAAGCTGGTTATTTATAGCTTTGTCGCCATCTATGACAATCTACAAAAAAAAAAAGTCTTCATCTTCACGTAGACAAGTACAAGTACATGTTGAATTGTGTAGTGAATGTTTCACTTATCTCACCCAATATTCCCCAGGGCTGTGTGAAGAGTATCATCAACTCAGTTCTGGACCACAAGTGGGCTTTCATTGGTGTCGGCATTGCCATCTTTTTCATTGAGGTAAGAACTCTTTTGTCTCTGAGTTGCAAATTTTTTAAAATCAGTACTCCCTTGAACAGTTACGTTCTCTTGAAACTCTAAACTGACTTATTGTTCACAATATATATACATAGGACTATTGCTATCTACACTGTAAACTGCTTTGAGCTTTCCGAGAACAAAAAAAATCAAAATTAGAAAAAAAAATATGTTTCAAAATGACATAAAGCTATTCGCTGTAATTCTGGCAAAGTATTTCTAGGCTTGCATTTCTTCATCTTATATACATACCACACACACTTTAATAAATTGATTTAGATCTAAATCCACTGTATACAATTTTGAAAAAAAAAAAAACAACAACATCATTCAAGGCTTATTTTTATTTGATGGGTCAAGTGATTCCATTCAGCTCCTATCTTCATTTCTTTTTCTTCCTGATATTTGCTCATTTTAAAATGAGACAACATATGTACCGGAAGCTCAACTATTGGAACCACTGAAATCTTCCCATGTTGAGTGTCACCAGAGAATGCTGACCATGTCTTTCAAAACTGTTCTCTTTACCAAGAGGCACATACAAGACACGGCCCAAAAACACCCCAGTAGAAAGAAAACTATATGGAGAGCTGCCTGATTTGCGCAGTTCGTCTCATATGTTGGTCTAGTCATTTGAACGCTCCAACATAATAATGAGAACGAGGAAGTAGGAAGAAGCTCATATTACAGTATTTCTTTATGACGAAGACCAAGTTGACCATAACGCAAGCATTAAAGCGTCACACAAACAATTTTCTTACTCGACTAAGATCGCTTTACCTGACAAAAAAAAAGACTTGTACACAAATTTTTATTTATGTTGACACATGTACCGTAAGTATTCTAAAAAAGATAGGGATTTATAATGGGGAAGAAGCCATGAGTTAAACCTAGCTATGACAGTATATGATTGGACTGTTAGGTCACGTGACAAAACCAATGTCTTCTCTGATCCAATAGATATTGGTCATTCTTCTGGCCTTCTGCTTATGCTGTCGTTCAGACAAGGACCATCTTGTTTAATATCAGGTAAAAAAATTATCCTCAATCCCAAAAAATCCCTATCCTCAATGTATCTTGAATTAACCTGAGTGGCCTGAAAAAATGTACTCTTTTTAAGTGTTCTGTAGAAGCTAGTTCCCTTTAGTTTGTACGTCAGAAGTAAGTATTGAGTTTATCTAATTTCTTTAAACTGAGATAATACTAAGCCTAGCTGTTTTGTCCAATGTAGAGAAATATAATCTAACATATAGACTAGATTATATGTAGAAAAGTATGTATTTATGTATGTCCCGCATAGAAATCAAAACCGTATGACCAATCATGATAAATATTGCTTAGATCATGGAGGAAACCGTAGTGTATGTTGTATGTCCCTCCAACAACCTAATGGGATAAAAAAAATTAAAAATACCTAAAGTTATCTCTATAAAAGAACACAACTTTTTAACGAATCGGGTAAACCCGTTTCCACAGTATTTTATCTATGATATCAATATGTTGTCTAAACGGGTAAACCCATTATCACACTTCTATTTTCAGTTTCGGGGCAAAATTTTAAAAAATGTTAACGGAACATTTCCTATGTTTGACATAAATCCTAATTCAATCTTGCTCTAGATAAGACACAGAAATATGTTCTACAATCATTAATCATAGAATACTGAAATTTGAGTTTGAGATTTTTAGCCACTATAACAACTTAGCTCTAGAAAATTAGCAACTTAAGAAATCTTTACATTAAATATATTTCAGTACTTGTATACATTTATTATAAATAATCTATTTTAGTACTTGTCATTTTATGCTAATTCCAAGATTGAGATTCGTTACAAGAAATTAAAATACACTGTGTCCTCTTAAGTCTCCACACAGTACTCTTTATTATTATTATTATTATGTTAGAAATGAACGAGTAGTCATTCTCTGGCGCTGCCAGGGTCGAGTTTCGCTAAAGAGAAACAAAATTCATCGTAGTCCCTTTAACAGTTTCCACTGAGGAATTTTCTGGTGATGTGGCAGGTCTGCAGCAGTACCGCCCTCTGACAGGCAACGAAGATTTTCCTAGGAATGTTAAGGGCCTTGAAGGTGTCTGTGAGGTCAGTTGTTATTATCCCCTCGGTTGATATAACAATGGGGTATATTGTTATTTTGGACAATTTCCATAGACGCTTAATCTCCAAGCCTAGGTTCCCATATTTTCTTTGTTTTTCTATCTCAGTTTTTCTTAAATTATGAGACAGTGGTACGGCGATATCGATAATGGTAGCGGTTTTTTCTTTTTTATCGATGAACAGCAGATCCGGGCGATTGAAATCTACCGTTTTGTCGGTCAGAATAGGCCTATCCCAGTACAGCAGATGATCAGTAGACTCGAGAACCTCTTGCGGAGAGTATTTATAATAAGGGGGAGTGTCCTTATCGATCAATTTGTACGTCAAAGCCAGGTGTTGGTGTATTAACTTTGCAACTTGGTTATGGCGACCTAGGTAGGCTGATTCTGATAGGGCTGGACATCCTGCCATAATGTGTTCAATCGACTCGCCCACATTTCCACATTTTCGACATTATTATTATTATTATTATTATTATTATTATTTATTATTGAAGATCTACAAAGATTTACAAAGCTTGTATCAACTCACTCTCACATTCTGGCACAAATTTCGAACACCTACGATTCTCGGATCGAATTGAAACTTTATACAATTATTCTTTGTTTCTGACTAAACATGAATATAACATTAACCGATCATCTAATTACATTGTGGAAGTAAATTAATTCCGTACTATATGGAAAAAAAAAAAGGGAAAGCAAATCTTACAGTATTGATACGTGTCGCTGTATATGAAAACTTCTGCTCTTTATATAGGTTTTTTTTTGTTGTTGTTTTTAAAGTAATTGTTATATTTTGCTTGCGTATGTATTATTGTTATCAATCATGGGCCTAGAAACATTACCTGGCACTACCAAGATCAATATTTATGAAACGAGAACAAATATGATAGTAGTCTCTTTGTTACAGTTATATTCTTCATTAGAAATAGTATATCTTGAATTATTGACATTTGAACGATAGATGATCTGTGGGTGTCCTGTGCTCTTCCCCTGTGTACCTGTGTATGGCGATCTATCTTATCTGGTTGCTAGGAAACGAGGGTAAACAGATGCAGAAGCCATATTGATTTCTTGTCCATTCTTTTTTTAATGAGCAAATTTTCAAGCGGTTTTAACAATAATGTTTTTACATTGTTAATTTTTGTGAGAAATAATGTTTAGAACAACCTCACAAGGGCGTAGCGGGGGGGGGGGGGAGAATTACAGGTTCAACCCTCCGCCCTCCCAAATAAAAATTCATGGCTTCGCCCATGCAAGCTGTACCTGAGTTTTTATCATAATACTTATTTTCTTATATAGAAATTTCTTTAATACGGTTGGAAAAAAAAACTGAAAGGGGGAATGTTTTAAATTTATCCAGTGGCGTCGCTAGGAGGTTTGCTGACCGCACCTAATGACACTTAACAAATGGTAAAACTAAAATAATATATGCCATTCAGACACACACACACACAAAACCCACAATTAATGCACATTTTAGAAATATGCTCCAATCAATGATTTTAGATAAAGAGCTATTTATACATGTTTTTTTATATATAAATTTTATTGGGTTGTCAAGTTTGGAAAGAGAAATGGTGTGGAGGAGGCTCGATACAACTGGTTATTCTCTAAGCGACGTCTCTGGATGTAACTCACTGAATCTAATTCCAAGAATATAACTCTATGAATCTAACTCCCAGAGCTTAACTCACTGAATCTAATTCACTTAATCTAACTCACTGAATCTAACTACCTGAATCTAACTCACTGAATCTAACTCCCCGAATATAATTCCAAGAATCTAACTCTATGAATCTACTTCCCTAAATTTAATTCTTCGAATCAAACTCTATGAATCTAACTCACTTAATCTAACTCACTGAATCTAACTCACTTTATCTAACTCACTGAATCTAACTCCTTACCAATTCAAGTAAAGATACAAAGTTTATTTTTTGATAGTATGTCTGACTTCAGCGGCGATGTGCGGACCTCACCGAGAGACACCATCCTTAGTGACGCTTCTGCATGGGTTATAAAAGCCAGTTGTAAACTCTTTTTGAAAATAATACTTTCCGTTATTACAATACCTAATAGTCTTTTGTTTGTAAGTTAGATTGATTACATACGAGCTATGTTAAGTCTGAAGTTTGTAAACTAGATGTAGGAATAGGCCAGCTTTGTGGTACATCGCGAGGTATTGTCATTTCCTAGCCAGATCGATGTCGTGATAGACGCCCTCAAATATAGCAGCCTTGATCCCGGAAGCTAGATTACAATTTATCAGTGGCCGCTGTAGTGGTGAGACCTGGACTTGGCTGTGAGCCAGCTGTTGGTCTAAACCAGTGTTTCCCAAAGCGTGGTACACGTACCCCCAGGGGGATACGGGAAGATTTTGGAGGGGGTACCGTTGCATCTCATTAACTATGATCACTTTTAAATACTTAGTTATTATGTTCTTAAAGTATGTTGGGAGGGGGTGAGGGGGGTCTCAGCATTACAAAAAATTATAAAGGGGTATACGTAGGTCAATAGTTTGGGAAACACTGGTCTAAACTGAAGTGTCGCATTGTCGTACTAGTGATTTAAGCATGACAGGTGGCTGGGGGAAGTGGGGGGGGGGGGGCTAGGTATAGCATAAGTAGTCATTCGAAATAATACTTTGATTATAAGCGTCCATAAGTTATGTTCTAATCTGTAATAAATATTTTTTTAAGGCGATAGAGTGCCTCATTGTATTCTAATGAGGTTAACTCAAAGTACACTTAGGAGTCCAGTTGCAGCCACAATTCGTAGAGCGACCAGGCTCTTCACGTTAAGCAGGAGAGGAGAGCTCGGGCAGTATTCGCACATAGAATATTGTCGCCCACACAATAGTTCACTTCGCTCCACGAATCTATTGGACCCAAGGAATTGGCAGATAGACGTTCCGCCAGATCTTCCGGAACGTAGCTTCTGTGTGTGTGTGTGTGTATACTACAAGACGCCTAAGGGTTACCGCCTGCTGACTCCCAAACTTTTTCTCGTGGTTGGGCTTGGACGCAATGCAATGGAGGCTTTCATTCAGAGTCGTCATTATTACTACATCATAATTAACGAATCCCTCCTTATCAGAGGGGAGTGAGTATGGTGTTTATTTGTCTTCCTCCTAGGGAATTTAAAATCAAACGTTAGGTGGTTTAAAACAGGTCTACAAGTATTATACTAAAATAAATCTTGAAACGAAAGAAAGATTGGACGAAAAGGGAGGGGGGGGGGAGGAAGTTCACTCTTTAAGAACAAATACTTTATAACTACTGGCTTTACAAGTACCGACCAATCAATAACATTTACAATAAACAAAGGTAGTTTGACATTAAGGTTTCTCTGTGTAGCAGTCTATGTTCCAGACCAAATAAGTCCCCTCTGTTTATATGGCACACGGTTAACGAGGGTGACATATTGATAGCACAATGACCACCATCAATGACGCCCTGTATCACACCATCTTTTTTTTAATTATGTGTAGCCCTAATGTACAAACTTTATTGAGAGGGGGAGGGGGGGACTGCTATGTCGGCAACAATGTTTTGACACAGAATGTCCAGGTTTTAATCTCGTCTTCTATGAGATAAGATGTCTGACGATTGAAGGAGGTTGATGATGAATGCAGCAAACGTGTGAGGTTGGGACACTCACTCAATGTGAATACATTTTACTCCCGTCACACTTCACACTTTAATGGCACTTTCCAGGGACTAATCAGGGGCGGACCGCACCAAGGGACACTAAAGCTAGCGACGCCTCTGATTAGTTGCACTCACCAATTAAATCAAACGCGACTTGACCAGTGGCCAATAATAAATATGTCAATTATAAGGCTCACCAAAAAAAAAAAAAATCGTGATAGCGCTTGATAGTTGCCATGGCAATGGCGTCATGTTGAACCTAACAACACGGCGTCCTCACCTGATAGTTCCTGTGCTTTCAATTAAAGAGAAACAAATCCAGGCTGAAAGACAGGAAAGGAGTGATTTATCTTCTGGTGTTTGGTTGAACAGGGTGCTGGGAGGGGGGGGGGGCTTCATTCATCTCTCTGAACTTTACCATGTTTCTGTAATCAATAAATATTCGACCATTTCTCTGTCTAAATCTCAGATAACACGTGACTTTGTTTACAATGCGTTGTCACAGCAACCATAAAAAAACAAACAGAATCGGAAGTTACTTTATACTGTTTCACCATATGGAGTTACAGCTTATTCCGCGTGTAAAAATAATAATAATAAATAATCAATTCCTACATATGTTCAAATTCCTTCGGATCGAACCCACACAAATTGCGGTATTAGAGCGACGCTTGAACAGCGTAGCAGCCAGTTTCTGGAATTTCCAGATTTCACATTATGATCAAACTTTTTTCTCCCCCTTCCCCTGCCAGAGATACACCAGAAGAGAGTGTAAGCCAATAGTAGGAGTTGAATAACTTTAGCCCACATTTTATCTTCTCTTATCCATGCTCTCTTGAGAGTCTTTCAAAATATAATTTTAACAATGTATTTCCACGTAATTACCCTTTGTTCACCCACCATATCTTATCTTATCTTATCTATTTCGAACTGGCCTGCTCTTTCACAAACATGGCTGATATAGAGATCAAGATCTTAAATTGAAACATTGATAGGGTTCACATAGCAAATCATGCGCTAAATTTCAGTACTGAATAGCCATGGGCATTTCGTTTTCATTGTTAGTTTTTCATTTTTATTAATACTGACCATTGGGAAGACATAGCCCTAGACCGCACTATGTGGAGAGAGACGGTGACCAAGAAAGCTATGGACAGTGAAAAAAACATGGGCCTCAGCTCTGGAAGTAAAGCGTGCCATACGAAAAATTGCCAGCTCCTCTACCACCAAAGCGAAAACCACCGTGACCTGCGATATTTGTGGACGGGAGTGTCTCTCCAAAATAGGGCTCCACAGCCATAAGAAAATGTGTTCGAGATGAACCATAGTCGTTCTACGGCTGAAGGACGCCTGAGAAATGTTAAGTTTAAGTGGCCGTAACCAAAGGACTATTTGGAAATGTATTGTCTAGAAACAAAATCCTCTCCCAAACCCTTAAACATGGGCATAAATAGGAATTTTCCTTCATTTGGAGGCCCGTGGGGGAGGGGGGGACTTGACCTCTTCGGGGGCCCCAGCATTTTGCGTGATATTTAATTTTTAATGTAAAAAAACACTCATTTGGAGCCCCCATCAAGTTGGGGCCCGAGAAGGGGGGGGGTTCCAATTCTCCCCCTCCTCCCCCACCCTAGCTACGCCACTGGCCTTATAGACACCATGAGTATACACAAGACACAGAAACAGAATAGTAAACGAATGGTCGTCTTTCATTGCTAACAGTCTTCTGTACATGGCAGTGCTAATGACGTACTTTTTTTGTTATTGTGGTTTGAAACCTGGAGTTTCTTCCCTTGAAGAGTGACTGTTGCTGTGTTCACAGTGGTAAAGCCCACAATGAAACGCACTAAAGGAGTCATTTGACTGATGGGCCACTTACCTTTTATTTCCTCACACCACAAAACAAAAGCCAGTTCTACCTGGACCTGGAGTGGGTCAAAACCCATATTTTAACTCTGACCCGCTCTACTATGGCCTAGTAAATTGGCGTCATTCTTTTGTGTGTCTTTGTGTGTGTGTATGGAGATTGAATGACAGGGCTCAGACGTAGTTGGGAAGACATTGCGAAATGGCGATTTATTTGTTAAGCTCTTGTTTATATAGGTGTGCATTTTCTAAGGGAAGGAAGTATAATGAAGGATTAGGCTGCTCATTTGATCCCATAGTAACTTTGAATTAGACGTGATTGTAGAATTGATTCGCCATATTAAAATTCGATATCTCTTTATTTGCTCTGTCCCAATATTTCTTCTCTCTCTCTCTCTCTCTCTCTCTCTCTCTCTCTCTCTCTCTCTGTATATATAAAGATATTACCACTACAATTTCTCTACTGTCCATCATTCTTTACTTTCCATATTCTTTCTCAGTCATCTCTCCCTCTCTCTATCTCACACACACACACACACACTCTCTCTCTCTCTCTCTTGCTCTCTCTCTCTTTCTCTCTCTCTTTTTCTAATGGACCTCATTCACCAATCGGAAACAAACATTTAGCTACGTGATTCTCTATCTCTTCTATACAAATTATGATCTAATTTTTAATACTCGGTGGCTATCACGTGACAGTTTTGTTTTCGTTGCTTTATCAATATTATCACGTGACTAAATGTTGTTTGTTTACGATTGGTGAATGAGGTCCATTGCTTCTGGACTGATTCAGAGGCGGGCTTAGGGGGTGGCTAGTGGGGCAACCGCTCCAACCTTCGGCGCCTTAGTGGGTGTAGTTACCGGTCGCTGACTTGCTGCACCAAACAGCTGGTAGACAACTAAACCGTTGTAGGAGTAATATATCTTAACTTATAAACGTCAAATAACTTCAATAACTTCCTTGTGAATAAAACTAAATAGAACGTCATTTATAATGTAGACAGAATCAACTTGTGATAAATGTAATAAATGTAGTAGACTTTAGTAATATCTTTTAACAAAATCTTAACTCACTAGAATAACACAAGCTTTCAGTCTCACGTTCTAGAGTCGTCTCCCCTAAGACCAAATGACGACAATGACACCTTTGTTGCATCATTCACAACCAATCGCTAACCTCTTCTCATCGTCACCATAGAAACAAACACACACACGGTAGGGTCCCGCGAGAAATGAAATCTTTCGTCACCGACATCCCATCTTGCAAATGTTCATGAACCTGACATGACACACTCCCTTAGGGTCCCACCCACTGCTAGTGCCGCCTCTAACTTTGGGTTCAATGTATCATACATGTTGCACCATAAGTACATTTTTTTAAAATTTCAGACAAGATCAAGCCTAGGCTTTGAATCTACTAGGCACTTTAAACTCTTACTAACTTAATTAATTATATCAATTAAAATGCATTCAATGATATGAATAATTATCATTAAAGTCTTGATCATATCGCATCTAAAAGTACGTCTGCAACTTTCTAAGAGATTTGCCACTGTCAGCGAATTTTGGTAGTGTAATGGGTTCCGCTTCCTGTGAAGGAAGTATTCTCTGTGTGTCATAAATCTCTCCGTTTTATACTTGAGTTCGATAGTGAAGCTATTCAAACAACATTTTTTTTGTAGTAGCGCTAGATAGCGTATTTATAACAACTTTAAAAAAAAATACAAAAAACCACCGGAAATTTTAAAAGCGTTTCTTCCTTCCTACTGAATCCGACTTGTTCTTGCATAGCTTGCTAGATTGCAAGGTACTACCTTTTTCTGATAGCTCTTTCCATACTATTCACAGTTGCCTAGAGTAACACCTTTAGTTAAATCGCTAAAATTAGAAAGCTATCAGGATGGAAGATTTTAAAGTAAAAGTAGCAATTATACATAAAACACTGAACCATAATTATCAAAAACCTAATAAAATACTCAGAAATAGACCAAGATAAGATACATTTCTCGTTCCGTACGCTAGGATAAATACACGCAAATGCCCCTTCTTACCTGGTGGTATTATAATATGGAATGGGTTGTCTAAGCCAGACAGGACAACCAGTGACTTTGCAGAATTTAAGTAATTGGTTAACATGTATGACTAGATGCATGACGCGTAGGACGTAATCATCTTCTTTGAAGTAACGTCTGTGTTTTATAAGATAACACTTTTTGGGCATAAGCTTGTTCGCTGTGACACTCTAGTGTACACTTCCGGTATGATTGTTTGTCTGAAGAGATCTTTATGTCTAGGACACCGTAGTAAGCGCTAGAGTTCTAGATTGTCTTCTCCTTAATTGCGTCAAAGTATTTACCTCCCTTATATTGTATTCAGTCAGGTTACGCCCCTTGAATATTAAAAAAAAAAAACCGTTTCTCCAAACAGGTTTACCACTTTGGTGGAGACCAAACAACAGAGTATAAGAATGTTTACCAGACATTTCTTTAAAAAATATTACAAGACAATTTTTTATTGGTATAATTCATCTGGGCAACAGATAACAATCCCTCCCCAGATATTTTAAATTCCCAAAGTGTTTTTTTTAAGTACGGTATAGTGTGCCTATTTTTTTAAATTCCTGATTATATTAAAATAAATTATTTAATACAATTTTATGGTGATTTATTTTATGTCTTTGAAGTAGACATCCGAGTATGCATATTGTATAAACTTGTATGTTAACATTTTTGTAAAGAATAAATCATAAGTAGTTCATGTTGATATAGAGCACTGCATACAAACATAAAAGTCCTTCAGTTTATAACGTGATGTGAGGCCGCCCCTGAAAAAGTTACTACACTATCCTTATTTTTGTTTTCTTAGTCGGCAACGTTTGGTAAGTGTGGATCCGAGAATACGTGTCCTTAATAAAGGAATAATGGAACAAAAGACTCTCCCTGTTTCGGTAACATGTTTGGCTGCTGTGTCCATCTATAGACCTTAGCAATCATCGCAGTCGCGGTAAACAGTCCCAAGACTACTTCATTATACTTTAAACGATAGGAGGATGGGTAAACTATATTGTATTTTAAAAGTCTAGTTTAAAAAGTTAAAACACTGATACAATCATTTTTACGTTTTATACGCTCCCTTCCCCCCCCCCCCCCTCCTCTCAGCGACACTGTGTATCACGTAATGTGTGACTAATTATGTAGGTCACAGTTATTACATATTGTTCTTGCATGCTCTCCACACTCGCCTTAATGCGCCTTTGTTGTTTTGCAATAATAATAAAAAAAAAGAGAGAAAATAGTAGACTAAGAATAAAATATGCATGGAGCAGACAGAATGTCTAAGGAAGAATAGTTCCCCCTTGGTCTCTGTATCTCAGTGTTCTCTCCCCCCCCCCCTCCCTGCTTATCTGAGTTTGTTTTAAGGGCGTTTTAGACAAAGGGGCAGACTATCAGTTAATCAGACTGTAAACAGGTATTGTTAAACAAGCCTTGCCTCCCCTCCCCCCCCCCTTTTTTTTTTATTCTTTAAAGAGTATAACCTTTTGTTTTAATTTGCCTACTTCCTTCCCAGAGACATACACACACGCACACACAGTTATCAAAAACACGCGCAAAGCATACACACACACTTCATATAGCAAACACAAATACAGACACACTTGATAGTGTAAAAACGCAAACACAGAACGCACGGTTTTTCCAAAATGTCGCAGCTTGTAAGATAAGATAAGAAGCGGTTTATGTTTCATTGTTGTTATGTTGTGGGTTCACTGTTGATAGGCTCAATGTTTTAGGCTCATTGGTGATAGGCTCAATGTTGATAAGTTTATTGTTAATAGGCTCAATGTTGATAAGTTTATTGTTAATAGGCTCGATGTTGATAGACCTTTAGCACACAAGCAATAAGATTGGTTATTCCTTGCAACTATGTGTACTGTAAAGCTTTCATATCAACTAAGTCAATCTCACTCGAAACAATTGAAATTCTAAGGAGAATGCACACAAAAAAATGTACCGATCACCTCCTCCCTTGTCTCTCCTCTCTCTTCCCTCTCCTCTTTCTCCCTATCTCTCTACTCACTATTTCCTCTCTCTCTCTCTTTCTCTCTCTCCCTCTCTTTCTATCCCAAGCTCTTCTACCTTATCTTTCTTTCTCTGGGCGTGTTTGTTAATCTCACTTAAAAAAAAAACAAAAGCACGTGTCACTGCTACTGGTTCCACCAGGTGGCGCTCCTGTTCGAAGGTAAAACTACTTAAACCCATAACAACTCAACGCTGAGATTATTTTTAAACCTAGTTTCCATAGCAACAGTCTCAGCGGTTGTCCCACTTTCACACGGCTGGTCGAAAACTAAAAGAAATAAAAAGAAAAAGACAGAAGTGGCCCCAACAGATGCCATGAATTCTGTATTAAAGCCAAGACCAGGTCTTTTCAATGCTGACGAGCACAGATCAGAAATACGATTAGCATACAAATTGTTATGTGATGAGAATCCCTGAAGCTGATTGGTCCGTCCTAGCCGGAACTGGAGGCTACCGGCATGCACCGGTTTCAGTGTTGTGCCTGTTGGTCTCGGGACATGGACAATTAATCTAATGGTGTTCAGCCTGCGCATCGATTTTTTTTGTTTCTGGTATCTGTGAGTCAGGGGCGTATCACATGTTTGAGGCTTAGCTTAAAAAAGGATTTTTATAGATTAGACCCTTTTGATTTCCCTCAAACTTTAGAGTTATTGACTTTAGATCAAACACTTTCTTCTCGGGTTGAATACATTAAAATTTTGAAAGGTCGAAAAAAGTTCATTACATTAGACTAGATTGTGGCTACATTTAAAAAAAATCCTTTTAAGGTCATTACTATGATGACTCGGGATTTGAAGAGGTCCCTTAAGTGCTACTTCTATTTTATAAAATATATAAACTTGAGAGTGATAGTGGTTATGCTAGCTAGATAAAATCCTCGTTAATCACAGCCATTGGTGACTTTCGCTTCCAATTCCCCAACGCGCTTAGGCAGTAAATAATTTTGTTTTTGAAAATTTTGTTGTCAAAAGTACACGAGCAACCTAATACAAAATACTGATTTTAAGAAGAACAACAAACAAATATATATCTTAAGGGGAAGAACTCCGTTATTAAAATTGCACCCACCAATAATGTAAAAGTTATTTCCCTTACTCGATTTCAACCAAAATAATTAATAACGAATACTCATCTAAGAAAAATTTCTACCAGACATTAGATGTGAAAGTGACTCTTTGCATACGTAAGGGTGGCTGTAGGTGGTCGTGTGGTATGGGTACTAGACTGTCGTTCTGTCATCTAGATGGTGCCGGAACTTTATGGGAAAAACCTGGACACGGATCTCTCTCGAAAACGATTTTCCTCGAAATTTGGCAGTTGATGTGTAAGGTTGGAAAGAAAATCACTACCTCGTTTTGACAGCTTTATTTTTTTAAAGTATAACAAGAAATAGATTTTAATTTGGCTAGAGGACTAAAAAATATTTATCATTGAACTGACTTAGGTCTTCGGGTATCTCCGCATTCATTCAAGAGTTAATAAATTAATATTCAGGAACACAGTCTTCTATGTCTAGATTTTAAGGCCTATCATTGACATATTATAAAGCCTTGTAAATCTATACATTCTTTCAACCAGTATTCTTAAGGGGATGGGGCGAATAGAGAGTAGGGCGGGGTTCAAAATGTTCAATTTAAAAAGAGAAATGATCCAACATTCATTAGTTATTAAAAGAAAACAAAGTTACACTAAAAGTTGTGTAAAGGAGCTATTGCCTTTTTTTAACTCTCTCTCTCCATAATTATTTACCACATTCTGGTTGAATCAACGCTGGTATCGTCAGTTAGGAGTGAAAGAGTTAATATATAAAAAAAACATGCGTTTTCTAGTGTTTTGTCTTGTTCTATTACGCTTGTATCTCAAAGTTTCTAGCTACGTGACACTCCTATATGTCAGGGGTTCCCAACCTGTGGGTCGAGACCCCCTTGGGGGTCGATTAACGACTTGCCAGGGATCGCCTGAGATTATCGAAACTATGGATTGTTAGTGTCTTTTCTTCTATTGCTGTATATGTGTGCAGAGTGGGGTTTGTAAAAAGGGGTCGACGAGCTTTAAAGGTTGAGAACCGCTGCTTTATGTATTGCACACATTACACATTGATTTTGTTTTACTTACTAAAGATAAGTTTGATAAGTAGAAATCTTGGGTTGGGTCACGTAGATATAAAACTCGTTTTTAGTCCATTTATCATCTACTTCTGACGGGCGTTGCTTTAGTAGAAGAAAAAAAACCTCCCTTATCTATATGACTAAATAAGACTTATATCTTCAAGTCTATTCACGCAGTTTCAAACAACAAAGCTATGAAAGAATGTAGACTGTTGGTTAGTATTCACATAGACAGAAATTTGGGCTCGGAATGTTCCTCGCCTCCATGATATATCGAGCACAAACAAATAAGATGTAATTGAAGTCGATGAATTTGTTTTATAAAACCCATGAAAGGATTGAGATCGAGGCGCGGTTTGGCAAGCAGAGTGGCTGGGGGAGGGGGGGGGAGGTGTGCTGGTGACATTTATCTGGGAAGCGTGTCACACCAAAAGGATAGTATGTCAGGAAGTGGTAAATTTTAAAGAAAAGAGTAGACGCACTATTTATCACTGTGTCCCGGCCATGAATATGGTTAATTATCTTAATCATTATTATAATTCGAAATGAAATAAAAATAAATATAGCGTAAAACAGGTTTAATTGGAATTTTGTGGTTGTCGGAGACATGATGGAGGGACGACACCATTGGCTAGTGGCTAACATAATTTTATATTGCGCAACATCCATCACAACCTTAGCCAGACCAATACATGACTCTTGGTAAATATGCATCGTTGAAGAGCGTGGTCAGCATTCTCTGGTGACACTCCACTTGGGCAGATTTCACTAGCTAGTTGTAGATTAATAAACATAACATAATAATAATAATAATTATTATTATTATAGCTTTTACATAGCGCTACTTTCATGCTTATAGCATGCTCAGAGTGCTTTTGGTCCAATCTCATTTCTGGACCAGTAGGGGGGAGGGGGTATCTAGCTGTTGGTTTTCCGAGCTGCCTTTTGGCGCTCCGTAAACACAACTCTGCCCGAGTTCTAGATAGCCGAGCCAAGCCAAGTTCAAGCGCACTTGGCCTCTCGGCCACGCTTCCCACAATAATATAATAATAATAATATTACCCTGCCCTACACTGTAGCAGGTGGCAGTATAAAATGCTAGACCCATTTATTTCAGCATTGTGTGAAAGTAGCAAAGCGATACAAATTATCATAAGTCATACCCTATATCATACCCCATATATCTTATACCATACCCTATATCATCCGCAATATATTATATATCATACCTTTACCTACAACTCTACAACGCCTTGCCATAGACCACACCATAGACCACACCATAGACCACACCATAGACCACACCATAGACCACACCATAGACCACACCATAGACCACACCATAGACCACACCATAGACCACACCATAGACCACACCATAGACCACACCATAGACCACACCATAGACCACACCATAGACCACACCATAGACCACACCATAGACCACACCATAGACCACACCATAGACCACACCATAGACCACACCATAGACCCTTGTTGTTTCTGACATTCACTGTTTGCTGCCTTTGTGAAACATTGTTACATTTATTGTCAAATGTTCCCATACCCTGTGCACATTTTTTGTGTGTTTAAATACACGTTGGACATTAATTGTCCGCTATTTAACTCTTTGTCTCCTAACCGACGATACCAACGTTGATTCCACCAGAATGTGGTAAATAATTACGGAGAGAAAGAGTTAAACATCTTAAAACAAAAAAATATACCATTTTCATACTTATTGTGGGTAATCCTTGATTGGGTGATGTTTATGAGTTTTTATGTTTAGATCTGACTTAAGATTGTTGGGTTTAAATACTTAGATTACATGTTGTTTTTTTTCTCTTTCACAGATACTTGTCATCGCCATGGCCTTTTATCTATGTTCCAGACACGATTAATACTAACGTCCGTCGAATCAAAAGCAAAATAGCCTCCGAAATAGCAGACATATTTTCATGGACAAGCTCTTATACATTTCATTCCAACATCATAATAAGACAGATATGAAATGGGACACATAAGATATTCGCCTAGGAAAATCACATTTTTAAGGTTGTTTTTTTTTATAGAAAATCGTTTCTTTAGTTTCTTTATGCAAGTGCATTTATACACCATGTCACACTGGGTAATCCGATATAATTATACTGGTGAAGTATAGTCCCTAATAGTCATTGAGATATTAACATTACAGTAACTAGTTTAGTTGATCGATTCTACAATTTGAAGTGTTAAATATGTATATATAATTTTACGGTCCATTAAAAGTTAAAAACTACAGAACTGGATCAGTGCCAACTTAATTATTTTTATATTTATTTTAAAACACTTGTTTAAAAGCAATAGATTTTGTTCCAATTTTTTTTTTTTTTTTTTTTTTTAGAATGGTACCTTATTCTTCATGTACCGGTATTTAATACAATTATTATATCTTAAAAAAAAAGAAGAACAGCATAATAATGTTTTATTTGGTTGCCTTACGCCATTTATATTCCTTGAATGCAATGACTGAATGACAAAATGGTGCTTATTTTAAATGTAAATAGTTTATAAATATATTATAGCAAGCCTGGTTGTTTGTGTGCGGAATGTGTTATTATTGAATAGCTTTAATGATATATTTCTTTTTATTTTTTTTTTATATATATACTTTTTTTTTTACTCTTACAGAATTGTTCTAATCTATTCCATGCTCTCTTGTTTAAGAATTAATCTTGCGACAAATAGGAATTCATCTTTATCATTTATATTGACCTGTTATATAGCTACAATTTAAGGTTACCACACCAAGATAAAATCTAATATTGAATGGTCCATCAACAGTGCAAAAACAAATCCGATCTGTTGAGTAATAGTTCTCCAATTTCACATTTTTATATAAAACAATAGAAAGCTAAATGATGCAAATATTGCCTTGATATAGACCGACTTTTTTTTTTGATAAATCTCTCTCATAAGTAGACAGGATAGGAGAACAGTAATTTGGGTTATTCAATTTGTATTATTATTTTACTTTTAATATTTCCAAACTCGTTATATTGGAGACTATTTGTATTTGTGTTGTATTGAACACTTGGCGTTTCCTATGATGCTGTGATGTTTCAACTGTTATACATTTGTTATTCTTTTTCTTGTTATATTTTTTTATATGAATGTTATAAGAAAACCAAAGGGTATAATAACAACTGAGCTTTAAATATGTTATACATGAACAATATATGTGTGGTCATTGTTACAACTTTTTTTGTTTTTCAAGCGTAACTTTTTGATGGCATGGTTCTAAACTAAGTGCATAATAAAATCAACCTTCTCCCAGAGGCGGTGTGAGAAAAACGTGCGCCAGAGGCAAGGTACTTTATTGGCGCCCTCCTCCCACATTTACCATGAACATAATTAGGCGCCTCTCTATGCGTGACGCCCCACTGAGGTTAGCGCCAGTGGCATCGTGCCACACTTGCCCCCCCCCCCCCTCACTGGGCCTCAGCTTCTCGATATATACAGCACTGTTCAGTGTTAAGTCTCAGAAAAATCAAGAAAACTGCATTTTGGCTTTTAAATTTTTTTCTTCGACCTGTTGTTTGAACTTAACGGCGGAGGAATGCAGTGTACAAATAGATGTATTGATTTTTTATATATATTAATGTTTGTGTTTTACTAAGCCTTTTGCAACAGTATAATTTTGGCTTCAAAATATCCCGCTTGGCAATATTTTCTTGAATTGGACACTTTTTTTTTTGTCGCACAGTAAGCCAAATTAAAATTGTTTTTAACTTTCTGTTGAATGAGAGACATATCTTGTTGGTCTGACAATTTATTCAATTTGAACATTCCACTTCCCAAGAAAGCCATTATTGTTCTATTGTTTACACTTATAAAAGAAAAAAAAAAGCCAATTATTTAAAGCAGAAGTCAACTATTGTGGATTAAAATATGTTCTCATTATTTTAATATGAAACAATAAACATCAAGAAAAAAAAAATACTTACTTTATTATTATTATTATTATTATTTGTGTACTTATTGGACAGACGTGGACGGCGAAATGAAAATCTAAATCGACCGCAGGCGGACTATGGTTATGCCTGCGCTGGATGTGGCAAAATATGTAGGTCAAAGCTGTGACTATGTAGCCACGTGAAATACACCATTCCTCAATCTTGGGACTCAAAGACAAACCTTATTTTTAGTGTTTGAAATGTTACTCCAAATTATAACAATTTACGGAGAATTTACACATTAAGCTACGTACAAGTTTTTAACACTGTTACACTTCAAGTTAAACATAGAGCTTCATATCAAGAGGAGGAACTCAGAGCGTGGCCGTGAGGAACCTGCAACATGACAAGACGGGTGTGACTACATGATCACCTTGTCGTAGAGGGACCTCAAACAGAGGGGTTGGTGAAGAGCCCATTTCTCCTGGCCACGGAATCAAATCCTTTCCCTGGTCACATGGTTCATTAAGGGGACCGGAAGTCTCGAACCATAAAGAACATCTGATTCATATCAAGCGACATACCAGGCCTTTCGTAAAAACATTTTTTTGGGGTCTCAAATGTGTCTCCCTCAACTTTTGTAAGGGCTCTTTGGCGATCTATTTAAGGACGCCTTTGCTGTCAGCTGTTTTTCCCTATAGGGATATTCTTAAATAAAGTGTATCCGGAGTACATAAAATTACGGAAATATTGATAGGCTCTGGTCTTAATCTATTTTTTTCCCCCTTCTTTTGAGAACTGCTAGAATCCAACTTCCTCTTTTGCTTCTCGCACAAAGTATCGTTTAAAAGTAATACGATCATCTACCAGGGATGTCTTTCACACTTCATTACAGCCCGTCCCACGCATTTAAATCTGAATTTTTTTTGGATTTTTTTTTTGTTGTTTTTGAATAGTGATTCTCTCTTTCTCGGTTCACTGGATCCAGGGGGGAGGGGGTAGCTGGGAGTAGATTTCTGCGAAGCCTTTAGGTGCTAACCAAACACAACTCTTCTCAAAAAGGGATTCAAACTCTAGCCCCCTTGTTTCTCCCCTGAGGCTGACATCCCATTTAACTTGACCTGCCCTCTTCCTGCTATGAGAAATGGTGCGTAGTAGACTAAAGGATAATGATTTATTTTTTTTAAGAATGTCGCAACACATGAGACCTTGGTACTTTAACCTCGCCCCGTAACCTGCTCAGGGGAGCGTATGGCTCTTGACAGATTTTAGTGGGGCACCACTAGGAAGTTTGAACGCTGAACGCCGTGGGACACACATCTGAGGCCAAAAGAAAAGCACTTGTAGAAGATAGGCACAAAGGATGTAAAAATGACTAAACCCCAGTGGAACAATGGCTTTGTATGCCTTAGATTTAGAAACTAGGTCGCAACTAGATTACCTTAGTAGAGTTAAGTCTATGGTACAAATTTTAGACATAGTTATAATATTTTCATCTATGAGCAATTTTTTTTCAGTATTTTAAAAAATAATATCAATAGCAATTACACATCACAAAGAATGACAAAATAATCTATGTATAAAATTCTGTTCGTGGCCCAATCATGCAGGACCCCACGATAAAGTCATGGAAAGCTAACTCTTATTTCTACAAGTGGGACTAGAGTTACTTCACGTATTTTCCTAGGCGAAAGAGAGAGCCTGGCTCAGAAAAAAAAGAGGAAAGAGGGGGGGGGGGGGGGAGGGAAACAAGTAATCTTTCTCTTTATACATTCTATATTTAACTACATTCTTGTGTGTATTTCTAACACACGTCAATATCTGGTTGCATTAAAATGGTTGCTTAGTTTTGATTTTGCCCTTTCGTATTTCCCTTCGTTTCCTAACCATGGCCACCGCTTCACATATATTTCGTGGAGTCAACGGGTCTTTCAATGTAGTCGAAATTCCTGCATCAGGTCAATGTTTATTTCTGTCTGTCGCATAATTCTGGGAAGATGCCATTGAAGAAAATTACTCTTGAGCTTCGCAAGATGGCTGTACACTTTGTTTCCGAACATTTGGATAACTATGGCGACGCCCAGTCCGTCGTTCTTACTTACGGAAGCACAGTCATGCACTCTGCTCGACAATACGCTGCCTAGTAAGTACTTCAAGCAAATAGCAGCGTTTGCTACGCCGCGAATCGACTAGATTATTTTATGATGGAAAACATTTTAGTACTATAAGAAATCATTGATTGCACGTTTTAATGTACAAACTTATCGATAACCTTCATAGTTTTTGACTATTTAAAAAAAAAAAAAGAAAGCTATTAATAATAAGCACACAACCGAATCCAATATATGGAATCGTCTTCTATCCCGAAGATAATTGAAGACAACAATGTTTAACATTACTAATCAAACCCTGTTGCATATTGTTACGACACAAGACTCTTCGAAATAATTATACACTCTCAGGTTATGACTCTATAAATACTTTAATATTACAACAAGTTATGTAAATACAAACATTTCATTTCTCTTCCTGTCAATTTCTCCCGGCCTCCCCTTTTAAACATCACTTCCATTCATTACACAAATTCGCACCATTATTCATGCACACCGCGCTGCGCTACGACCGTAACACATATATTAAAGGTAATTTTCGTGAGCCTAGATCAGTGATTCCGCTCTGTTATCAGCAGCAGACGCCTTGGCTGGCTTGGCCACGTTCGTAGAATGCCAGTAGGTCGACTTCCACAGGGCATCCTGTATGGCGATCTAATAGAAGGCATGTATGCAAACGCGACATGAAGCTCTTCAAAATCGACACTAGCAGCTGGGAAGAGGTGGCACTGGACAGATCCACATGGAGAGAGAGCATAAAGGAAGGGTCACGGATTGCAGATGTCATACACTACAGAAGCAGAAAGAAGGGTGAAATGGCAACGGAGCCTGATGATTATATATGCCCAACCTGCGATCGCAGCTGTGTATCAAGGATTGGCCTCTTTAGTCACACAAGAAGTTGCAAAGGGAAAAGATCGTCTCTAGAGTCGTAAAATGACACAGATCAGTGATTCCCAGTGTAGTCTATATAGACCCCCAGGGGTCTACGACGACTTCCAAGGGGTCTACGAAAGTGAAATAGTGAATTGGGGGTCTATGAGATGTGCACGGGGGTCTATGATAAAGAATCTCAATTCAGCATGTCATGACTTTAATTTTGACATAGTTTCATACACACATTTATGATTTGTACCTTAGAAAATCCTTCAAATTTGTATCCTGCTGATTGATTGAAAAATTGTATTTAATTTAATAACGCTATTTAGATAGCGATTTTTTTTTCTAGATGTAACTTAAACAAAAAGAAATGTAGACTGCACAGCATTAAGTATTCAAAATTGGAGTTCATTCCCTTCTATTCAAACAAGCGTGTCGTGCTTATGTGCCAATGTTATGAGACGCTATGAAACTAATTGAGCTTGTGGAGCATTTGAGATGATGCCACCCTGATAAAAAGATAAAAATTGAAAAAGTTTCGAACACACACATTTCAGAATACACCCATTGAGAAAATGACGATTAGTGAGCGATTTACAACATTACAGGAAACGTCACACTATACGCAAATCGTTGATTTTACCCGACGTTGAAGGAATTGTAAAAAATCTTTTACAACAAACTTATATCTGATATCATTAAAAGAATTTTATGGGTGGGTATAGGGGCCAGTGTCTTGTTAGTGCCTTTTGATGAAGAGTGCAATTTTGAAGTCGTGGTCGGCTTTCTCTGGCAACACTCCAAATAGGCGAATTTTCACTGGTCCCAATGTGTATCGTCCTGAAACTATGTTACCAGATTCTACTAAATACGTTTCTGATGTGAACAATTAGAAGTGGTCGTAACGGGATAGTTTATAATAGGTGTTGTCTTTCGTGCATATCGAATGAGAGCTTGTCCATTTCTCGTTTTTACTATTCACTATTCGTTCCTTTATTTCTTCCGTATAGAGTGTGTATTTGTTCTCTCACATTTGGCAAGTGTGTCAGCCTTCTCATTTCCTTCTAGTTTCAACATTGCAGAACAGTTTTCTCGATGTTGATGTTGTTGAGCTTTACAAGGGCAGACAATTTGTTTTGTAAAAAAAAAAAAAAGTTTTAACATGCTTTGGATGTCCCTTCCGATTCTATAGATAATTATCACACCCTAGTCCAAACCTCCCGACAGGAGATGCGAGCGGTCATGGTTTGAGCCCATGACTTTCGTGACCACCAAACGCCAGCCCAGAGCGCATACCTCACAACCTGGCAGTCATACTGAGTTTTTTTCCTTTTGGAAGCATCAGATTTTTTTTTAAGCTTTGGAGGACTGTTCTGGAGTATTTGGATGATTTGCTAGCATGGTAGCTGTTAGCTCCAGTGCTCCCTTCTCTGTGGTTGTCATAGAAATCACCAGTTGCAACAAACTTAATTTCTTATTTTTTTCTCCATTACGTTTTCCATTTCCTTTGTTTGTGGTGGCTTTCTTATCTTCTTATCTTATATAATACAGACGTTACTTCAAAAAAAAAAAAAAGATGATTACGTCCTACGCGTCATGCATTCAGTCATGCATGTTAACCAATGACTTAAATTCTGCCAAGTCACTAGATTTTTCTGGTTAGCTCAGGCAACCCATTCCATGCTCTAATAGCACAAGGGAAGAAGGAGCATTTGTACAAATTTGTCCTAGCATATGGGACGAGGAATGTGCTTTTTGAGGATAATCCATGCAAACTCTGACCCATTGGTTATTAGGGTAATGAATTTGTAGAAAATACTTCACTGAATTCTTGAGCTATGTTGGAATGTAGTCAAAGTTTTCTCTAAACAGCTGACTGAGTCAATCTTGTCTGGTAATGATGTATTTTTTTACTCGATTTATTATGGATCAGGAAAAACTACTCTTTGTGAAAACTATTACAATGATACTTAAGCACATTAATATTTAATGTTTGAAGGACTACTTCATAGAACAATAAATCCCTTTATGAAACAAAATCTCCATAGCAATGGATGGTGAGCTTGCAAACCGTGAAAAACAAAAGGTTTCCAATGTGTTTAGTGATTGTATGCAATACATATTAACTGTTATTTTAATGGGTTTTAATTTTAATTTTGTTAATAAATTTATATAAAAAAGGTTCAACTTACAATATAGCTTTACATTAATTTTTCGCTCTTCTTCACTTATGTTTTAAAAAATGTGTAATTTGAAGTTGATGAATTTTCAAAAATGCAAAATAACTTAAGAAGGGGGTCTACGGAAAACCAGAAAACATCAAAAGGGTCTAGGAGAAAAAAAAGTTTGGGAACCACTGGCCTAGATTATTAAGTCTTAAACTGTAGAAAAACTTGTAGAGGTTTGCGTTTTCAGAATCCAAAATTTACCTTTTTTTTTAGCATTCACAGTCTTGTTAATATTGTTAATATTGTGTTCAACTAAATGCCAATGACTCGCACTGCTTGCCCAATCTGAACATGATGCCCACATTCAGTTAACGAATTAGCCTACGCTGCTGACTCTTTTGATTTAACAAGAAAAACAAATAAAAAAAACTTAATTAAAAACAAACAAACAAAACAGTTTATGTTGCGTGAAATTGTATCAATTAGTTTGGATCAGTCATGTGATTAAATTTTGTAATAAATCTAGGTTAACAACAATAAATCTGTGCAATTAGAACTATTTTTACCAATTGTTTTTGTTTAGCGCTATTTCATGCTTTTAGCTTCCTCACTTCGCTTTGATCCTATCACTAGTCTCTCGGTGAATGTTTATTGATCGCTTTTTAAATGCTTAAAAAATAAAAAAAAAAAGTTTAACGATTTGAATTCGAACTAAGGGCGCAAGCCTTTTCAAGGGAATTAATTTAACCAATATGACCACATCTCTCAAGTATGGTTTACTTCCCTTGTTCTATACCGAACAAACTAATTAATTACCAATATTTCATTAATATTTTCTTCTTGGTTTTTGTTTTGTCAGCTGCTAGAAATAATTGTGCGAAATTTCAACTTGATCTAAGATTGGACGTTGTTAAGGCAAGTGGTGCTTTTGTACGCTTCCAATCCAACTTGTGGCAGATTAAATTGCTCCGACTGCCAGTGTCCCTTATGGGTAGATGGGTGCTCCTCAGAAAGCAACTAAAGACTTCTTAAAGGCTTTCACTAAAGACGCCTGCGATTACTCATGGACATGCGATTGCTAGACAGCAATTACAGTTAGCAATGTTTTTGCGAACGCTGGTATGGACAGTATAGAGGGACTGCTTGTTGTCCAACAGTTACGTTGGGCAGGACACGTTTCCAAAAAGCAATCTATTTAGGTGAGCTGAAAGGTGAGCTTAACAGAGATGCCCCAGGGAAATGCTTTAAAGACCGAATCAGAAACCCCATTAGTAACGACCCAGGCTGAGAATTACTCCCTTAGAGCACGGAATAGGAAGCGGGCAGTGAGATGTAAGGTCGCCTTGTTCCCGTACAAGGGCAGACCTTTTGCCGCACATGGACCAGTATTCTCTCTCATTTCCTTGTCCCAAACGTCCATCATGCAGAGCTCGGCATTCATAGAGAATATGCTCTATTGTCTCGTTGTCGTCGACGCAGTGGCAGCACCATATATCGTAGTTCTCCTTCCACCATCTAAAGTACACGCCTATTGGACAGTGCCCAACTCGGAACTGGGCAAGGACTGCCTGTTCCGCAAGGCAGAGCTCCCACCATTCGTCCTTTCGGTCTGGTCTACTTTAAAGACCAACTTAGGCGCCCAACTTGCCTGAGCTGACATAGAAGAGAGCACCTGGTGGCATGCGGCTTCAGAACGAGACGGGATTCAGATTTGAGACCAAACGAGAATCCACTTCCGGGAAAGACGTAGACGAGAACCTAAGTCGATCACTGGTGGACGACGGATATGTCAACGTTGCATGAGGCAAAATATGTAGTTCGCAGCTGGGACTGCGTTGCCAAAATGAAATACTGGACTCCTAATTACTTTGTAGTCTCAAAGACAAGGTTTATCGTTAAACAACATATACAAAACGTTTAGGTTAGAAAGTATATATTATGTATTATATATTATGATGGCTGCCTGGTCGTGCGGTTTGCACGCTGGACTGTCGTTCAGAATTATCGATGGTCCCGAGTTCAAACCCTGCCCGCTCCCATACCCGTCGTCCTGCGGGAGGTTTGGACTAGGAAGTAATTATCTTCAACTCTGAAGGAACATCCGAAACATGTAAAACAAACATTTTATGTATCAAATGTATTAGTTAATGGACCTCATTCACCAATCGTAAATAAACAACATTTAGCCACGTGATCATTTTTATAAAACAATGACAAAAAACTGTCACGTGACAGCCTGTGTATATTACGTAATTTGTATAGAAGAGATAGAAAACCACGTGGCTAAATGTTGTTTGTTTACGATTGGTGAATGAGGTCCATTTGTAATTTGTTAAATCAGTTTTTGTTGTGTTTTGAGGTAAAAGTGAAGGTCTTTAAACATCGTGTACAGTCTATTGGTCGAATTTGTCTTATTTGTTTTCTATCCCTCCCAACTGCAAAATCCCCCCCCCCTCCTTTTTGCTGCACTCATGTTCTACAGTTTAGCAAATGTCATTTAAAAACTTTGATTATCAATAGTTCAGTATTTTGTACACCGCATTAATGAAAAAAAAAAGGTTGTTTTCAACATATCAGTGGCGTGATGGCTGAGTGGTTCAACGCTTTGCTTTCGAGGCGAGAAGTCTTAAGTTCAAATCTTGTTGAAAACTGGGCTTTTGAATTTTCGGGATTTTTAGGGCGCCCCTAAGTCCACAAAACTTTAATAGGCACCTGACATTAATAGGAGAAAAAATGAATGCGGTTGGTCGTTGTGCTGACCATATGACAGCCTTACATCGACCAATATAAATAGAAAGGTCTGAAAGGAGTGCTTTTATATAAGATATCAAATTCTATTCCCAAATTGCATACCAAGTCACAAATAAAACGAAATTCTCTAAACCAAAAGTCACTCAAGTTAAAACACATAAATTTCAATATTTCCGGATTGATCTCGATCAAACAAACCACAACATATCATCTCGTAATTGATTTCGCTCTGACTCAAGAAGACAGAAGATGCTTCAGCCATACGAGTACCAGGACGAACAAGGAAACGCAGCAGACGTTGATTTTGAGGAGGGGCGCCACGTGAAAGTGGCAGTGTCCTCAAAGGGCGTGTGCGTCTCTCAGCTGTCAGAGAGCAGGCAGAAAAGGGAACAATTTGAGCAGTCGCTGAACAAAGTGATCAATGGTAGGTGTTCAAGATCGATATTTAGATTCTAGATCGATCACTATCGTTTTTTGGATATTGAACATGTGAAAAAAAATATTTTAAAAAAAGGTTATATTGGGTGAAATTGAAATTCAATCATGTTATTTGTTTCCGAAATACATGTAAACTAACAGTAATACTTTTGCTAGATTGGAAACATTTTAATTTTATTTTGGTTTAGTATATTAAGTCTCAGTGCGCTAAAGGCCGAATATGTAAATAAAGGCTTATCTACCATTAGCTTACTACGTTTTATATGTAAAACAAAATGAACTAATAATGATTAATTGATTAATTATATTTTATGATTAATTGATGAACTACATTTTAAAATTTATTCCTGTGTCGTCTTCGACATTGAATAACTGCAAAGTTTCATCTTGATCGGGGAATGGAAAGTGGGGAAAATAGCGTGCAGAAGATTCCACCTCAGACGAACAGAGTGATTCTATATAAGCTTTTCTCTAAAATGATGCAAAATGACATTATTATTATTATAGCTACTATATAGCGCTACTTTCATGCTTATAGTATGCTCAGAGAGTTTTCGGTCCAATCTCATTTGTGGACCAGTGGGGGGGGGGAGGGGAGGGGGTATCTAGGAGTTGGTTTTCCGTGCTGCCTTTAGGCGCTCAGTAAACACTACACTGCCCGAGTCGGGTGTCGAACCTCGAGCCCCCTTCTAGATATCCAAGCCAAGCCAAGTTCAAGCCTCTCGACCACGCTTCCCACATTGTTCTTTATAAGTCCCTACATGCGTGTCACGGACAGCATCGTTGCTTAAAATCGTGCAGTCAAACGGAACAAAGTCACTGTTGCTTAGACATATACACGGATCTGAAGTTTGGAGGATCAGGGCAGCAGGATGTGGTCCGCGGGGCAAAGTTTGGACATCCCTGCCCTACATTGACAAATACGCGCCACTAGCCTGTATACTAAATCAATCAATATTACGACCTTACCTACTGGTACTTGCATTGTTCCGTAAAAGATCTTAGACAAATTTCATACATTTCGAAGGGATGCACTTAGAAGTGGTTTTAAGTAAATGTTTCTACGACTCCCCAATCGTATCACACACTATGTAAAGACAAGCAAGAATTCCAAACACCAATGTGCCTGATCACAAAGACTGCCTCATGCCGAGCTCAATTAAGTCGTGAGCCTACATTTGGTTTGTTAACAGCGTTCCATACATTAGATTATTATTATTATTGACTTAGCAAATGATAAAGATGTCACTTTCTATTTGAATGAATACAGCATAATATAACAAGATAAGATATATATATATATATATATATATATATATATATATATATATATATATATATAGAGAGAGAGAGAGAGAGAGAGAGAGAGACAGACAGACAGACAGACAGACAGACAGATAGACAGACAGACAGACAGACAGACAGATAGATAGATAGATAGATAGATAGATAGATAGATAGATAGATAGACAGACAGACAGACAGACAGACAGACAGGCAGACAGACAGACAGACAGACAGACAGACAGACAGACA
This sequence comes from Biomphalaria glabrata, assembly GCF_947242115.1. NCBI lineage: Eukaryota > Metazoa > Mollusca > Gastropoda > Planorbidae > Biomphalaria > Biomphalaria glabrata. The sequence goes on from NC_074724.1 coordinate 31,654,544, forward strand.
GACAGACAGATAGATAGATAGATAGATAGACAGACAGACAGACAGACAGACAGACAGACAGACAGATAGATAGATAGATAGATAGATAGATAGATAGATAGATAGATAGATAGATAGATAGAGATAGATAAGTTTAAGTCTGACGTTTGCTTCCCTACGCTACCCTGGGGCTGGGGGTGGGGGTTCACATAAATAATCAATCAAATAATCAATCAAGTCTAACTTCTTATAACTTATCTTAGACCTAGACCATTTCTTATTCTAATATTATTCCTAATTAATCTTCTAATAACTTTAATGAGAACTTGTAATGGCAACCACTGATTAAAGCTGGTATCGTTAAAACACTTGTGTGATTGTAAAGCACTGGTGTCTTTTAAACTCTGGTGTCCTTCTGATGACCTGATTCTTTATGAGCGTTTTCAAGGACTTCAAATGGCCAGGTAACCACATACTTATACTTTGGTTTATATTGGTATACAGTCCACTGCCTGCCTTTTGTCACACAGGTAACCTGTTACCCTTGACTACCAAGCAAGCCTTGCAACAGCATAAGAAGCTGCAACATTACCGTGACCTTGTTGCCAAGACAACGACCTATGACCTTCCAGTAAGTGAGCAGACGTGGGAGAAGACTTTAAAAGGTAGAGAGAAAAGAAACGGAACAAGATCAAATACAATGTATAGCATGTGACCTCTGCAGGGATTTGGGAATAGTCGTATTTTTTAAAAATCGTTGTATAGGTATACACAACAGCTGGTCTTCTTCGTCATAATTGTCTTAATTCTTTAATAAGAGATGAATATAAGACTCGTGAAACTCTAGACCTATGGAAACTTACCTTCACTTACCTGTTTGAACGAATATCTGTCTGGGAAAATTCCAACCAGATTTAAATTATGGCATCCCTATTATTAAAACTCCCCTATTATTCTTATCTGTACCACACTAGCCGTGAAGGTGTCCGGCATAAAAAATTCGGCCTCCTGAGGATAGGATACCTATTATTGTTATTGTTGTTTTTGTTTTAGATGTTAATATAAACATGTATATCATTTCATCAAGTTTTCTCAGACCTACTAAGTGTCTTCTTTGCTTTATTTCTTTATACCAACAGAACACGAAAAGACTCGGATTCGAGTCCCAGTGAACTCTGAGATTTTGAATTAAGGGATTCTTAGAACGCCCTTAGTCTAAGCAACTCTAATTCGTACATTAATTGGGATCGTAAAGCCGGTTGGTCATTGTGCTGATTAATTGGGATCGTAAAGCCGGTTGGTCATTGTGCTGATTAATTGGGATCGTAAAGCCGGTTGGTCATTGTGCTGATTAATTGGGATCGTAAAGCCGGTTGGTCATTGTGCTGATTAATTGGGATCGTAAAGCCGGTTGGTCATTGTGCTGATTAATTGGGATTGTAAAGCCGGTTGGTCATTGTGCTGATTAATTGGGATAGTAAAGCCGGTTGGTCATTGTGCTGATTAATTGGGATAGTAAAGCAGGTTGGTCATTGTGCTGATTAATTGGGATAGTAAGGCCGGTTGGTCATTGTGCTGATTAATTGGGATAGTAAAGCAGGTTGGTCATTGCGCTGATTAATTGGGATAGTAAGACCGGTTGGTCATTGTGCTGGCTACCTAAAAGCCTCGTTAACCAAATGCCGAAGAAACAAATTTACTTGACGTTATCTGTCTTATGGATCGAAAGTTGTAAAATAGGAATATGCTCTTCATTTCTCTATACAAACAGAAACAAGGCAAGCCTTTAAAACGTGTAGAAAGGCTGAGCTCTGCTGGTATGCGCCCAGAGTTTTGGTACCCTCCCATCAACAAGACATCGTAGGAGCACCTTCATCGCAAACACAGAACACGGAGACGGCCGAGTCAGCTTCGGAGCACCAGGTTAGGGAATCCCTCTCGTCACGAAGGCCCCGAGCACCGAATGGTCAGCAGCCCTACAGCGTCGGCAGAAGCAGGTAAGTGTTCAGAAGGAAAAGCATTTCGGCTCCCCCCTCCTCCCCCCCCCCAACCACACACACCCAAAAACAAACCAAAAATTTTTTAGTAGCTACGCCACTGATTTTAACTTCAAGACTTTACGTAACATTCGGCAGGTACGATCCCTTCAAACATTCGACATGGTCATTCCAGGAGAGGAAATGTTTTTTTACTTCCGGATTTATACCGCCCCATCAAAGAATCGACCTGCCGACTCCCCTGGAGCGCTCGGTTGAGATAGAGTCTTTAGTCACTATCGCCTCTGAAGAAAGTGTAGAGGAGGCTGTGATATTCAGCTAGAGATTTCATCGCCCACGTGAGCAACGACTAATTTAACTCTTTCTCTCCGTAATTGTTTTCCTCGTATTAGTATTAGTATTATTATTATTCATTTGGCTCATTTGTTGTCATTTTATGATTAAAATTCAATAACATTTTTGCTTGTTGTCATAAAATGTTATACGTGGTATTGAATTATAGGAGAATACAAACTCTTATTACAAAACACATATTAAAGTTTATAAATCGAAAACCAAATTTAGTTTAATGTGGGTCAAATCAACGTTAACATCGTCAATTAGGAGAGAAGGAGTTAACAGAAAAATTGAAACAGCTGTCAGAGCATCGAACACAGAATGAAAAAAAAAAAAGAAAAGGAAATCTTAAAATGTAAAAATACGTTGTTTTTTTTTTACTTTTTGTGTGGTTTTGTGTGTTTGTGTGAAAGTTTGAGTGTGTTTGAGTTTCACCCCGACACCCAACCGCAAACATAAAAAAAATCTATGCAAATTTTATGTGATTTGTTCGTCAATATGCCCTTAAAACTAAAAGTGCTAGGCTAATCCGACTCCGTAAAATGCCCAAAAGAAGTACAACTTTGCAGGTTTTATAATTTCGTAAGATCGGATTTTTAAATACGTTTTACAAGACTTGTATCAAGTCACTCTGTCTTTCTGTCTGTCTGATAAAAAGTTAGAATTAAAAAAAGACATCAATCTTAGTCACTACAGAGAGTTAAAACAAGTCTACGGCGTTTTGCGTCTCGAGAAGCGCTCTTTTCACTTTACAACTTCTAACGTGACCAATCCTAAATAGACTACTGCGGTTACTGGTTGGGCATCTATTATTACCATGTTCTGCAGCACTTTTACACTTTTTTTTTCTCTCTATTTCTGGTATGTACGCCAATCCATGACCTTTTCTTTCTGTTTGCTCTCCAAGTGAATCTATCCAGTGCTTTTGTATTCCCCACAGTTAGTGTTGATTGTAATATGATTGTATACTTCAGTATATCTTAAAAGTGGGCGACCCTTGTCTCTCCTACCTTATATTAGATCATTATACAAGGTCTAGTGTAATTCCAGAGTGTCTTTTGGAATTCAAACTTACATGAGAGCACAAGTAAGTCAATGATAGTTAGTACATCGCTCACTTTATTCTCTTTTTAAAAATCGCATTCTCGAAAACAAAATATCAAGAAAAATAAATTCAATAATGAACACATTTAATTAAAAAAAAGGTTCAATATTTTAGAACAATGGATAAAATAATAATCAATACATTAAAAAATATGAATTTAAACATATCACAAAATTTGGGCTAATATATACAACCTTTGAACTTTTCCTGAATGATACATCTCCTGACTATGTTAAAGAAAATAGACGCTTCTAGAACTATCAATATATATTTATATACATGTGTTGGACAAGATAATTTAAAAAGGGTTTGTACACTGGAAATCTTGTTTTATGAAAGAGTCGTTACTGAGTCCTAAATGGGGATAATACAAACTCTGAAACACGTTCTCGATTGGGCCTTGGAATATTGGTGTCAAGAATAAGCTTTACAGAATTTCGTGAGAATGGGTGGGGCATAGGATTGGAGAGTTTGGAAGACAAGTCCACCTTAATAAAATTCTTTTAAAGTGGGCCTACAGCAAAAGCTAAAATCTTTTAAAGTGGGCCTACAGTAAAAGCTAAATCTTCAAAATGGGGCCTACAGTAAAAGCTAAAATCTTTTAAAGTGGGCCTTTAGTAAAAGCTAAAATCTTTTAAAGTGGGCCTACAGTAAAAGCTAAAATCTTTTAAGGTTAGCCTACATTAAAAGCTAAAATCATGTAAAGTGGGCCAACAGTAAAAGCTAAAATCTTTTAAAGGTGGCATACAATTAAAGCTAAACATTTTTAAAGTGGGCCTACAAGTCGAAGCCGAAATCAAGCTGTAGGCTGAACATCATTTAGATCTAATCTTTTTAGCAGTTGTTGATTCCATGCCCTTTGAAGTATTTTTCCTCTTCAGTTCTATATGTCAGTGTTTTGTGAGACAAATTTCCCTCGTAGAGTAGGTTAAGAAATATTACTATATGAATTATAAGTCAAACACGATAGCCTATTATAGAGGTTGATGGCCGCATACCACAGACGTGCGATATGAGCTCGGAACTGTCGTCACACTGGTCCTTGGTTCGAAACCCCCAGCCCACCGACACCCATTGCTCTTCTGCAAGAAGTTTGGGCTAGGATGTAATCATCTTCCTTTATGGAGGAAATACATAGGCTTGTGTTTTACTCAAGTAATACTGAGGTGGCAAGGTGTCTGAGTGGTAAAGCGCTTTGCTTCCGAACCGGGTCCGGGGTTCGAAGCCTGGTGAAGACTAAGATTTTGGGCTTCGGGCGCCTTTGAGTCCACCCAGCTCTAATGGAGAACCTGACATTAGTTGGGGAAACATAAAGACTGATGGTTGTTGGGCTGGCCACATGATACCCTCGTTAACCATAGGCCACGTAAACAGATGACCTTTAGATCTTCTGCCAAATACATCACAAGGCCTGACAATGTCTGGCAGAAAAAAAGAGCACCAGAGAGAAAGACCAAGTCAACAGCTTAAGCTTCAGCTGGAATAACCTACCCAGAGTGCAGACAAAACATTCTCGGCTTACATAGGTCTCACCATCCACAAGAGGAGACACAAAACCCCCAGTGCTAAGCCTTCGTCCCCAGGAATGACGAATGTGGTCCCCATCAAACCACGATGATCATTATTATAATAATTATTATTCCTACTGAGCCAATCGAAATATAGTTTAACATATTATATGTATTAATAAGTATACAAAAATAACGCGATAATGGTATTTAGATTTTCCATCATTGTGCATGAGTTACGCATGCACACATGCACCAAAAAAAAAATAATATTAAAATAAAGCTGTTTAGACATATTACAAATATATGTCTACATAAAGTAATTTCAATTACATGCTTGGACAGTAAAACTCGTGTAATGATAATATCAAGCGTAATGTTTTAAAGCGAGGGAAAACATACAAAGATTATGAGTGTATACTTAAAAAAGAAGAAGCGGAGGGGTGGGGGCTTAAAAAAGAAGTAGGTCTATAAAGAGTTTTATAGCCTGCAACTTATTAAATTAAATCAGTTAATTTAAAAACAACAACTAAGTGTAAAGAAAAGATCCAGAATTAAACGAAATAATTTTGTACAACAGAAAATATCTTTTAAAAAATTAAACCATAGACAAATCAAACAATCGAATAACAAGTTACAATATCGAACACACAGTGGATAATTATAATCTTTATATTAATTAACAATATCAAATGTACAAATTAAAATATAGTCAAAGACTAATTGGTTATAATGAAAGATAAGAGGCAAGATGCATTTTAGACAAAATATTGTCATAAAAAAAAATCCCAGAGATCGTCTCTGCACGAGACATCAGACACAGACATTGAAATTTCAGTTTGAAAAACTTGTTTTGATTAGGCCTATAACTTTCGAGGGGAACAAAAAGACAAAATACAACTTACAGTTCATCTAACACTTTTCTACCTGCAAAACTGAATGTAAAGTAACATAACTTAATAATGTTTATCTCCCACCAGGGCCGGTCTTAGGGACAGGCAAATTAGGCAGCCGCCTAGGGCCTCCTGCTGGTGGGGGCCTAGCACAGAAGTGAAAACATTTTTTTTAAGATTAGAAATCTATGCCCAATGTATTGTTGGACTCCACTTGATCTAAAATAAATTGAGAACCTTTGCTTTGCTGTTAAATTTTATTTTTCTATTTCATTTGGGCCACCAAATTCAATTCACCTAGGGTCACCAATTATCTAGGGCCGGCCCTGCTCTCACCAAATTCAATTCACCTAGGGTCTCCAATCATCTAAGGCAAGTCCTGCTTCCACAGCAAGAAAAATCTAAATAAAATGAAAAAAAAAAAAAAAAGAGATCAAACTCTTCTGATGTGTTTCTAATTCACTTGCTATTTGTAATAGGGTTTAAATGTCAGGGATCAAAGGTCAGGTTCAAAGGTCGATTCTCATTGTCTTCTGTTTCCTTCATCTTTGGTACTTCTCTTTCTCCCCATGCGGTTCTCGGGTGGAACCACTGGCAAGTCCGGCTGGTCAAGGTACGAGTAGGTTGGACTGTTAGCTTCAGCTGCTGTGACGTACTCTTCGTCGACTTCCTGGATGGCAGACTCTTTGAACTCGGAATACTTGTTCTCTCTGTAAAGTATTAAGACATGGAGTTAACGGAGGGGGATGTTGTGGACGGGCGTTGACTTGTAGCGCCGAACTGCTGGTAGACAACTAAACCGCTGTAGGTGTACTGCTTCTTAACTTATACAAAGTGAAATAACTTAAGTAACATCCTGTTGACCTAAACTAAATAGAGCTTTTATTACTATATAAACAAATTCAAATTGAATAAAATGTAATGGACAGTAATATTTAAAGTAATAATAGTGGGTGAGCCGCGGTGGCTGAGTGGTTAAGCGCTAGGCTTCCGAAACTGGGGTCTTGGGTTCGAATCGCGGTGAAGACTGGGATCTTTAATATCAGGATTTTTAGGGCGCCCCTGAGTCCACCCAACTCTAACAAAGAGTTCTATCCGAAGTAATAATAGTGGGTGAGCCGCGGTGGCTGAGTGGCTAAGCGCTAGGCTTCCGAAACTAAATCCTTCAGAAATCCTTCAGAAAGCCTTAGAATTAGTTGAAATCCACCCTTTTGACCCGAAATACAGTTTTTGATTTACCCTTTAGAAGTAAGCCAGACACACAGTACACTTCTACAAAACAATGCTAGTAATAATAATACAAAATAAAAAGTTTACAACTATTAAAGAGGAAACAGTGGTGTAGCAAAGGTATTGCGGGAGGTGCGGCCGCACCAGGCAACGTTTTGTATAACTATCTTGAATCTGAGATACCGATTTATTAATTTGTGCGTAAAAATTCCATGCCTCACAATCCAGTCTTGAGAATTTTTACTATGCAGAGTTCGTAAAGAAAAATGCTAAACACAAAATAAATTTACAGGTTTGACTTGTGGTAAATACAATATATCGAATAGTCCATGTGATTTGTTGACATTACAGTAATATGAAAAGTAGTTTAATCTCAAAATAACTTTTTTTAGGAAAAAAAAAAAACAATGTTATTTACAATTCCTCATACTGGCTTGCAAGCTCTTCAAGGGTTCAGAAATTCAAAAATTGGAAAGTGACCGGAAACTGCTTAACTGGACGAACACTGAAAACTCTGGTTTGTCGGTATACAGTTTGTAAAAAACTAAAATCATCTTAAAATTAAATTTGGCTTACGTCTTTTCAATTTGCACACGGCTTTAGCGGGAATTCCCCGCACTCGACTCAAATGTTTCTTTGTATTCAGTAACAGAATTTAAAAAAAAAACGAAAGTAAGTCTTATGTAAAAAATTCTAAGCTGGACTGTAAATATAAGAACTCGACTGTGCAAAGCTCATTGGAAAGACTCCATGAAATAGTAAAAAATGACATGAAGTAAATAGAATGAGAAATTAAAGACTAACATCCGCTTCATACTGGGGGAATTGATTTTTTCAAAAGGCAACTTTTTTATATTTATAATTTTTTTTACACGCAAAATAACATTGAAGGTGATGTTTTTTAAGGAACAGTAGCCTCCCTTTGTGCGATTTTCCCTATGGAGTGTTTGCGTTTTCCCTTTGCAACTTCTTGTGTGACCAAAAAGGCCAATCATTGATAAACAGCAGCGGTCACAGGTTGGGTATATGAAATCACCAGGCGCCGTTGCATTTTCACCCTTCTTTCTACTAGTGTTGTGTATGGCATCTGCAATCCGAGCACCTTTCTTTACGCTCGTTCTCCACGTGGATCTATCCAGTGCAACTTTTTCCCAGCTGCTAGTGTCGATTTTGAAGAACTTCAAGTCGCGTTTGCTTACATCAGTATACCGTAAAAGTGGACGACCAGCAGTTGTCTAACCAGATGTAGCCAGCCCTGAGAAGCTTTGTTAAAGAGATGCCTTCACTCAACAATACAACACAGACGTCGTGCCGGTCTTACCTGATGCTGACGTTGTCCCCCCCGCCGATGTCCAGATCTGAGACATCGCTGTCGTCATCGCTAAGACTAGATCCTCTTCTGCCGTAGTCAAGCATCATGCGCCTCATGCTGACTGCACTAGGGACGTTTGGTAAAGACTTGATTTCTTCTATAGCCGACAATATTGGTGGCCTGAGGGTTAAAGATATATATTGGGGGTCAGAGGGCAAAACAAAATAATAGTGATCTTTGGGTTAAAAATAATAATCATGGTCTGAACGTTAACTGTTTCTCTCCGTAATTATTTACCACAGTCTGGTGGAATCAACGTTGGTATCGTCAGTTAGGAGAGAAAGAGTTAAAGTGATGATAGCAGTGATCTGAGAGTACAAACACAGAATCGGGGTCTCTGAAAAGAGGATTGGCAGTGTGAGAGTTAAAGACTATATTGGTGATCTGATGGCATGGTTAGTAGTGATGTTATGTGGCAGTGGTTCACAAACTTTTAGTTTTGGCTTGCCCCAAACCAAAAAATATATATTCGTTCCCACCATTGCCAGCTAGGGGGCCTAAGAAGCTCTCGTATCTTGCCTCGACTTAGCAGCATACCCGTGGCAGAACCTCGCCTACCCCAAAGTTTGACTAAACTCTGGTGTACTATTTGAAGGCGATAGCTCCGAATTTAAATTGGGATGATTACATGAATAATTGATATGCAGTTGCATTACATACATTCATATGGAACTTAACCAAATGTTTTAAAATAGTGTACCTATCTATTGATAACAAACTTTTATTTCGGTATAAATATATATAGATAGATCATGCTTTTTATTTCTCGTCTGTCTCCATCTATTTCTTTTACCTATCATCTGTTCTCTAAAACTTGTAATACAGATTCCAACTCCTGTAAAACTGATCCCAACTCCTGTAATACAGATCCCAACTCCGGAAAAACAGATCGCAACTCCTGTAATACAGATCCCAACTCATGTAAAACTGATCCCAACTCCGGTAATACAGATCGCAACTCCTGTAAAACAGATCGCAACTCCTGTAATACAGATCCCAACTCCTTTAAAACTGATCCCAACTCACGTAATACAGATCCCAACTCACGTAAAACAGATCCCAACTCATGTAAAACAGATCCCAGCTCCTGTAAAACAGACCCAACTCCTGCAAAACAGATCCCAGCTACTGTAAAACAGATCCCAACTCCTGTAAAACAGATCCCAGCTCCTGTAAAACAGGTATCCATAACTATTAACCAATCTCAATCACTTCCAGGAAACGACTACTACACTACTCATTTGTCGCCTTAACCATAGACCCCTGAAAGTTGTTATTCCACCCTCTCCCTATATGGTAGTCAACAAATTTCCCTATGAATGAAATAACAAAAAAAAAATATATATAATAATTTGACCAACGGACAACTTAGAAACGGAAAGATGAAGAGAGGACAACTCTTACCTCGAAATTTTCTCCGAAGAATAAGATATAATTGTATGAGTGCTTTCCCCTGATTTGATGAATGCCTCTGACTCGACGTCACTTTCTCTCCCCAAACTTTGCTTTGACTTGCTGCTGAAGTATAAATGCAAAGTAGCAATACCAAAACTATTAACTAGATTTGCTTGGACTAATTAAGCTATCTATACTTGCCGTATCCACATCAAACAAGAACTCTATAATCTACATTCAACAAAGCTTACATTAAGTATATCAATTAGCTTGGATCAGTCACGTAGGCCTAATTACATTTTCTTAGACGAAGACAAAGAATAAAAATCTGTGCCATTAGAAATATTTTTACCAATTGTTTTTGTTTAGCGCTTATTTCATGCTTTTAGTTTTCTCAATGCACTACGATCCTATCACTTGCCTGGACCAGTTGAGTTAGGAAGGGGGGAGGGAGGAAGAGGGTATCTGGGAATGTGAACGCTTTTGAAAAGTATAAAAATAAGTTGTGCGAATTGAATTCGAACGCGAGGTCTGAATTCTCCTCAATGGGATTAAATCAACCAATACCATGTAGAGACGCACTCTAGGCGACTGCAAATGAATGCATACTTGTGACGACATATAATCCAAAGCCAGACTGTAGTTTAGATAGATTAAACAAACAGTTGAGTCTAGGGCAGTCTAGGCTTTTTAATAGAGGTAACAATGTTCATGGGTAGTGACTGAGACTAGACTGTCACTAGACTACTCCCGTTATGAATTAAACAGCTATACTGCATACGCCTGTTGGTTGTTCACTCTATTTTTGGATTTGTATTATTCGTCTGCATGTCTGTAATCATGAACTCGCTAGTAATTTAACGCGTACAGAAACACGCAACCTATTTGCTGAACAGTACAATTTATACAGACGCAGATTAGACATTCATCTCTACAACCACCACATTTGTCAAGTACACATTCTTTTATCATGTTCTGTATCTAACAAAGTAATTGATTACAAATCGTTAATTAACATTTTTATTATTGATTTTGTTTTATAGGCTCAAGAAATAATTGTGCAAAGCTTCAGCTTACTCCCAAAATGGTTGTGGGAGAATTTACGTTTAAAACGTTTTTACCAGACTGAAAGAGTGAGCTGATATAAGCTTTCTTATTTCTGGTTTGTACAGGAAGCAAGAGTAGATCCTTTTTTTTCTTCTAATGCAATTCATAAGTTCTGTAATCGCGTTGTTTATCATTTCATTAAATGTTGTTCTTAAATTGTGTATAAATCGTCTCTAGTAATTAAAAATTAATCAACATACTTTTTAAAAGACATTTAGAACTGAGAGGTCTAAGGTTAGAATCTGGGTGAAGGCTGGGATTCTGAATTTTGGGATTTTTAGGACGCTATTGAATCCGCCCCTGATGCGCTCCCTGGTCATGGCCTTATTTCTATATGCTTGTGAGTCTTGGACGCTGACTGCAGAGCTAGAGAGGAGGATCCTAACAATGGAATAAAGATGCTACAGAAGAATCCTAGGCATCACGTTCAAAGACCGCATCACAAACCAAGAGATTAGAGACAGGGTTACCGCAGCGATCGGACCCCCATGATGACCTGCTAACTACTGTAAAAAAAACGCAAGCTTAAAATCTATGGCCATATTACAAGATCTTCGGGTCTCGCAAAGACCTTCCTTCAGGGAACAGTACCAGGAAAAAAGAAGAAGAGGCAGACAGAGAAAGCGATGGGAGGACTACATTAAAGAATGGACGGGCCTGCCATTGAAAGAGGTTCTAAACAGGGCAAAGGACAGTGAGGAATGGAAAAAGACGGTCGACAAGTCTTGCTTGGTGCCCCAACGGTTCAACAGACTAAGGGATAGGTAATAGGTAAGGAGTCCGCCCAACTCTAGTGAGTATCTGACATTAATTGGGTAAAGTAAAAGCGGTCGGTCGTTGTGCTGGCCATATGACACCAAACTGGCCACATGACACCAAACTGGCCATATGACACCAAACTGGCCATATGATACCAAACTGGCCATATGACACCAAACTGGCCACATGACACCAAACTGGCCATATGACACCAAACTGGCCAGATGACACCAAACTGGCCATATGACACCAAACTGGCCATATGACACCAAACTGGCCACATGACACCAAACTGGCCACATGACACCAAATTGGACATATGACACCAAACTGGCCATATGACACCAAACTGGCCATATGACACCAAACTGGCCACTTGACACCAAACTGGCCATATGACACCAAACTGGCCACATGACACTAAACTGGCCATATGACACCAAACAGGCCATATGACACCACACTGGCCATATGACACCAAACTGGCCACATGACACCAAACTGGCCATATGACACCAAACTGGCCATATGACATCAAACTGGCCATATGACACCAAACTGGCCACATGACACCAAACTGGCCATATGACGCCAAACTGGCCATATGACACCATCGTCCGTAGAAACAGAATAACCTTACATCATCCACCCAATAAATCGTAAGTTCTCAGCGGTGTACTGTCTTGTTTGCTAGCTTACAATTACATTATCAAATCGTGACTACAAAGATGTAACACAAACCTCATTAGTCTGGGCGACAACATGGGCGATGTTCGCTTGGGTTTATTCCTGTTGAACAAATTAATCTGCATGGGCAGACTCATTTTTCTTTTCCTTTGCATTTTTGTGAACTCTGCTTCCTTTACGTGTCGTAACTGGGAATATAAACAACAGACAGACAAAAGAACATGTAGACAACAAACACTTTAGGACAGAAATGGTGATAAGTTAGGTAGCAATAATACAGAGAAGAAAAAAAAAACGTAATCTTCAAATACATAAACCAAATCTAATAATATAATCAAGAAAGACACAAGGATAAAGTCATATTTCTTATTCCATATAAAAAGTAAAGTAAAGTTCCCCTTTCAGACATTGTGGTCTATAAGGCAGATGATGTAAAGGTCATATGTTTATGTGGCCTAAGGTTAACGAGGGTGTCATGTGGCCAGCACAACGACCAACCGTCTTTACTTTTCCCCAACTAATGTCAGGTGCCCATTAGAGCTGGGTGGACTCAGAGGCGCCCAAAGATTCCGAAATTACAAATCGCAGTCTTCACCAGGATTCGAACCCAGGACCCTCGGTTCGGAAGCCAAGCGCTTTAACCCTCAGCCACCGCGCCTCTTCCTTATTCCATATGCTAGGACAAAATTATACCAATTCCTTTTCACCAATTCCTTTTCTTCCCTAGTGTCTTGAGAGCATGTAACGGGTTGCCTGAATCAGTCAGGGAAACCAAGGTCTTGGCAGAGTTTAAGCCTCTCATTATTATGTTCAATAAAATAATTAGAAAGACACATGGATAAAGGCAGATTTCTTATTCCATATGCTAGGACAAGTTTATACCAATCCCCTTTCTTCCCTAGTGTCTTTATATTATATTCTGTTAATAAGGAACGTCTGTCATTTATAAGATAAGACACAGGCATGGTGTTATGTGGCCAGTCACCTTAGATATTTACACTAGTGTTCACTATAAAAGTTATTAGAAAACAAATAATTAGTATGAACTAGTTAACAACTCTGCTTTTACATTCATATTGTCAAGCAAACCATTTCTTTTAAACAAAACAAGTACATTACCTTTATCTACCCCTACGTAATATTGAAATGTATAATATATACTTCAAGGGGCACTCATCGATCAATACTACTTTTACAACCTAAAAGTTAATGTGATTATTATAGCATTATTTTATCCCAACAGTTATGGCACCAAAGTTCAATCATTAGTTTTCAAGTTTAACCCCTACCGGTACATCTATAGACGACCGTCTGATTTCGGGTCGCCTTTCGTCAAAGGAGATTCGTCTGTTTATGGTTCCGTTGACGCCTGACGCTTGTGACGTAATGGTCACGTGTGATCCGTGATGAACTTGAGGCCTTGAGTTTCGATGGCGGAGTGCTGACAATACAGACTCGGCCAGAGAGTTCTTCCTAGTAACAAATACATAACTTGTCAACATGGGTGTAACTGGCTGGAGAAAAGTCTGGTGGGTCAGGCGTATTTAACTCTTTCTCTCCTAATCGACGATATCATCGTTGATTATGATCTCATTAAATTAAAAACATGTTTATTTTTTTTAACTTAAATTTGAATTATATAAAAAGAGCATGCATTTCCCTTTAATTCTAGACCAAATACAACATTTTCTGATAACAAACAACAAAGCTATTGAAGCCTAATCATATCAAGGGGTAGTGAAATAGTTATGAGCAAAGTGAAGAATGCCTTCAAAACGTGGACAAATAATTAAGGGAAGAAAGAGTTAAATATGGTAAAATATATTTATTGTCACGTGATGTTTATACGTAGTTTACTCTTTCACTAGTTTATTTTAGATTGACTGTTTGCACCGCAAGGTCACGGCTGTATGTTGTTGGCAAGGAACTACAAGTTTATTTTAAACAATGACGGGTTTTCCCATAAGCTCTAAATATGGAATGGAAGGTTCAAGTAAAGGTCAAGGACGTAAATTGAAGAGTATTTAAAGAGATTCATGATCAGTTTAGGAAACATCAACGACTGTAGTAAAGGTATTAAAATTAAGTTAGCAGACATAGACGAAAGCACCTGGTTGCATGCGGACTCAGAACGAGACAGCTGGAGGTCACTCACAAAGGCCGCGGGATACACATTTGAAACCAAAAAAAATATCCGCTGCCAAGGACACATTCGCAGACGGCGAAAAAGAAAATATTAATCGACCACAGGCGGACAATGGTTATGCTTGCCCTGGATGTGACTAAAATATGTAGGCTACAGCTGGGGTTGCGTAGCCACGGGATATACTACATTTCTCATAAATCTTCGGACTTATAATCTTATTATTATTATTATATCATCATAGTATTCCAAGTTCTAGGGGAAAAAATATATTTCTGTGAAAAAATATTTCATTTTGAGTTTATACTTGAAAGTAGTATCCCCGGCATCACTATATTGTTTGAGTGTTCTATATTTATAGTGACAGTATCATTACATACTGGTGCATCTTAAAGGGCATTGCCTAATCATCACAACCTCATCATAACATCAATCAAGACATCGCATTCAAATTCATTCAACGTGTCCAGCCATATGTTCATAATTTGATCTAAAAGTGCTCTTGTGACGAATACCTGAAAAGGTTAGTGCCCATCATAGTTAAAGACATATTACTGGCACCTCAGTTTCACCCCTTTGCGAATCAGAAACACTCTCGAAATAATGAGGTAGTTCAAGGACAGTCAATGGACAGGTGCAATGAATTATACGGCAGTACATGGGCAGTCAATGGACAGGTGCAATCAATTATAAGGCAGTACAAGGACAGTCAATGGACAGGTGCAATGAATTGTACGGCAGTACATGGGCATTCAATGGACAGGTGCAATCAATTATAAGGCAGTACAAGGGCAGTCAATGGACAGGTGTAATCAATTATAAGGCAGTAAAATGGCAGTCAATGGACAGGTGCAATCAATTATAAGGCAGTACTAGGGCAGTCAATGGACAGGTGCAATGAATTATAAGGCAGTACAAGGGCAGTCAATGGACAGGTGCAATCAATTATAAGGCAGTACAAGGGCAGTCAATGGACAGGTGCAATGAATTATAAGGCAGTACAAGGGCAGTCAATGGACAGGTGCAATCAATTATAAGGCAGTACAAGGGCAGTCAATGGACAGGTGCAATCAATTATAAGGCAGTACAAGGGCAGGCAATGGACAGGTGCAATCAATTATAAAGCAGTACAAGGGCAGTCAATGGACAGGTGTAATAAATTATAAGGCAGTACTAGGGCAGGCAATGGACAGGTGTAATAAATTATAAGGCAGTACTAGGGCAGGCAATGGACAGGTGTACTGATTCCTGAACATCAGAGGAAATACTTTTATAGCATTTATTATTGGATAAACCAAACAGTACAGGCTTTGCGGAATTGATTAATTAAAGTATATACAACGAATAAAAAAATAAGTATAATTTAATCAATATTTAAAACATATAATTGTCAAAATGTGATAAGCATTGACCGAAAAATCGCTATTTATGGGCTCAAACAAGTGGAGCTAAAGCGGCTACCTGTGACGTGTTGATCCGGTCTCTTCGTGTTCTGGAAATATCATATCTTCAGCCTCCAGGTCAGGGTTACTAGAAAGAGATGAGATGGAAAGACAATGAATTGTTGGGGGAGATATTCGTATCTTGAATTAGCTGCGCTAGTTGAGAACACACGATATCCTAACAAGACTTATTAGGTCAAGATTAAGATTATTGCATTATCTCCCTTTCCTAGGCAATGCTCTTTTTTTTTAAAGTTAATTATTTCAGAAAATGTTCTTACAGAATGCCGAACGTGGTCCCCATAAAATTCGGCCTTATGGATCCCAAAGATGACTCTGTGTATGGGACTTCTCTCGAGACATCTCCCCAGAAGCCGTCTTGAATAAATGGTGGATGGAAACCATAGCATTGATCCGTCAAACAAAAGGCTACCTGTTGGATTATAGTTAGGAATAAAACACAAACACTAAAGATATATATCTTTAAAGATCCCATTCTTAGTGGTCATCCATTAATGGCGTCTACACTCGAACAAACATTCCTGTCGCTGTTTACACATTGAAAACAAGTTTATTCACATAAGATTTATATGTGTCAGTTTATGCTAGATTTTAGTTCATTGTGGCCATGAGCATGCTTTTTTTTTTGTGAGGGCCCTATCTCTTCAAGTTTCAATATAAATGAATATAAACAAATTATTTTAAACCAGGTATTTTAATACATGTCAATGTTGTTATTTTTTCAATGCAAAAAGTAAAAAAAGAAAATAATACAAAAAAACAACAACACATAAATCTAGTTTACAAACACATTTTTTTATAATAATTCAATTTATATATGAGTTCGGTTGCTGAGTGGTAAAGCGCTTGGCTTCTGAACTGGGGTCCCGGGTTCGAATCCTGGGAAGACTGGGATTTTTAATTTCGGGATCCTTGGGCGCCTCTGAGTCCACCCAGCTCTAATTGGTACCTAACATTAGTTGGGGAAAAGTCTTTGTGCTAGCCGCATGACAGTTTCGTTAACCGTAGGCCACAGAATCAGATGACCTTTACACCTTCTGCCGTATAGACAGCAAGGTCCGATAGGGGAACTTTACTTTTCTTTTTATATATATATATATGAGTACTATGGAAAAAGTATTTCTTCATATAAAAAAAGGGAAGATAATGAGCATTCCCCTGATCCCCACTATTACAAAATGTTATTATCAGATCTGTTGAATATATCTAATATTAACAATTGATATCATGCTAAAGGGACTATATCTACATGTCAGAAATTTATGAGCTAAAGTTTCGTTACAATATTTATTGTCATTAATTTCCATCATCTTTAGATTCAACTGTTTTTCATATGACAAATACGTTCAAAGTCAGTCAAAGATGACTTACATCTGTGTGTCTATCTAGCAACCAGTTGATGTCAAAGTCATCATCATCTTCTCCAAAGGGATTGATCATCTGTTCAGCTACCTAGAAACAAGCAAATAGACACAGAGCTCTATCAGGAATAGATTTTAGATTACCATTGTTTGAGACTTCAACCCTAAAGCCTGCTAACATCTCGATCACTGGAGCCAGATCAAGCGTTAAAGAAGGCCTCAACACTGACCTGCGACGTCACAACCTATGGGCAGAGAAGATCAGTGGCGAGTTATTTGTCCCTATTGCCCAGAGGTTGCGACGTTGAAGGGACGTGTTCAGGCCTTTTGTGGCCATTGGTGTCGACTAGAGTTGAATCATTAAATGAATGCACCTAGTTTAGAGCCTCAAGTCTGTGATGTACTGATTACCAACAATAACTATAGTTCCCATCCTGCTGTAGGCACGGCACACACCCTTACGAAACTGTCGATCACACCCTACTTGATTGCCCCAATTTCATTGTCAACAAAAGGAGCATATCTTCTCAACAACCCAGCGTAACCAACCCTCTCTGTATGCCAGTGTGGAAATCGCGGACAAGAAAAAGACGTTTATTATTATTATTTTTTGGCACAGACTGAAAAAAAGGTCTTAAACTCAGCAAAAAAATCTGGCTAGATGAAGAAGAAGAGTTGCGATTTGCTAGCACGAGTAGAGGAGTTGAAACAAGGGACGGGGGGTGGTTTAGAATTTACACGGGAAGATTGATACCAAGTGTATATGAATAAACGACTGTATAGACGTGGGAGTTAACAAGGCAGGAGAGAAAAGGGTTGAGTAAGAGTAGCGAAAGGAAGAATTGATACATAAAATAAAGAAACTTGATTTAGGAATGAATATAAAATTAAATTAAAACAACTAAAATCCTTTCATATCCCTTCCCTAATACTTTCAAAACACACCTCTTATAATAATAATAATAATAATGATAACAGATGCATCAATATTAAAACTCTTTCCAATGCGCTAAAGAAGTGTTTGCCACAAGCATACAGACTTGTGCGCTCCCTGGTCATGGCTACATTCTAATATGCTTGCGAGTCTTGGACGTTGACTGCAGAGCTAGAGAGGAGGATCCTAGCAATGGAATTTAGATGCATCAGAAGGATCCTAGGTATCACATTTAAAGACCGAATCACAAACCAAGAGATTAGAGACAGCGTTACTGTAGCGATTGGACCCTAAGACGACCTGCTAACTATCGTAAAAAAACGAAAGCTAAAAATCTATGGCATTTTACAAGGTCTTCGGGACTCGCAAAGACCTTCCTTCAGGGAACAGTACCAGGAAAAAAGAAGAAGAGTCAGAGAAAGCGATGGGAAGAATGAACGGGCCTGCCATTTAAAGAGGTTCCGTCTAAAGCAAAAGAAAGAGAGCAATGGAGAAAGACGGTCGACAAATCTTGCATGGTACCACAACGATCCAACAGACTCAGGGATAGGTAAAGGTCAAGGTCAAATACAGATTTTTGTTTTGTTTTGTTCTGTTTTGGACGTTCCACGCCTACATCCTAGGCCAAACGACAAGCAGGGTTAAGGCTGGTTCGAACCCAATGAGACCAAATGTAAACCATAAATGTGTAGTGCTGCCTATGTCAAGGGGAGTAACTCACCTTAAGCCATCCCATGTAGAATAAAAATTGTAAAATGGTGAATCCAGGAAAGTAAAAATCTCCTTCGTAGCCCTCGTACTTCTGGCCAGGGTCCAGGTACTGTTGACCAATCAAAGCCGTGGCGAAATAGGAATACACAGCAAAAGTGACGACCTGTTAATGAAAATACAAACACAGAGGTAAAAATATCTGGTCAAAGTTATTCCTGGATAGCATCAGTTTCCTCCCCCACAAAAAAATCTACAGTCTTCCAGGACACACACTTTTAAATTATCATTTAAACAAAATAAACCCCGAACACCTATCCTCTGTAGACACTGTGCACACCCTTTGGAAACTTTGAATCATATCCTCTTTAAATGCCCCATTTTAATCCACCTAAGAGCCTACTACCACTACAGCCCAACATAACTAACACTCTGTATGGCAGCGCTTAACAAATGAAAAAAGCCGCACGCAATTTTTCCTTGGCAAAATCAGCATCTCCAAAGCAAAAAGCTAACTAGAAGAAGAATTCATATTTATTTATTCTTTGTTTCAAGACGTGGCCTGCCTTATATGTGAAGATTTAAAGTTAAAAAAAATAAAGTTTTGATAAACTAACTTTTGTATTTTAATTTTCTAAAATATTTTGACACCAAAACGGACCAGCATGGACGGCTAAAAGAGAACTTGAACTAACCACCAGCGTCAGATGTTTCAAAATATGAAGATCACAGCTTGTCCTGAGTAGCCAAGCAAATTTCTGCATGTCTAAATCTTCAGACTCAAAGAAAAGCCGTAGATCTGTATACTAAAATCTTTTCTTTAAATCAATCCATTTTGTTAGATTAAAAAAAGGATCGTTTTACCAGTACATGCCAGCTTTCGAAAATGCATTAGACCAGCGGTTCTCAACCTTTTATGCTCGCCGACCCCTTTTTACACTCCCCCACTCAGCCGTGACCCCCCTTCCCCCCCACACACATACAGCAATAGAAGAGTAGACAATAACAATTCACATTTTCGATGGTCTTAGGCGACCCCTGGCCAATCGTCAATCGACCCCCAAGGGGGTCGCAACCCACAGGTTGGGAACCCCTGCATTAGAAGGTTAGAAAGCTCCTCCAGAAAGGAAGATTTACCAAAAGTCTTGGCGCAAATCTCTCGCAGGATGGCAGGGGACTAAGCACTATGATCTTCCGAAGGGCATGCTGACCAGCAGTTCAGATTAATAACTTCTCATTAAGTGGATACTAAACATAATTTAGTTTGTAAATGTTTGTTCATGAGCGTAGCCTGGATTTTTCCAGGAGGAGGAAGGGGTAGTAGGGGGGATTTCCCCCCACACCAGTACACACACACATACATACATACATACATACATACATACATACATACATACATACATACATACATACATACATACATATACATACATACACATTTATTTATTTATTTATTTATATGTACCCAACCAAGCTAGCCCATGGAGCTGTACATAAACTATTCACTAGTTCGTCCTTGTACTTACCTGTGTGTATACCAAGGGTACAGTAATCCAATCATACACAAACATAATGGAACACTTGTCTCTTATGTCTGCTAAATACTAAACAACAACAACAAAATAATATTGTAATACATTATTAAATTTGAAAGTACAATTATTGAGAACAATTGTAACAAATTTTATTGAATGAGCAGAATAATTAACTTTATTCAAATTTTATTAAAGGTGCTAGGTGTAAATGTTATAAAGCTTACACAGAAAATGTTATAAAGCTTATATATAAATTATATGAGGTTCCTTTAACATGTATGTAGAAACAATTACATAGAATCCATTATATAAAAAAATAGATCTATTTTTGAACTATATTTTTACGAGTTTCAACTGATACCTCTATAATCATCCTGAGACCGAAGTCTGTCTGTATTCTGCCCTCTCGTCTGGCTGTCACCAGCACCTGATTGGCCCAGACCATTGGCACCCAAAACTTGATGTACCTACACTTGACTTTCTCATACATTTCTATTTCTTCTTTGGTCACAAAACCTGGGAATAAAATTAGAAGCATGATTGGTGACCCAATCTGGACATACCAAGAGGTGAAAAGCCTAAATTTAAGACCTTTTTTTTTTAAACGATATAAACTCTGTCTATTGGTCTCTCTGTATGTCTGTTTGTCAGGCAAAAAGTTTGTACACTTTATTTCTTCCACACCCTATCTCGGATCAAGCTAAAATTTTGCACAATTATTTCTTTTACTTAACGAACACAAGAATCAATAAAAAAATCAATTAGTTAAGTAATTATTGGTAATTAATTATCTTGTTTGGTATCTTGAACAAGGGAAAGAAATCTTACTCGACAAGTGTGGTGGTATAAGCTGAATTAGTCCCCTTGAGAATTTTAAAAGCCAAACAAAACAAGGTTACAAAGACAGTTTGTGTGGAAAAACAAACTCAAAATCGACCTCGAAGTGGTCCTCCTAGTCAGGTAAAAAGGCAGGTTTTAATATTTTAAGAAAGAATATCAGAATGATATTCTATCAAAGGCAAAGCACAGAGAAGAATGGAGAAAGAATGTTGACAGATCTCTTGTGGTGCCCAAACGGTCCAGCAGACCAAAGGATAGGTGAAAGTGAAGGTGAAGTTAGGTGTAAGCCTGGCCTAACTGATGTCATATAATGATTATATAATTGATTTAATTGTTTTGTAAAGTCTCAAAGCCTCGATGAAAATAAATACATTTCCCTAATAAAAAAATCCTTATTTTCCTTTAGTTAAGTGCTCCGCGTTTGCGGCTCTGCTCTATAGTTTACGCGATATTATGAATTACTACTTATTAATTGTTGTTTTAAATTATGTTCCAATTATATGCATACTAAATAGATTTGTTCTCTTTAAAAAAAAGTTAACATTATTTGTTAATGTATTAGTATGAAAGAGCTTACATAACTTAGCAATACATGAGTAAAAAAAATATTTTTCCCCAAAAATCTAAAACCGTATGCATATATGTGTTATAAATATGGTCAATCATCTTCCCCCTTACTAAATTAGCCTCCCGAGTTTGTTACTATTAATAGTGAATAGTTGTAAAAATGGTGTGAATTTTTTATGAAAAAAACTGCTTTCATAGTTGATTTTTTAAAAATAAATTTTCGCTTTCAGGAAAGAAAAAAAAGTAGCCGTTACATCAGAGCTTTGAAAAACCTAAAATATCATCATGTCATATTTTCAATATCTTTTTTAGTTTACGGGATCTAAACGGGACGGAAGGACAGACAGACAACATAAAACTAATATCGTCAGTCTATTCCCCTTTCGGAAGCCGCTAAAAAGATTGTCAAAAATAGTTCTCGTCGCACAGATTTATTATGTTTAAATCAGTCTTCATCATAATTACGTAACTGATCCAAACTAATTGATACAATTACACTCTGTATTGAAAAAAAAAATTTTTTTAATAAATAGATAAATAAGCAGAGAAGAAAGGAATAAAGTACAAGAAATACAAGAGAGACCATGGAGACACTAAAGTAAAAAAAAAAGAATGGTGACAGAGAGAAAGAGAATGAAAGAGAATCAAAAAGGCTACCAGAGGGAACAGAAAGACAAGAGAATGAAAGTATCTCACGATGTAGCACTGGCTACCCACCCGCTGTGACGATGTGGTCCAAGGTAGGAAATCTTTTCATGACAGACACGCTGACGTTGCGACAGATGAGAATCAAGGCAAACATCACGTACCTGAAGGGAAAAGGATAGCTTAACGGTATTAATCAGTTGAACAAGGGGAGATAACTTATCAGTTGAACAAGGGGAGATAACTTATCAGTTGAACAAGGGGGAAATGTCAATTAATTATACAAGTGGAGATAACTATCATTTGAACAAGGTCATATCAATTTGAACAAAGGGAGATAACAATCTATTGGACCAGTGGAGATAACTTATCATTTGAACAAGGGGAGGTAACTATCATTTGATCAAGGAGGTAACTCTCAATTCAACAATCGGTTTGAACAAAGGGAGATAATAATACGCTGGACTTGGGGAAAAGCAAACAGACATGGGAGGATAACTATCAGTTGAACAAGGGGAAATAACAACCAATTATACAAGGGGAGATAACTTATCAGTTGAACAAGTGGGGATTACAATAAATAGAACATGGGGAAGTAACGATAAGTTATACGTCACAGAAGAGCATAATATCATTTCGCCTTGAAAAAACCTGTCAAACACAAGGCACCAGTACGTTGGGTCTGTTGTAAAGATGCTTCAAAGTTGAATATAATCCATTTCCTAGTCCAAACCATTGAGACGACCAAACGAATTTTCAAAGCACATATCGCCTTCCAAGCAGACATCTGCACGACTTTTCGCATTCTAGTAGGTTTTATGGTAATTCACCAGGTGTAATTTTCTGAGATAATTGTGGTCATTATATATGTATTATGTATATAATTGAATGTAGGATAGGTATAACAGACGACGATGTTTCTACAGCATTTCTTCAATCACTTTAGAAGTTTCTAATTTTATATTTCAGATACATTCTGGAGGGATGAATGGAGGAAAGGTGGCCAGATCCATTTACCAGCCAAAAATTTGTAATATTTACCTGTCATCTGTCTTTCACTGTTGATCGGAAATAGCTGAAATTCGGTGTTTAAACAGATACAATTAACCCACTCAGAATCTATTATCTGCCCTTGGTTGAAAGCTACCTTCTAAAACGGCCTGTCCAATATGTTAATATCTTAAATGACACGCCCTATTGGTTTACCTGGCTACGGCTCTTCTCATCATTCTGGATCTTTCGTCGGTTCCATGAAGATAGGCGGCCATGACAAAGAGAGTTCTGAAATGAAATGGCATAGCTTGTACATTTGGATTTCTATGATGCGTACAGAGCTTTAAAGTCATAGTTCTTAACCCTTACTGTTTTAAAAGAACAATGTTGATGAATAATGAATAATGTTTGTACAGTAAAGATATTACCATTTATTTGAAACAAAACAAATTTAAACAAACCTTGTTTCTTCGACATTTTAAGACTATCAATGGAAATTAGCTAACATCTTATTTGTAAATACGTGTTAGGTGGATTCAGAGGCGCCCTAAAAATCCAGAAGTTTAAAATCCCATCCTTCAAAGATATTCGCACCCAAGACCCTAGGTGAGAAAGCTAAGTGAATAACCACTCAGCCACCGTGCCCCACATCTATTTAATTGAACTAATTTCTTAATTGATTTGAGTTTCGTACGATACAATAGTGCAAGATTCTAACTTTATCCAAGAAGGAAAAGTGGGAGGCAGACAGACAGACAGACAGGATGAGTTGATATAGACTTGGTAAACATCCTTACCTATCTGGCCATGGGACATTTATGAATTGTGTCCACCATCTTTCCACAATAAATGACACGTAGAATCCAAGAATAAACGAAAGGGGGATAATATTGCTGGCCGCTCTCAGCTCTATGGCTATTTTCTCAAAAACCCTTAAAAAAAAATTTAATTTAATATAATTTTCATCCATATTGTTATACACTAAATTTTCTTATTAACAACTGTCGTTGACATTCAGTATTAAAAAATGCTATGTTTTGACTTTTATATTATTTAAATGGTTAGCCTCTAGTTTGACATTAGAATTCCCTCAAACAATAGGTGTATTGCATACAAACCAGGGGCAACCACGGTCACCTATAAGGGTATCCGTGCAAAAGCATGGTAGGTCGCTATCAAAATGGGCCGATGGGGTCACCGAACTGGCCACAGTGTATGACAAAAAGTAAATGTACATTTGACATGACCAAGGCATAATTTTTCGACTCAAAGCCGGACACAACAGAATGAGACAACGTATGTTCCGGACATTACTGTGACTAAATACATTGGGCCTAGACTCACACTAATAGAATCGCCTAGAACCTTTTAACGATATTTTCTTAAAGCAAAGAGCTTGCATTTTGTATTGCCATGTATAAGTTGCGTTACTGTGAACCAGCTCAAATGAATCTTAAAACAAGCAATAGAAAAAAACAACAACACTTTTTTAAAAAAACTAAAAGGTCATCAAGGGGAAATAACCGCTACTTACTGACTTATCGTAAAGGTGCCGGTAATCCATACCGGTGCGTATCGACACAATAAAGCACTGTATATATTCTCCTTATTTCGAAATGAAACAAAATAATTAATTACCAACAATCATTTGATTAATTGTTTAATTCTTTTGATTGGTTCATGTTTTGTCAGGTTCAATGAACAATTGTACAAAGTTTTAACTTGATTAGATAATGGGAAATGGGAGAAAAAATCTTTTTTTTTTTAACTTTTTACAAAATTGACTTAAAATAAACTTTGTAATAAAGAGACGTTTAGCGTATAACTTAGTAGCTAATTTATCGATATTATGGGTTAGTATTGCATAGCTTGAGACAGAGCTCTCTTTAAAAGTACCTTTTATGTTCCTCCGGCAGTGCGAGCCTGTAGATCAAGCTGATAAATAAGTAAAGAACACAGAAGATAATCAGCTCTTTGTACATCAGTTTGTACACACTGCCCCGCCAAGTCTTCAGCAGCTTCAGGAAACCTCCCAGTGAGGTGGTGGCCACGCGGTTCTGGTAGATGATGGTCATCGTCTCTTGTTAGTCTGCTGTAACCAGGGATTCGAACCTCGCTCCTTTGTAAGCCTCCACCGTGACTCTACTGAGCCCCCAGTTTCTAATGTGTATTGCAACCTGGCATAGTCGGCTCCAGTTGGATCTGTAATTAAAGTCTGAGTTGTTTAAAACTATCATATAATAGCTTTGATTGAGATCGATTTAACATTTTTTATTCGACGAAATATTTTGTATGTCATTTATTTAGGATAATTTAATAAAGTTAACCTTAATTTCTAAATTCTACAATATATATGCAAAAATGCTTGCCAATTGCTAAAGAAGAGGGTATGATTGAATTCTAGGTACAAACCTATATATATATATATATATATATATATATATATATATATATATATATATATATTTATATATATATATAGGTCTGTTATTCTAGGTCTAGCATAGAAAGTAGACCACTATTCAAACTTTTAGTCATGCAGCTAATATTTTTTAAATGTAATGTTATAATAGACAGTAATAGACTAGAACAGACACAAAATAAAGCAGTGCGATTCATAACAAACGAATATTCACATTTGACTAGAGTAACACCTTTAGTAAAATCACTACATTTAGAAAGCCTTCAGGACAGAAGGCTCAAAAGTAAAGTAGCAATCATACATAAAACACTGAACCATAATCTTCAAATACAAAAACAAAATTTAATACAAACACAAAGATAAAGGCACATTTCTCGTCCCATATGCTAGGACAAATTTGTACAAATACTCCTTCTTCCCTGGTGCTATTAGAGCATGGAATGGGTTGCCTGAGCTAGCCAGGAAAACCAGTGATTTGGCAGAATTTAAGTCATTGGTTAATATGCATAACTAAATTCATGACGCGTAGGACGTAATCATCTTCTTTTTGGAAGTAACGTCTGTATTATATAAGATAAGAAGAAGATAAAAAGATAGATATATTAAAAAAATTGATTTAGTATAAGATGAGGAATGGGGAAAGACATTTGACGAATCTTGCATGGTGCCCCAACAGACTAAGGAATAGTTAAAGATAAGAAAAATATAAGATGATCTTAAAGTTGAAAAGAATGTTTATCATTACAGAAATTAGCAGATGAGTACATGCGAGACTGACAGTATCCAAAAGTGGGTAAAAGAAAAAGGTGATACTGACACTTTGACAGTTTATATGGAGTCCAAAGTTACATCTATGGTATAATCGATACCAAACTATTATAATAACTAAACCTATAATGTTCAAATATGTTATTGTGGAATCGAGACTGCCTATAGTAACTATCCAGAGTGTAGTATAAGGATAATGTAGCTAATGTTATCCATAAGGCAGCGGTTCTCAACCTTTTATGCTCGGCGACCCCTTTTTACAATCCCCCACTCTGCCGCGACCCCCCCACCCCCGCATACACACACAGCAACAGAAGAGTAGACAAAAACAATCCACTTTTTCAATGGACCTTGGCGACCCCTGGCAAATCGTCTGTCGACCCCCAAGTGGGTCGCGACCCACAGGCTGAGAACCCCTGCCATAAGGCTTTGTCATTATTGCTATACAAAGGAACTAATATTCTTTGTCTGGCACTGCCAATAGCAGGGTTTGTTAAAGGGAATCACAATTCATTGTAGTCTCCCTTTACTTAACTGTGTCATTTGAAAAATGTTCTGATTATCTGCCTGGTACTCAGAAGTAAAGTTCCACTTTCAGACCTTGCAATCAATAGGGCAGATGATGTAAAGGTTATCAGTTTCTATTGCCGACGGTTATGAAGGTGGCATGTTGCCAGCACAACGACAAACCGCCTTTACTTTCCCCAACTAAATTCAGGTAACGATTAGAGTTTTGGTGGATTGTTTGGGAGCCCTTGAAATTTCAAAATTTAAAATCCTCTTCTTTACTTAGATTCGAACCGGGGACCCTTCGGTTCGGAAGCTAATTACGTTACTACTTGGTGACAACGCCCCCTATGCAGCAGTGCTAAAATGTGGCAAGATTCTCTTTATTGATATTACACAGGTCATTTGTTACACCCATTTCTGCTGTAATCTGTTATGGTATGATAAAAATTAGTTATTTGTTTCGAGAATAGGGGAAGTTTTGAGGTACAGACAATGATGTGACTATTAAAAACAAGATTAGGTTTTAAGCTGCTAGAAATAATATCAGCCGTCGTAAACAGACTACTTCCATGATGCCTTAGAGATAGGAAGACTTTTATGAACGCAGAGAGTTAGCGGACATTCGACTTTTAGCCATGTTAAGGACGCAGCCTTATTAATAGTGGCACCACATGACATTGTCGGAAATTTTCATTTAAGTACATTTACTTCCGTTTGGTAATCTCATGGCTTAACGTAATAAGACCAAAGGTCCTCAAACTATTTTTTTTTACCCGGGGACCTATTTGTGTAGTCAAACGTAGCTAACGGAGCCCTATAGAAAGGTACATAAAATATTATATAAGCAAGCATAAGTAAGCTCAATGAACACTAGGTGAAGACAGTTTTCTATGTTTTGCATGGTAGCAACGGCAATGAATTAATGCACTAAATCCATGTTGTACCAAATCAGTCAATAACTTCTCTACAATGACTCCTATAGTAGGATAAAAATTTGTAACATGTTTTTATAATAAGAACTTATGGTATTCTTATTTAAACATTGGTTCAAGTTCCTTGTTTGTGGATATTTCAATAAGCCGCTCCACTGATTAAAATTTAATTGTGTCCATGCGCTAAAGGGTTCAATACCCATTTGAGAATATCGAAGTGAAGAATGCTTTCCAGTCAACTGATTTTAATTGAAAAAAACAGAGTGCGTGTAATCACTACAATTTTCAAATAAGGATCAATCAAGCAGTCTTAATCTTTTGCTTAATAACGGATAACTTAGGGTGAGGGGTTAAAATATCAAAATTTGGTTAATAGTTATCTAGTTTGTGAATATCATGCAAGTTAACGTCACATTATTTTATAACAGAGAAATGTAGACAAGTAGCCACATTTACAGCGCAGCAATTTCGAATGGCATTGCAGTTCTTGACAGACAAATCGTGTAATTGTCTTTCTAAATGTCACGCAGATTTAAAGCTATGCCCTGCCAAGGGTAATAACTCAGCAATTTCTTCGCTAGATTTGTTAACGTTAAAACAAACTGGTACTGAGTTGCACACCCTGTGTCATTTACTGAAGTTTTATTTTATTGTAGGACACTTAGAAACATGAGTGCTATTTATGTTCACAAACCAAATAAATAAATTAAACAGAAACACAATGTATATATATATAGTGTTTTGTCAGTCAGTTAGACAGACAGTAATAGATCGATCGATAGATAGATCGATCCATCGATAGATAGATAGATAGATAGATGATAAATTGTTGCTGTTTTTTCTTAATCTTGGGTTAATTTATATTTTTTTTAAATTTGGAAAAAAAGATACACATGGTTATATTATTGTTTATGCGTAATGCAAAGAAATTCAAATCAGGCGACGGTCTAACGGGACCATAACCTTAAAATCTATGTATAAATGTATACAATTCTATTAATTTAGGCCTATCTGTTAGTAAATAAATAAAATAAAAAAGTTTTAGTAAAAAATAATTATAATTATATATTTTAAAATTATCAGCACTTTTTAACATTGAACATTGTAAACTGGATTATCAGATATACTATAATGAATGAAAAACTATAACCAAGGGTTAAATCATGATGTATATGGCAAGTCATAGCTAGAGTGCAGTTAAATATCTAGATCTCAATATATTTACCAAAGTCAATGAAATATGAATAGACGAGATTTCGCAGGACACACATAGGTACCACAGAAGATGGAATTGGTTTATGCGTTATTCAAGGAGGAGAGGGGGTGGTAGCCAGTTATAGGGAAGTACCAATGCTCGGTCTCACTGGCTGCCCACCACATTTGTGAAGTGACCAGTGACAACTACACACCCAGGGCACCGTGTCACGTATTATCGCAGAAGTGCTAACACGTGTGTTATTAGATGTGCATCCTTTTTTTATCCCCCATCCAACAAAGTCCAATGTGTTTGACTCCATAACAGTGTGCAGCATTTAGAAACTTGGGGCAACAGAGGAAAGAGGGGGGAAAATGGGGCAAGCAAAAAGAAAAAAAATGAATAACCGTCACGCTTCAGTGATCCGAGGGGTGTAATTTTATGCACCTTAGGTTAGTGTTATCTTTTAAACTGTAGAAGCTCTTGGTTGATAATATATCCCATCTAGTTGAAAGAGATCGACACCGTGTTTGATTTTTACACACTATTGATTAATTAAAACTTAATAGATACAGCTTCACTTTTTTTATTACAAAAAAAAAAAAGACTATGCTAAATAAATAGAAATGTAGATATGCCTAATTTCATCCACATTAATACTCAGAATGAGCGAAACGTTCCGTTAAAGAAAAAGTTTGGGAACCACTGGACTAAGCACATGACCATCTAAGAGTATAATAGGATTTAGACTATAAATGAGACCGTAGTTCTTTAGGACACAGGGGATTATGGATCCGAACAATTATTTCCTGGTTATACTGGTTATAAAAAACTACACTTTAAAAAAAAATGTCATGTGTTTTCAAAATACAAAATATTTTTATCGCTATTTATGTGGAAGAGGCCTGGTGGATGAGTGGTAAAACATTTAGCTTCCGAACCGAAGGGCCCCGATTTGGAATCCTGGTGGTGAAGATTGGGATATCTAATTTCGGAATCTTTAGGGTGCCTCTGAGTCATTAGTTCATTAGTTGTGGGAAAAGTAAAGGCGGTCGGCCGTTGTGCTGACCACATTACACCCACGTTAACCGTGGGCCACAGAAACAGATGACCTTTACATCATCTGCCGTATAGATCGCAAGGCCTGAATGCAACATTTATCTATGTGTGTTACTGATGTGAGGTATATATATATATACATATATAACATATATATATACATATATATATATATGTGTAAACCTAATAAAATAATAAGAAAGACACAAAGATAAAGGCACATTTTTTATCTCATATGCTGGGACAAACATAGCAAAAGTGCTCTTTCTTCCATAATACCCTATAGCGTGTAATGAGTTGCCTAAATCAACCTTTAAAATGAATGACTTAACAGAGTTTACGTCTCAGGTTAGCTCCTACCTCGAGATCAATGGATACGCATCAAAACTTTATTATCTCCTCTTTTAAAGAAAATTTTGTAATTTATAAGATAAAACTTCATCGTGTGGTATGTGCGCTGGACTGTCGTTAGGACTTCTCGATGGTTCTGGGTTCATACCCTGCCCGCTGCCATCCCCCATCGTCCTGCGAGAATTTGGACCTGGAAGTAAATTCTCTTCAACTCTGAAGGAACATCCGAAACATGTACACCATTTTACAAACAAACATATTATGTACTGAAGAAATTTTATCAGCTTTCAGTCACGGCTACGGATTTTAAAAAAAGTGTATTTTAATTAAGGTGTTAGAACGATGAAAAACAAAAATTCCGACAGATTTAATCATTGGGGCGAAGCTCGGCTAAAAGTTTGACAATGAACCAGTACTAAGTCTACTATACTAGGACAAATTTGTACAAGTGCTCCTTCTTCCCTAGTGCTGTTAGAGCATGGAATGGGTTGCCAGGAAAAACAGTGACTTGGCAGAATTTAATCATTGGTTAACATGCATGACTAGATGCATGACGCGTAGGACGTAAACTTCTTTTTTGAAGAAACGTCTGTATAAGATAAGATAAGAAATCAGCAACTCACCAATATAGTGGTAAATTGACAAGTTTAATAAGCCTACAACATGGTCAGAATTGAAGGTTCTCAAATTTTATAGACAGCTGAAGCATGTCAGAGTATTATCTAGTTAGAGCTATATTGTTACATGTTGTCCTCGGATGACCGGCTAAAGCAATGAGGTGGTCCACTAGTGTTCCACATACTACAGTTTGAGAAGAGAGCCTTTTACCTCTTTGTGCCGGTTGGCTGGCGCTGTGATCACTCAGGTAATCACTAATGGAGTAGATGGGGTGGTTATGTTTTGTCTTACAACTATATCTCCATCTCTCTTCTCTCTTTCTCTCTTTCTGTCTCTATGTTTACCTCTCTATTTCTATCTAAGTGTTAACACTCTTTTTAATGTATCTTTTTCTCTTTCTCCCTCTCCCTTTTTCCTCTCTATTTCTTTCTCTTACTTTCTATTTTCTTTCTTTTTCTCACTCTCTCTTTTTTTTTCTCTTTATCACTCTCTGTTTCTCCCTTTGTTTCTCTCTATTCTGTCTTTCTCTCTGTCTATTTTCATATCTTCTTCTCTTTTTTCCATCTCTGTCTCTCTTTCTATTTCTCTCTCTCTCTCTCTCTTTGCCTCCTTCCTCGTTATCTTTCTCTCCCTCTCTCTTTTTATGCCATTTTTTGTCCTTTTTTTTCTCTTTCTACTTTCTTCCTCTTTCTATTTTCATCCCTCTTTTTCTCTTTATCTCTCTCTTTGTCTTTCTATCCCTTTCTCTGCCTCCATCTTTCTTACGTTCTCTTTTCGTCTTTCTTTTCTTTATTTTCTCTCGCTTTGCCCCCACCCCATACCTCTTGCTCTTTCTTACAATTACAATTTATTTCTTTTTTAAGCACTATTAAAACTCTTTCTAATCTCTAAATCTTGGGCGCGTATCTTGCTACAGCTGAACTGTTCAAACATTACGCTTTCTAATATTTCGTAGTGGACAATATTGAATGCTTTCGAGGATTATGAAACACCTTTAAAGAGTCTCTGATTTAGTGGCCAGGATTTGAGCAATGACCATTTTTTTATGTAGTGAAGGAGAGAGAACGGATAATTGAATTCACAGGCCAGAACTACAGAAGTGGGTGTCTTTGGGAGAGCATTGGAAAGCGGACCGTTCCGGTTCAACGGAAATGTGGGCCTATACTAGATTTTACGGGCCAAAATGGTGAGAGTAGAAATACAGGCAGATTTATTGAAAAGGCTAAAAGAAATGGGGGAGGCTGGGGGGCTCCTGACAAAATATTATTGGAGCGTTACGCTTCGCATCATGCAATAAGATAAAAGAGACCCTGTCAAATAATTGCCAATCAAATAATTTCATAAAGAATCAGAACCACAAGACTAATTATTAAAGAGGATAATTCCAATCCAACCTAATAGATATACAACTTGCTAGCCAATGGAATGTATGGGGGAGCGTTTACATATGGGTCTCTCTATTATTATTATAATTTCGAAAATAAAAAAGGGATAGTTTCATGACCAAATAAACAATGTATAGCCTGGGAACAATCAGCGGGCGTAGCCGGTGGGTAAATGCTAGTCGTTGTATATTTATTGCTCTTAACATAAATTTCCAGTGTCCGAGCAAATCGATGTAACCTATATTATAGTATATATTATTACTGTAATAATAATAATAATAATAATAATAATAATAATGTCCAGCCCTATCAGAATCAGCCTACCTAGGTCGCCATAACCAAGCTGCAAAGTTGATACACCAACACCTGGCTTTGACGTACACTTTGATCGGTAAGGACACTCCTCCTTATTATAAATACTCGCCACAAGAGGTTCTCGAGTCTACTGAACATCTGCTGTACTGGGATAGGCCTATTCTGACCGACAAAACGGTAGATTTCCATCGCCCGGATCTTTTGTTCGTTGATTAAAAATATAAACAACGCTACCATTATCGACATCGCCGTACCACTGTCTCATAACTTAAGAAAAACTGAGATAGAAAAACAAAGAAAATATGGGAACCTAGGCTTGGAGATTAAGCGTCTATGGAAATTGTCCGAAATAACAATATATCCCATTGTTATATCAACCGAGGGGATAATAACAACTGACATCAAAGACACCTTCAAGGCCCTTAACATTCCTGGGGACATCCTCGTTGCCTGTCAGAGGGCGGTACTGCTGCAGACCTGCCACATCACCAGAAAACTCCTCAATGGATCCTGTTAATATAATTTATATTTATAAATCGCTGTTAACAAACAAAATGTAGGCTCAAGGCGCTGTAATAACATTACAAACACAAACACGAGAGCTATAATGACAAACTAATCTATTACAAATGCTGAAACAGTTAAGTGTTGTTGTTCTCCATGGAAGTAGTGTCGTGTTAGTGTTAGAAAGTAGTTATGAAATCTGTTTAGGTAGATAACTCTGTAACTATTAGTAAAGTGTTTCATCTACTTTTTTGAAGTAACGTCTCTATGTTATAAGATAATATAAAGATTACATGATAACTTTTTTTTAAAAGCATAATAAAAAGAAGAAGAATACTTTGTAAACAAATGTTAAGTGCTTTATTAGATAAAATGTGTTTTATTTTTTTTATTATTTCTTCTCTTTAATATTACAGTAAGTATTTACCAGTTATAATTAATTAATGAATATTATAAATCGACAGTAAATTAGCATTGTCTGTAGTGCATTATGAAAACTACATCTATACATAAAAAATGTCGAAGGATAGTGATAAATACACACCTTTCGAGTTATCAATGAGAAATGTTGCATAGCAAATCTCGTCCGTAATGAAAGGATAGCTCATCAAAGTACTTACGAAGGCTTGTTGTCTTTCAAAACTGTGCTTGAAATCACAGAGACTTCCTTCTGAGTAGGGCAAGCAAACATTCCTTCAATAGTGGATCTAAAACTTGTGTCTCCTATGAAGTTGATATCAATCATTTAGTATGACTATTGCGCTATGAGAAGCCTTGTTTCTATACTAATTACTAACAATATACATTCAGATTAACTGAAGTTTCAGCATGTGGCTCGAAACCTGACAAGTTTCATGGTTGATCAGTGACAGTGTCCAACGGTCACCGTCACCACCAACGCACCGTCACCTACAATAAACCTGATCAAGGCAGTTCCTTACAATGACTGTAGGTGAAAACACGGGTTAATGCTTTGAAGTTAATATAATGTTTGAGATAACGCTAGGATATTTTAAGGAAACTTTTAAATTTTGAACCATTTGTTACAAAATTACAGTGTAGGTTAGGTCACAGTTGGTCATTATAGTTATAATGTTTTTTGTTTGGTGTAATGCACAAATTGTAAGACAAATTTCCATACGGATAATAAAGAATATTATTATTATTATTATTATTATTAGTCATGAGACCAAGTGATATGAAACCCCTACGCGCCATGCAGTGCAGCTGAAAACGCCTTAACCTATTTGAGATATGGGGACCTATATAAGTCCTGATATTGTATGTAACTGCTAAATATTTCTTGGAGGCCCTAAGCTAAAGTTTATGTTGCATATAGGTAAATCCGACCCTGGCCCATGGTTGTTACTCCATCGGGTGTGGGTCCCTAAAAGTTTGAGGGCCCGGGTTCATTAAACCCCCTCGCGCCATGGATGCTACGCCACTGCTTAGTGATAGCATATATATAGACATAACATTTCTTTAAGAGTTTCATTAATAATACCCTTCTTATTTATACGAGTCCAAAATTTATGTAGAGGGCCTTGTAATCGAGCTCTTCTGCTTAAAGAGACTTGAAATTTCTCAGCGTACTATAAACCACACTTGAAAATAATTTTAAAAGGTGTAATGTTTTAATATAACCAGCTAGCTTGAGTCCCTGAGCTTTACTCTCCTGTTCTTCCACAATCTCTATGTCAATGCCTTCTCTTTTCTTATAAAGATACCATACCATTATTTCCTCAGTAATGCTCTGTAAATAAAGATAGTAGAACTAGCGGAAAGCTAGAGATAATGAAAGGGAAATAACCTATTAACGTTTTGATTGTAAACACATATAGTTGTTTTTTTTGCTGTTTTTATTTTTTTTTTTAGAAATTCACATTAATAGTTTAATTTACAATACATTTGTTAAAATATTCCTATTAATACAAAATAAAACTAGTTTAGAAAAAAAATTCTTTTAAGTAAAATTTATTTTGTTTAATTTTTTGTTCAATTTTTTTTTTTTAAAATATATACTTGCATTATAATTTACACCAGGCTTTGCTACATTATTTTGTGATAGTTTTGGTACATTTTAGAATGTATTTTTTTATTGTACTGGATAATTACATTTTACTAGAAAAAAATGTTTTGAGCAAACTCATTCATTAGGCTGCAAAAAAAATACAACATGGGCTTGAAATAGTATTAGTTTAAAATTTTTTTGTTTTGTTTACTGCTTTTCCATGCCATGGATGTTCTTTCAGACTTAAAGATAATCTACATCCTAGTCCAAATCTCCCACAGGTCATTGTGGGATGGCAGCAGGCAAGGTTTGAACCCAGGACAATAAAAACGACCCAACGACAGTCCATGTATACCTCACAACCAGGAAGCCATTTTACAAGGCTTATACTAACTAATAACTCTTAGTTCATAAATATTCTCTTTTGGTTTATGTATCACAGTATCTTGTATTATTATGACATTGTTGCCTGCACAAAGGTTTTACAGAGCTAAAACTTGCTCATTCGGAAACTATTTGTAAGTCTGCATAAAATTATTTGTTTCTGCTGTTTAGACCAGAAGAATACTGGTCTAGAGTGTTTTGAGACGTCTGTTGACTTCTGGTCTAAAGAAATTTCTTCCACACTTAGACTTAATCCAATCTCATCATTCCAAGACAGACAGTGCATTTGTGATTGAAGTCTAGTCTTATCTAACAATTGTACAGAAAATTATTTTTAAACATTTATATGCTTCTTTTTTGTGATTGGAAAAAAAATTTTTTTTTAATTTTTTTTTTTTTTTACATATTTATCAACTACTTAAAATCTTAACCAACAGTTAGATCAAGTTTTTATTTTAAGTATTGTTTATTATAAGTTAACTCAATAACCATTTTATCAAATTTATAGTTTTAGAAAAAAAATTGCAATAAAATCTTTCAAAGACATTTTTTTTTTGGCTTTTATTACAAAATGTAAATCTCTTTTCTGTCTTTCATCCTTCACTCCTTTTTCTCGGAGCATGGAGTGGGTTGCTTGAATCAGCCAGGATCACCAAATGACTTGGTAGAATTTAAGTCTACACGACTAGATTGACACATTGATGTGTGGAGGACGTAATGGTCTTCTCTCTTTGGAAGTCACGTCTGTAATTCATAACACAAAGTAGATGAAAACTAACTTAAGCAATGCTAGATTTCTAGCGTAACATCTTGCCACACACAACTATGCACTAGATGTGTTGTCAAATATTGGACACAATAAATATAGTCCTATATTTTTATTATGCTTATTAATGTAGTTTTCAGCTGTTTAATCCTTAAGTCAATGAAAACAAGTGGACTATTGACTCCATTGATATTTTCAACATTTAAATTTAATTTTGTAATGCATTTAAATGCTATTTTGTTTAGAAAATATATTTTTTAAAATTGTTAATGTTTCTGAAAAATTCGATACGTGTGTGAATTGGTTAAATAAAAACTAAGACTAGGTTAACGAACAAAGAAAATACAAAGTAAATTAAACAAGCGATTCAATACAAAGGATTTATTTTCAAACGCACCAACATGACAAATATTTATGTACATTAGATAACAATGCACCAAATAAATAAGCCGGATTTTATATTACAATTGCATTACATTGATCAGACTCTCAACGGATATATTAAATATCCTTTCAAAGTAATTAAAAAAAAAGCATGACCTCATTTTGTTGTGACAAATACATACACCAGTGCATATTTCTTTTCCACTCTATTTTTAAACCCCACGTATTTAGTGTAGGCTGGGAGTTTTTAAACCAACACCCTGTACGGCAGTGCTGAACAACTGAAGAAAACAGCACACTTTTTTTTTCCTTGGCACAGTCTGCAAAAGAGCTCACAGCTCAGCAGCAATAAAGCTGGCTAGAAGAAGAAGAAGAAGAAAACCCCACGTATAGAGTTGTATAGTCCTCGTTTGGACTTGATATGGCCCTAAGCAATCTAAGACATGGGGCTGGTTGTAATCAACTTAAAACATATTCTTTTCCTTAGCATATGCTCTGGAAGTATATTTTGTGGAAAAGGGGGGGGGCACCAAACAAGTGGGGCTCGCAAAGACCTTCATTCAGGGAACAGTACAAGGAAAAAGAAACAGAGGCAGACAGAGAAAGCAATGGGGAATGCAACATTTAAGAATTGACGGGCCTGCCATTGAAAGAGGTTCTATCCAAGGCCAAAGACGAAGACGAATAGATAAAGATGGTCGACAGATTTTGTGTGCCCAAAAAGTTCAATGGACTAAGTGGGATAGGTGAATGGGAAAATAAAAAAAAAATCCAATTGCAAAAAATGATACTCCTGATAAAGTGAAATTTTATTCTAATTTAAAGTGATTATGTCCCCTACAAGCCAAAAGAATGGTCAGATTTATTTCCCTAAATGGAAGTGACACTATATAAGACGTTGATGTAATATTAGCTGTCTTGTCTTTTCCTAACTGGACATCTTCAGAGTCATTAATTAGGACCAAAAAATGTGCATCAAAAATAATAACCAGTAATATCAAATAAAGAAAGTTATATATAAAACAAAAACACTGTCCGCTTTTAATGAGAAATATAAAAATGAACAAACAATTTAAACAAATAGGATAAGTTTATAAGAGAAATAGAGATGCAATACGTAATAAGAAAGATATGAACATGAAGTTAAAAAATTGGAATGAAACATGACGTTAAACAAAAGTATAAAAATAATGTAAACTAAATATAACAAAATAAAAATGGAAACATCAATTTAATAAAAAAAAAATGAACATCAAATAAAAATTATTATTAAACAACCAAAAATACTGAGCATTCTTTGTTTCCCCTATAGCAAACTGTGTCAAACTAGTCACTGCTCTCCGTACATTGTCCGAAGATCCGATTTAGCCTAATTCAAAATATAAAATTGCTAAATCATTGAAATCACACTACTAGTTTTCCTCGACTGTATTCTAACTTATATACATATTTTTAAGTTTATCTTCAAGGGACAGTTGTTTATTTTTGGCGAAACACATTTTAAAGGCCTGTAACTCTTGAATAATGTTCAATATTAACATTTGTGATTCCTTTCATCTCGCCTAATTACATATATTTTTTTAACACTGTCAGCTTTTTACATACTGTCTTCATGTTATGTTGACGACTAAATGGCTGGCGAAGATAGGGGGGTTCAGAAAGTTTTGATAATATGTCTTTAGCTTGAAAATTAGCACAGAAATTCTCAAATTCGAAGTGTCGCAATTACTGCTGTTGGTAGTAAATTCATTCCAAGCCATTACGACATAAGAATGATGAACATAGCTTCCAGTGGTCACTTAGAAATTATTCAATGACAAGGGGGAGTTAATTTCCAGCGATAAGGTCTTAAACTCGTTAAACATGACAGTAGAGAATCTGAAAGTAAAAAGACTATAAAGTATCCCTTTCAGATCTTGAGATCTCTAGGGAAGATGATGAAAAGGTTACATGTGTATGTGTCCCAGGGCTAGCAATGGTGTCACAAGGCCAGCACAACGACTAACCAGCATTAATTTTCTCCGACTAATGTCAGGTACCTTTAGACTTGGGTGGATTCTGAGGCGCCCTAAAAAGTCCCGAAATTCAAGATCTCAGTCCTTACCGGGATTCAAACCCGAGGCACATTGTTTTAGAAGCCAAGCGCCTAACCAGATTTCAGAGAATCGGTTAGTATATTTGAATTATCTGTGTGGATCATTTGGTAATAGTCATCACTTAGATAAAGGGACGACAAGGATGAGTTCAGGTCTAGCAATAATGTCTTAAAGTTTGCAGTACAACAAGGATGAGTTCAGGTCTAGCAATAATGTCTTAAAGTTTGCAGGACAACAAGGATGAGTTCAGGTCTAGCAATAATGTCTTAAAGTTTGCAGGACAACAAGGATGAGTTCAGGTCTAGCGATAATGTCTTAAAGTTTGCAGGACAACAAGGATGAGTTCAG
Source organism: Biomphalaria glabrata (assembly GCF_947242115.1). Classification (NCBI taxonomy): domain Eukaryota; kingdom Metazoa; phylum Mollusca; class Gastropoda; family Planorbidae; genus Biomphalaria; species Biomphalaria glabrata. The sequence goes on from NC_074724.1 coordinate 31,694,149, forward strand.
GTCTAGCGATGATGTCTTAAAGTTTGCAGTTGTTGGAGACGGTTTGCTGAAGATCTTTAAGTTATCTACCGCTGAGGTAACGAGAACTCTTGAAAATATTGCACATAACAGTGAAGTATAAACTAGTGCAAAATTGAGTCAGAAGAATTAGCTCCATTGTCATAGGAGACTGCTATAAGACTCCTGAGACTTGGTAGATAGGGTGTACTTCTTATTGCCTTTGTTATGCTTCAGCAGACACCTTTTTTGTGACCTTCTATTATGTGTATTACTGTACAGTTGAAAATAATGGAAGCAGTCAATAAATGCGAAAAAACATGTTTCACTTCAGTGGTGTGAATTTGTCTCTTTTGCCCCTCCAGCAAGGTTTGAAATGAGTCCCATGTTTTACAGTGATGTGATTCTCTCACGAATTAAATCCAAAGCTGAAAAGCTTGTGGTTAGTGAGACAATTGAGTTACTTGAGGCTGCAAGTGTGTCACTGGATGGAGCTAAGTTCTAAGTGTGACATTGACTAGAGCTAAGCTATTATTTTGACATTGGATGGAGCTAAGCTTTTAGTGTGACATTGGTTGGAGCTAAGCTTTAAGTGTGACATTGACTGGAGCTAGGTTCCAAGTATGACATTGACAGAAGCTAGTTTCCAAGCGTGACAATGACTGGAGCTATGCTCGAAGTGTGTTATTTACTGGAGCTAAACTACAATTGTGACATTGGCTGGAGTTGGGCTCCAAGTGTGTCATTTACTTGAGCTTTGCTCCACGTGTAACATTGGACTACAGTGGAACTGGACTACAAGTGATTCATTTACTGGAGCTATGCTACAAGTGTGTCATTGTCTGTAGCTTCGTCTCAGCTGTGTTATTGACTGAAGATAGGACCAAGGTTGTCATTGATTGACGACAGGCTGCAGGAGTTTGATTTACTGGAGCAAGACTACAGGTGTGTAAGTGTGACTGAAGCCTTGCACCAGAAATATTATTGTTTGGAGCTAGATCTTTGCTTGTCATTGTCTGGAGCTAGCTCTTTGGTAGTCATTGACTAGAACTATATCTTTGGTTGTCATTGACTAGAGCTAGATCTTTGATTGTCGTTGTCTGGAGCTAGATCTTTGGTTATAATTGACTGGAGCTAGATCTTTGGTTGTCATTGACTGGAGCTAAATCTTTGGTTGTCATTGACTGGAGCTAGTTCTTTGGTTGTCATTGACTAGAGCTAGATCTTTGGTTGTCATTGACTAGAGCTAGATTATTGGTTGTCATTGACTGGAGCTAGATCTTTGGTTGTCATTGACTGGAGCTAGATCTTTGGTTATCATTGACTGGAGCTAGATCTTTGGTTGTCATTGACTAGAGCTAGATCTTTGGTTATCATTGACTGGAGCTAGATCTTTGGTTGTCATTGACTGGAGCTAGATCTTTGGTTGTCATTGACTGGAGCTAGATCTTTGGTTATCATTGACTGGAGCTAGATCTTTGGTTGTCATTGACTGGAGCTAGATCTTTGGTTGTCATTGACTGGAGCTAGATCTTTTGGTTGTCATTGACTGGAGCTAGATCTTTGGTTGTCATTGACTGGAGCTAGATCTTTGGTTATAATTGACTGGAGCTAGATCTTTGGTTGTCATTGACTGGAGCTAGATCTTTGGTTGTCATTGACTGGAGCTAGATCTTTGGTTGTCATTGACTGGAGCTAGATCTTTGGTTGTCATTGACTGGAGCTAGATCTTTGGTTGTCATTTACTGGAGCTAGATCTTTGGTTGTCATTGACTGGAGCTAGATCTTTGGTTGTCATTGACTGGAGCTAGATCTTTGGTTATCATTGACTGGAGCTAGATCTTTGGTTGTCATTGACTGGAGCTAGATCTTTGGTTATCATTGACTGGAGCTAGATCTTTGGTTGTCATTGACTGGAGCTAGATCTTTGGTTGTCATTGACTGGAGCTAGATCTTATGGTTGTCATTGACTGGAGCTAGATCTTTGGTTGTCATTGACTGGAGCTAGATCTTTGGTTATAATTGACTGGAGCTAGATCTTTGGTTGTCATTGACTGGAGCTAGATCTTTGGTTGTCATTGACTGGAGCTAGATCTTTGGTTGTCATTGACTGGAGCTAGATCTTTGGTTGTCATTGACTGGAGCTAGATCTTTGGTTGTCATTTACTGGAGCTAGATCTTTGGTTGTCATTGACTGGAGCTAGATCTTTGGTTGTCATTGACTGGAGCTAGATCTTATGGTTGTCATTGACTGGAGCTAGATCTTTGGTTGTCATTGACTGGAGCTAGATCTTTGGTTATAATTGACTGGAGCTAGATCTTTGGTTGTCATTGACTGGAGCTAGATCTTTGGTTGTCATTGACTGGAGCTAGATCTTTGGTTGTCATTGACTGGAGCTAGATCTTTGGTTGTCATTGACTGGAGCTAGATCTTTGGTTGTCATTTACTGGAGCTAGATCTTTGGTTGTCATTGACTGGAGCTAGATCTTTGGTTGTCATTGACTGGAGCTAGATCTTTGGTTATCATTGACTGGAGCTAGATCTTTGGTTGTCATTGACTGGAGCTAGATCTTTGGTTGTCATTGACTGGAGCTAGGCTCCGTGTATCTCTTTGTCTAGAGCAAGACTTCCTGCGGTGTCATTGATAGGAGCTAGGCTCTAGGCATGTCAATGAAAATAGATATATTCCTATGATAAAATGCATCTTTTCATGCAGTGTCCTCTCTACAGTGCAGAATAACAAAATAAATCATCCTATCATTAAAATGTGTGTTCAGCCTCCATATTGTTCACGACAATGCGTATTTTCACAGAAGCTTCTTTTTTTTTTTTGCCTCCTTTAAAGTCACGTGATGCTGGCCATTCCAAGTTTTGATCAGTTTGCTTTAGGGAAAGATTACATTTTTGTATTCTCTAATTTTTCATGTTTCAAAATTGTCAATCTACTCTACCTCTAAACTTTTAGGCGAATAGTGAGAAATGGCACTAAAAAAAATACCGGTATAATAAAAAATACAGTTTTAAACATTTATACATAGCAATTTTATGCTTGACAAATGTATTAGGATTAGCTACTGAGGAAATTGAACAGCTTTAACGGTTAAAAAAATATACATAACTTTAAGTAAAATAACTATTAAAAATACATGATTTGCGTAAAAAGCAAAAAATAACATCTAAAAAGACTAGCTTCAAATAAAGATAACTAATAGTTTATGTTAATAGCAACGCAATAATGTCATAAAGAGATTTTTCAACTTCTGATGACAGGAGTTTATAGTAGAAACTATTATAGTTGGTATATATACATATTGATCGCTTTAAAAATAGGTTGTAATGTATTTGTATAAATTACCTTAATCGCAAAGGAGCAGCTACCATACAAGATTTTGTTATGCAAATTTTTATGTTAAAGTATTTCTGACTGGATTTTTTTTTTATATTGAAATTATTATTATTACCTTAGAAATACTGTTAATACTCATAGAAGTTTCTGCACTACACATTACAAAAAATAGTAGGCAAAGTTACACAGAGAATACTATAAGTAGTTAGTTGAGAAGTAGCCTAGTATTATTGGTATTAAAAAGTGTAATTTTAAGAAAAAATGAGCATCAACGTTAAAATCCTATACACCTTTTTTAAAACATTAACCTATAATTTGTAAACAGAAATTCGGTTAATAAATATATAGAGAATAAGAAATATATAGTCTACGAAGCAAATATGGCGCTAGAAACTAAAACAAGAAATTAAGAGAATAATCAAAAAATAAAAATGAATTTAAAAATAATTGGATGGATTAAAATCATTAGCAAAAAGAGACCATTGTACAGCTAATAGATTATAGATAGGATTTTCTGTCAAAGAGCTTGAATATTAGTCTCAGTGATTGACATTCGTGTGTGTCCTGAATCTTTGCTTACACACATTAAATACACAGCTAAATATAACATTTGTATGTAACTGATATATGGTGTGTACTTTAATATAACATAAATTCCCCTTTTATTAATATTTTTATTGATGTAGAAGGAGACAAAACGTTTGCTTTATAGTTTAACAATTCAATTAAGACAGTTGAAAAATTCTCACGAATTGAAAAAAAAAATGGGCAATGGAAGAAAAGAAAAAATTACAGACAAAAACAAAATTTGATTGTGACAAATAAGAATAAATGCATTATTCTTAATCCTTGTATTATGCATTATTGTGCTAGGAAATATAAAATATGCAAAGAATTTTAAACTTTTAAAAAGACAATATGAATAAATATATATATAATTATATATATATTACCATACATAACATTTTGCAATATGAGTTATTCAATAGTAGCAATCTACTGCTTATCTACATTTACACATTATTACGACAGTGTAATAACATGTATGTATGTGATTGTAGATATAACACCGTTGTTATATAACTTGACTTGCCCTTTTTATTAATATTTTTATTAATCTAGAACAAGTCAAAAGTTGTTATTTTGAGTTTAAAAACTTCATTTAAGACAATTGAGGAAAAATTTCCCCACGCATTAAAAAAATATTTTTAAAATGTGCAACGGATGAAAGAAAAAATTACAGACAAAAACAAAATTTGCTGGTGGCAAATAAGAATAAATGCATTATTCTTAATCCTTTTGTTATGAATTATTGTGCTAGGAAATATAAAATATGCAAAGAATTTTAAACTTTTGAAAAGACAACATAAATGCATATATATTTATATTATTTATATATATTTATATATATATATATACATTACTATTTCATATTTTTATAATATGAGTTGCTCTAGTGTAGTAATCTACTACTTGTTTACATTGACACATTATTACGTAAGTGCAATATAACATATAAAACAGACTTACTGAAATAAGTCTTCCCAGACAGACACGTTTAGTTTTTTCTTTTTTTTTTTTTCATCTCAGAAACTCATGGAACGCTACACAGAGATCTATTAACTCCAGAAAAGGAAATAATTTCACTTACGACATCAGAAGAAAAGGTTGTGGAGAACCTTTTTTTTTTATTTAGAGTAGTGTTGGCCAAGCTACGGCCTGCGGGCCAAGTCTGACCCACGACGTGTTGCACGGGGCCTCTCGCAACATCTCCCTGCTGTTCCTTACGAACACAAAGAGGCTTCACCCCCATTGGTAAATACATTTTTTTTTTGTTTTTGTTTTGGCTGTGGGTCATCAAGTGAAATTCTTGTTGAAATTTACCTTTTGACATTTGATCGAATTAGGCTGGGCTCTATGACTCAAGTCTTAGAAACATTAGTGACAAAAGAACCAGTTGGGGAGGGGGGGGGGTGTAAATTAGAATGTTGTCCGTCTGCTGTCTTAATGCGCTCAGTAACCACAACTCTGCTTGATTAGGGTGTCGAACCTTTAACACCCTTGAAAGGCAGCCAAGCCAAGCTCAAGCGACCATACATCCCACTCATTTAACTCTTTCTCTCCGTAATTATTTTCTTCGTTACAATAGAATTGATTATTTTGCTTATTTGCATTTCACTCCTGTTATGATTAAACCTCAATAACTTTTTTTTTGTTTAATATCAGAAAATGTAATTGGCATCGAATTACAGGGAAATCCATCCTCCACTTTTACATAACACAAAATAAAACGTATACATCCAATAATAAATTTAGTTTAATGGGGTCAAATCAACGTTAGCATCGTCAATTAGGAGAGAAAGAGTTAATTCATGAGGAAACCATTATGGAATGTTCCATGATGCGAAATGGAAATCAAGGATTGTAGTTTCCAGACGCTCTGATAGTATAATATAAGAGATTAAATTAGGTCTACAGAAGAAATTGGAAACAGATTTAAGTGTCTTAGAAAGCCAATCTGTTTGAAGATATTTAAAAAGACTTTCAAGGTACAAGAGAAATGTGAAATACTGTGAACATCAAAATGACAGTGCGGCATGTCTGATGTTATGAGTAGGAGTTCCACAATGATGACATAGGTTTAAGATTGACGAGAGTAATTAGCATAAGTACTTTTGTATTCTGAACTAACATTGAATGCATTTTTGAATAAGTTAAAGAGAATCAGTTTAAGAATCACTGAACGCATTTTTTATTGAAGGGAAAAAGCTAAAGAGATTAACTTTAAAAAATGTAAAAAAAAAATTAAAAAAATTAAAGCTCCCCTTTCAGACCTTGCCATCTATATGGTAGATGATGTTAAGGTAATCCCGAACTACAAAATCCATTTTCACCGAGATTTGAACCTAGAAACCCATGTTCGGAAGCCACGCGCTTAACCACTCAGCTTAACCACTCAGCTTAACCACTTAGCTTAACCACTCAGCTTAACCACTCAGCTTAACCACTCAGCTTAACCACTCAGTTTAACCACTAAGAAAAAAATGAAAGAGAAAAATTAAAGAGAAAAATTTCAAAGAGAAAAATTTAAAGAGAAAAAGTGACAAATCACTAAAAGTGTACTGAGACGGTAACAACGCTCTGGACAGCAGAAAAACTTTGGCATTTGCAAAGAAAATGGAGCTACAAGAAAAATAGCTGGGTCCTCGGACACCAAACAAATGTTTCTTTTAGCTGAGTTGCTCGTGGACAGAAATATCTCTCCAGGATAGGGCTCTAGTGCTCTCGATATCAACCATAGTCGTTCTACGACTGAATCTTTAAAAGAATGAAGTTTGGAGTAAACGTTAGAGAATCAAATAATATTCAGAGGATAAGTCTGAGAGAATAAGTCTGAGAGAATAAGTCTGAGAGAACAAGTCCGAGAGAATAAGTCTGAGAGAATAAGTCTGAGAGAATAAGTCTGAGAGAATAAGTCTGAGAGAACAAGTCCGAGAGAATAAGCCTAAGCCTGAGAGAATAAGTCTGAGAGAATAAGTCTGAGAGAATAAGTCGGAGAGAATAAGTCTGAGAGAATAAGTCTGAGAGAATAAGTCTGAGAGAGTAAGTCTGAGAGAATAAGTCTGAGAGAATAAGTCTGAGAGAATAAGTCTGAGAGAATAAGTCTGAGAGAATAAGTCTGAGAGAATAAGTCTGAGAGAATAAGTCTGAGTGAATAAGTCTGAGAGAATAAGTCTGAGAGAATAAGTCCGAGAGAATAAGTCCGAGAGAATAAGTCTGAGTGAATAAGTCTGAGAGAATAAGTCTGAGAGAATAAGTCTGAGAGAATAAGTCTGAGAGAATAAGTCTGAGAGAATAAGTCTAAGAGAATAAGTCTGAGAGAATAAGTCTGAGAGAATAAGTCTGAGAGAATAAGCCTTAGATAATAAGTCTGAGAGAATAAGTCTGAGAGAATAAGTCTGAGAGAATAAGTCTGAGAGAATAAGTTTAAGCATTTAAGTTTTAAGGATGAACAGAAATAGATTGAAGTTTTAAATGTTGAGACGAATATGATCATGTCATCTCTAGGCAAAAGAGAGTTCTGATATATTTTACCTTGTGCTCATGTATCAATGCAGTTTGAGGCATACTCCTGAAATTATAAGTAAAACATACATTAAATATTCAGTCCACTAGTTTAAACCATGTCATACATCAAGGAAATTAAAATACTGACTTTCTTTTTAAGTAAACGATATTTTAAAATCTAAATCTTATTTTATATACATCTGTAGGCATTTCGTTTCATTTGTCAGCACAGTGGGCAGACTTTCTTTTCAAGACCTTTCTACTTCTATAATGCTCATGATATTAAAAATCAATCAGAATGGTAGTACCGTAGATGAAATGTAAAATCAAGTTGACTGTAAACTCTTTAACTCCACGAGTTTTTTTAGAACATTTTTTTTTTACAGTTTAGAGACCCATGGAAACTATTAAACAAATGATAATGTCACAGACACCAAAATGAGTCAAAATAAAAGTAGTGTAGACATTTATTAACAGGTGTTTTTAGGAATATTTTGAAACTACAGTCGTAAGACAACATAGAAAACAACATACTGTGAAAATTGGGTGGACTGAGAAATATAAAGGTGCAGATCTTAGAAAGAAAGTGCTCTTAGATTTGTCACACCTTTAGAATAGGTGCCAACAACAGAGTTACACAGGTTCTAGATTTCTCTCCCCCCCCCTCCCCAAACAATATGAAGATCAAGAAGAACATGGCCGCCTAGTGTACTAGATGAAGCTGAGAGTACAGCAAAGAGATGGAAAACAAAAGACTAACAAGAGATCGTTGAGAGTCGTGTGATTTTACTGATGTCCCAGACCCCACCAGAAGCACACAGAACAAAATGAGGACGATAAATGACTAATTATTTCTTTTTAAAGTGAAATTAAGAAACAGCACTAATACAAAAAATGAAACAGAAACCTTTTTAAACACAAAAAATGATTTATCAAATTATTTTTACAACACTTCCAGTTTTTAGAATACTAGAGTGACTCTATGGATGAACTATAAATATAAACTAATGTATTAAGTAACATAATGATTGTCATAGATGCTTATGAGTGTTTTATCTAAATGTATAAGATAATTGTAAAATTATTTAGCTTACAAACCAGGGAGACAAATGTGAGAATAAGGTTAATTTTGATGGTTCTATTGGCAGTTGAAGTCATTCTGAAAAAAGAAAAGATTAGATTGCTTGTGCAGTTCACATTACCGTCTTAACGACGTTTCTTATGACTGTCATTGGCAGTCTAGGACAGTCTAGGACATGGAATCACGCCAAAAAGTTTGAATTTCTTTCCTGAAGATGCTTCTGTTAATATCTGCAGCCTGTCTACGTCAGTGATACACTTGCGTTGTTTCTTGACTTCCGCCCGTGTCCCGGCTTCTTGAGCTAGATTAAAATAACAAACAGATGAATAAAAGATTGAGTGTATATTTTATATTACGAACAAATCATGATGTCATGTTGAACTATTTTGCAAGCAAAAAAATTCTTTTTTGTATTAAAAATTGGAATGTCTGACTGTCAAAAAGAAATTCTTCTCTCATCTGCCACTTGACTTTTGTCGTAAGTGTGCTGTGACAGTTTGTGCGTAGGATTGCAATGACAGTTCGTATGGATGTTAAGACTATTTGTATGTCTATTGTGTCAGTTCGTAGGGTCGTTCTGAATGTTTTTAGGGTGATGTGACAGTTGTTAGGAGCAATGTGACAGTTCTTAGAAGTATTGTGACAGTTTTCAAGTTGTGCTGTGACAGTTTTAGAGTGCTGTGACAGTTTATTGGGTGCGGTGACGCTTCGTTAGGGTGTAATGACAGTTCATAAGGGTTACTAAGGGTCTAAGGACAGTTCATAGGGGTGCTGTGACAGTTCATAATGATGCTTTGACGATTCCTAAGGGTCTAATGACAGTTCTTACGGGTGCTGTAACAGTTCATAGTGGTGCTTTGACGATTCCTAAGGGTCTAATGACAGTTATAATGTTAATAAATATTGAAACTTTCATTGAAATATAGGTCACTATCCCAAAATGGCGCTAAAGAATAAATAAGAAAATTAAGAATAATTAAAACATAAAAATGAATTTAAATATAATTGCATGCAACATGTTGAGTAGCAAGGATAGCGTGAAGAGACCACTGTACAGCAAATAGATTATAGATAGGGTTTCCTGTCAAAGAGTTTGAATATTAGTCTCACAGCTGGACATGTCAAAACAAAATTTGTTGATGGTAAATAAGAAAAGAATGCATTACTCTTAACCATTTTATCAGGCATTATTATGCTTGGAAATATAGAGAATTTGAATCCTTTAGAAAGGCAAAATGAATATATATAATTATACATTATATATTAATTACTTTTTTTCCTATGAATTCGATTTATGCTATAGTAGTACTACTACTCCTTTACATTTGCACACTATTACGTCAGTGCAATATGTTATGTTAATTAGACTTAGTGAAATAAGTCTTCCCAGACAGGCAAGTTGACTTTCTTTTTTAATCTTAGAAACTCATGGGACGCGACACAGACATCTATTAACTCCAGACAATGAAATACTTTCAATTACGACATTAGAAATTAGAGTTGTCAAGAAACAATTTTTTTAAATTAGGAGCTATAATCGCCAAACTAAGGCCAGCGGGCCAAGTCCGACCGATGACGTGTTGCAAGTGGCCTCACGTTACATCTCGCTCTTGTTCATTGGTTGAGATGTCAGAAGTGAAACTTTTGTTATAAGACCAAATTAGGCTGGGCTCTATGACTAATGTCTTACAAACATTAGTGACTAAAGAACCAATTAGGCAATGGGCGGGGAGGGTGTAATTGAGATTTTTTCTTCCGTATGCTGTCTCTGTAACCACAACAATGCTTGATTAGGGTTTAGAACATTTAGCCCCATTGATTGGTAACAAAGTCAAGTTCAAGCGTATTTAGCTTCTCGACCATACATCCCACTCAATTAATTCAGGACGAAATAAAATGTACCATTAAGCGAAGTGGAAACCAATGTTTTTAATTTCCAAATATACTGTATTACGATCGTGTAATAAAAGAGATTCAAATCAGGTCAATGGAAGAATATGGAAACAGATCAAAGTGTCTAAGAAAACCAATCTGATTGAAGATATTTTAAGAGACTTTCAAGATATAAAAGAAAAGTGAAGTACTGTTAACATCATCGTGACAGTGCAACAACGTATGTGAGATGTTGTGGATGGAGGTTCAAATAATAACATAAGTTTAAGATAGAAGACTGTAATTAGCATGAATACTTTTGTATTTTGAACTATCATGGAATGAATTTTTTAATACATAAGTTACAGAGAATAAGACAATGATATTAATTTATAGATACTAAGTTTTTTTAACAAATGTAAAAAAAAAAAGTTATAGAGAATAAGTTCTAGTGAAGCGTGTTGACATTGTGTTTATGTGTATGTGTTTTATGTCAGAATATAGAGTTATTCACCTTGGTAGAAAAAAAAAGTCCTTAGTGTTGTGTCACAGTTGAGTGTAACCTGTGATATGTGAGGGTTTGTCATTAAAGAGTCTGATGTACTCAGCGTTCAGCGTTGAAGTTACTAATTAGCCTCTGTGTTCTTTAGTGTATTATTAAGCTTATAAGTGTATTGATTAAGCTAATACATAGGTCAAAGATAAAAGGTTAAATAGAATAAGTTAAATCAGTTTTAGAATAACTGAACGCATTTTTTCAAATTTAAGAGAATAAGTTAAAGAGATTAACTTAAAAAAAAAATTTAAACTCCCCTTTCATACCTAGCGATCTATGTAGTAGATGATGTTAAGGTTATCCCAAAACTTCAAAATTAATTTTTACCAAAATTTGACTCTAGGACCCTAGGTTCAGAAGCCCTAACCACTTAGTCACCACGCCCCCTCCCCTCTTTAAAAAAAAAAGCTTAGAGAAAATTAAAGAGAAAAAAAAATCACTAAATGTGAACTGAACTGTTGACAACGCTATGGACCGCATACAAACTTTGGCATTAAAAAGAAAATGGAGCCAAAGGCACCAAAAAAAAGCTGGTTTCTCTGGCACCAAAAAAAAGCTGGTTTCTCTGGCACCAAAAAAAAGCTGGTTTCTCTGGCACCAAAAAAAGCTGGTTTCTCTGGCACCAAAAAAAAGCTGGTTTCTCTGGCACCAAAAAAAGCTGGTTTCTCTGGCACCAAAAAAAGCTGGTTACTCTGGAACCAAAAAAAGCTGGTTTCTCTGGCACCAAAAAAAGCTGGTTTCTCTGGCACCAAAAAAAGCTGGTTTCTCTGGCACCAAAAAAAGCTGGTTTCTCTGGCACCAAAAAAAGCTGGTTTCTCTGGCACCAAAAAAAGCTGGTTTCTCTGGCACCAAAAAAAGCTGGTTTCTCTGGCTCCAAAAAAAGCTGGTCTCTCTGGAACCAAAACAAATGCCTCTATTATCTGTTTGTGCGTGGACAGAAATATCTCTCCAGAATAGAGCTCTAGTTCTCTACAATTTAACAATTGTCCTTGACGACAGAATTTGGCAGAAACTTACATTACAAAGAGAGTTTGTGTTATCGACAAACTTAGAGGCGCCCCATATCGAATTCACCAATGGACTAGAAATATATTTAAGACAATATGAATATATATATATATATATATATATATATATATATATATATATATATATATATATATAACTTTTATTCTTATAAACATGGAAATCGCAGTGCAATATATTATGTAAGTTAGACTTAGTGAAAGAAGTCTTAACAGACAGGCACGTTAATGGGTTGTTTTTTTTTTTTGTTTTTTTTTTTTCAGATCAGAAATTTATGGAACGCGACAGAATTCTATTAACTCCAGACAATGAAATACTTTCACTTACGACATCAGGAGTTAAGTTTGTAAGAAAACAATTTTTTATTAGTAGCAGTGATGGCTAAACTAAGGCCAGCAGGCCAAGTTCGACCCGTGACGTGCTGCAAGTAGCCTCACGTTATATCTCGCTGTTGTTCATTGATTTGTGATGCCAGAAGTAAAACTTTTCATATAAGATCTAATTAGGCTGGGCTCTATGACTAATGTCTTAGAAACATTAGTGACTAAAGAACCAATTAGGGAAGGGGCGGGGAGGGTGTAATTGAGATTTTTTCTTCAGTATGCTGTCTCTGTAACCACAACAATGCTTGATTAGGGTGTAGAACATTTAGCTCCATGGATTGGTAACAAAGTCAAGTTCAAGCGTACTTAGCTTCTCGATCATACATCCCACTCAATTAATTCAGGACGAAATAGAATGTACCATGAAGCGAAGTGGAAACCAATGTTTTTAGTTTCCAAATACACTGTACTAGGATCGTGTAATAAAAGAGATTCAAATCAAGTCTACAGAAAAAAATGGAAACAGATCAAAGTGTCTAAGAAAACCAATCTGATCGGAGATATTTTAAGAGACTTTCCAGGTACAAAAGAAATGTGAATTAATGTTAACATCATCGTGACAGTGCAACAGCATATGTGTGCATTACTGGATTGAAGTTCCAATGACGACTATAACTTTAAGACTGAAGAGAGTGATTAGCATCAAAACTTTTGTAATTTGAACTATGATTGAATGCACTTTTGAAAAAGTTACAGAGAATAAGTTAATGACAATAACTTATTAATAATAAGTTTTTTAAAGAAATATTTAAAAAATAAGTCAAAGAGAAAAAGTTAAACTGAAGAGCGTTGACATTGTCTTTATGTGTGTGTGATTGTTGTCAGAATGTGGAGTTATTTTATTCCGCTTGGTAAAACAAAAATCGTAGTGCTGTGTCACAGTTGTGTGTAACCTGTTTTATGTTTTTTATGCTATTGTAGTAATCTAGCTATATATATATATATATGAGCGTATGTGTTTGTCCGTGTGTGTGTGCGTTGATAATAGTTCTTCTATTCTCACCCTTCTTTTGGAAGACGTTTATTTGTATCATGGAATATGTTAGTGGCCAGATTGTAGACACCTTGCCCTTGCCAGCGAGAGAATCTAGGGTAGCGCTGGGTGCTCCCCCAGTGGGGTTCGGGACGAAACCCTGCCGCCTAGCATTATTTTCGGATAAAAAATGCACATTCTGGGTTATCTACAATGCATTTTCCTGCTATTTAAAACAAAAACAAAATCTACTTTTCACTGCACATTATTCATGGAGCCTAGCGACTAATAGAAATGAGTAACCTGTCTTAGCATCGCTATTGGTATTCGGTGACTAGTTTGCATTAGATTTTATACCAAAATGGGAAGTTTTATCGTAAAGGGGGGAGGAGGGGGTAAACAAAAAAATAAAAAATCTATGAAGGTTTTTTTTATAGAAAAAAACTCAAAAACCCCTTTAGTTACTCTCGAATAATTCGGTGACTAATGATTGCTTTATAACAGGGGTGGGCACAATACTGCCTGCGGACCACATGTGGCCCGCCGGAGTGTTTTATACGGCCCGCTGACATCTACATAAATCAGGTGTGCACACTGTATATACATATAAAAATGCAAATATAGTAAAAATAATATCTTTATAAATTATTGAAACTGTCTCATAATAAAAAAAAGTTTCAAGTAAACGAAGATTATGCTTATTAGCTATACATCAATACACGCAATTGATGTGGCAATTTCAGATCAGTATTTATTCAATGCTATGAAGAACTGTGTTGAGTTTTGGGTATACATGAATCAAGATGGCAAGTGCAGCAACTGACTCATAAAAATAGTTTTTTTTTGTTTATATAAAACCATAATCTCTAAATAAGAAAGTTTACGAAAATCTGCTTTAAAAGAACATAATTACAGTGAACAAACTTAAAAGTAAGTAATGTTAACCACGGGTTTATCCGAATTAGAATAACCCAATGTATCGGCTAATTTAGTATGGGCAAGGCAAATGAGAAGAATATAAAACCTAAGTCTGAAAGAATAAGTCTGAGAGAATAAAGCTGAGAGAATAAGTCTGAGAGAATAAGTCTGAGAGAATAAGTCTGAGAGAATAAGTCTGAGAGAGAATAAGTCTGAGAGAATAAGTCTGAGAGAATAAGTCTGAGAGAATAAGTCTGAGAGAATTAGTCTGAGAGAATAAGCCTGAGAGAATAAGTCTGAGAGAATAAGTCTGAGAGAATAAGTCTGAGAGAATAAGTCTGAGAGAATAAGTCTGAGAGAATAAGTCTGAGAGAATAAGTCTGAGAGAATAAGTCTGAGAGAATAAGTCTGAGAGAGAATAAGTCTGAGAGAATAAGTCTGAGAGAATAAGTCTGAGAGAATAAGTCTGAGAGAATAAGTCTAAGAATAAGTCTGAGAGAATAAGTCTGAGAGAATAAGTCTGAGAGAATAAGTCTGAGAGAATAAGCCTTAGAGAATAAGCCTTAGAGAATAAGCTGAGAGAATAAGTCTGAGAGAATAAGTCTGAGAGAATAAGTCTGAGAGAATAAGTCTGAGAGAATAAGTCTGAGAGAATAAGTCTGAGACATAAGTCTGAGAGAATAAGTCTGAGAGAATAAGTCTGAGAGAATAAGCCTGAGAGAGAATAAGTCTGAGAGAATAAGTCTGAGAGAATAAGTCTGAGAGAATAAGTCTGAGAGAGAATAAGTCTGAGAGAATAAGTCTGAGAGAATAAGTCTGAGAGAATAAGTCTGAGAGAATAAGTCTGAGAGAATAAGTCTGAGAGAAAAAGTCTGAGAGAGAATAAGTCTGAGAGAATAAGTCTGAGAGAATAAGTCTGAGAGAATAAGTCTGAGAGAATAAGTCTGAGAGAGAATAAGTCTGAGAGAATAAGTCTGAGAGAGAATAAGTCTGAGAGAATAAGTCTGAGAGAATAAGTCTAAGAGAATAAGTCTGAGAGAATAAGTCTGAGAGAATAAGTCTGAGAGAATTAGTCTGAGAGAATAAGTCTGAGAGAATAAGTCTGAGAGAATAAGTCTGAGAGAATAAGTCTGAGAGAGAATAAGTCTGAGAGAATAAGTCTGAGAGAATAAGTCTGAGAGAATAAGTCTGAGAGAATAAGTCTGAGAGAGAATAAGTCTGAGAGAATAAGTCTGAGAGAGAATAAGTCTGAGAGAATAAGTCTGAGAGAATAAGTCTAAGAGAATAAGTCTGAGAGAATAAGTCTGAGAGAATAAGTCTGATAGAATAAGTCTAAGAGAATAAGTCTGAGAGAATAAGTCTGAGAGAATAAGTCTGAGAGAATAAGTCTGAGAGAATAAGTCTGAGAGAATAAGTCTGAGAGAATAAGTCTGAGAGAATAAGTCTGAGAGAATAAGTCTGAAAGAATAAGTCTGAGAGAATAAGTCTGAGAGAATAAGTCTGAGAGAATAAGTCTGAGAGAGAATAAGTCTGAGAGAATAAGTCTGAGAGAATAAGTCTGATAGAATAAGTCTGAGAGAATAAGTCTGAGAGAATAAGTATGAGAGAATAAGTCTGAGAGAATAAGTCTGAGACAATAAGTCTGAGAGAATAAGTCTGAGACAATAAGTCTGAGAGAATAAGTCTGAGAGAATAAGCTGAGAGAATAAGTCTGAGAGAATAAGTCTGAGACAATAAGTCTGAGAGAATAAGTCTGAGAGAATAAGTCTGAGAGAATAAGTCTGAGACAATAAGTCTGAGAGAATAAGTCTGAGAGAATAAGCTGAGAGAATAAGTCTGAGAGAATAAGTCTGAGAGAATAAGTCTAAGAGAATAAGTCTGAGAGAATAAGTCTGAGAGAATAAGTCTGAGAGAATAAGTCTGAGAGAAAAAGTCTGAGAGAATAAGTCTGAGAGAATAAGTCTAAGAATAAGTCTGAGAGAATAAGTCTGAGAGAATAAGTCTGAGACAATAAGTCTGAGAGAATAAGTCTGAGAGAGAATAAGTCTGAGAGAATAAGTCTGAGAGAATAAGTCTGAGAGAATAAGTCTGAGAGAATAAGTCTGAGAGAATAAGTCTGAGAGAATAAGCCTGAGAGAATAAGTCTGAGAGAATAAGTCTGAGAGAATAAGCCTTAGAGAATAAGTCTGAGAGAATAAGCCTTAGAGAATAAGTCTGAGAGAATAAGTCTGAGAGAATAAGTCTGAGAGAATAAGTCTAAGAATAAGTCTGAGAGAATAAGTCTGAGAGAATAAGTCTGAGAGAATTAGTCTGAGAGAATAAGCCTGAGAGAATAAGTCTGAGAGAATAAGTCTAAGAATAAGTCTGAGAGAATAAGTCTGAGAGAATAAGTCTAAGAATAAGTCTGAGAGAATTAGTCTGAGAGAATAAGTCTGAGAGAATAAGTCTGAGAGAATAAGTCTGAGAGAATAAGTCTGAGAGAATAAGTCTGAGAGAATAAGCTGAGAGAATAAGTCTGAGAGAATAAGTCTGAGAGAATAAGTCTGAGAGAATAAGTCTGAGAGAATAAGTCTGAGAGAATAAGTCTAAGAGAATAAGCCTGAGAGAATAAGTCATAGAGAATAACATCACCATTTGTGGTAAGGACAGAGAAGAGCATGATAAAAATCTGCATAAATTTCTTGGGGCTATAAAAAAATATGGTCTAACTCTTAATGAGTAAAAGTGTGCATACGCATCCTTAAGAATAAGATTACTAGGTTATGAAGTCTCCCATAATGAGATGAAGCCAGACCCCGACAGACTACTGCCCTTGCGTCAACTTCCTCACCCGAGAACCTAAACGCACAAAGGCGAGCTGTTGGTCTATTCTCCTACTATGGCAACTGGATAGGACATTTCTCACATTTCCGTAGAGAAAGAAGCAATGGCTATCGTGGAATCTTCCGTATGCAGTTGAAGAAATAAGAACTGTAGTAAACAATTGCCCCATCTGTGCAGAGATAAAACCTCGTTTTTATCAACCATCTGCCGGCAGGTTAGTAAAAGCCACATCACCATTTGAGAGACTTAGTGTTGACTTTAAGGGACCACTCCCTTCTACCACTAAAAATAAATATTTATTGACAATTATTGATGAGTACTAAATGTTTCCTTTTGCATATGCATGTCTGAGCTTGTGTGTGTGTGGGTTCTGTGTTATTGTGAACTGTTTTGTCATTCTTGTTCAATAAAGCCTAGCTTCAAGACATGTCTTCCTGTAGTGTTTTATTAGGTTACTACAATTTATTGAACAAGAATCCTGTGGATTAATTGTGCTTCTAACCTTAAGTATGGATCGTTTTCTAAGACCTGACAGATTGGTGGTGGATCCTAATGATCCGGACGCTCAAATGATCTGTAAGCACTGGCTTCACACATTTGAAAAATTCGCATTAAAACTAGCTGTATCAGAAGGTGAGAAGTTCGATCTACTATGTAACTTTATATCACATGGTGTGTATGAATTGATATCTGACTGTACTGACTTTCAAACTTCTGTAAACACACAAACGGTCAAACAAACCAATGAGGTTTATGCTCGCTATCTCATATCCAATTGTAAACATGAAGCAGGACAGAGTGTTGACAGGTATATTCAAAGATTGAGATTGCTGGCTAAAGACTGCCATTTCAGAGCAGTGACTGCCCTCGAAAACCAGAACGAGGCCATCAGAGACGCATTCGTTAGTGGCATGTCATCACCAGAGATTAGGCAGAGTCATTAAAAGTAGATGAATTTCTTCAGATGCCACAGAAACATTCTGTGACATATAACTCGCAACAAGCCACTACTTTTCAAACACCACAAGCACAACAATCCACTACGTCGGAATTGCCGCTTTGCTCTGCTGTAGAGGACACGATTGTTTCGACACCCGTTACCATAGCTGCAGTTCAAGGCAAGTGCTACTTTTGTGGAGGTGCTATCCACTCTCGTAGCAAATGTCCCGCTAAAGATGCAATCTGTGATAAATGCGGTAAAATGGGACACTACAAAAAGGTATGCAAATCAAAACTTTCTACAGTTTACAGACCTAACTCTAATTCAGCGGCGTATACAATAACAGTCGCCTCTATCTCGTGCTGTAATGAAAATACAATTTAACAACATTACCCTTGTGTGTCAAAATGTCAAGGTGTCCAGGTCAGCTTGTGTGTGTGTGTGTGTACTGTGTTATTGTGAACGGTTTTGCCATTCTTGTTCAATAAAGCCTAGCATCAAGACATGTCTTCCTGTAGTCTTTTATTAGGTCACTACACCTTGTTGTTGCTTTTGTTTTTTTGCAAAGTAGTTTACAAATAAACAAAAAAGAAAGAAAAAATAGTCAACAAATGTGTATGTTAGAACTAGACTGCCAGGAGTTAGGTTTCTTGACCCTATTCTAGCAACAGGTTGTGAAAACTCTTAAGAAAAATTGAGAAATAGTTTAAATCAAGCCTACCTCAGAAGAAGATCCATGAGAAATATTCTAACTTATGAACCATAAATAGTCGTAAGTTTGGCTGAGAGGTCTAAGCCGGCTTTGTCTACAAATTAAAGGGGGGGGGGGCATTAAGACAAAACAGAAACCTTCTCCATATTACTCTTCTCCCCCCCCCCCACTCAAATGAGCTGCACATATACTATAACTTAAATGGTGATTGTAATTTTTGGTTTTGAATAAGATAACCCGGAAATATTTTAAAATATACCAACTTAAATAGGTTACATAAAAATGCGCAAAGGCTTCGGGTCACGCAATAAACATAAGCATTCATTGTCAGCGACCATTAGTTGACAGGAATCGCAAAGCAAAACCCCAAAATCTGTATAGCTAGAATAGATTTAGGGCAGTGATATGAGCAAGGCGAACGTCAATAGAAAAAAAACACATCTTAGAACCAACAACGGAACAACAAGACTTGAGTGGAGGTCATTGTTAACCCATAACTAGCAAACCTTTTTAGATGAATAAGAGAAAGAGAGTAAATGAGAGAGAGAGAGAGAGAGATAAATATGGACAAGAAAAGTGAGAAGGGAGAAAGAAAAAGAGAAAAAGAGAGAGTGAAAAGAGAGAGAAAGGGAGAGAGACTCTTTAAGCTCTCTATGCAAAACCTTCCACAGCAAACAATAACATTTTAATAGCACTGCAGTCAATGTGAAAGAAACCAAGCTTGTAAGGTAATAGCTGCATCATGTCAATCACATTTTCATTTCACATCAATACAAATGTAAATGCCCAAATGTTTGCCTTTCAGAGGCGACAATGGAAAACTATGCCCAGTAAATGGAAGAATCGCATTAAAGCGACAAAATCTATTTTTAAATGAGCTTTTTTTTTAAATAGTTGCTTTCAAAACAAGAAATATCAGTATTCCGAGTTTTGGGGGTGATATAGTGACAGTGGGGATTTGAAAATCCTCCCGGATTTTGTCATTAAATATTAAATATTAAGCAAAATGCAGGGGCTCCCAAAGAGGTCAAGCTACCCCTCCCCGGCCCACAAACGATAGCAAATTTCTAGATACGCCCCTGTTTAGCGATACCAGAGTTGAATGATTTGGATTAGTGGCAGATTATGATATTATCGCTGGACTATCTGACCATGATATCGTTAAAATAAATAGTCTAATAAAAGTAACCAACATAAAACCAATACGTAACTACTACGTAAGAATATATGTAACCTAACCCAATTACATCAAGCTGTATCTATCTTTCAAAAAGCATTTCTAACAGAAAAAGACATTAACCAATAAGTTGCCGACCTGGGGTATAGCTACAAGACAGCAGAGGCTTTCCTTCTCCTTGGTGGCCAGGAGCCAGAGCCTCCTCTGCCCAAAGCATATTGGCTTAGGCCCCAGTTACCGGAGCCAACATCTGAGCCACACGTAAAGTACATCAGTTGGACGGATTGTCAGAGGGCATCTGAGACGCATTCTATCGGAAGCATTTTATAGGTAGTGGGTTGCTTAGGTCCGTCACCATTTCAGACAATCTCAACCCTACGGAACCAATTTTAAATAAGAATGAAGTATTTAAAAAGATAGATCCACTCTGTCACTCGCATATGTCTGAATGTTATTGTTATTTGTGTATTATTTCAGTTCCTGTTATTGAATGCAAAGACTCACAGAGTGTCACACATACACACTCAGAGAAAATTTTATATTAAGGGCTTAAAAGTGTTACATATTCACTTTTACAATTCTAGCGCATGACAGCTACACTCTACGTGAAGGCATAATAGTTTACATTAGTTTTCTTCTAATCGAAAAACCTAGACTGATTAAGATCAAGAGCTTTTCACAAGCTAATTCTCTAAGCGAGAACAAAACTCATAATCAAGTAAGTATTTAGACTCATCTTTTGAGATGGCTGAGTAGCAAATTGCTTGGCCACTGAACCAAGGGGTCCCGGGTTGGAATTCTGGTGGAGATTACAATTTCAGGATATTTAGGGCGCCTCTGAGTTTTGCCATGAGTCTGGTCGTTATGCTGGCTACACGGTTAACAGAAACAGATTTACTTTAACCTCATCTGCCCTACAGATCGCAAGTAATAACATCAAGGTCTGAAAGGGGAACTTTACCTGTTCACTTACGTTACACTCAGACAGCAAGGGTTCGCTTCCCATGTTTGTATCTTGATTATTGCTTACAACAGACAAATCTGATCCGAGTGACTACAGACCAGTATCATTAACCAGCATCAGATGCTAAACACTAGAACGCTTAATATGTAGTAATACCACAAATAACTTAGATAAACATAATGTCCAAACTCATGGCTCTTGGAAATATAGGTCATGTAAAATTCAGCTAAAAAGATTAATTAATGATTTTTCAAGGTATTACATAATAGTAAGCTAATAAATGCAATTTTATTAGACTTTTAAAAGGCATTCGAACAAAGCTTCCCCACCTTAGCTTGCTATAGAAATTAAAATACTTTGGCATTAATTGTTCGTTACAACAATGGGTTTAGGATTTCTTAACATGGAGAGAACAGACTCTTATAATAAATGGATCCAAATCAACACCAATAACAGAAAACTCAGTTGTACTGAAAGAAAAGTCTTAGGCCCTCAACTATTTTCTCAATTAAATACATGATTTACAAATTACATTAGTTCAGCAACAAAAGTCAGATTATTCCCATACAATTGCATGATATATAGAACAATAAAAAAAAAACAATACACAATACACAAACTTACAAAAAAATATTAGAAGGAGGCCATAGATTAGAAGAATTACAGAAATTTCAACCTATAAAAATATCAAATTTTAAGGGTATCAATATTGTCATTAGAGAATAGAATGGGTTGCCTGAATCAGCCAGGTAAACCAATGACTTAGCAGTTTTTGAGTCATTGATTAATATGCATGACAAGATTGACAGATGAAATGCTTGGACATAATTATCTTCTTATACCACCACATCTGTCATGTACAATTTATTTCCCTTGTTCTTTTCCTTGTCTTGTAAAAAGAAATAATTGTGCAAAAAATGGGCTTGTGTGTGGTAGAAATAACGTGTACAAACTTTTATACTGTACACGATTCGCCAGAGAAAAAAGGGTTCAAATCTCGCACACGTTCAGACCTTGCGATTTATATGGAAGATAATTTAAAGTTCATCTGTTTCTGTGTCCCACGGTTAACGAGGGTGTCGTGAGGCCAGAACAACGACCGACCGCCTTTACTTTTCCCCAACTAATGTCTGGTACCCAATAGAGCTGGAAATCTCGAAATTAAATTCCAAGTCCTCTTTTAATAACTTGGTGTAAAATAAATTATATATATATACATATACATACATGTCATGTCAATATATATAACAGCTCTCTTTCTAACTAATTAGCCTTCCACTTGGCTTACATACTGAGGATCTTGAGTTCAAGTCCCGTCAACAAATAAGATGTTTTTGTACAAGCTGTTTACATTCGTTCGCTCAACGACAGCTACAGCTGGTAGCTACATCTGGTAGCGATTCAAAGAGGAGTTCAGAAGAATTGCTAAAAAGTGCTTGAAACTTGTCATGTAAAATGGTCTTATTGATTCATTTCGACTATTCATCTTTGTTTAAAAATCAATTTGACTTTGCGCAAAGTGAAAAAAAAAATATGTTTGTAAATTCATTTTAATTTGGCTTGGGGGAAGGGGGGAGATAAGGAAGACAAATTAGACAATATGGTTTTCATTCCATTCATGCATTTGATGTATTTATACCAAGATATCTCAAAGAGAGAGAGAGAGAGAGAGAGAGAATTTCTTCAATATTTCCTATTATCTATAACTTTAGCAGATTTTAAAGTGACAACAGAATAGTTTAATCCTGAAGACAATCGCCAACTCGTATACCCATAGAAGCTTTTGGGAACAGATCAAGTTCCTTTTACCTTTTTATAGAACTTAATGAGATCTGTAATCATTCTAACAGTCTATTTTCATTAAGAGCTCATACACTTTAAAAGACATAATGCAGTTTTAATGTATAAAGATTGATGTTATTGACCAACAAAAAATAATCATGAATTGATAAGACATGAGTTACTCTTCAGACCTTGAGGTCTATAGTACAATATACAAAGATGTCATCTATTTCTTTGGCCTACGGTTTACGAGGGTGTCATATGGCTTGCATATCTACCAACCGCTTTTACCTTTTCCCAACTAATGCCAGGTACCTATTGGAGCTGTGTGGACTCTAAAGATGCCAAAATTAAAAATCCTAGGATTAGAACCCAGAACCCCCGGTTCGGAAGCCTAGCACTTTACCGCTTAGCCACAGTGCTTTTTTTTTAATTTATAAGACAAGGCGATCTTAAATGCAGAGTGAGGATTTTACGTCTTATGCGAAACTACCCTACAACTCGTTGAGTACATAGGCTATTAGTGTTATATTCTTTTCTAATTTTTATTGACGCATTTAAACAGTGTAATTACGTTTCTTCTTTATCACAAATAATTCTGATGTTTTTATAATTAATTTGTTTTTAACAATAAAATTTCCGAACTACTAATTCTACCTCATTGTCATCATCATCGTACAATTTCACGTGAGTGAGGGCTTGAAAGGTTCACACCCTTGCAAAAGCCCAGGAGAGAAACAGAGCTGTTGCGTCTTGTATGTATGTCCCCATACAGGTCAAGGAGAGATCACCAGGCCTGGGGGCAGTCTAGAAGAATAAGATACAGTTTTCTCTTCCTTGCCACTGCGGGGCACCGTGAGTCGAAGTTTGGCCTTAGCCTTGCAGAATATGAGCCAACGGGACAGTGGCCCTAACAGCACAGTGGTGGTCAATTAAGATTTTCTTTTCGCTGTCTACGTCTGTGTATCGCGCGGCCTTTGTAAGTGATCCCCAGCTGTCTCGTTCTGAAGGAGCATGCAACCAGGTGCTCTCTTCTATGTCAGCAAAGGCAAGAGGGCGACTAAGCTGGTCTTTAAAGCGTTTCCGTGGGCACCTCTGTTACGTCGATAACCTTTTAGGTCACAACAAAAGATTGATTTTTGCTTATGCCAGAGCAGCACTCTAGCCGTTCATCAATACGTCATGCGGCCAGCACAACGACCAACCACCTTTACTTTTCCCCAAGTACCCAATTAAAGCTGGGTGGACACATAGGCGCACCAGAGAAGCCCAAAGATCCTGAAATTAAAAGTCCCAGTCTTTACCAAGATTCGAACCCGCAACCCCTGTTCTGAAGTTAAGCGCTTTACCGCTCAGCCACCGAGCCATAAGTTGAAGATAGGAGGAGGGGATTTACATCCTCCGAAGAAATGTCTCAGTAAGACACAAATGTCTCAGTAAGACACAAATGTCTCAGTAAGACACAAATGACATAGAATATGTCATTAAGAAGTCTTAAGTACGTCCACAAACATAGAAAACAGTTGGTCCATAAGCAGAAATGTTTGCATTTTTGTTTGTATTTCTGTTCATTTTATTTAGGAATATACCCGACAGTTAGATATACCCTGATTAATTGGATGTATCAACGCTGCTGATAACTACATAAGAGAGTATGGAATGAATATATTAAGAGAGAGAGAGAGAGAGAGAGAGAAAGGGGAAAAGAGAAAGATTGAGAAATAGGAGAAAGTAAGGAAAAAAAGAGAAAGGGTCGGGACACTGTCGCCCACATAGCAGTTGCCCCCTCTCCAAGCAGCTCATGTGACCGATCCAGTTTGGGATCATTAGCGCTGTAGGTCCTGCCTGACTGTTGCACAGTTTGCCACAATCTGCCCCTGATTTTTCCTCAGGGTTGTCTCCCGTAGCCTTTCAGGTGTTTGGGTATATCCGCAAGACAGCAGAGGTTGTATTTAGAGTTTTCCTTCTCCTATATGGGTAGCCAACCAAGACTAACGAGCCCCTCCTGCCCGAAGCTTCACCTATCGTTGGTAACAGCTCAGCCGGGCTCATTATCTGAACCAGGAGCTCTACTGGTTGCGAAAGGCTATTTGAGACGCGTGCCATTAGAAGCAATTTATAAGGTCAAGATGGGCGTTAACAAACTTGCAGAATCATGCGGAATGTTAATTTAGAAAAAAAAATTATCAATAATAAACATTTTAGTTTCGGGATCATTAGGCGCCTCTGATTACACCCAGATCTATTGGGTGCCTGACATTAGTTGGGGGAAAGCAATAGCGGTTGGTCGTTGTGCTGGCCACATGACACCCTCGTTAACAGTAGGCCACAGAAACAGATGACTTTTACATCATCTGCCCTATAGACCACAAGGTTTGAAAGGGAACTTTTACTTATAATAGCTTGCTTATGCCTGGGCAGCGTCCACTACAAGGTGGCGTGGTCAAGGCGTCTCTCTTGCTCCAGACTGTGCTGGTCCTTTGAGACCTGTCTCAGCCACTCCAACCAGTCATCCTTTCAAACTGGAGAAACTTAATGCCTTCCCTTCTAGGGCGGTCCTTGCATTTACTGACACACAGGCGTCAGTAAACTTTGAACCAAAACAGCCGGCTACATCTCCTTTGTTAAGTCAACGACCCGGAGTCAGTCCTACGCTATGACATGTGGGAACACAATTGCAACTATGAAACAGAAACTTCAGTTATGAAGTTTTTAAAATAGTAAAAACTTGAATGTTTAAATAAGACACATGTGACATGAAATAAGTCATTAAGAAGTCTTATAATGGTTCTGAATCCACCATACTGTAAGTTCAACAAGCAGAAATGTTCATATTTCTGTTAGTTTATTCAGATATAATTCTGATAATTTTATATATTGTTATTCATTGGACGTATCGACGCTGCTGGTCTATAATCAGAGAATGGAGGAAAGAGAATACGAGAGAGATAGGAGAAAAAGGGAGAGATGAAGGGAGAAAGATAAAGAAAAAAAGAGAAAGAGAAAAAGAGATAGACAAGCGCGAGGGAGAGAACAAGAGATAAACATAAGAGAGAAAGAGCGAGATTAAAAAAGAGAGTGAGAGGAATAGACAGATTAAGAGAGAAAAAGATAAATAGAAAGATTAAGAAAGAGAGAGAAAGAGATGAAGAGAGAGAGAGAGATTAAATGAGAGAGTAACAAAGAGATAGGTGAAGAGAGACACAGAGAGAGAGAGAAAGAGATATGAGTGAGAGGGAGAGAACAAAGAGAAAGATGAGAAAGAGAGAGAAGAAAGAGAGATGATAAAGAGAGAAAGAAAAAGTGTGAGAGTTAAAGAGCGAGATGAAAGAGAGAGATGAAGAGAGAGAGAGAGCGCGATGAAAATAAAGAGAGCAAGATGAAGAGAGAAAGAGTTGAAGAGAGAGAGCGTTGAAAATAAAGAGAGAAAGATGAAGAGAGAGAGAGATGAGTGAAAATTTAACTGAGAGAGAAAGAGAGAGAGATAAAGATAGATAAAGAGAGAGAGAGAGATTAGGAGCGAGAGAAAGTAATCTAAGAGACAGAAAAATAGAGTCAGACGGTATGACCTTTATCAATATAAATACAACTATGGCACAGATACTAAGAAAAAAAAGTTAAAAAAAACAGCAGTATTTAATTATTTTTTAAATTCAAATTTTATGGACGAAGGCGGTTCGAGAAACAATGAGGTGGCTTTACATCCTCCCAGAAATGTCTGAATAAGACACCTATTAAGGATTTCGGTACAGCAAGAGTTAGTTAAATTAGCAGAAATGTTTGTATTTCTGTTTACTTTATTCAGGAATAAAACCGATAATTGGAGACACTCTAAATCGTTTGACACATCAATATTGCTGATGTATCATCTACTTTGTACCTTTTGATAGCTGTGTGACAGAGTGTGAAATAAATAGAATAGGAGAGAGATAGAAAAAAACGATAAAGGTACAAATAGATTTAGAGGGAATAGCGGTAAGGAGAAATAGAGAGAGAGAGAGATAAATTGAGCGACAGAGAGATAAACGGAGAAAAATAGAAAAATATAGTGAGGAAAAAGAGAGATGAAATGAGAGACAGAGACAAAAAGTGAAAGAGATAAAGTGAGAGACGGATAAAGTGAGTAAAAAGAGATAAAAAGAGAGAGATAAAGTGAGAAAAAGAGAGATAAAATAAGAGAGAGAGATAAAGTGAGAAAAGAGAGATAAAATAAGAGAGATAAATTGTGAGAGATGAATAAAGAGAGATAAAACGAGAAAAAGATAAATAAATAAGAGAGAGATAAAGTGAGAAAGATAAAGTGAGAAAGATAGTGAGAAAAAGAGAGATAAAGTGAGAGACAAAGACATAAAATGAGAGAGATAAAGTGAGAAAAAGAGAGATAAAATAAGAGAGATAAATTGTGAGAGGTAAAGTAAGAGAGATAAAGTGAAAAAAAAAGAGAGATAAATAAGAGAGAGATAAAGTGAGAGATAAAATGAGAGAGATAAAGTGAGAAAAATAGAGATAAAGTGAGAGGCAGAGACATAAAGTGAGAGAGATAAAAAGAGAAAAAGAGAGATAAAGAAGTCGGAGAGATAAAGTGAGAGCCAGAAAGAGAAGAGAGAACGAAAAGAGATAAAACAAAATTAATTTCGATTTTGAATCCTCCTAAAGTTCACTCCACAAGAAGAAAACAAAACGATTTAAAACTGGAATGCTGTTAACCCTGCAGACGCGGGTTGACATAAAGGTGAGATTTGAGAACTAGATGACGCCAATACATAAGTCTTTTTTTTTTCTTATGTCACATTTAATTCAGAAAGGGATGTATAAAGCAATGCATGCATTAAGCAACATTGAACCAATGTTCAATTTCAATAAAGGAATCGCATTAAAACGCTTAACTCTACTTTTACCCGCGCTTTTATTTTTTTTTAAATCATCATTTTCTTATCACCTGTCCCTTGACTTTTATCGTAGGGGGAGCTGTGACAGTTCATGTCACCAAACCCGTCCACTTTTCCCGGTCAGCAGCTGTTCTTAGCAGGAGAGAGGAGAGGGCGATCCGGACTTTCACGTTGTCGATCCAGCTTTTCTTTGGACGGCCCCTTTCTTCGTGCTCCATCCACTGTACTTAAAAAGAATGACTTTTGACTGTAGTTATGTTTTAGGTTATGACCGAACCAGATCAGTGTTCGTCTTTTCACAGCATTGAGAAGTTTCCCCCTTCATGAGAAGTTCCCCCTTCATGAGAAGTTCCACCTTTCACGAGAAGTTCCCCCTTCATGAGAAGTTCCCCCTTCATGAGAAGTTCCCACTTCATGAGAAGTTCCCCCCTTCATTAGAATTTTCCCATTCATGAGAATTTTCCCATTCATGAGAAGTTCCCCCTTTCATGAGAAGTTCCCCCTTAATGAGAAGTTCCCCTTCATGAGAAGTTCCCCTTCATGAGAAGTTCCCCCTTTCACGAGATGTTCCCCTTCATGAGAAGTCCCCCCTTTCACGAGAAGTTCCCCCTTCATGAGAATTTTCCCATTCATGAGAATTTTCCCATCCATGAGAAGTTCCCCCTTGCATGAGAAGTTCCCTTTCATGAGAAGTTTCCCTTCATGGGAAGTTCCCCTTCATGAGAAGTTCCCTCCATGGGAAGTTCCCCCTTCATGAGAAGTTCCCCCTTCACGAGAAGTTCCCCCTTCACGAGAAGTTCCCCCTTCATGAGAAGTTTCCCCTTTCACGAGATGTCCCCCTTCATGGAAAGTTACCCCTTTATAAGAAGTTCCCCTTTCATGAGAAGTTCCCCCTTCATGGGAAGTTCCCCCCTTCATGAGAAGTTCCCCCCTTCATGAGAAGTTCCCCCTTCACGCCTTTATAAAAATATTCGTTTTCAAAACAAGGAATGAAAGTACTCCAGGTTTTGCGACTGATATGATAACAGATGACTGGAGAGAGACAGTTGATAGATCATGGGCTGTCCGAACACCCGACAGACAACGGTCACAATGTAAAGTCTGAGACAAAGGATGCATGTGGCAAATCGAGATGAGGATAAAAAGAGAGATGGAGAGAGCAAGAGAGAAAGACAAAAAGAGAGAGAACGAGAGAGAGCGAAAAAGAGACAAAAAGAGAGAAATAAATAGACAAAGAGAGAGAAAAAGAGAAAAAAGAGAGAGTTAAAGAGAGAGACAAATTGAAAGACAAAGAGTGGTCGAAAAAGAAAGAGAGAGAAATGAGAGGGAGAAAGAGATGTAAGAGAAAACCAGAGATATAAAGAGAGAGTGAGAAAGAGAGAGAAAGAGAAAGTAAATAACAGAAAAATAGAAAAAAAAGACTGTTACTTAATTACTAAATTACTTCCAGACTACGACTGATTCTTTGAAGACTCGTGTCACTTGCTAGGCCTTTAACATTTCTATATACTGCTATACACCATAAGATAAGTCTGTATTAACATCCATGAATATGAAATAGAGGTTGGGGGGAAATGATAAAGTGTGTCAACCACACGCAAAACCTAATCAAAGTAGGTCCAAGATATTCTGTGGAAATCTCTCTGAAGCAAATGTATCTATTCAAAAAGGTTCTTAGAAAGAGAATCTAGAACTTCGATAGATTTTTGACAAAGTTTTCATAAATTATGGAGCATTCACTTTTTTTTGTTATTGGGGGGGGGGGGGGGGGAGGGTTTGTAGCAGAAGTACGTTGTTATTCCTTTCTTTATAGCGTATCTACAACATTATCTGAAGTCAAAGGGAAACAAATCTTCCACACACAATTTAGAAATGTGGTGCTGATATCCCTAACTAAGAAAGTATGTAACATTGCTGTCAGGGGTCTAATTAAGTACTCCTTAGTGTTCTGCGCCTGTCGTCTACAAGGGCTTTTCTCTGTGTCTTCAATGTATGTATCGAGGCCTTGGTGCGAACTTCAGTATATCGTAATATAAACTAAAACTCTAATTCAAAGATTAAACAATGAATAAATATACAACTGTGCTATGTGTTTAAATAAAATAATGGGCTGCCTTTTTCTACTACAAGTGAATAAACCTATATTTGGTAGAAAGGTTTTTAAATGCGTTTGTCATCCCTAAAAAAAGCAACAACAAAAAATGCATATTGTGATGTAATGAACAAATAACTACAGTGACGCTTTATAAGAAATTATCTTTCCAGTTAATATATTAGTAGCTGAGTACAAAACAAAAACTAAAAAATTAAATTAGATACAGAATGACCCAGAAATGACCAAATATTTCATAACTTATAAATACAGTGGTGATTCCCCACAACCGGACAACCTTTTCAATTGTAATTTAAAACAAGCCTGTATTAGGGTCTTCCCATTCTTCTACTAACAGTGCAGGAATCGGAACAAAAGAAAAGCTGAAAGTGATACGAAGCGCCTGTTTAATTAAATATAGGTAAATTAATAATTATACATTTCGAGACCATTAGGAAATCCAATTTTCATTGTTTGTGAGCGCAGAATACATCTTTAAAAATTATATAGCATTTTTTTTTAAAGGAAACCTCAGAATTTGCGCTATTCAATTTTAGCTTTATCATCATAGGAATCCTTGGGCCTTAGGCCTCTTTTCTTTGCCTCTTTTTTGGGCTTTATGTGCCTCTTTTATGGGCCATCTTGCCTCTTTTGTGGGCTTTCTTTTTTTTTTTTTTTTTTTTTTTTTTTTTAGGTTTTTATTTTTAAGTTTGAATAATTCACAAGTATTAAATCATAAACAATTGAAAAGTGATTAACCTTAAAATATAATAATAGTAATAGAAATATTATTTAATATCAAAGACATACTACCTAACCATTGAAACCACTAGAAACAGAAAAATGATACAAGTATCCTCTACCCCAGAATAATCAACACAAAATCAAATATCCCTGACCCCCAACACCCCATTTCTGGAATACTACCTGAGCATTGTACAAGTATATTAAATTCAAACTTAGATAATTCTCTACCCTAAAATCCATTATTTTCCTAAATGTCAATTGAAAGTGATTAGGATCAAACACCTTATTATCATGTAGAGCTTTGAGCCAGCTAGCCCAAACAAGATTCCTGTATTCGGAAACAATAATCAAGTTACAGCTATGTATCATTTTATTTTTTAGTTTTGGCAGCTTGTTTAAAATAATAGAAAAGTCAACATTTACATAGTTGCCATAGTTTGCTTCTAATAAGTCCCTTACAGTACTTCTAACTTGAAGGAATAACGGACATTCCAAATACATATGTTTCTCATTATCAGCATTTTCAAGATGGCATAATATACATTCACGGTCATTTGCCCGTTTTCTAGCCATAGGGGTCATCCCAAAGATAAGTCTATAACTTATCTCTCTAGCTTTTGGTGGCATATGTTTGCTGTGTAGGTTTATGAATGTGTCCTTGAATTCAGTCACCCCAAGAACTCTCCCCCACTTAATCCTATTCACTAGGCTTTCATGTAACAGCTTTTTAAGTGTAGTGTATGATTCTTTGGTTTTGTTGTGTATTAAATTTAATTACCAGGTAAAATTCTTGAAATAGATCTGTAAAATGGATGAGTAACTGTACCAAAATAGTGAGGAGTATCATTGTGTATTGGAAGAAGACTACTTAATCTTAAACCATTATAGTAAATTGTCAAGGGAAAGTTTGTTGGGTTTCTAACTACTTGACCTACAAATTTTAGCCTTAGCGAATGTATTTTTGTTTTAACATCTTGCAAGTTTATCCCCCCATCCTCTTTGTTTTGAATAAGTGAAGTGTGCTTAATGCTCCTAATAGTGTTTTTAAATATCAAGCTCCTAATTAACTTGTTCAGCTTGTTTATGAATTTAGGAGGTGGCTCTATAATGTTAGCTAAATAGACAATCTTTGGAATGACCAAACTATTTATCAATACAGCTCTACCAAATATTGTAGAACCTGTGTGCTGATAAAGTTTAATCAAGTTTGAGGCTTTGACAAAAATATTCTCCCACTGGTCTTTACAATAGAACAAAGGATTACAGGTATAGACAATACCACACATCTTTATTTCATCTACAATTTTGAAAGCGCAATTCTCTTTGAATTTCCATTTCCCTAGTCCCATTATAGCGGATTTATTTATATTTATTTTTGAACCACTAGCTTCTACGAATAGTGTACATTTCTTTAGTATATTCTCAATATAGCATTTGACTTTGGTATGTGTGAGTGTTTGGTGTTGAGCATATTCCGTATAAAATGTGTGGTCAAGAAAAAAAAGAGGATATAAAAGAGGTGAAAGACGTTGTGAAAGAAGCAGCACGTGAAGCATCTTACGAATTCGTCCTTGTCTTGTCTCAAAAGTGATAAAACCACTGAAAATAAGATCCATGAAATCGATCTCTCAACGCAGACATTTATAAGACACATTGAGGAACTGTCACATGATGTCTCTGAGCATGTTCCTTCTTTTCATTGTCCTTGAACGAATCTGCTGATATATGTCATGTTGCCCAGTTAAGCATTGTATTAGAGCAGCGGTTCTCAACCTTTTATGCTCGGCGACCCCTTTTTACAATCCCCCACTCTGCCGCGACCCCCCCCCCCCCGCATACACACACAGCAATAGAAGAGTAGACAAAAACAATCCATTTTTTTCAATGGTCTTTGTCGACCCCTGGCAAATCATCAATCGACCCCCAAGAGGTCGCGACTCACAGGTTGAGAACCCCTGTATTAGAGGCACTGGTAATAATGTAAACATTTTTGAATGACTTATTGCCCTGTGATTCACTCAATTAAAAAAAATAAAAATAAACAAGAGAGCCCAATATATTTTAGAAAGCAGAAGTATGTTTGGAAAAATTATCAATGCAATTCTGAGGTGTCTGTAGTGATGGAGTAAAAGTAGATATCATTCAGAGACTTTGGAGATGGATAGGTCACACCCTTCGCAAGCCTGAATCCAATATAACAAGCAAGCCCTAACCTGGAGGCCCAAGGAAAGAGGGGACAGCCCAGGAATACATAGCTCCGCGATTTAGAAGCTGATGCCAAAGAGATGGGCAAGACATGGGGACAGTTGGAGAGACTCGCCCAGAACCGAGATGCCTGGAGAAAGCTGGTTGGCGGCCTATGCCCCAGAAGGAACCACAGGCAGAGATGAGATGAGATGATGTACTGATGGAGCACCAACAAGGATTGGTAGAGGTACTTGAACAGTAACCAAAGTGATGCCAATCAATTCGGATCAACATACACATTTGAGCAAACATTTTCATCCATGAAAATATTATTTATCAGCGGAGGTCGAAATGTAATTCATAATAATTGTTCACTTATGCTCGTATTTATACTCTTATCAGAGCTTCGGAAGTGACAACAAAATTGTGTAATCCAGATTACAATCTGTCAAGAACGATAACTTTCAATGCTCTTGGAATTTAAAATAAGATAGAGTTACTTGTCCCTTTTTACTGAAATTCACGAGGACATGGATTCTTCTAAAAGCTATTTATTTGCATTTATTTAGAAGATAAGATTTAAAAGACACGTACACTAAGATACGGTCGGAGGGCAATAGTCAGTTATGGGTAAACAAACTTT
The DNA here is from genome assembly GCF_947242115.1 of Biomphalaria glabrata. Taxonomy (NCBI): domain Eukaryota; kingdom Metazoa; phylum Mollusca; class Gastropoda; family Planorbidae; genus Biomphalaria; species Biomphalaria glabrata. Next base: position 31,727,326 of record NC_074724.1, read on the forward strand.
CAATTCAGTATTTAAACGTTGATACGAATTAACTCTTTCTCTCCGTAATTATTTACCACATTCTGGTGGAATCAACGCTGGTATCGTCAGTTAGGAGAGAAAGAGTTAGCCAACTATTATTAAATACTCATGAAAAAGTAGGTTGATGTATTCAAGAACGAAAGCGTAAATACATTATTTAAAATTATTTCTTGATTGTCGCATACAAATTTTAAGCAGTTTAATTATCGTTCTGGTTTTAGTTATTATCACCATGGAATGGTAGTGTTGGAGAGTGGTCCCCCGTTGGCTGAGTGGCTAGGCACTTGGCTTCTCAGCCCGAGGTTAAAATTTCGATAAAGTTCATCAAGACTGCGACGTAGAATTTCTGATTTTTAGAGCGCCCTTGAGTCCGGCCAACTCTGATGGGTGCCTGACTTTAGGAAAGTTAAGGCTGTTGGGCTGGCCACTTGACACCCTGCTCGTCTACTGCTGGCCAAAATAAACAGACGACTTTAACGTCATTTGGACTATGTATCGCAAGGACTAAAAGGGGGCATTTTCACCCTGAATGGTTGTTTTTAACGTTTCTTGGCTTTTGACTAAAAGTCATTCAAATGTATGAAGTCATCAGTATAACAAACTGGAGACCTCGCCTTCTCTTCTAATGCGATCATTGCTTTTAACGACAGATCGGCGTCAGTAAACTTTACAACTAGTCAATGACTCTGAGTCAGTCAAACTCTAAGAAATGTGCGAAAACAAATAGAACTATGTCACAGAAGCTAAGGCAATAACGTTTTTTTGAGAACAGGAGTAATTGAATGAAAAAACAACAACACATTTTATAAACAAAGCTAGTTCGAGAAAGGGATATAACTCCTCCTCAGCAATTTCTGAAAAAGACACTAATGACATGAATTAGGAATTGCTATGGGCTAGGAATCAGTTTGTTAACAAACATAATTGTATTTCTATTCATTTTATTCAGGTATATATCCAATAATTAGATATACCCTTATTAATTGGACGTATTAATGTCGATGGTTTATAATTTACATTAGTCTTGTGATAGCTAGGTAGGAGATTTTTAAATAAAAAATAAGAGAAATAAAGAAGACAAAGATAGAGAACGGTTGGGAGAGGAGAAAATTAAAGAAAAATAGAGAAAGAGAGATAAAAAGAAAAGATAGATTCAGAGACAGAAAGAGAAAGGCATAAATAAGAAAGAGAGCGAGTTCAAGAGTCAGAGAGATACAGAGAGAGAGAGAGAGAGAGAGAAATGAGAGCAAGAGCAAATGAAATAGAAATAGAGAGAGTGAGAGAGAGCGAGAGACTTTTAATACTCTTTCAGTTCTTGAAATTTTACAGACACAAGTAGTTTTAAAACTAACGCTCTTAGAGAGGTCAAAATAGTGTAGCCTCTAAGGAGAAAGTACATATTCGAAACAAATAACCTTTGAAATCTCAGGAAGCAATGTTTAGATACTAGATCTATATCATTGCAAATCTTCCGCATGCCCCAAAACGTTGTCATTTAGGAGAGTATGTAGCTTAGTGAATAAGTCATTGTAGCCTTCAATGTATCACTTACGTATTTTTTTTATGGGAGATTGAAATTGGCTACAAATTCATTTTGAATCATTACACAAAGTCAAACGTTGAAAAAAAAAAACAGATTATTTTTAGGATTAAAAAATTCAGAACAGAAATTTAAAAAAATGATGGAAAAAAAAGATCCACCATTAGACTCAAGAATTTCAAACTTGAAAGAATTACGTTGACAATTGAACAGTTTGATTGTCAAGTTTTTGTGATTTTCATGATGATTCATTACATTCTTGGATATCATAGGAAAGTAGAAACTTTCTTTTTTTCGACCACGAAGGATGAGCTATATATATACAAATCTGATAAAATCAAATATTGTCTCTACAGTTGACGACTTCATACAACCCCACTCCCAACAAGGTATTAAAGTAAAGTATAGTTCCCCTTTCAAATCTAGCGATCTATGATATTTGGGTTCGAATCCTTGTAAAGACTGGGATTTTTACTTTCGGGATCTTTAGGACTCCTCTGAGTCCACCCAGCTCTAATGGGTAACTGACATTAGTTGGGGGAAAAGTAAAGGTGGTTGGTCGTTGTGCTGGACACATGACACCCTCGTTAACCGTGGGCCACAGAAACAGATAACCGTTACATCATCTGCCCCATAGATCACAAGGTCCAAAAGGGGAACTTTGCCCTTTTTTTTTTTTTCACTATTCTTAATTTCATGAGGCAAAAGATATCACGTGATACTTTATAAACAGTATTTTGCGAGTAGATAATTGTGTTTTGTTTTAAATCTCTGAGTGTCGGAGACGATAAGATTAAATAAAAGAAAACCTACAAATTAACGCATAACTATATCAAGCTTCAATAAGACATTGAAACAAGTAGCACCGGTTACGTTATCTGGCATGACATTTAACAGAGACAACGCAACAAATATCAACATTGGTTGCGATACAACATAAATGAGCGTAGCCCCGGTACTAACGGTCATCGAAAGACGGAATGCTAATTTAAAAATTAAGTGTCGAGTCCCAGAAGTTTTAATGACTTAAGAGAATACTTCAGGCATGCAATGTCTGGAGACTACAGTCTTGTAGCTGGAGATGTTATTGATGAGTGTACATGGTGATAATGGGTCTCTAATTAGATACACTATGGAGGGGATTTTTTTATGTCAGATTTAAGTTGTTACAAATCTCCTTAAATCTCAACCTACAGACTTCAACTCAAAAACAAAAGCAGAAAACATGTTAAGATTTAAAAAGTGTTACACACTTAGTATTGCTAGACATTTAGTTAGCATAGAGACGCACCATGGTTGTCTGACGTTGGACGCGACATTTAGTGACGTCACGGCTTAGTTGGGTTGTAGATTATGTTAAAATATAGTCAGTTGGTGTTAGGACCTCAGAGGGATACCTTCGTATTACGGGCAGAGACTCGACTGTGGCCTATTCAGTATTAAACTTCGCTAAAGCCTGTACAACGGTTTGGTCTTTCGTTTAGGTTTTGTTACTTGTTAGTTAAGTGCATTGAATACACCCTTAAATGAAACCCAGACATCTCCAGAGTAATCCGTCGAAGTCAGCCTTCAACAGCTACAAGGGGAAGGCCAATCACAAAAGATAACAATTGTATAAATGATGGAAATAATTCATCTTAAGCAGTCATCGATTTTTAGTGAAACTAATTGAATATAACAAGTATAGTTTTTTAAGTTTGATAAGTATTTTCAAATAATATCAGACTATTTTTTGTTGAAATAATATATTGCTACCATTTGACTTCATATCATGTCCATTTAGTCATCGCTAATCTCTAAAATTACGCCCTCATGGTCCCCTCCTAAATTGTATTAGAAAGATATGGCTGTCACAACTGACATAGTAGACATTTAGAGTCTTATTTAATATCTTATATAATACAGACGTTACTTCACATTTGCATTATTTTTCCCTCAACAATGTCATTGACGTCTCGATATCAGTTCTATATTTCTGGAAAAAACTTCGACTATAATATTTTAGTATCAAGAGATTAATGTTATGAGATGTGATCAGACGACACAGTGGCCCAAGTATAAGATCTCATTATGAAGTTAGTTTTCTGCTTTTTTTTTTTTTTGATGTATGCTTGTTAACAGAAAGCCTCAACCAGGTCCTAGTTGGTTGACATGATAACTTTCCCCACCCCCTTCCCGCCATTCTACTATGTCTAAAAGTCATATGTCCAACTACTTGTGTGAGGAGGAATGAAAATTGGAGTCGATCATCGATTACATCCCCTCGTGTGATCCCCAGAACATGCGATTACTTAATAATGATTAATGAAAGATTGCGGGTTAATTTAAAAAGTATTTAATTTTCTCCCATTGTTTAGACACATTCAATGCCCATTAAAAGTCTAATGTGTACCAGGTATTCATTTAGAAATTGAAATGTGTTATTTTCAGTCATAGAAGAGTCCCCTATGCACCGCTCTCTGTATGTAAATAGCTGCAAGTTGTTTTGCATTTTTAATGCATTTTTATTTTTTTTAAACGTTAAGTTTTTGAAATCGAGATAGCCATAAAAACATTATTAACAAAATGAACCTTCGTTCTACTCTGACTACTTGACATTTCCCAGCACCAATACCTGAGTTCGAATCCCTTAAAGCAAAGTTTTCCTTTCAGACCATGCGGTCTAAAGGGCATCTTTTTCTGTGGTCCACGGAAAACGAGGGTGCCTGTGGCCAGCACAATGATCAACAGCCTTTACTTTTTAACCAACAAATCTTACGTACTTGAGTCCACAACCTAGAGAACTTGCGTTAGCTTCATTGACGCTATCTTTACTGGAATTAAGAGAGGAAATAAATAAAATAATATATAAACTAATGTCAGGATTGAGTTGTGGTCAGCCTGGGTCTCCTGTTAACTTTAGAGGAGAAGGGGGCAATTCAGGTTGTTGACTTAAAGCTTGTTTTTGTTTAGGATTGTTTACTTTGTGAGTTTTATTTTTAATGGAATATAACTCATTGTAAAACAGTGGGGTTTTTGTTCCTAATCCATAACAGTTGGATTTTAGTTATAGAGTTGTAGTATAGACTAATTATTTTTGTGTAGCTATTATTCAGTCAATGGGATATTAAGCTGTTATATATTAATTGCTAGTGGATATTTCATTTGCCAGAAATGTACCTGTATTTATGCAACCAGAGGAAATAAGTTTCTTTTTTAGACCTTATGATCTATGGGGCAGATGATGTTAAGGTCATCTGTTTCTATGGCCAACGGTTAACGAGCAGGGTGTCATGTGGCCAGCACAACGACCAACCGCCTTTACTTTCCCCTACTAAAGTCAGGTACCCATTAGAGTTGGGTGGACTCAGGGACGCCCTAAAAATCCCGAAATTCAAAATCCCAGTCTTCAACAAGATTCGAACCCAGGACATCAGGTTCAGAAACTGAGTGCTTAACCACTCAGCCACCGCCCCCGCCTGTATTTATGTAGAGAGCAATAATAAACAAGCTATATGTCTGTGAATCAGCATTCTGAATGTACAAGTCTTTATATTTGTCGTCACGGTTCATGACTTGGTTTCATTTGGCAGTCAGCATTGAAACACACACTTTAATTAACAAAATAACTCTGATATTTAACAATAGTGTAGGTGTAAGCTGTTCTCTTCAACGATGTCATATATACTAAATAATCATTGAGATAAAATAAGGAGCATATTTCATAGGTACTTTTATCTTAGTAGGTACTTTTATCTTAGTTCTTTTGTACAGAGTACTTTAGGAGGCGACGTTTCAAAGTCTGAAAACATGGCGATGCGCGGGGTGATTAAAAAAAAGGGGGGGTTCCAGAGAGACAGAGAGAGAGAGAAAGAGAGAGAAAGAAGGAAAGAGACAGAGATTAGGAAAGAGAACGAGAGCGGAAGCCGTTTCACTTTGTTGTAACATATTTAATAAGTCACGGGCTAAAAAGTCAGGATGGTCGTTAAAATGCGGCCCGTTTATCGGGAGCTCAAAAAAGGAGTGGGATTTTCCTGCCGTCAGAAACATTTTAAAACCTGTGGACAACAAATTAACGGGCGTAGGAATGGAGAAAGACGGTCGACGAATCTTACATGGTGCCCCAGCGGTCCAACAGACTAAGAGACAGGTTAAGATAAAAAAATTATGAACTTTGATTGTCAATAAGTATAATGGTATGCTTACGTGGTACATGTTCTTGAGCTTCACCTAAGGTTCAGTGTAACTAATTGTCGCTGTCTATAATGGACATTTAGGACCCAAAGACAAATATCATTTACCATTGGCTTTACTTTTGGAAGCGCTGTGGCTGAGCGGCAAAGCGCTTGGCTTCCGAACCGGGGTCCGGGGTTCAAATCCTGGTGAAGATTCTATTTATGTGTTTTTTTCTGTTGTTTTATATGAGAAAAGAGTCCTTATAATCACAAATAATTTCTATGAGGATCAATAAAGCAGTATTTGTCTTAAGTCTTAGTTTGACTAGTTTTAGAGCCTTGAGTTAAAGGCGGTGAATGGTTTGTATCGATCTAAGAGTAAAGGTTTCACAAGATGCAGAACCAGAGTCCTAACGGGCGTATAGACTTGTCGTTAGGAAAATCTTATATCAATAAAGAAAAAATACTACGTAAATAATGATCAAAAATCAACGTCACGTTACAATTTTGGTATTCAGGACTTTTTTTTAAAAATATGTATGTGTCACAGCAATGTTTGAGAATCCCTGTGACATGAAGCGACTTACGTTCAACTAAAGTCTGGTTCTTGTTTAAATTCACGTGGACTGAATCTGGTCATGTGGTCAGACGGGCAGTTGTTACTTACTCCTGTGTTAGGAAGTCGTCCGTGTAATGAATTCTAGTGCAGTGAAAGAAATTATTATTAAATATCATTACGACATGTATTTGTATAGTGGGAAGTGTGGTCGAGAGGCCAAGTGCCCTTAAACTTGGCTTGTCTTGGCTAACTAGAAGGGGGCTCGAGGTTCGACACCCGACTCTGGCAGAGTTGCGTTTACTGAGCGCCTAGAGGCAGCACGGAAAACCAACTCCTAGATACGCCCTCCCACCCACTGGTCCACAAATGAGATTGGATCAAAGCGCTCCGAGCATGCTTTAAGCATGAAAGTAACGCTATATAAAATATAATAATGTTGATTCGTGGAACCTTACGAGTGGATTGCCTATAGATAATTTTATATGAATAAATATATTGTCTGCTGATAAGAGTGTTAAAACTATCGATGTTTGAAGTCCTATGTAAGACACAAGTCAGGCACACAAGAACATAAAGTAACGCCAAAGTTGTGCAGTATATAAACGTGTTACTTTAAATTGTGGCCAGTATGGGAATCAAACTCACGACATTCGCATTTTCAAAATATGTTCCTTTAAAAAAAAATAAAAATAAAAACATAACGAAAACAAACCGCACTGCAATATAAAAAGTTGACAATTGTATTTTATGTTTTTAATAAGAGAGATAGTTGCATTGCTAGAAACCCTTACATATAGCGAGGGTGGGATACCAGTTACCAAGATGTATATTTTAGATAACTTCTTTATTTTAAAGCAGATATAAACAAGCGGTTGATTAAAAACGGGAATATTTTTAATTGTAGTATAAGACAACACATGTTCCGGAAGCTGAAACGAGCCCGTCTGGAGCATCACCAGATAATGCTGACCATGACCTTCAAAGCCGCAAACTATCAAGAGGCCCGAATAAGATTCTGACCAGGAGACCCTCCTATAGAAGAAAAACTATATAGAGAACTGCCTGATCCTGAAACCACTGCGCGGTTCATCTCAGATATAGGACTACTGACCTGAACCCTCCAACATGAAAAATGAGAGCAAAGAAGTTTAAAGCATTATTGTACCGTCTTGAACTTTGAATTGATTCTGTAGAAACAAGGCTTAAAAATAGTAGAATGTTTTATAGCAAAGATAATGCGAGAGGAAAGACATTGTTAAATTAAATTTTGTATTCAGTTTAATCACGACAAATTCTGTTTGTACAGTTAGTTTTCTACACAGAGTTGATTTCACTTCTCTTGACAACAAGTTTTTCAAGAATATCTCACTGTCTGAAAGGTTTGTAGTAAGTTAAAAAATAAAGTTTGTTTTAGCTTTGACATTTGATTTCAAAGCTTGGGATAGATATAGAGGGAGAGAGAAAGAGAGCATGTGAGAGAGAAGGATAGAGAGAGTGAGAGAGAAAGAGAGTGAGAGAGAAGGATAGAGAGAGAGTGAGACAAAGAAAGTGAGAGAGAGAGGAAGAGAAAATTGAGAGAGAATGACAGAGAGAGAGAGCAAGAGAGATTGAGAGAGGGTGAGAGAGAGAGAGAGAGAGAAAGAGAGATACAAACAAACAAAAAAGACAGGCAAAGCGGCTATGATGTCAGTAGCAACCTGCTAACCTTCGAATACTTCTTAAATAAAATTTACTTGTGGGAAAGGTTTTTTTTTTTTTTTTTGTAAACAAAAGAAATATGACCAGATACAAAATTATGTCCCAGTAAAATAAATTTATCTAAAGATATGTTCTGTCTCTACATATAGTAGATCGATAATGTACCCTGTATGCACAATACATCAACAACAAAAGCGAGCTGGTTGTGATAGTGTCACCACGTCACGTATATGCTTTAAGGTCCTAGTTTGAACATCAAACGTATCTGATTGTCACGTGGTGTCTTCCTGAACAGAGTCACTGCCGCACCTTGTTGATGTCCAAGAACTGAGCCGAAGGCTCTTCAAGCCCTAAGTTTGGAAAAAAAACCTGTTTGTATAGTGGGAAGTGTGGTCGAGGGCACCGGGAGCCTCCGCCATTTTCCTTCGTTGTACCAAGCTAACCGTGGGGGACTTGCCATTTATGTAACGGTCCCTTTGAGGAACAGCGCATGGATGTGTGACAGGTTTGTGGGGACTTTTTTACACCGCAACCAAAGGTCGTAGTTGAACATTGTTTACAAGTTTATTTAGGACGAAATTACGAAGTTTCCATAAGGGTTAAAAATAACTTTGATGTTTTGAGCAAGAAGGAAAGACAAGAGATTATAGAACATAATAAGGAGATGTATTAACTGTTTCGGGGCCTCTGTAACTGTACTGAAATAAAAATCATTTTTTTATCAACAAATGTGTTTATCATCGTTGTAATTTCAAGTTGAAGATTAAATGAGATATGCTCGAACGCGTTAATTTTTTAGATAATTTTGTTACAGCCATTATATTATGACATTTAAAAAATTATTATTTCCTATAGCAGAAAATTACATTTTTTTTTTGGTAGCTGTTTGGTAGTTACCATTTAATCACGCCAACTGCCACCGTCCGGACGACTGATGCTAATGATGTATTGAAGCGATCAAAAATCTGTGCAATTGGCACATTGTCATGTGTGACAATTGCACAGTAGCCTTCTGACATGGTTTTCTATTTTAATGACGTAACGTGACAATGTATTTGTTTTTTTTTATTTACATTGTTAAGTTGCTGAGTTTTGTTTTGACATGACAACGTTTGCAAAAGAAAACAATTGACAATACCAATGAGTAGTAACCTTCTTTTGAAGTGTGGTGTTCTATTTCTTGTTATATTCAATTATGCGTGAAGTACTCCACCACTTTTTGAAGTTTTGATCAAACCATTAACTAAACCAACACCAGAAAATAATTAGAGCATACCGTGTACACATCTCAAAAGTTACTAGGTTCATATTATGACCTGCTCAGCTTATTCTGACATCGTTGCGTTAGGAGAACCTTATAAATAACTTCACTTATCAGTAACAAATACCAAATTGTCACACTCTGTTGTCTCAGGAAGATTATGAAATGTATTATAGGAATGTGCTAATTGCAAACTTTGCAACATTGCAAATCTTAATTCAGTTCGGTTAGGGTACAAGAAATTCTTTTGGTTAGCTTCGTACCGATCAGATTTTCAGTTCGGGCTACAGACAAATGTCTTAGATTTGGTAGAAGAAGATTGGCTACAGAAAAATGTCTTAAATTCGGTAGAAGTAGATTGGCTAGAAAATACTTAGATTTGGTAGAAGACTACAGACAAATGTCTTAGATTTGGTAGAAGACTACAAACAAGTGTATTAGATTTGGTAGAAGAAGATTGGCTAGAGACAAATGTCTTAGATTTGGTAGAAGATGACTACAAACAAGTGTATTAGATTTGGTAGAAGAAGATTGGCTAGAGACAAATGTCTTAGATTTGGTAGAAGATGACTACAGACAAGTGTATTAGATTTGGTAGAAGATGACTACAAACAAGTGTATTAGATTTGGTAGAAGAAGATTGGCTAGAGACAAATGTCTTAGATTTGGTAGAAGATGACTACAGACAAGTGTATTAGATTTGGTAGAAGAAGATTGGCTAGAGACAAATGTCTTAGATTTGGTAGAAGATGACTACAAATAAGTGTATTAGATTTGGTAGAAGATGACTACAAACAAGTGTCTTAGATTTGGCAGAAGAAGATTAGCTAGAGACAAATGTCTTAGATTTGGTAGAAGAAGATTGGCTAGAGACAAATGTCTTAGATTTGGTAGAAGATGACTACAGACAAGTGTATTAGATTTGGTAGAAGAAGATTGGCTAGAGACAAATGTCTTAGATTTGGTAGAAGATGACTACAAACAAGTGTATTAGATTTGGTAGAAGATGACTACAAACAAGTGTCTTAGATTTGGTAGAAGAAGATTGGCTAGAGACAAATGTCTTAGATTTGGTAGAAGAAGATTGACTTGAGATAAATGTTTTAAACTTATAACATGGAACTTTTCTCATCTTGCGATGTTTTCTTGAGATTGGTCTCTATCAATGTATCTTCCATATTTGTTGGGTGTCCTATCTGTTGGGTGTCCTATTTGTTGGGTGTCCTATTTGTTGGGTGTCCTATCTGTTGGGTGTCCTATTTGTTGGGTGTCCTATTTGTTGTCGAAAACATGGCAGAGACTGTTGGTTCATCAATTATAGTCGTGCAGCAACAAAGAGACTGATCGATTTAAATAACGATTATTTCTGTTTATTTATTACTTTACATTTTTACTTTTAAAAAATAATAAAATGGAATGTTGACACTCGTTATGCGAATGTCAAACCACGCCATTTTATGTTTACAGCCAAAAGTTCCTTTTGCTCACTTTGTTGAGTTTTTTTCCCCAAGATTTGTGTACACGTATCTTCTTATCTTATAAAATACAGACGTTTTTTCAAATTGTTGTCCCACGCGTGTCTCTAGGTCATTCTAGTCCTGCATTTAATCAATAACTTAAATTCTGAAAAGTCATTGGTTTTCCTGGCTGATTCAGGCAACCCATTCCATGCTCTAATAGCACTCTGAATGAAGGAGGGTTTCTATAAATATGTTCTAGCATACGAAACAATATATACGTCTCTATCTTTGTGTCTTAATGACAATAGTATTAGTAGTTGTTTTTTTGTATTTGAATATTTTGGTTCAGAGTTTTTGCTAAAAAAAATTTTTAAAGTCTTCTGTCCCGAAGGCTTTCTAAATTTGTTGATTTTACTAAAGATGTTACTTTAATCAAATGTGAATATTCGTTTGTTATGATTCTCACTGCTCTATTTTGTGTCCTTGTTTTTTTTTAATGATTTCTTGAGTTGAGGGGGTCCCAAACAGAATATGCATATTCTATTATTGGTCTACTTAAACAGTAATAAAGTCACTAATCTGATCATAAATTCATACTTATGCACATTTAAAATTTTTACATTTTACTGTAAAAGAAATAATAAAACGAAATGTTGGCATTCTTGTTATGCGAATGTCAAACCAATCAAATTTTTATTCAGAGCCAAGCAATCAAGTTGTTCACTTGATTTCTGTATCTGTATCTTAAAGGATGCAGATGAATCAATGGTCAGAAAGACTAACAGATTTACCTTTTAAATATTAACAAAGGAACAGGTCCCTAGGGGACACTTAGGTTGTTTTTTTTTTTAAAGGCAAGATTTGTGAAAGAATATTATTAACAAGAAAGACATGAAATAAACAACATCTACTTTATAATACATAAAGAAGATTATTTTTAAACGAGTAATGAATATTGGATTTTAAAATAAAAGGGAACTTTTAAACCCCACCCCCTGTCCGCTGGAGAAAGAGTCCTTGTTAAGCTAATGTATAGATCTATTAGACGTTATACAAATCCAATGGCAACTAATAGAGTTTAGAAGACGATGGGCTAAATGTTCATAAACATTAATTTAAGAAACTCTTAAATGAATAATGTGGACATAGAGAAATACTCGAAGGCTATAGTCCATTCAAGGGAAATACTTTCTAGTTGTATAGCCGAATTTGAATCCATTTCTTTTTGTTTGCTTTTAAAAATTTGTAACGGTCAAACTAGAGTTTAACAGTTATAGAACTAAAAAAGAGATTTAGTTTGAAAATATTGTTTTTTCGTTCTGTCTATTAACCCACACCTAAGTCAGCTCTTCAATGATCTCTATCTTCAGCTGAAATCCTTCGAAGAGCGGGTCTCCAAAGCATCCATACAATCCTAATGCAGTCCCAGCTGCGATGGGCAGGACACGTCTGCAGAATGGAAGACCACCGCATACCTAAACGACTCTTGTATGGCCAACTAAGTTCAGGAAAGCGCTCGCAGGGTGGTCAAAGTAAGCGCTTCAGGTACTCCTTCAAAGCTACTTTAAAGGCGTTCAGCAGAGACCCAGCCACCTGGGAGACAGAGTCACATGACAGAGCATCATGGCGTCGCGATGTGAAAACTGGCGCACAGGTTGCTGAGGAAAAGAGAACAACAATGGCAGAAGAAAAGCACCAGAGAAGAATAACAAGGCCCACGACACTAGCTCCAGCTGGAATAACCTGTCCAGTGTGCAGTCGAACATTCCGGGCTCACATAGGTCTCACCAGATACATGAGGAGGCATAAAACCCCAGTGCAAAGCCCTCAGCCCCCTGGATGACAAAGTGGTCATCATCAAACCACGATGGACGAACTATAATCTTCAGCTGCGCAGATTAGGACAGTTATGACCATATTGGACAGCTCAGTCATCAAAAAATCTAACTGTGGCATTCATACTCTCGTGACTTAACTACTGCGTTCCCTTGCTAGCGGGTATACCCGATTTTTTAAAAATCTCTAAACTGCAGCGAATTCAGAAGAACGCTGCACGAATGGACCTCATTCACCAATCGTAAATAAACACATTTAGCCACGTCATAATATTGATAAAACAATGAAAAATACGTATCAAGTGACAGCCTTTATGGATTGCATAATTTGTATAGAAGATATATAGAATCAAGTGGTTACATGTTGTTTGTTTACGATTGGTGAATGAGGTCCATTGTCCTTTAAAAAACAAGACGTGATTTTGATTCTGCTACTGTTTACTTGCGCACACTTCATTGGCTCATGGGGAAGCAAAGAATCGACTAGAAGGCGGCCAAAGTTTGTTATCAGTGCATTTAAAACAAAGAAACGCCCCTGTAACTTTGTGATTTGATCACTTCTTATGCCGCCCAGAGAGACCATGTGCTCAACGCTTCTGTTACAGCTATTCCTATTATATATCTCTATCTACTTATAACTTGCTGGAAAGTACCTTAGGTCTCGATACGTCTAGGTGTCCCTGGTTCAGCTGTAGTTACAAATGAACAAGTAACACTCGACAAAACACAGAAACTTTAATAATCTTTACGGCATGTGTCACACAAGCTGGACTCCCTCTGACTACTAACACCCTTCCGGTCATTCGCGCAATTGTAAAAATAGATTATACATATATACACACATACACACACTCATCCCTGCCACGTTTCTATCATAAATCTACGGCTTGTCAGTTTTCCAGTGCATGGAGTAAGGTTTGGAATCTTACTCCCATTGATCTCAGACACAACATAGACAAAAAATACCATTAAGACTTATCTGTTTCAAATTTTGTTAGATTAGTTTATCCTTCTATCTCGTGTGCTTATGAATGTTATGTTATTATAGAGCCTAGAGACCATGTATTGTTTCTTAATAGAAAAGAGAAATGGGGAGATGTCTGTGTTAACATTCTGTCTGTCAAGATTCTTTTTCTTTTTTGAAAAGGTTTAGTGAATTTTTTAACACGATCTTGAACCGATGGAGTTTGTCGCTGGTAGTGCAGCGGTTTGGGTAAAGTAGAAAATGGCCTTTCTTTAGAAGGGTGATATTCCCATTCAGATCTTGAGGTCTACAGGGCAGATGATGTAAGGCAGTGGTGCCCAAACTACGGCCCGCGGGTCATATCCGGCCCGCCATGTGGTTTCATCCGGCCCGCCGTACATGGGAACAAAGTGTAGAAAATAAAAATAAATAAGGGTGAAAAATGTATTTTCCCGACGTTAGAGATGAATGGATTTCATTCTAATTTTAATATAGTCTAATAGTCATATTAGTTTTCTAAAGAACATAACCTTTATTTTTCGGCGACAATAATTGACATTTGTATTCTTGGACAATGCCGCTGCTGTTGAGCTGGCTGTGTCCTTGACATCTTGGGTGTGTAAAACAGGGCATCATTAATGCCTTTTGGTTTATGTTCTTTTGGTATAAATGCGAGCAGACTCTAAATGTAGAAGGTTCAAGAAAAAGTGGATAGATCTTTGCATTTTTTTAAAATAAAAATCCAACATGTTTGATTTGTACAGAAAATGGGGCTGCTTTTAATTTTCCGGCTGCTTTTTAAGAGCATAACATAAAAATACATTGTGAACCAAAACATTAAAAATTATGCAGACATTGTTGGCTTGAGCCGCAGAGAAAAAGATTGTTAAATTACGCCTAGTTGAGTGGTTTGAGCCATTGACGAAAATATTTAGCAAAAAAGAGACAAGAAAATGAGTTGGTCGTAAGGGCAAACTACAGAGCTGCTCGCATCAGAGTTCAGAAACGAAGTGTCAAAAAAGTGCTTGTCAGCAGTGATAAAAAAAATAAATGTAAAAGCTATTAAAAAAAATGCAGTTAAAGCCGTAAGTCTTTCTCGCATGACAATTGCAACACGAGTGGAAGAAATGGTACAAATCGCCATTTTAAACCGACAGAGAAGCTGTTTTTGATATGTTTTTTACAGAGTCTCAGAAGTGCCCCCGACAGATCTGCAACTGAAACTGATTGATTTACCAAGCCCGACACCCCTGTTTGAGAAATTTCAAGCGATGCAGACAGCTGTTTTCCACGTTGTGTTGTGTTTTGTAATAAGTTATTTAAAATAGTTTATTTCATTTTTTTTTTCATCTTTTTATTGATGTGGCCCGTAACACGAGTGTCGGAAATTAAAATGGCCCGCAGGTTGGGCATCACTGATGTAAGGTCATCTATTTCTGTGGCCTACGGTTCGGCCAGCACAACGACCCAACCGCCGTTACTTTTCCCCAACTATTGTCAGGTACCCATTAGAGCTGGGTTGATTCAAGGCGTCTAGTATCCCGAAATAAGAAAAAACCCAGTCTTTACAAGGATTCGAACCCGGAATGGCCGGTCCGAAAGCCAAGGGCTTTGTTGCTCAACCAAAGAAGAATGATAAGAGATTGAGAGCGAGAATAGAAAGAATTTAAAAAGATGGAGTTTGTGAACACGAAAAGAAATAAAACAAGATTTGTTTCTTTAGAATTCATGCCCAATTTAAAAACAGAGGTATTAAAAAGCACTGCTAGCTTTTAAAATAAACTATTGAAGAAGAATCTCTATATATAATTCTCTTCTTCCCTCAAGATTTTTGGTCGAGAATTAAAGGAAAGATCACTCTGCGGATAGTCCAGGAGAAAACAAGAGGGGGGGGGGGAGAACACGTCACAACATAGCAGGCCAGGACCGTTGCAATATCACTATTTTTTTTATTATTTCTACCTCACGTTAAAAAAAAAAAGGGGGGGGGGAGTAATCTACTCTGTAGTAACTATCGAGGCGACAGAGCATGCTCAAGAGTTTGGACACCATGGAAAGATCACTCTTTTATTTTTGCAACACGGACTGAGGGAGTTATCCTAGGTAAATTATGAGTGGAAAAAAAAAAGACAATTTTATTAAATCAACAGGAGGCCGCGGGAAATATGTTATACGTTATAAAATGGTTTAATTTTAATAATTTATACACCTAAAATTAACGCGGGTCCTATAAGAGTGCTGGGCCCACTGAGGTCGCAAAGGTTGCAGTGGCCTAAGGTTGGCCTTGCAAAATAGCGGCGTACGCTAGGCCGCCAGTCGACTAGTTATAAATATAAACCTCAGCTTAAAAGTAAGTTTTTTTTGGTTTTTTTTTTTTGAAATGATACTAACAAAGAATACAACGAATATTGAGAATACAATGCGGTTAGTTTCCTAAAAGCTAAATATAAAGGTTTTGAAGATCTAAAATAAATTGGATTAGTTATTCTGAAAATAGATATTTGAAGTGGAGCAGGTGTGAGCTGTGGCGACTCAAAAATGCAATAAATTTACAATTTTCTAAAAAACAAAAGTGACAGTTTGAGATTAATGAGGAGGATTTAGATCCGAGTGAAAATTATCTGCAGAAATTGCATCTTTTGCTGGGCATGTGAATAACATTTCCAATCCAGTATTTGTAGAAGTGTTTGTTTTCAACAACTACCGTAGTCCAAGCAAGATTTTATTTGAGTTTTAAGAGAATTATACTAATGCATAATAATCGAGCAAAATAAAAAGGATTACCTTTTAAAAAAAACAAAGCTTTTTTAAGGGAAAGAACCACTAATTATTTCCATCTATTTTAAAATGGCAATGGTTAACTCCCTTTATGCGAAATAAAACCTAATTAATTAATTGGTTAATTTTCGGATTTATTCGTGAATTGTCAGCGACTCTAAGTAATTATGCACAATTTTAACTTGATCCGAGAATGAGAAGTGGGAGAAAAAAAACGTATCGAAAATGTAATAAGGGAGTTAAATCCATATTTGAATCGACATCTCTCATTAAGTAGCATTTGCTCCCTTTATTTACATGTCAAACAGAATAATTAATCAATAACAACTAAAAAGAGAGAAAAGAAAATGCTATTTAAATCTCTTTCAAGTCACTACTTCAAAGAGTTTTTTTTTTTAATATGTGTATCAATACAGATCTTTTTTTTTTTTTTTTTATCTTTTTTTAAATCAACAAGATTGATTAGAACTTTGCAGGTTAACATAGAGGCTATAGTACAACAGACTAAATGCCATGAAAGGACTTTTATCAATGGAAAATAATAATTTTCCACATATTCTATTGAACATTAAAGATTAAGGATGTTATGGATATGAAAATCAAGATGTTTACAGTAGCAACACCTAGGCCTTAGGATAGGGGAGGAGGAAGTAGAATACTAAAAATGCTATCAACGTGCTTTCTAAAGTCAGTCAAGAAGTGCTACATTTGATGTTGGTATAACAATAAATGGCAATTCCAAAACCTTCAATCGGGTTCCATTGCTGAGCCTTATTCAAAACACGTAATTGAAAAGTATTGTTTTGTTTTTTTTACAAGGTCGAAAATGTAAAAAGAACAAAAGTTTTTTTTGTGTGTGTTTATTTTTATACAATATGAAATAAAATGCTGTACAAGACATGATTTCAGTGCTGGTAAAATCCCTATGTCTTGTATACATGCCTGGCTTCAGAACCGGTGTCCTGGGTTCGAATCATGGCAATAATAGACTACCTTTCATCTGTAAAAAATTTCCAACCACATCCCGGAAAAAAGGATGGAAATAAAATGTTCACATGTGGTAGCATTAGATTTGCATAAATCATTTTATGTACGCAGTATAAGGGGGAAAAATGTTTTTTTTTTCTTTATTATCTTTATCACTTTACCAATAATTTCATATTTGAAATATTGTTATAACATAAATATGTTATATGTGAAGTCCGAAACATATCAATAACGAAATGAACACAACGAATTGCATTTGTGCCTGCTACGCGAATGTCAAATCATGCAATTTTACTTTTAGGGCTTAAGTTGCGCTTTGTTTTGTATTTCAAAAGATGCAGATAAACCACTTATTTATAACAATGGCTGATCAACGAGGACACCGCTTTGACCCTAGTGATCAAATCCACACTAGGCTCAGCGCTTTTCTTTTTTTTTTTTTTTTTTTTTTTTTTTTTTTTGACCATTGTTTTTGTTATTTGTAGCAGTTTAAGGAAGGCTTGTCAAGGATTTTAGAGCCGATGAGAGTTTACACTGTCGATGAAAACAATTAAGTGAACACTTAATTCTGACAGGATGGATACATTTATGATGAGGTTGATAGCCAGAATGATATCGATAAATTTCAAGAAATAATAATAAGGCTTTTGTTTTGGAGCCCAAAGATCAATGAGGATAGTAGTATTTGACGTGTATTTGCTTCCCTAGCTGCGACCTACCTACTTAGCCTTGGTCTGGCGGTGGTCAATTTAGGTTCTTTTTTCGCCGTTTACGTCTGTCGCCTTGGTAAGAAAGCTTTAGCTGTCTCGTTCCAGAGCCGTCATCCCCAGGTGATATTTTCAATGTCAGTTAAAGTTGGCGGCTTAGATTGCTTTTTAAGCGTTCCGGAAGGCACTTCTAAAACGCCGACCACCTTTTATCTTACAAAACAAAAAAAAGATTTCCTTTGGTCGTTCTCTGCCCGTATCTTTCGAACAATCAACAATTGCCTTTATGTAAAGAAATATAGCCAGAAATACGAAAAAGAACCAAAAAAGATTCAGTTGCCTCTTTGCCTGTTACCTCCCTACCTGTTACCTCCCTGCCTGTTACCTCGCTGCCTGTTACCTCCCTACCTGTTACCTCCCTAGCTGTTACCTCCCTGCCTGTTACCTCCCTGCCTGTTACCTCCCTGCCTGTTACCTCCCTGCCTGTTATCTTCCTAACTTTTATCTCCCTGACTTTTTTATTACCACAAGTTACCTTCCTGCTTATTACTGTCACGAGTCGAGTCTGTGACCTATTTCGACCAGTTTCTAGAAGCTCGAGGTCAAACCAGTGCAAGTGTCCAGCGTAAACAAGTTAATTTTAGAAATCCAATCAAAGAAAGAGGTTAAGGAAAAAAAAAAGCACACGTCAGCTTCTATAAGGTCAAGGTTACTAAAAATAATTAACGGAGAAGTTTCCATGATTCTGGAATGTACGATCAAAGAAAATATAAATTAGGGGAAAGTCAGTTAGACGGTGTCCTTGCATAGTAGTAGTTCTTGTAGAGTGATGGTCCTCGTTTAGTCCTCGATTAGATATAGTTATAAGTTTTGTGATATTAGCGGGTCCATTAATTAAAGTTTTATTAGTTGAAGTTAAAGTTATACTAAGTGAAGTTTCATGTATCTTTAAGTTTTATTTAAGAAGTATCAAGTCAAGTTGTTATTGAATTGAGAAGTTAATTTGATGTGAAAGTTGAAGAAGTATTATTAAAGAAGTTTTAAGAAAATACAGAGAGAGATGTTTCTTTCTTCATTTCATTGAATTGTCAAGTTTGATAATATAATCCCCGGCAAGTGTGATCGTCACAATTACCTCTCTGTCTGTTACCTTTCCTGTCTATTATTTACCTTCCGGCCTATTATTTGGACAACTGTGTCTTTCAGGAAGTGTTCACCCGTCACTAAATAGTGGCGTATGCTACGCCGCGGGTCGACTAGTATTAAAATAATCAAGCTAAACCCCACTATCGGTGACAGTCAACTAAGGTGCGTCGCTATGCCGACTAAGACAGCACGTGTCAAAGTGATAACTACTCCAAACAGAAACATTAAAAACAAAACAAAATAAAATTTCTCTTTTGCAAACTTCTCGAGAGTTATCCTTCTTTAATCATAAAACAATGTTGCATCAGAGTTAAAACCAGTGATTATGCGATGTCTGAATGACATAAATACACCTGATATACCTGAATTTAAAATATATTTATGTCTAGAAAAAGTTAATATTCATTAGGAAGGATTTATCCAAAAATAGAGATACATAAAAGTAAATTTTGGTGTGCATTTCAATGACATGAAAAAGAGAATAATAGAAGAAGCTTAAATATATCTCTTGTAACAGAAGATGTGCCCTGGGGGAGCTACCATCTTCTACTAAGCGCGTCCCCAAGTGGCGGGTAGGGGGAAAAAAAGAGAGATATAAGGGTTAGCTGTGAATATGAAATAAACTGCCGTGGACCAACTGGTTTGCAGTCATGTAGGATGAGGTGGCGTATTAAAGTGGTTAAGATGTTCACTTAAAACCAAAATCGCGGGGATACAACTGCGAAACTAGTGAGTATAGGGCGCTTAAACTCAACAAGATGAAACAAGGGACAGTATTTCATCTAGGAGAGGCAGCTCTGAAATAAAACAACTGCTGCCTTTGCAGATGATCTTGGCTGATCAAAGGTTATGGGAGCACACCCAAAAAAGAAAAGCAGACGTCGGAGTCAATGGGCCTCCTGGCGCATAACACATTGACACACAACCTCAGCTAGTTTGGAGAACAAAGAAAAAGATGTGCTACAAAAAGCGTAGATAATTATTTCGGTGTTAACAAAACAATATTAAAAATATGAATTTAACAGTTTTGATTTATTGTTGTCCAATTTATAAATCCACAAAGCTATTAAGATTAGCGCAATAGAACAAGTTGAATGAGATGGAATTTTTGGTTAAACTTAAATGAATTTGATAAAATGATTATTAGCAATATTAGCTTCTAAAAATAGATTTGGATTTGCTTAATATAAAGTATAACTTCTTTTTGACTAAAAACGATAAACACTTTTAGAAAGAGTTTATTTTATCAAGTAGAAGAAAGAATGGAAATATTCAGAAGAATGGAAACATTCAGAAGAATGGAAAAATTCAGAAGAATGGAAATATTCAGAAGTATGGAAATATTCAGAAGAATTGGAAATATTCAGAAGAATGGAAATATTCAGAAGAATGGAAATATTCAGAAGAAAGAATACAAATATTCATAAGAATGGAAATATTCAAAAAAAATCGTCAGGGAAACAAAAAAAATGTTAACCTGTGTAGTGACATATATGCACTTCACAAAATAAAAGATTTTTGTCTAGGGCTTTTGCAAGAGAGGATTTGAGCCTCAAAGCCGTCTCTCAAATTGAGTTTGATGATGTTGATGAAGAAGAAAGAATGAAAATATTCATTAAAAAAATGAAAGCATTCCGAAGAAACGATTGAAGTATTCAGAAGAACTAATGGAAGTATTCAGAAGAACTAATGGAAGTATTCAGAAGAACTAATGGAAGTATTCAGAAGAACGAATGGAAGTATTCAGAAGAACTAATGGAAGTATTCAGAAGAACTAATGGAAGTATTCAGAAGAACGAATGGAAGTATTCAGAAGAACAAATGGAAGTATTCAGAAGAAATAATGAAAATATTCAGAAAAACGAATGGAAGTATTCAGAAGAACGAATGGAAGTATTCAGAAGAACGAATGGAAGTATTCAGAAAAACGAATGGAAGTATTCCGAAAAACGAATGGAAGTATTCCGAAAAACAAATGGAAGTATTCAGAAGAAATAATGAAAATATTCAGAAGAACTAATGGAAGTATTCAGAAAAACTAATGGAAGTATTCAGAAGAAATAATGAAAATATTCAGAAAAACGAATGGAAGTATTCAGAAGAACTAATGGAAGTATTCAGAAAAACGAATGGAAGTATTCCGAAAAACGAATGGAAGTATTCAGAAGAACTAATGGAAGTATTCAGAAGAACGAATGGAAGTATTCAAAAGAACTAATGGAAGTATTCCGAAAAACGAATGGAAGTATTCAGAAGAACAAATGGAAGTATTCAGAAGAACTAATGGAAGTATTCAGAAAAACGAATGGAAGTATTCAGAAGAACTAATGGAAGTATTCAGAAGAAAGAATGGAAGTATTCAGAAGAAAGAATGGAGGTATTCAGAAGAACGAATGGAAGTATTCAGAAGAACGAATGGAAGTATTCAGAAGAACGAATGGAAGTATTCAGAAGAACGAATGGACGTATTCAGAAGACAGAACTGAAATATTTTTTTTCGCCAAGTTAATTATATAGTTTGTACATCTTAACTATCAATTCAATTAGAAACTTACTTTGATAGGGGATATTTATCATTGCATCTATTTTTTTTTAAATTTAAATTCAATGCATACATTTGCATTTGAAATACTAAGAAAAAGAATTGACATTGTCTCCTCAGATTAAATGACGACAACATATGCGTATGCCAAATAACAAAATCTGTTTTTTTTTATCGTAATTTTAAGAAATAAGACTGGTATCAAGTGTAGACAGTAGATGCACTCTATTGTCGCGAACATAAAATTGTATGTAATATAGAGTTTGTACATTCTCTCTAATCTTGTTGATCGGATCACATTGGAAAACGATAATTCTAAAACGATAATTCTTTTTGTATTATTAAAATGTAATTTTATAACTAATCAAGTCAGTTTATAACTCACTTTGTATGGATGATGTGCTTTAATCAGGGGGTTTGTCCCCCTGCATTTTGCGTAATATTTATTATTTAATGCAAAATAAAACAAAAAAACACTCATTTGGAAGACCCCCTAAAGGGAAGCTCGGGGGGTATTTTAAAATTCTCCCCCCTCCTCCCCTCCTCTAGCTACGCCACAGAGTACTTTGAGAATTATTTCTTATTGAAAGTATTGTGCATTTGTTTTAAAATAAATTTCAGGTCATAGAGTGAACGTCTAATGCTTCCTCTATATTGGGATATGGTTCCACAGTGCAGAAAAGAGCAAAGAAATGTATCATGTGCCTTTAAAAAAAAGAAACATACGGTATTGACACTTCCTTTTCTCTGTACACCTGATACACTACAAAGCTTGCTATTTGTAGTTTTTCCACCCGGTAAGAAATCACTAATATTTACATTACACAAGTGCCAATCGCTGCCAACAGTTACTACCCTACGCTAATTTTCTAAATGCATTTGTATTTACCTTTACCTTTACCTATCCCTTAGTCTGTTGGACCGTTGGGGCACCAGGCAAGATTTGTCGACCGTCTTTCTCCATTCCTCCCTTTTTTTTTTGCTTTGTTTAGAAGCTCTCTCAATGGCAGGCCCGTCCATTCTTTAATGTTGTCCTCCCATCGCTTTTTCTGTCTGCCTCTTCTTCTTTTACCTGGCACTGTTCCCTGAAGGAACGACTTTGCGAGCCCCGTAGATCTTGTAATGTGGCCATAGGTTTTAAGCTTTCGTCTTTTTACAATAGTTAGCAGGTCGTCATGGGCTCCGATCGCTACAGTAACCCTGTCTCTGATTTCTTAGTTTGTGATGCTGTCTTTGAATGTGATGCCTAGGATCCTTCTGTCAGTGGAATTGAGATGCTACAGAAGGATCCTAGGCATTTGTATACATTATGTTTTAAAGTCCGTAGTTTCATTCATTATCTTGCAATTCAAATATCATAGGCTTAGGTGACCAGTGAGTGAAATGACTTGGAATGAAATGACCAGGGTATAGAGTGACTGTGATTAATTTGTGCGACACCTTAACTTGTGGGTTTACTCAACAGAAAAATGGTTATGTGGCCAGCACAGATGATCTCAAAATCATCTGCCTCATAGATCGCAAGGTCTGAAATGTAAACTTTTTACCTTTACCTATCCCTTATTCTCTTGGACCGTTGGGGCACCAGGCAAGATTTGTCGACCGTCTTTTTCCATTCCTCCCTTTTTTTTACCTCTCTCAATGGCAGGCCCGTCCATTCTTTTACGTTGTCCTCCCATCGCTTTTTCTGTATGTCTCTTCTTTTTCCCTGGCACTGTTCCCTGAAGGAAGGTCTTTGCGAGCCCCGTAGATCTTGTAATGTGGCCAAAGGTTTGGCCACAAGGTAAATTTAACACCAGAAAAAAAGAAAAGACCATAAACACACACTTTACTAAATGACTATATTGCTAAATATTAATCAATATAATTGTAAAGTATGTTCAATGCTTCTAGTCTTCAGGCTGAACAAGGAAAAAGAAGCGAGCCTTTAATAATGTCGAAATAAAAGATTGTTTATAATCGTTAAGTTTAGTCGCTGTTAGATTCAAACAAAAACCTACTTTTTGGGAATTTCTTCTTTTTTAAATTATTGGAAGGGATTTGGAAATGTTTTTGTTTAGCTTTAAACTTTTTCAATGCGCTATGATCCTATCACTTGTATAGACCAGTGGTGAAAGGGGAGGGAAGAAAGGTGAATGTTTACATGGTCGTTTTTTTTTTTAATGCATAAAAAAAATCTTCACTCAGAGTTCAAGAGTCCTCAAGGGGACTAATTTAGTCAAGTACTACTTGTTTCCCTTGATAAAGATACCAAAAAATAATAATCAGTTACCAATAGTTCGTTGGTTAAATTTGTTAATTTTTTTAATTGATTCTTGTGTTATCAGGTA
The DNA here is from genome assembly GCF_947242115.1 of Biomphalaria glabrata. Lineage (NCBI taxonomy): Eukaryota > Metazoa > Mollusca > Gastropoda > Planorbidae > Biomphalaria > Biomphalaria glabrata. The sequence continues at coordinate 31,751,308 of NC_074724.1, forward strand.
AAATAAATCATTGTGCGAAATTTCAGCTTAATCGAAGATTGATTAGGGAGAAATAACTTGTACAAACTGTTTACCATAAAGACAGACAGAGTCAGTTGATTTAAGCTTTGTTAAAAGAACAGGCTTTGCCTGGCAGGCCATCTTAGAAAAAAATGTCAAAAAAAAAAATTTAGGCTGAGTGGTAAAGCGCTGGAATTCCGAACCAGGGGTCCCGGTTTGAATCCTTGTGAAGACTAGCACTCTTGATTTCTGGATCTTGGTGGGTTTTTGAGTCCATCCAGCTTTAGTGGACACCTGTCATTAGTTGGGGTTGGTGGTTTTGCTGGTCACATGACACCCTCGTTAACCGTAGGTCACAGAAGCATATGAGCCTTTCATCGTTTGAAAAAGGAATTTAAAACCAAAAAAAATCAGATCAGGCATACGACGGACTGAGAACGTGCTGACAGATCTGCAACATTAGGTATGGAGACAAAAAAGGCTGAAGGCAGATATGAATATCTGGCCAGAGCCATGCATGGGCTGTAACGCCACTAGGATCGTTGGATTTTTTCCAAATACTGTTTTAAACACCACCATCATCATCAAACTCCATTTAAGTGAGGGCTTGAAAGGCCAAAATCCTCTCTTGCAAAAACCCTGGAAAGAAACACTGCTGTCTTGCGTAGTGCGTACACATCACCACACAGGTCGAGAATTTTTGGTTTCCCAGACCTGTCGATGCGGAGATCAGCAAGTCTAGGGCAGTCAAACAGAATATGAGGCACGGTTTCCTCTTCTTCCCCGCAGCGGGGGGCACCGTGAATTAAAATTTGGCCATAGCCTTGAGAAATATGAGCCAACAAGACAGTGGCCTGTCCTGCGCTGTGCTATAATAGCCTGCTCAGGTCATGACAGCCTCCACAACGGGGAAGTGCGGTCAGGGCGCCTCATGCGCTCCCAGACTCCATGGGCTTTTTGGGACTTGTCCAAGCACTCAAACCACTTTTCCATTTCTGTTTTTTGAATTATAGCCAGGGCATGATGAAAACTTACATCCTGTTCAGTTGGTGGAATTTGCCCTCCCTGGTGGGCCAAAGAGTCTGCAATAGTGTTGCCAGTCACACCTATGTGACTCGGTACCCACTGCATTATTAAAGGGGTGCCATAGCGTTGTTTAATGTTGTGTGAAGCCATGATGACAGTGTTGATATTGGGGGGCCATGGTCCGGGGCTTTGCAAAGCCTGTAGTACAGATTTTGAGTCAGTGACCACAACAATCTGTGTTGCCCTCAAATGTTCTTTGCTGAGTTGAGAGTCAATTACCTTTAAGGCTTCACAGACTGCTATGGTCTCCGCATCAAAACTGCAAACACTACCACATGGTCCAAAGATTTTGACTGAGTGAGAGCCAAGAAAGTCGATGTAGGCTCCATAGCCTGCTCTTCCAGAATACATCAATGCCGACCCATCAGTATATGTTTAACACCATCAGAAAGTTACCGTAAATTTTTTTCTGTATGTCATATTAATTCTCATTCTGAAGGAGAGTCCATAATTTGTGAATTATTCTAATTGATTAGCATACATTATATTCTTATATACTCGATGACCAATTTTAACCTGTGCATGACTCATTAAGACCAGCAAATATGTATTATATAAAAGGTTTATGGCTTGTTTTCATTTAGCTAGAAGTAAACTTTGTACCAATTCATTTATATCATGCTTATAGGGAATATAATGCAAGAGACATTAGATTTATTTATCACATTAAACGATGATCAAGTTTAATAAATTGAGAGATCGGGAGAAAAAGAGAGAGAGAGGGAGAGAGAGAGAGATAGAAAATTAGACTAGAGAGAGAAATATAGGCAAAACGGCTCGTAATTAGGTGCAAATTTTGATAAATTATTACAATATCCTGTTAAATAATGCCTTTAATTAACACGAAAATAGAAAAGAAATTATATGGAGAGCTCCCTGATTTGAAAATTACTGCGCAGTTCATCTCATGTATTGGTCTAGTCGTCTGAACACTCCAACATAACAACCCAAACGAAGATGCTGAATAGCGTTGGGCTCCAAATACATCCGTGTTAGATTCCGAAAATCACTGGGGAAAAAATAGGACCAAGTCTGGATACTTCATTTACAGCCGGTTCGCAGTAAATCCGATAAAAGTTTTTTTTTTATCCGAATTAAAGCCAAAATTTTAAAAAATTTATACTGATAAGGGAACTTCTGGTCCCCGAGAATGCGGCAGACATCTCCCATTCTCGGGAAAGGTTACAAAGTCTAGTAAATGGTTTGCGGATGCATGAGAAACGTTTAGTTTTACAATGAGTCTCACCAAGACTTAAATTCTGGCACAAGACGTCACAGAAATACCCGTGATAAGTATACCAGATGGAAGAATTTCCAAGGACATCATTTATCCTCTTGCGAAGGTAGTCAGACTCAAAGACCACCAAAGACTAACCTACAGAGATGTCATGAGGAGAATAGAATCAATGAAAGTATGTGGGAGGATATAGTACAAGATTGGATGTAGACTGTGAGTACTTGTACAAACATCCCTGAAAGCAAAATAAATGAAGCGGCCTTAGGCAAAAGATTGAGAAAGAAAGCTGCCCTATCAGACAGCCTTAAAAGAAGTTTATTGACATGCACAAGCTTTGCTTTACCAGAATTGGCTTGATTAGTCACACTTGATTGTGGCCCCAAGAAATTACAACCATTGACTCTCCAAAATGTCTTCATTGTTTTACAAGAGGGATACCCCCACTTCTCCCCCCCCCCTTTTTTCATGTACATAAAGGAGGTAGGACCATGGTGCTTTAAGCATGTTTTATATGCATGGAAAATCGTTACACAAGCGTAATTAGGAAATAAAGGCTTTAAATTTAAGGTGATCTTATACTAAGAGCAAAGACAATAGAAAAGATTTTAAAGCATTTTAATGTGTTACTTCTATTGCCTTTACTTCAAAAGTATAATAACATCGCTCTACAGTCTAAAAAGTTTGGTGAGCATATATACAACACACCAATAAATATGCATTACTTATTGATATGAATCAGAATCTGTGACAAAAGAAGTATCTACTAATATTTGTTAAGATGAGATAGTCCCCGTTATTACACTAATTAAGTCTCTTTTGATTGTATTTAACTGCCACTATCTCTTGAGTCATTGAGCTGACCAGTGTACACTATTTTGAACTGAAACTATGTAATGTTTACATAATTCTTTTGTTCTTGTGCTACAACTGTGTTACTCAAGAGGAAACTATAGTCTCAATGGAAATTTCTGTTTCGATAACGAACAGAGTAGACTTTATTTATTTTTTTATTAATCAGTTGGTTTCTGTAAATAGTAGGGGTGCACCGGATAGTCGCTCCGGCTCCGGCTTCTGCCGAATATCCGGCATTTTTTACTATCCGGTGCTATTCGGCTCCGGTCGGATATCACTACCGGATAGTAAAAAATACACCTATTTATTATGCATAAAGTGGACCTCGTTCCATTAATGTATGTTGTAGAATGTATTAATGTTTATATTAAAACAAAATAATGTGCTTAAAAATAGAGCCATTATGAATATGCACCAAACATCGTTTATTATAAAGACAAGGCGTGTTAATAACTTAATATACATAGAAATGAAACTTTACATCATAAATGCGATTTACATACAGAGCATCAATGGCTGACACTTTTTTTCAATTTGTCTTGACCTTTGAGTAGGTTAGTTAACAATGCTACTACGTCATGCTGACCAGACGTCTATCTCCAGAGGTAGAGATGAACAACTCCCACCCCTTTTATTTGTTTAGTCCATCACATTGAGTTTTTTTTTATAGGCAGGTGACCACAAGTTAAATACGATGGACGCAGGTTTAATGTCAGCGTATTGACACTCTCTAGAGGTCACACCTTTCGAGGGAACTGAGTTTGTTTATTTAGTAGTTAATCTTTATTAGGGGGGCTGGACTACAAGAGCCACACCTCTAAGGTAACTAGGTATATTTCCAGATGAACAACTCCCTCCCCCTTTTATGTGTTTAGTTCATCACATTGAGTTCATTGATTGACAGGTGACCCCAAGTCAGATACGATGAACGTAAGCACTCTCTAGAGGTCACACGAGGGAACTATGTTTGTTTACTTAGTAGTTAATCTTAATTTTTTATTAATCAGTTGGTTTCTGTGAATAGTATATGTCTACTTAGTTTGATATCCTCTCCTGTATGTGTATTTTTTGTAATGACCAGATTAGCTTCGAATAGTATTTAACATACAAGCGTTTTGTTTGGTGATGAGACAGTGGTGTGTCTCAGGGATGACGGCCATTTGATTGCTATGGCCTGTATCTTTCCTACTATATTGTTACCCCATCGTTTTGTAATTGAAATGGGACACTGGTGTGCCTCTGTGATGGCGGCCCTAGGATTGGTTTAACCTGAGCCTTTCTACTATTTTTATTTTTTCATTATTTTATTTTATTTTGCCGGCCTCCGGCGGCTGTATTTATTTATGATCTTTTTTTTTTTTGTTTTTTGTTTGTTTCTTAATAAACTCTTTATTGGTTGCAACTGAAATCTTATTATTATTATTTGTATGTCTCAGTAGGTTGTATATATAACCTAGGTAATCTAATTTGGGACGAAGTACTAACACGCAGATGTCACTGGTCACTCATGATCTAATCATAACACAAGGTCACAATTGATTTTAAACAATAGATATATAAACCAAACGCAAATTTTCAAAGTGCAGGAATGCTTAAAACATTACAAGGTAATGCGATTAGGAAAATAAGTTGGAAATATTACACTGAAAATGCAGTAAAAGAGTCCTCATTAGGCCCACACCGTTCGCATCGATACAGGAAATACACAGTTTTTTGGTTAAATGATTACATATTTGGGGGAAAAATGTGGAATCTGTTAATTTTGGAATGAGAGAGAGAGAAGTTTGAGAGAGTAATCTTTATTTATGATCCAATAAGAAAGGCTGTTCGACACTCAAATTGAAACAGCGTAACGTTACGTTGCCTGCTATATATAGTTCGTCCATCGTGGTTCGATGATGACCACTTTGTCATCCAGGGGGCTGAGGGCTTTGCACTGGGGTTTTATGCCTCCTCATGTGGCTGGTGAGACCTATGTGAGCCCGGAATGTTCGGCCGCACACTGGGCAGGTTATTCCAGCTGCAGCTAGTGTCGTTTGTCTTGCTTTTCTTTTCTGGCGTTTTTCTTCTGCCAGCGTTGTTCTTTTTTCCTCAGAAACCTGTGCGCCAGTTTTCACAGCGCGACGCCATGATGCTCTGTCTCCCAGGTGCCAGGGTCTATGCTGAACGCCTTCAGAGAAGCTTTGAGGGTGTCCCTGAAGCGCTTTCTTTGCCCACCTTGCGAGCGCTTTCCTTCGCTTAGTTTGCCATACAAGAGTCGTTTAGGGATGCGGTGGTCTTCCATTCTGTAGACGTGACCTGCCCATCGTAGCTGGGACTGCATCAGGATTGTGTGCAGACGTTGTCTGCTAAGCTTGGAGACTCGGCATGCTCCACGTTTGAAAAAGTTAAAACAGGCCTATGGGGGAAACCTTCTTCCCCCCGCTGGCACTAAATCATTTTTCGAAAGGCTGTGAAAACTTTGTAGATGAAAATAATCCTGTGAGACAAGAGCGTCGTTAAACAATAAACACGTTGACTGAGCGGTTCAATGTTAACACGTTTAGAGTAATGTGTGTGATGTCATTTGTTTGCATTTCTGGTTATTTTGTTTCTTCTTCTTCTTCTTCTTGAAACTGTCAGGTAGAGTAGTTGAGACTTCGGCTCTTGGAACTCTAAGCCAGCAAAAGTGAACAAGAGCTCCCTTTCACCGGCCTGAATGAGAACAGTGTAGACTGTTCTGTCTGACGGGGTGTCAGACTCGCGGCCAGAGACCGCGTGCACCGGGACCCCTGACATTTTCTTTCTCTATACTAGGCTAACCGTGCAGGACACGCCATTTATGTTATTTTGTTTAAGAAATGAATAAGAAGAATTATACACATGAAGTTCTTTATTAAAATATTGGATCTTAGTTAAGAAATAACGATAATAAAGAAATCAATAAAGAAAAAGATCATTAATTTTAATGGCCTGTATACATGGATTCTGGCAATACGTACTGCATTAGTTCAGATTAGAGTTTATGTTAAACACGAACTCTCTTTTTAAACTTTTTTTTTTTACGGTGCTGCTTTTTTTTTTTTTAGGAAATGAAGATGAAGAAAATTGAAAATGATCTCTAGAGCAGCGGTTCTCAACCTTTTAACCTCGGCGACCCCTTTTTACAATCCCCACTCTGTGGCGACCCCCATCCACACAGCAAAAGAAGAATAGACAAAAACAATCCATATTTTCGATGGTCTTAGGCGACCCCTGGCAAATCGTCAATTGACCCCTAAGGGGGTCGCGACTCACAGGCTGAGAACCCCCTGCTCTATAGGCTGCACATCAAAGTTAAAAAGGTTTAAAAACAGTCGCACAACTAGAAAATGAGAATGTGACTTACGTATATGGATCCTGGCTACAATGATTGTCTCAGGCTGATAGGAATTTTCATACAACTATAAGTTGGGTTTTATTTATTTATTCCTCAGAACGCTTTAGTATTTAGTTATAACCATAGACATCAATAAATATAGACTGGCCGAAGGAAGTAACTTCATGTAACTTGAAAACATGTATATCTATTGTATTCGGATTTCCGAATTATGAAAAATTGCTAGCTCTTCATTCTTAGAGATTAAACAAAACTACACTGCCTCCTTATTTACAATATATATATAGGTGTGTGGCTGAAATAGATATGAATACTTAACTTTTATACTGCTCATAAATGCTGTATAATAAAGTACACAAAATTGCAAGTCACAAATTCTCGTTTCATAAAACTCTTTAATCGGCCAGTCTATACTTATTTATGTCTATGGTTGTAGATTTTAATGTGTGGCGTACAGCTAGAAATAGATGAAAATAAAAAGTAGCGACTTTTTCGTGTAGATGGTGTTCAAAATGTAGAAAGTGTTGACAAAGTTGTTAAAAAGTTGCATGGTAATGTTGCAAACCATTTTTTGTTTATATTAATGGTAGGGCTAAATTTTTTTTTTTTTTTTTTGGGGGGGGGGGGGGGGGGGGGGCCTCACTTGACCTCAGTCATAAAGATGTTGACCAACGAGTGGTGAGAACCTGGTCTACAGGGGCAAGTGAAAGACAAATGTTTTGAGAACAATTTCGATGCCAAATTAATTTCTTTTAGCCAAATTAATTTAATTGCATTTCTTAAACTTGTTTTACAAATGTAAATAGCTGCCATTGGACAAGGTTGAGTTCCGTCGGTGATATTCCTATAAGGAAAATAGAAAGATATGTCTGACATTATGTTAACGCTATTGCCGGTCAATAAAATCTGAATGCATTGTTAGTTACAATGTTGTTTGACATTTACTGCCGGGAAACACCAGCTCTCAATCGCTCCCCATGGCATGAAGCTTTCAGTGTCGGAGCCTCAAAATACGAGACAAGGAGGCCAGCCAGCATATAAATGTAGAGCAAACAAAAGGCTTAAAGAAGCAGACCAATTTGCCATCATTTGGGAGCCCGTGGGGGGCTTGACCTCTTTAGAGGCCTCTGCGTTTTCACATTCGACATTATGACATGTGATAATGGAACAATATTTAATATTTAATGTAAAATAAAATTTCTAACACTTATAAGGGGGGCGTGGGGATTTTCAAATTCTCCACTCATCCCCACCCCCACCCCCCACTCCCATCCCCACCCTAGCTCGGCCACTAGGCTTATCTTCAATAGATCCAACTTACTCATGCCGTGTGTGACCGGGTTTTAAAAGAGAGAATTGGATTCCACAGCCATTTTTGAGTTCAAAGGAAATGAGATATGTGCTACCCTCGACCATGGAGGAAGAGGCTATGTCTTTGTATTAGTGTTCGCGCGGATCATGATAAGATCCGCGTCCTAATAGACGGCCAGAGGTCAAACTTTTAACTACGGTAAAAGTAAAGTTTTGAGTCTTGTGCAACGCTTGTGCGTAGCTAGGAATTTTCCATCATTCGGGGGTCCCGTGAAGGCTTGAGGGCCTTTGCATTTTGCGTAATATTAAATATTAAATGTTAATGTAGTGGGGGGCCCGGGAGGATTTTCAAATTCTCCCGTTCCTCCTCCCCACCCTAGCTACGCCACTGATGCAGTGGGTAATATCAAAAATAATATTTTATATGTTTTTTTTTTTAATTGTTTATAATTAGTATTTCTCTGCCCCCTCCACTCTCTAAGTCAAGTCCATGATGATCAATGTGCTAAAATGTGCTAAACATTATATGCATTGAAACTACGACAGTCTAATAATGATATTACCAAATAGCAACTCATTCATACATTGATTATTATGCCATAAATAAAAAAATAATTTTAATCAAAGTAAGATGTACTCTGATACATTCATGTCTGGCACAGTGGGTTAACCCGCCTTAATGAAGAAAGTTGAATTTTTTTTTAAAACGTAATTTCATTGATTACAAACGCAACTTTAAAAAAGAAGATAATTACGACCTGTTTAGAGTGCACATTATACAACTACATTGTATTACAGTTAGAAATTTGATCTACAAAGAAATTAAATGGGTAATTACCTTCTTGAATATTTATTATCATGTATAAAAAAAACAATAATTAATTTAAACATAAAATGATTAACGTTAATGGATGCTAATCATTTAAATGGAAAAATTTACAATATTCTCTGTTTAAATCAAAACGAACTCTATTCGAATTGGAAACTATATTTATGCTGTTTTTTTTTTCTGTCTATTCTTAAAAGACCTGGTGTGCTGTTTTACATAATAGAGTACGATTAGACACAATAAGCTTTGTTATACTTTGACAGCATTAAAGCTTTTAAACGAAGCGATTTCATTGAAACATTAATTGTATCAGCGATAGGTATAAAAATAGAGAATTAATTTCACAATTTCTTTTACAATATCTATTTTCTGCATAGATTTTGTATCTGCTTAGGTGCAAATGGATGTATTGGACCTCAAACGTAAACAAACAACTGACACTGATGACAATAACAATGAAAGATGTCGAAAAGTCATTTTATTTTTTTCAGCATTTTTTTAAGATATGAATTGGAGAAATTTTGAAACTGACTTTGATCACATCCGTCAGTTCATGGGTCATGGTCCCATGCATTGCTTTGTGCATGGTCAGTGTTGCAACTTTATAAAGCAGAACTTAAGTAAAAGTCATTATGCAACTTTAAGTCTACATGGATAACGAAATTGAACAAGTGAGTAATTTATAAAAAGTATTCCAAAAAGAAAATGAAATAATACAACGCCCCCTCACCCTTTTAATAATTAATATTCACTTATATAAATACTAGTATCAATAATGCTTTTTTTTTTTTTTTTTTTTTTTTGTAAAGTATCACTATTCTGAGTATTTGTAGACAATGGCGGAGAGAGACAAAAGAGAAAGAGGGTGAGGAAGAGAGAGAAAGAGGGAGAGATAGAGAAAAAGAGGAAGAGTTTATTTAATTGTTATGCAAAAATGGAAAACCAAAGAAGAGAAGGCACAATTAGTCTCATAAAGAGAATCTTACTATGCTACATAAGTCACTGGGAGGGTTTCAATTTCCCGAATGTAAACCAATGTGAGCTTTGTGGAACTCGTTTAGGAATACATAGACAAACATTCAAATATTTTTGTGAAAAAATTAAATAATAATTAATAAATGTTTAAAAAGACTGTTGCCAAAGACTTGGGTTAAAAGGTTTTTAAGTGCCCAAATGACACTGGACTGGCTTACTGAATATTACAACAGAAATGCAAAATATTTAGTTGGACGACATAGATGTCCACTTCAATAAATTGTATTCATTCAAAGTCAATGACTTCAAGTTAGATAGTAATGTTTCACTATTACATTGTTTAACTTGTGAATTTTTTATGTTTAGCTATTACGTTATATAAGTTTAACTATTACATTGTTTGAAGCTTTAAAAAGTAGATCGTAATGTTTAAAATTGAACTATAACATTGTAAAGTTAAACTATTACATGATTTAAGTTCTCATGTTTCCGGGCACATATTGTGTGAGGATTCGTTTTAACACGAGGTAGAAATGTTGCGCTAACAAAAACATGTGAATTTGTTTCTGGAACTAGTTTTAAAGACTTTATACTTGTACTGGTTACAAAACTAGAATGATTGTTTAGTTATCTACTATTTCTATCATCTCTTCTTATGTTCTTATATTGTGTCCACTAAGACTCAGACGACGACCTATAAGGGGGGCTAATTATTATTGGCTTATACCACCACTTCAGTCTATTACAGATTCTCTCCCTTTTTAGAGATACCGAACAAAAAAAAAAGTTCTCCTTTCAGACCATGCGATCTATAGAGCAGATGATGTATAGGCCATCTGTTTCTGTGGCCCATGTTTAACGTGGGTGTCCTAAGCCCAGCACAACGACCAACCGCCAAGTGTCTTACCCCTCAGCCAAAGAGCGGCTCCACCAAACAGAATAATTAATTATAAATAGCTAATCAAATAATCGGTTATATTTTTTTAATGACGTTTGTGTTTTCAGGTAAAAGAAACAATTGTGCGAAATTTTAGCATAACCAGAGATTGTAGGAGGGAGACAAAACGTGTACAAACTTTTATATAACCTTTCTTATAATAATATTTATTATCTTTTACATATGATACTATATATAGTTCAATTAAACTAATTTACCAGAATAATTACATTTTTAAAATACTCAAAAAAGAACCAGTTTAATATTTACATTATGTATATGTAAAAGTGGTCAATAAAACAATTGACATTATACGAATTACATTATACAAGTTCATCATACATGACAGCTTACAAGAAACAGCATACAAATGACATGAAATGATTAATGACATACATTATGACTATTTTAGTCATAAAGTCTCTACCTTGTCGAAATGTCAAAAAAGAGTTTGAGATCAATCCCTTTATGAACCTTTGACCCGGGAAAGGATTTGATCCCGTGGCCAGGATGAAGGATTGGCTCTTCAATGACCCTTTTGTCTGGAATGCCCCTATCAACTAGATGATCATTTAATCACATTCGTTTGTTCATGGGTCACGGTCCCTTGAGCTAGTGCAATGGATTCCCCCATCCTATGAGAGGCCGGATGCCGAGAACACGAGGGAACTAGCTCAGTTTTCTTATAATTTAACATAGAGATCCGTGATTGGGTCATCACTGCCCATATGGATCCCGCTGTGGAGAGATAAAACGGATGCGGACGGAATAGCAAGGCTTTTTACTTTCTTACATAGTGCTAGTCCACTCGCTAGAGCAAAACTGTGGTAGCCCACTGGAGGCTGGGTTTGTTCTCATTCTTAGGCTATCCGCTTTCCCGGACCGACGTTTACATGGAGGCTTCGGGAGCTGAAATCCTTCGTTTAATCTCTACCAGAAAAGTTAATTAGGTAATTTCTCTTCTTGAAATAAAAAGAAGAGTGCAGTCGGAAAGCTTTTAACTTTCCTCTAGTCTGACAAAAGAGAAAGAGGGTGAGGAAGAGAGAGAAAGAGAAAGAGGGAGAGATAGAAAAAAAGAGGGAGAGTTCCCTTAATTGTTATGCAAAAAGGGAAAACCAAGAAGAGAAGGCACAATTAGTCTCATAAAGAGAATCTCACTATGCTATATTAGTTTATGGATAGGATTGTATTTCCTGAATGTAAACCAATGCCGAGATTTGTGGAACTCGCTTAGGAATACATAGGCAAACATTTAAATATTTTTGTGAAAAAATTAAATAATTAATACATTTTAAAAAGGACAGTTGCCAAAGATTTGAGTTGAAATATTTCAAAGTGCCAAAGTGACACTGGACTGTGTTAGTGAATATTACAAAAGAAAATGCTAACTATTTAGTTGGACGACATAGATGTCCACTTCAATATATTGGATTCATTAAAAGTCAATGTATTCAACTTAGATAGTAATGTTTAACTATTACATTGTTTAACTGGTGAAATGTTATGTTTTAGGATTACGTTATTTAAGTTTAACTATTACATTGTTTAAAGTGTAAAAAGTAGATCGAAATGTTTAAAATATAACTATTACATTGTAAAATTAAACTATAAGATAATTTAAGTTTAAGGTCTCGTGTATCCGGGCACATGTCGTGTGAGGATTTGTTTCATCACGTGATGGAAATGTTGTGCTAATTAAAACATGTAAATTTGTCACTGATACTAGTTTATTAAAAAAAAACTTTATTGTAAACATACTTGTACTGGTAACAAAACTAGAATGACTGTATAGCTATCTATTGTTTTCAAAGTCTCGTCCTACTTTTTATCTTGTGTTCACTATGACTCAGAAGACGACCATTTCAGTCAATTACAGATTCTTTTACTTTTTAGAGATACCAAACAAAAAAAAAAGGTTCTCCTTTCAGACCTTTTGGTCTATAGGGCAGATGATATAAAGGTCATCTGTTTCTGTGGCTCATGATTAACGTGTGTGTCCTAAGGCCAGCACAACGACCAACCGCCAAGCGCTTTACCCCGTTAGTCAAAAGGCACCTCCACCAAACAAAGTAATTAATTGTCATTACTTAGTCAAATAATCGGTTACATTTTTGTTTCTACTTTTACTAATTGCTACTGTTGTCAGGTAATAGAAAACAATTGTGCGAAATTGTGTGAGGGAGAAAAAGCGTTTACAAACTTTTTACCAGACAAAGAGATTAAGCTTTCTTATAATAATATTTATTATTTATCTTATACATATGATACTATTTATAGTTCAATTAGACTAATTTACCAGCATAATTACATTTTTTTAAATACTTGAAAAGAACCAGTTTAATATCTATGTTATATATATGTCAAAGTGGTTAAAAGAAAACACTTGAGGCTGGGTTTGTTCTCAATCTTAGGCTATCCGCTTTCCCGGACCGACGTTTACATGGAGGCTACGGGAGCTAAATTCCTTCGTTTAATCTCTACCAGAAAAGTTAATTCATTAATTTCTCTTCTTAAAATAAAAAGAAGAGTGCAGTCGACAAACTTTTAACTTTCTTCTAGTCTTCAACTTGGGTAATACATTGCTTTGCGCATGTTCTTTTTTTTACTTTTGAAAAGCAGACCTGGAGTAATAGCAGTTATACAACTTAAAGACTACAAGAATAATGAAACTGAAAGAATGAGTTAACTTTTTACAATTTTACTTAAAATAGAAGATGTACCAATACAAAAAAAATATGTGTTAAAAAATAATAATAATCACTCATATTAAAACTATTTTAATAATGACTCGATTTAAAACATTATTTTTATTCGGAGTTTTTGTAGATAATGGCAACTAGAGAGAAGGAATAAAGGTGGAAGAAAGATTAAGAAAGAGAACTAGAGAAAGAAAGGGGGAGAGAGAAAAAGAGTTCCCTTAATTGCTATGCAAAAATTAAAAACTCGAAAAAGAGGGTGTCATATGGCCAGCACAACAACAAACCGCCAAGCGCCATACACCTCAGCCATAGAGAGCCTACACACAAACCAAATTATTTTTTATCAATAGTTAATCAGTAATTGGTTAAGTATTGTATTGATTCTTGTGCTGTCAGGTTAAAGAAACATTTGTGCAAAATTTCGGCTTTACCCGACATGGCGTGTGGGAGAAAAAACGTGTACACATTTTTTACCAGACAGACAGAGTTGTTATAAGCTTTGTAATAATAATAATAATTATAATACATATAATAATAGTAAAAGTTCAATGAAAACAAAATTTACCAAGATAATTACATTTTTAAAAAGTCTACAGGAATAACAAAACTGAACAAGTTAGTTTAACCCTCAAAGTGCTGAGCAGTTTTACAATTAGTGCATACAAAAGAGACTTACAATTATGATGTTTAGAGGCTAAGCTACCACACGCAATTTAAGGGTTAAGTACTAAGAAACGTACTTCAAATAGGAGATGGACTAATACAACGCTCCCCCTTTTTAAGTCAACAAATTAAGCAGTCGTATTTAAATTATTACTAATAATGCTTTTTTTAAAGTATTAGGCCTATTATTCTGAGTTTTTGTAGACAATGTCGAAGAGAGAGAAAGAGAAAGAAAGAGGGAGAGAAAGAGAAAGAAATAGAAATAGCAAGAGAAAGAGGGAGAGAAAAAAAAGACATTTCTCTTAATTGTCATGCAAAAATGGAAAACCAAAAAGAAGGAAGGCACAATAAGTCTCATAAAGAGAATCTTACAATGCACAATTTAGTTGCAATTTGTACATATCTTCTTAAATGTAAACCAATGTCATGATAAGTGGAACTCGTTTAGGAATACATAGACAAATATTCCAATATTTTAGTGGAAAAAATGAATAATTAATATTTGTTTTTAAAATAAAGGACTGTTACCAAAGACTTGAGTTAAAAGGTTTTAAAGTACCAAAATGACACTGGACTGGATTACAGAAGAACATGCAAAATATTTAGCTGGACGACATAGATATCCACTTCAATAAATTCAATTGTTATGGCACGGTTAGGAATTAATTATTTGTTTCGGAAAGAGGGAAAGTTTTGACTTAGAGACAATGTCGCGACTAGTAAAAACAAGACTAGATTTGAGCCAAACCTAAATACTAGCCGATGTAAACCGAATACTTCCATGATGCATGGGAGATAGGAAGCTTGTTATGAACGTAGAGAGTTAGCTGACATTCGATGGTTCCCTTCATTACTATTTAACTTCTTGTTCAGTATCAGCGCTGAGTAACTTATCATGATTATTGGGCCTTTCGCATGTTGTTATTGGATTTCGTTGCGCGTTAGCTGCGTTTGGTTTATATGCATTAGACACCGCGGAAGCGCTTAACAACATTTAAAGCAGGGTTTCTCAACCTGTGGCTCGCGACCCTCTTGGGGGACGAATGACAATTTGTCAGGGGTCGGCTAAGACCATCGAAAATATGTATTGTTTTTAGTCTATTCTTCAATTGCTGTGTGTGTGTGAGGGGGGGGGGGGTCGCTGCAGAGTGGGGGATTGTAAAAAGGGGTCGCCGGGCTTAAAAGTTTGAGAACCGCTGATTTAAAGGGAAGATTTGCAGTTTTCTGTGTTTAAATCCAAAACGATCTATGGTCAATTTGGAACCCTGTTTAGGTTGTAGTTTTTTTCTCTTTTTGTCTAGTCTGTAAAGACCTGATGTACTGCTTTATCTGGATATACTGTTGTACATTTAGAATCATTTAGCTCAGTTATACATTTGAAAGCCATTATGAAACATTTATTGACGATTTTGTTTTAAGGAAAGAACGAAACGGTTTTAATGACACATTCATTAAATACAGTACTTGAATGTAAACCAATGTCGTGATTTCTGAAACTCGTTTAGGAATCGCTCTTCACCGATCATTCTGTCTGGATGTCCCCATGAAATAGATGATCATTTAATAATACACATTTGTTCATGGGTCCGTTCCCTGGAGCTGATCTTTTATCTTATATTATACAGACGTTACTTCAAAAAAGGTGATTACGTCCTACGCATCATGCATTCAGTTATGCATATTAAACAATGACTTAAATTCTGCCAAGTCACTGGTTTTCCTATATAGCTCAGGTAACCCATTCCATGCTCTAATAGCACAAGGGAAGAAGGAGCATTTGTACAAATTTGTCCTAGCATATGGAACGAGGAATGGGCCTTTATCTCTCTGTCTTTCTGAATATTTTATTATATTTTGTTTTTGTATTAGAAGATTATGTTTCAGTGTTTTATGTATAAATTTACTTTACTTTTGAGCCTTCTGTCCTGAAGGCTTTGCTTTCTAAATTTAGTGATTTTACTAAAGATATTACTCTAGTCAAATGTGAATATTCGTTTGTTATGAATCTCAATGCTCTAGTTTGTGTCTGTTCCAGTTTCTTAATGTTTTTCTTGAGTTGAGGGGTCCCAAACAGAGGATGCATATTCTATTATTGGCCTAACTATAATTTCTTTTAATAAACCCTAATGCTTTGTTTGGTTTTTTTTTTATAGTTTCATCAATATGGGTTCCCCTCCCCACCCCCACCCCCTACATCTAATGCGAGGAAGGATGCCGAGCCCACGAGATGAATAACTCAATGTTCTTATAATGTACCATTAGTTTTCGTGGTGGGGTCGTCACTGCTTGTATGGAACCTGCAGTGGAACGATGCAACGGATGCGGACGGGTTAGCAAGTATTTCTTAAATCCTTGCCAAATGCAAGTACACTCATTAAAGCATAACAGTGGTAGCCCATTGGAGCCTGGCTTTGTTCTCATTCTTTGCCTATCCGCTGTCCCGGGAGGACGTTTCCACGGAGGCGAACAGAGCTGGATTCCTCCATATAATCTTTACCAGAATGCTTTTTTAATTAATTTCTCTTGTTAAAATATAAGAAGAGTAAGGTCGCCAAAGTACCTTTTTGCTTGTCATTTGTCGTGGATAATACATTACTTTCTGCATGCTCAGTATTACATCTTTAAAATGCAGAACTTTAAAATAAAAGCAATTATGCAACTTAAAATCTAAAGGAATATAGACACTGAACGAGTGAGCTAAATTTAAAACCTTAAAATAGATGTTCCCCTACCATGGAAAGCAAAATTAATATTCACTCATATTAAATATATTATTAATAATGCATTTATTTTTATTATTATTCTGAATTTTTGTAGACAATGGTGAAGAGAAAGTAAGAGAACTAGAGAGAGAAGGAGCGAGAGATAAAAGATTTCCTTTAATTACTATGAAAACCCAATAAGAGCAGGCACAATTAGTCTCATAAAGAGAATATAACTATGCTATAACATGTACCAACACACTCTCACATGAATCATGAATGTAAACCAATATCGATATTTATGGAACTCGTTTAGGAATACATAGACGAAAATTGAAATATTTTGGGGGAAAATGTAAATAATTTTAAAAATGTTAAAAAGGACTGTTGCTAAAGATTTGAGTTGAAAGTTTTTCAAGTGCCAAAAAGACACTGGACTGGATTACTGAAAATTACAAAAGAAAAATGCAAAATAATTAGTCTTACAAGACCTAGAACTAGATCTAGAATCTAGATTAGATCTAAAATCTTGATAAAGAATCTAGATCTAGACTAAAATTCATATGACTTTACACGTTTAAGGTCAAAATTACTAAATGCCATGTCATTTTATTTTTTAAAAGATAACAATCGGAGAAATTTTGAGATTGACTTTAATCACGTGCGTTTTGTCATACTCACGGTCACTTGAGCCAAGGCAATGGGTTACTACCACCCCATGTGAGGCCGAAGGCCGAGCTTACGATGAAAGGCTTTATATTTTTAAAATGTACCATTGCATTCCATGGAGGGGGGCATCACCGCCCAAAGAAACCCTGCCGAGGAACGGTGCAATGGATTCGGACAGGTTAGCTAAACTTTCTTCCATTCTCACCACGAGCAAGAACGCTTGTTACCTCATAACTGTGGTAGCTCTCGTTCTTAACCTAGCCGCTTCCCCAGGCGGACGTTTTCACGGACGCGAGGAGAGCTGGAATCCTCCGTGTAATCTTTACAATAACACTAATGTTGTGAATTTCTCTTCTTGAAACAAAAAGTTGTAACTTTTTGTAAGTCATTTGACTTGGATAATACATTAGTTTGTGCATGCTCAGTATTACATATTTAAAAAGAAGGCATTTTAAAAATACCCATTATGCAACTTAATGTTTACAGGTATAACGAAATTGAACAACCGAGTTAATTTACAAAAAAAAAATACTTAAAATACATGTATTAATACAATACTCCCCCGTTAATGTATATATATTTAAAAAATCACTCATATTAACAATATTATTGTTTTAAAAAAGTTATAAAAAATATTATTTTTCTGAGTTTTATGTAGACAATATCGAAGAGAAAGAAAGAGAAAGAGGGAGAGGAAAGAGAGAGAGTTCCATTAATTGTTATGCAAAAATGGAAAACTCAAAAGAAGGAAGGCAAAATTAATCTCATAAAGAGAATCTTACTATGCTACATTGACATAAGACCAAAGAGATTTCCTAAATGTACACCAATGTCGAGATTTGTGGAACTCGTTTAGGAATACATATACAAATATTCAAATATTTTTCTGAAAAAAAAAAAGTAATTAATTAATAAATTAAGTAAAAAAAAAAAGGTCTGTTACCGAAGACTTGAGGTGAAAGGTTTTAAAGTGCCAAAATGACACTGGACTGGGTTACTGAATATTACAATAGAAAATGCAAAATATTTAGTTGGCAACATAGATGTCCACTTTAATAAATTAAATTGTTATGGCAAGATTAAGAATTAATTAACGAGAGCTGACTTAACTTAATATTCTTATAATGTTACAATTGTGTTCCGTGGTGCCCGTTCACTGCCCGTATTGACCACGCTGGGGAACGATGCAACGTGATGTGAACGGGTTAGCAAGGCTTTCTTACATTCTCACAGTCGTAGCCCACTGGTAGCTGGGTTTGTTCTCATTCTTAACCTTTCCGCTTTCCCGGGCGGACGTTTCAGTGGAGGTGACGGTAGCTGGCATCCTTCGTAATAATTTATTGGAATGCATTACTAATGTATTTCTCTTCTTGAAACCCTAAGTAGAGAACAGTCGCTGATGTTTCGTTCATTCAATCATTTGACTCGGATAATACATTGCTTTGTTTCATTCATTCAATCATTTGACTCGGATAATACATTGCTTTGTTTCATTCATTCAATCATTTGACTCGGATAATACATTGCTTTGTTTCATTCATTCAATCATTTGACTCGGATAATACATTGCTTTGTTTCATTCATTCAATCATTTGACTCGGATAATACATTGCTTTGTTTCGTTCATTCAATCATTTGACTCGGATAATACATTGCTTTGTTTCATTCATTCAATCATTTGACTCGGATAATACATTGCTTTGTTTCATTCATTCAATCATTTGACTCGGATAATACATTGCTTTGTTTCATTCATTCAATCATTTGACTCGGATAATACATTGCTTTGTTTCATTCATTCAATCATTTGACTCGGATAATACATTGCTTTGTTTCATTCATTCAATCATTTGACTCGGATAATACATTGCTTTGTTTCGTTCATTCAATCATTTGACTCGGATAATACATTGCTTTGTTTCATTCATTCAATCATTTGACTCGGATAATACATTGCTTTGTTTCATTCATTCAATCATTTGACTCGGATAATACATTGCTTTGTTTCATTCATTCAATCATTTGACTCGGATAATACATTGCTTTGTTTCATTCATTCAATCATTTGACTCGGATAATACATTGCTTTGTTTCATTCATTCAATCATTTGACTCGGATAATACATTGCTTTGTTTCATTCATTCAATCATTTGACTCGGATAATACATTGCTTTGTTTCATTCATTCAATCATTTGACTCGGATAATACATTGCTTTGTTTCATTCATTCAATCATTTGACTCGGATAATACATTGCTTTGTTTCATTCATTCAATCATTTGACTCGGATAATACATTGCTTTGTTTCATTCATTCAATCATTTGACTCGGATAATACATTGCTTTGTTTCATTCATTCAATCATTTGACTCGGATAATACATTGCTTTGTTTCATTCATTCAATCATTTGACTCGGATAATACATTGCTTTGTTTCATTCATTCAATCATTTGACTCGGATAATACATTGCTTTGTTTCATTCATTCAATCATTTGACTCGGGTAATACATTGCTTTGTTTCATTCATTCAATCATTTGACTCGGATAATACATTGCTTTGTTTCATTCATTCAATCATTTGACTCGGATAATACATTGCTTTGTTTCATTCATTCAATCATTTGACTCGGATAATACATTGCTTTGTTTCATTCATTCAATCATTTGACTCGGATAATACATTGCTTTGTTTCATTCATTCAATCATTGGACTCGGATAATACATTGCTTTGTTTCATTCATTCAATCATTTGACTCGGATAATACATTGCTTTGTTTCATTCATTCAATCATTTGACTCGGATAATACATTGCTTTGTTTCATTCATTCAATCATTTGACTCGGATAATACATTGCTTTGTTTCATTCATTCAATCATTTGACTCGGATAATACATTGCTTTGTTTCATTCATTCAATCATTTGACTCGGATAATACATTGCTTTGTTTCATTCATTCAATCATTTGACTCGGATAATACATTGCTTTGTTTCATTCATTCAATCATTTGACTCGGATAATACATTGCTTTGTTTCATTCATTCAATCATTTGACTCGGATAATACATTGCTTTGTTTCATTCATTCAATCATTTGACTCGGATAATACATTGCTTTGTTTCATTCATTCAATCATTTGACTCGGGTAATACATTGCTTTGTTTCATTCATTCAATCATTTGACTCGGATAATACATTGCTTTGTTTCATTCATTCAATCATTTGACTCGGATAATACATTGCTTTGTTTCATTCATTCAATCATTTGACTCGGATAATACATTGCTTTGTTTCATTCATTCAATCATTTGACTCGGATAATACATTGCTTTGTTTCATTCATTCAATCATTTGACTCGGATAATACATTGCTTTGTTTCATTCATTCAATCATTTGACTCGGATAATACATTGCTTTGTTTCATTCATTCAATCATTTGACTCGGATAATACATTGCTTTGTTTCATTCATTCAATCATTTGACTCGGATAATACATTGCTTTGTTTCATTCATTCAATCATTTGACTCGGATAATACATTGCTTTGTTTCATTCATTCAATCATTTGACTCGGATAATACATTGCTTTGTTTCATTCATTCAATCATTTGACTCGGATAATACATTGCTTTGTTTCATTCATTCAATCATTTGACTCGGATAATACATTGCTTTGTACATGTTCAGTGTTACTTGTTAAAACAGTAGACCTGGAGACATAGCCACTAACACATTATGCAACATATACAGAAATAACGAAACTGAACAAATAAGAAATTTTAAAATGTACTTACAATAGAATATGTACTAAAACAACTTTCCTCCTTTTATGTAAAAAAATCAACTCATATTAGAACTATTATTATTAATGCATAAATAAAAAAAAAAGTATTGTAATAACTGAAGGTAGGCAAATCAACGAGACATAGACGTTTATTGACACGGAGACATGACAAACACAAAGGGGCATCTCCACATTGACTCTCTACTTGGGCGGAAATCGTTCTTCTTTCTAATGTAAACATCCTTCCTGTCTAGTCACTGATAGTGCGCACCTTCTTTCTGCACTATTTTGATTGTTTGTGTGCATGGCAAGGTTATAACAGTATTATTATTTTGAGTTTTTGTAGGCCATATAGAATAGAGAGAAAGACAAATAGAGTGAAATAAAGAGAAATAGAGAGAAAAAGACTAAAAATTCCTTTAAAAAAAACCCAAATAGAGGAAGGCACAATTAGTCTCATAAAGAGAATCTTACTATGCTAGAAAGCAAATTATTCACATTTTTTTTTTATGTAAACCAATGTTGAGATTGAGGAACTCATTCAGGAATACATACACAAAGATTCAAATATTTTTTGGATCATTAATAAACCTTAAAAAAGGACTGCTACCAAAGACTTAAGATAAAAGGTTTTAAAGTGCCAAAATGACACTGTACTGGGTTACTGAATATCACAATAGAAAATGCAAAATATTTAGCTGGCAACATAGATGTCCACTTCAAAAAAAATAAATTGTTATTGCACTGTTAGGAATTAATTATTTGTTTCGGAAATAGGGAAACTATTGACTTAGAGACAATGGTGTGACTAGTAAAACAACACAGTCTTAGTTGATATTGCATGATCTAAAGATCACGTCATGTCAAGAGTTTTAAAGACACGTGGAATTCCTGATGTAGAAAACAGGAATGAAGAATGAATAAAGTTGACTTTGAGTTCAGTAAGTCAAGCGGACAAGTGAAGTCAAGTTTAAAAAGTCAAGTGGTATTCTTGGGACCGAGTGGTCAAGTAATATTTTGGTCCGGGACGGACAGTAGCGACTTAGAAAAGTCGGTAGTATTTATAGTTAGAAAGTAACTTGTGGGCAGTTGTTGCCAGTGCTCCTTTTGAGATATGTATTACTATTAAGGATGATTCTGTACAGTGTTACCCGCTGAGATGCGGACGTGATTTGTAGCAAACATATATTGGATACATTTGATACCGCTGTTATGCGGATAGGATTGTTTATTACTTCTTGACTTGTAGCACTAACAAGGAGTGCAGTATTATTATTATTGTGTTGTAAAATAAACTTTATATTTGTCTGCTGAAACAGACTTAAGTCAGTTTATAGTATTTGTCTTTTAACGTGTCAAGAGTACTTCAGGAAGCAAGAACCCAGCATTACACGACATTCGCATTCTGTAACGTTACTCCATTCAACACTCATTTACACAGATCTAAATATCAACCGATGTAAACATACTACTTCAAGGACGCCTTAGAGCTGCTTGCAATGAACGTAGAGAGTTAGATGACGGCTCCCTTCAAATCTAATAAACTTCTTGTTGATTATCAGCGTCGACCATGTTCTATTGATTGTTCGGCCTTTCGCCAGTATTAATAGATTTCATTTCAGTGTTACCTCCGATTGGTTTATCTGCATTAGACTCCACGGAAGCGCCTAACAACATTTAAAGGGAAGGTTTGCAGTTTTCTCTGCCTAAATCAAAACGATCTATGGTCAAATCGGAAACCCTGTTTGTGTTGTAGTTTTTTTTTTTCTTTTTTGTCTAGTCTGTAAAGACCTGGTGTACTGCTGTATCTGGACATACTGTCGTACATTTAGAATCATTTAGTTCTGTTATACATTGAAAAGCATTATAAAAAAGGTTATAAAATATTTTGTTTTAAGAAAAGAACGAAGCGGTTTCACTGAAACTTTTATTAAATTAGTGCTAGGAATAAAGATTTTTTTTCACATGTTGTTTACAATATTTATTTTCTTTTTAGATTTTATATCTGCGTAGGAGCTAATGAAGATACTGGATCTCGAATGTAAACAAACATTTGACAATAATGACAATCAAAATAAAAGATGTCACAAAGTCATTTTTTTTTCAGTATTTTTTTTTTTTAAAGATAATTGGAGAAATTTTATGAATGACTTTAATTATATCCGTTTATTAATGACCACGGTCCCTTGAGCCAAGGCAATGGGTTCCCGCACTCCATGATATGCCGAAGCCCGAACAAACGATGGGGACGCTTCAGAATGTTATGATGTACCATTTGCGTTACGTGGAGGGGGGCTAAATCGTCCGAATTAGCCCCGCTAGGGAACGGTGCAATGGCTACGGACGGGTCAGCAATCCTTTCTTCAGTTCTCATCACGAGTAAGTACACTCGCTACCTCATAACTGTGGTAGCCACTGGAGAATACCTTTGCTCTCGTACGTAGCCTATCCGCGTTCAAAGGAGGAAGTTTCCAGGCAGGCGCCGGGAGCAGGTATCCTCCGTAAAAATCTTCTTGAATTCTTTATTATTTATTTCTCTTCTTCAAACTATTAGAAGAGTAATGACATACTTGTACTCATAATTTGACTTTAAATAATACATTGCTTTGTAAATGCTCAGTATTACATGTTAAAAAAGACACCTGAAGTAATAGCCATTATGCAACTTAAAGTCCACAAAATGACAAACCTGAACGAGTGAGTTTAAAAACATGTACTTCAAATAGAAAATGTACAAGTGCAAAGCTTAAGTTTTTATGTAAAAAAAAAAATATAATCACTCATATTAAAACTATTTTTTTAATTAGTATCATTATGAGTGTTTTTTTTTTAATAATGTCCAAGAGAGAGAGAGAAAATGAAAGAAAGAGAAAGAGGAATTGAAAGAAAGAGAAATAGACAGAGAAAGAGGGAAAGAAAAAGAGAGAGAGAGTTCCATTAATTGTTATACAAAAATGGAAAATCCATAAAGAGAAGGCATAGTTAGTCTTATAAAAGAGAATCTGACTTTGCTAAATGGAAATTAACTATGGAAAGATTTCTTGAATACAAACCAATGTCAAGTTTTGTGGAACTCGTCAGGAATGCATAGACCAAATATCATATACTTGGGAGACAAATTGTAAGAATTAATAAATTTAAGAAAAAGGACTGTTACCAAAGAGTTGAAGGGTTTAAACCTTTTTTAAAATGACACTGGAGTGGGTTACTGAATATCACAAAAGAAAATGTAAGATATTTAGTTGGACGATATAGATGGGAGAAATAACGTGTACAAACGCTTTACCAGACTGACAGAATGAGTTGATATAAGCTTTGTAATAATAATAATAATAATTATAATACTAGTAAAAGGTCAATGGATAAAAAAATACCAGGATAGTCACATTTAAATATTGTACAGGAATAAAGAACCTAAACGAGTGAGTTGAATTGAAACTCGTACTTTGTATAGAAGATGTACTACTGCAACGCTTCCCGTTTTATGAAAAAAAATATAACCACTCATATAAAAACAATTATTAATAATGCCTTCATAAAAGAAAATATTAGTTCGATTATTCTGAGCTATTTTGTAGGCAATGTCGAAGAGCGAGTAAGAGAAAGAAAGAGAAATAGAGAGAAAGAGGGAGATAAAAGAGAGAGAGAAAAGTGAAGAGAAAAGAGAGAGTTCCCTTAATTATTATACAATAAAGGGAAAACCCAAAAAGAGAAAACGCAAATAGTCTCATAAAGAGACTTGAGTTAACAGTTTTTAAAGTATCAAAATGACACTGGACTGGGTTACTGAATATTACAAAAGAAAATGCAAAATATTTAGTTGGACAACATAGATATCCACTTCAATAAATTAAATTTTTATAGCACGGTTAGGATTTAATTATTTGTTTCGGAAATAGGGAAACTTTTGACTTAGAGGCAATCACGTGACTAGTAAAAACTAGACTAGGTTTTAGACAGAACGAAATATCAACCGATGTAAACATACTACTTCCAGGACGCCTTAGAGATCGGAACCTTTTTACGAACGTAGAGAGTTTGGTGACATTCGAAGGTTTCCTTAATTGCTATTTAACTTCTTGTTGAGTATCAGCGTCGACTAACTTATATTGATTGTTCGGCATACTAAATCATTCAGCTTTGTTATACATTGAAAAGCATTATAATAAAGGTTATAAACGGTTTTGTTTTAAGGAAGGAACGAAGTGGTTTCACTGAAACTTTGTTAAATCAGTGATAGGAATAAACATAAAGCATTTTATTTCACAAGTTACAATACCTATATTCTTTATAGATTTTATATCTGCACATCAAGATATTGGATGTCAAATGTAAATAAACCACCGACAATAATGTCAATAAAAATAAAAGATGTCACAATGTCATATGATTTGTTCAGTATTTTTTTAAAGATAAGAAATAGAGAAATTTTGAGACTGACTTTAATCACCTCCGTTTGTTCATGGGCCACGGTCCCTTTTGCCAAGGCAATGGGTTCCATCACTCCAAGGGATACCGGAGGTTGAGCCCACGAGGGGAGGGTTCATAATGTTATATTGTACCATTGCGTTTTGCTGAGGGGGGGGGGGACCTGATCGCCCGAATGAGCCCCGCTGGGGAACGTTGCAATGGATGAGGACGGGTCAGCAAGTCTTTCTTCCATCCATACCACGAGTAAGTAAACTACCTTATAACTGAAGTACCAACTGGAGGCTGTCTTTGCTCTCATTCGTAACCTTTCCGCGTTCCTTGGCAAACGATTTCGACGCAGGCGCAAGTATCCCCCATAATAATCTTCCTGAATGCTTTACTAATTTATTTCTCTTCTTGGGTATTGAGTAAAGTCGCCAGAATATCGTTTTAAATCTCATTTGACATGGGCATGCTCATTATTACATGTTAAACAAGATTACAAAGAGAGTTTGTGTTACACAAACTCAGAGGCGGCCCCCGTCGAAGTCGGATCCCTGTCGGATCTGCATATTCGCAAATAATATTCAAGAGGTGATTTAATTTTGATGTAAAATGTTTTACACGTTTCGGATGTTCCTTCAGAGTTGAAGATAATTACTTCCTAGTCCAAACCTCCCGCAAGACGACGGGGGATGGGAGCGGGCAGGGTTTGAACCCTGGGCCGTCCATAAATCTGAACGACAGTCCAGCGCGCAAACGGCACGACCAGGCAGCCATCAGATGGTCAAAAGTAATAATGTTTCAAAGATTCATTTGCCGTAAATTTAAATTTAAATTTAATAAAAAAAATAGTAGATTAGTTTTAGTATATTAAAACATTACAATATTGATCAAAACGTTTGGAAATGAAAATCTACACTTTTTTTTTACACTTTAAGTTTAGAAATTGAAATTCTACATCTTAATCTAGTCTATTTTAGTCTAAACTAGATCTAGAAATTCTAGATCTAGACTCCAAAATAATTTTAATTAGAATATAAATCCAGATCTAGATATACTGTAATAAAAATCTAGATCTAGTTTTAAAAAAATCTAGATTAGATCTAAATCAAGATATCATTCCTTTTTTAAACTCGAGTCACATAACGAGGCTTAATAAACATTACTATACCGAGTTCTTTTTTCATTTGAAGAATTAATTCCATATAACGTCAGAGGGAAAAAAACAACACTACGTCACACGGCCTAGCTAGACTAAAAATCGCCTTCATCTATAAGAGCCTTTTATCGAGTGTTCATAGACTATGGTGCACCGAGTGCGTTCTTTAAGCATTTCATTTAAAGAATTCATTCCATATGACGTCAAAGGAAAAAAAACACTACGTCACACGGCCTAGCTAGAATAAAAATCGCCTTCATCATTACGAGCCTTTTATCGAGTGTTCATAGACATTGGTGCACCGAGTGCGTTCTTTTAGCATTTCATTTAAAGAATTCATTCCATATGACGTCAAAGGAAAAAAAAACACTACGTCACAAGGCCTAGCTAGACTAAAAATCACCTTTATCATCACGAGCCATTTCTCGAGTGTTCATAGACATTGGTGCACCGAGTGCGTTCTTTTAGCATTTCATTTAAAGAATTCATTCCATGTGACGTCAAAGAAAAAAAAACACTACGTCACACGGCTTAGTTAGACTAAAATATGTTTTCATTAATACAAGCAATTTTTTCGAGGGTTAATAGACATTGGTGCACCGAGTGCGTTCTTTTAACATTACATTTAAAGAGTCCATTCATATGACGTCAAAGAAAAAAAATTCCATTTCCTCACAATAGGCTAGTACCGGTACCATAAAAAAAAATGTCTTTATTTACACGAGATATTTAACGAGGGTTCATAGACATTGGTGCACTGAGTTCTAATAGATATTATTTAAAAAGGATCAAAGCCACATTGTTTTTGCGATTTGTCTGTCAGTCGGTCTGTCCGTTATCTTGATATAAAAAAAAAAACAACTAAAAGTTATTAAAAATTGATTAACCTTTATTTTACGTTTCAAAACATCGCAATAATTTTTAGGTATGAACACAATTGAAAAGTTTATATAATAGATTGTTCCGGATGTTTGTATAAATAGTAAAAGAAAAAGAGAATTTCAGATAAATGTAATACCGTTAATTAAATTTTTTGGATGGTCTCGTATAAAAATTAGATGTACTACAGCCACGTGGAGAGATTTTCATACCTTACTTTGGTGTTTGGATTCTGTTTTCCTTAAAAATCGGAACATAATATTAACGATAATTAGATTTTTTAATGTTTTAGGTAGAAAGTTAAATGTACTGTAAGAGAGTAGTGAGTTAAAATATTTTTCATAAAAATCCGTAAAAACATTATTTCGTAAATGAGAAGATTATTTGTTTATTAATTAGAAGAGGGAGTTCAAACAATTATTTCGCGTTAGTAGATTTTTAAATAAATTCGGAAATTTCTGACGACGATTTGTAAGAAACAAAATCCGGAACTTTCTTTATCGATTACAAAAATTCTATGTTATGTTTTACAAGAAAATTAAATGTCTAAAAATTAATTTTCAGTAATCAATTCTAGTAAATTACTTTTTTTAAAAGCCTTATGCGATTTCAAACAATCATTAGGCATAATTCATGTTTTATAAAACAATATCCGGAACATTTTTACACTTAATGAAATATAAGTCAGTATAGAGATTATGATTTAGCATTAATATGCTATTTACATAAAAAACGGAACAACATATTATTGATAATGTGTTTTTGCAACGTTTAAGCATGGAAATTGAATGTAATATAAGTTAGAAGAGCAAACAAACATTTGTTGGCGTTGATTAGTTTTGCACACAAAAATCCGGAACAATCAATTTTAGATACTTAAAACTATTGAGATGTTATGGGAGGAACATTAAAGGGTAAATCAGATTTTCAATAGCTTTTAGAGTTCTAGTTTTTTAAATCTAATCGTGACGGACAGACCGACTAACAGACAAAACGCACAAAAATAAGCTTCTTTTATTCGGATGGGGGCACTAAACAAAAAATAAATAAAATCTGATTTTTAAAAAAAGTTTAAGGAATTGGTTTAGCACCTGATCATGTTGCGACGTTACGCTACTGCACGAAAATCGCTGCATAAAAAGTCCATTTAAAAAAATGTGCGTGATATTTACATACAAAGTGCATTATTAGCCTTTATAAACAAACAGAAATGTTTTCTTTTAATTTTAGCAGCTAGTTGACCAGAAAAAACGTCTTTAACTATTATTTGTATTTGTTGTAAACATTTTCTGTACATTTTAAAAATATATTTGACTTAGTGATACTGAAAATACACAAAAATTGTCCATCTTTGTTAGCATATTGTAACATTGCCTCCCTTACATTTACGTAATTGTTTTAGAATTGGTGTATTTTTATGAAAAAATCGCTTGCATAATTAATTTTATAAATTAAACGGTTTGCTTTTAGAAAACCAAAAGTAGCCGTTGCACCTAAACTTTTCAAGCCGGATTTAATGATGAAATAATATTTTTCATATCTCTTCTAGTTTTCGAGATCTGAGTGTGACAGACGGACAGACGGACAGACGGACAGACGGACAGACGGACAGACGGACAGACGGACAGACGGACATTTTGCACAAACCTAATAGCGGCTTTTTCCCCTTACGGGGGCCGCTAAAAATGCAGACCTGAATAAACATTATGCAACTTAAAGTCTACCAAAATAACTAACCTGAAAGGGTGAGTTAAATTTTAAAAAGTATTTCCAATAGAACACACAGTACCACATCATACATATAAAAACTTTTTTTTAAAGTTATTATGAGTTTTTCTACACAATGTCGAATTGAAAGAAAGACAAAAAGAGGGAAAGAAAAAAAAGCGAGAGATCCCTTAATTGTTATACAGAAATGGAAAACCCCAAAAAAGAAGGCACAATTAGTCTCAAATTATATTACATACTATGCCATATGTAAGAATGCGCTGAAGATCTTTCTTGAATGTAAACCAATGTCGATATTTGTGGAACTCGTTTAGGAATACATAGACGAAAAAAATAATTTTTATTATTATGTTAGAAATGAACGAGTAGTCATTCTCTGGCGTTGCCAGGATTGAGTTTCGCTAAAGAGAAACAAAATTCCTCGTAGTCCCTTTAACAGTTTCCACTGAGGAATTTTCTGGTGATGTGGCAGGTCTGCAGCAGTACCACCCTCTGACAGGCAACGAGAATGTTCCCAGGGATGCCAAGAGCCTTAAAGGTATCTGTGAGGTCAGTTGTTATTTTATCCCCTCGGTTGACATAACAATGGGGTATATTGGTGTTTTAGATAATTTCCATAAACGCTTAATCTCCAGGATAAATACATTTGTAATAAGTATACAGGAATAAAGAGACTGAACGGGTAAGTTGAATTAAAAAAACGAACTTGAAATAGAAGATGTTCAAATACAACGCTGGCCTTTTTATGTCAACAAAATAAGCAGTCATATTAAAACTATTATTAATAATGCTTTTATTATAAAAAAAAAGTATTAAGCCTATTATTATGAGTTTTTGTAGACAATGTCGAAAGAGAAAGAAAGAGAAAGAAAGAATAAGAAAGAAAGAGGAAGAATGAGAGAAAGAAAAAGAGGAAGAGAGAAAAAAGAGAGTTCCCTTAAATATTATGCAAAAATGGAAAACCCAAAAGGAGGAAGGCACCATTAGTCTCATAAAGAGAATCTTACTATGCTACATTGTAGTGCACACAAGGATGTTTTCATGAATGTCAATCAATGTCGAGATTAGTGGAACTCGTTTAGGAATACATAGGTTATTACGGTCATAGCGCAACATGGTTTATGACAAATAGTCTAATGTGGTTTTTGGTTGCATGAGGGGTTAAAAATAGGAATCGTGAATATAAGGACATGAAGCGAGTTGAAATATTATGGTGACATTATTTGAAAGAATATTAAAGTGTTTCTAAATTAGTACCTTAGAGTGTATTCTTATTTTGAAGAGTCTTGTGTCACAAATGACACAAAGTCTTTAATTTTTTCAGTATTTTTTAAAAGATAAGAAATGGAGAAATTTTGAGACTGACTTTAATCACATCCGTTTGTTCATGGGTCACGGTTAATTGTTATGTAAAATAGAGAACCCAAAAAGAGGAAGACATTAATAGTGTCATAAAGAAAATCTTGAATAACATATAAGGACACATGTCAATTGTTTCCTGAATGTAAACCAATGTCGTGATTTGTGAAACTGGTTTAGGAATCGCTCTTCACCGATCATTCTGTCTGGAAGCCCCCATCAAATAGATGATCATTTAATTATATCCATTTGTTCATGGGTCCGTTCCCTTGAGCTAATGCAATGGATTCCCCCCATCTAATGCGAGGGCGAATGCCGAGCCCACGAGATGACTAACTCAATGTTCATATAATGTACCATTGCTTTTCGTGGTGGGGTCGTCACTGCCCGTATGGACCCTGCAACGATGCAACTGATTCTGACGGGTTAAAAAGTATTTCTTATATCCTCGCCAAGGGCACTCACTAAAACATAACAGTGGTAGACCTCTGGAGGCTGGATTTGTTCTCATTCTTTGCCTATCCGCTTTCCCATGAGGACGTTTCCCCTGAGGCGACGAAAGCTGGATGCATACGTATAATTTTTTACCAGAATGCTTATTTAATTAATTATTAATTTCTCTTCTTGAAACATAATAAGACTTATGTCGTAAAAGTAGTTTTTGTTTGTCATTTGTCGTGGACAATACATTACTTTCTGCATGATTAGTATTTAATCTTTAGTATGCAGAACTTTTTTAAAAAGTCTACAGGAATAATGACACTGAACGAATGGGTTAAATTTAAAATATACTTCAAATAGAAGTTGTCCACCTTTTATGTAAAACAAAGTTTATAATCGATCGTATTTAAAATGTTATTGATAATGCTTCTGTGTATATAAAAAAAGTATTATTATTCTAAGATTTTGTATCGAGAGAAAGAGAAAGAAAGAGAACTAGAGAGAGAAACAGGGAGAGAGAAAAAGAGTTCCCTTCATTGCTACACAAAAATGGAAAACACATAAAGAGAAGGCACAAATAGTCTCATAAAGAGAATCTAACTATGCCATATTTGACAATTCTTTTCGATTTCGAAAAAATTTTTAATGCAAACCAATATCGAGATTTGGAAAACTCGTTTAGGAATACATAGACAAAGATTGAAATATTTTTGGTAGAAGATGTAAATAATTCATGCAGTTAGAAAAAATGTTATAAAAGACTTGAGTTGAAAGTTTTTAAAGTGCTAAAATGACACTGGACTGGGTTGGTGAATAACTACAAAAGTAAATGCAAATATTGAGTTAACTAAGTTCATATTTCTATTAAGTACCATTGCGTTCTGTGATGGGGTCATCTCTGCTCGTATAGACCCCGCTGGAGAACGATACAACGGTCAAGGACTAGTTAGCAAGGCTTCTTTTATTCCTCACATCGCGCAATGACACTCGCTACTTCATAACAGTGGTAGCCCACTGGAGCCTGCGTTTGTTCTCATTCTTTACTTATCGGCTTCCCCGGGAGGACGTTTCCAAGGAGGCGAACAGAGTTGGATTCCTCCGTATAATCTTTACCAGGATGCTTTTTTAATTAATTTCTCCTCTTGAAATATGAGAAGAGTCAAGACGCCAGAGTACCTTTCTGCATGCTCAGTAGTACATCTTTAAAATGCAGAACTTTAAAATAAAAGCCAATATTTAACTTAAAATCTTCAGGAATAATGACACTGAACGAGTGAGCTAAATTTAAAACCTTAAACTAGAGGATGTCTCCCTACTATGGAAAACAAAATTAATAATCACTCATATTAAAACTAGTATTAAACTAGTATTAATAATGCATTTTTTTTTCAAGTATTGTTATTCTCAGTTTTTGTAGACAATGGTGAAGAGAGAGAAAGAGAAAGTAAGAGAACTAGAAAGAGAAAGAGGGAAAGATAAAAGATTTATGCTAAAATTGAAAACCCTAAAAAAAAAGAAGGCACAATTAGTCTCATAAAGAGAATCTTACTATGCTATACCAGCATCAGGGACCATCCTTAGGATAGTTAAATGTAAACCAATATCGAGATTTGTGGAACTCGTTTAGGAATACATAGACAAAGATTGAGCTAAAAAGTTTTT
Source organism: Biomphalaria glabrata (assembly GCF_947242115.1). Lineage (NCBI taxonomy): Eukaryota > Metazoa > Mollusca > Gastropoda > Planorbidae > Biomphalaria > Biomphalaria glabrata. Next base: position 31,784,056 of record NC_074724.1, read on the forward strand.
CAAGTGCCAATAATGACACTGGAATGGATTACTGAATATTACAAAAGAAAAGTGCAAAATTTATTCTCATGCGATATTTCGAGCTCATGCAACCCTATCAGTGCTACTTTTGCTACTTTTAATGTTGACAGAACATGCAAAGATAATGAAATTAATGACAAACATATGTGAGATTTCTTTGGTATAATTCATTAGTTTAAGGGAAAAAAAATACAGTTTGTAATTTATAGTATTGTGCAGGCCTCTTTGTTTAAACAGCGAATTTGTCCAAAATACGTGTTTAGAATGGTTGAGCTTTATTTGAAAGAAATTACTGGTGATTCGATTTGCAGAGATAAAAAAAAGCCTAGTTTAAACATTTTTCTGCACACAAACAGAGTTTTGATTCTCAGTTGCATCAGCTAATGGAGTTTAAAGATTCAAAAAAGAAATAACAAAAATAGCATTTAGCTAAATGGCTATGTAGATTGTGTAAGTCTATAAATTCATGTAAATGTATCGATTTTATGTCTTTTATTTTTATTAGTTCGCAATACACTTACAGAATTCTCTGTAAATAGATGTATGTCATTCAATATTATAAAGAAGAGATGAAAGTTTTCTGAAATATAATATAAAATTTGTAGTAGACATGTTTAGGAGTTTCAGTAAACCATTGCATGTAATTTTATGTGTACAGCAATATATTGAAAAAAAATATATTGTTAACTTTTTAAAAATGCACATTTTTTGTGTTTTTTACCTCCCTTTTTTAAATATGCTAAAAAAAGATAAAATGCAACATTCGACACAAGAAATAAACTTACATAATTTTTTTGACAAGTTCGAAAAAAAATGAGCGTGTTCACATAAATGTTTTTACTAAGTTTCATCTCTGGGAGTCTTATAGTTTCCCTTTAAATGGTTATGGAATTGAAGGGTGAAAAGAAAAGAGAGTTTATCGAAAGAGAATTGGATAAATTAAAGAAGAAAGAACGTGAAGTAGCGGAACGAGATGAACGAGCGGCAGAAAGAGCGCATCAGAAAGAAATGAAAGAAATAGAGGGAAAAGTTGAGTTAGCTAAACTGGAAGCTGCGAAAGTGAATCCGAACATAATACTACCACAGACACAGCAAGCCAAACCATACGTCTCGAAATTTCATAAGTTCAATGAGAATAATGAAAGTCTTGAAAACTACATTGTGCAATTGTGCACATACGTATGACATGTCTCCTAAAGATATGGCTAAGCACCTACTCGCCAATCTCGCAGGTGAACCGCTTAACAAAATAGCCACCCTGACAACTGAACAAAAGACTGACTACAAGGCTGGGAAAAACAGACTCCTCGAGCACTTTGGCAAATCCGAGGAACACAACAGAAAACTCTTTCGAGACATTAGATTGCATAAGAACAGTGATTATAACAGAATTATCTTTGAAATTAAGCAAAATATCTTAAAGTGGCTCGAACTCTCCAACTGTGATATGAAGAAACCAGACGAAATCATTGATATGTTTTTGATTGATAGTGTGCTGTTAAATGTTACAGACAACGTTTTCACTTTCCTGAAAGAAAAGAAGATCAAAAACGAAACAGAACTCATAACTAACCTGAATTTATTTAAAGACAGCCATCCTAATCACACCATCGACAGAAGAGACCATCAAATAGCTGCCACCATTAACACCGATTCTAGTAAACTCAAATACAGCAGCAACAATAGAACCTGCTTTAACTGCGGCATAAAGGGTCATATAAAGAGCCAATGTAGATCAAACAACAGAATCACTTTCCAGTATCGAAGTGACACATATCGGGACAATAAATATGACAACAGAAGAAACACCAGAGCAACCCAAAGTTACAGCCCTAATGATAGAAGAAGGCAATACAACACCAACAACGATAACTACAACTTCCAGAACTATCAAAGAAGACAGCAATACAATACCAACAACTTCCAGAACTATCAAAGAAGACAGCAATACAATACCAACAACTTCCAGAACTATCAAAGAAGAAAGCAATACAATACCAACAACTTTCAGAACTATCAAAGAAGAAAGCAATACAATACCAACAACTTTCAGAACTATCAAAGAAGAAAGCAATACAATACCAACAACTTTCAGAACTATCAAAGAAGAAAGCAATACAATACCAACAACTTTCAGAACTATCAAAGAAGACAGCAATACAATACCAACAACAACTTCCAGAACTATCAAAGAAGACAGCAATACAATACCAACAACAACTTTCAGAACTATCAAAGAAGACAGCAATACAATACCAACAACAACTTCCAGAACTATCAAAGAAGACAGCAATACAATACCAACAACAACTTCCAGAACTATCAAAGAAGACAGCAATACAATACCAACAACAACTTTCAGAACTATCAAAGAAGACAGCAATACAATACCAACAACAACTTCCAGAACTATCAAAGAAGACAGCAATACAATACCAACAACAACTTCCAGAACTATCAAAGAAGACAGCAATACAATACCAACAACAACTTTCAGAACTATCAAAGAAGACAGCAATACAACACCAACAACGATAATTACAACTTCCAGAACTATCAAAGAAGACAGCAATACAACACCAACAACGATAATTACAACTTTCAGAACTATCAAAGAAGACAGCAATACAATACCAACAACAACTTTCAGAACTATCAAAGAAGACAGCAATACAATACCAACAACAACTTTCAGAACTATCAAAGAAGACAGCAATACAATACCAACAACAACTTACAGAACTATCAAAGAAGATAGCAATACAATACCAACAACAACTTTCAGAACTATCAAAGAAGACAGCAATACAATACCAACAACAACTTTCAGAACTATCAAAGAAGACAGCAATACAATACCAACAACAACTTTCAGAACTATCAAAGAAGACAGCAATACAATACCAACAACAACTTTCAGAACTATCAAAGAAGACAGCAATACAATACCAACAACAACTTCCAGAACTATCAAAGAAGACAGCAATACAATACCAACAACAACTTTCAGAACTATCAAAGAAGACAGCAATACAATACCAACAACTTTCAGAACTATCTCAGAAGACAGCAATACAATACCAACAACTTTCAGAACTATCACAGACAATCCAGACGTGACGGCTACGAACGAAACAGATACAACAGAAATACTTGAAACAGATGGCAAAGTAACAGCAACAATAGAATCCAGCAGTTATGACAACTCAGCCGCAACCCTCGAAACTCACGAACGCGAACATGTAGCATTCATGAACTCAACTCCAGACAATAATTCCTATCCATTACTTACAAACGGTCTGGACAACGCATAACGAAACTGTAACATTAAAACTGGAAACACACATGACTCTAGTACAGGGGTTCTCAACCTGTGGATCGCGACCCCCTTGGTGTTCGATTGACCATTTGCAAGGGGTCGCCTAAGACCATCGAAAATATGGATCGGTATTGCCTACTTTTCTATTGCTGTATGTGTGTGTGTGTGGGGGGGGTCGCGGCAGAGTAGCGGATTGTAGAAAGGGGTCGCCAAGCTTAAAAGGTTGAGAACCGCTGCTCTAGTACTTAAACTAAACATAGGACAGCACACACACCATTTTTATTTTACAATAGGATACAACACTATCACTCTAAAATCAGTAATATACCTAAGCAATATTGTGCACATAAGTCGACAACTATAATTATCACACTATTTTACATAACACTAGCACCGTTAAGGACTCATTAGCCAATACAAGTGTAATTTATTGAATCTGTTGATGCCATATTCTACATATAACTTTGATTGTATTAGTACACATGACACTTCAAAAGGTCATATGTGACCAATTTTTTTCATATGTGTAAATTTTTCAATGCACTCAGTCATATTGGAACCTGATTATGTGACACTATTTATTGAAATGTATTTTTCATTTTTCATTTTTAAATGTACATAACCTTTGTAAATTGTATAGATATGATTGTGACATTGATCTTCACTGATGAATTTATTTTTCTCCCACATATCAGTTTTGAAGACTATTTGAGCTTAATTCATGGCTTGTAACGATACACTTGATATTATGTAATGCAAACAATGATTTTTTTTAAAAGAATATTGTATTTAATTAGTGAGATCTATTTGAGCATTACTGGTGGCTTGAAATATAATTGATACTGTGTAATGCAAACTGAATTTTTGAAGAGAAGATGGTATTTAATATGAGAAAACTATTGGAGCATTATTGATGGCTCGTGAAGCAATATATTTGATATTATGTGATGATAACACTAATTTTTGAGAAGAATATTGTATTGATATGAGGAAACTAATAGAGCATTATTAATGGCTCAAAGCAATATATTTGATGATATGTGATGTAAGCACTGATTTTTGAAAGAACATTGTATTTGATTGATGAAGACTATTGGAGCACTATTAATGGCTCGAAGTAATATATTTGATGTTACGTGATGTGAAAAGCTGATTCATTTTTTTTTAAAGAAGATTGGAACTTATACATATGTTAAAGCAACTTGAGCTCACACTAAGACATATGAGCCTAATATCATGATAACGAGGAGGAATATATTTTCTTGACTTTCATGAGTTAGTAGCATTGTCAAAACATTGCCATTACTTTCGTACACAAACCATTGAGACAACATAACTATTTATTATAGAGATATTTCACTTGCATTGATTTATTTTAAAGAACATTGTCAATATTTTTTCATTTGACAATGTAACCTGATGGGATAAACTAAGTATATTAGTATACGAGCATTTTTCATGGCTGCTCATTCTGTTGTAAAATTAATATTGAAAGCATTCTATTGATGAATTGAGAATTTACTTTGAAATTTTGTGTAAAGAAGAAACACTTGCTTTTCAAATAATGTTGATAACTATGAGTACTGTTAACACAGACAAATATTTTTTTCAAATTGTAAAGTCAAATGAGACCATATATTAGTCTCATCAAACTTTTTTGATAGCATGATGAGACATGTGCAATAGATTATAACTAAAGTTGTACATTTGTATATATTATTTTTTTCTCTCCAAAGATGTGACTATACACATAATTGTATTGATACTTAAATTTTGAAAGATTTTTGGCAAAATCTTTTTTGAGGGAAAGGGCGTAATGTCACAGTCTTAGTTGACATTGCATGATTTAATGTTCACGTCATGTTAAGAGTTTAAAAGACACGTGGAATTCCTGATGTGGAAAACAGGAAGCAGAATGAATGAAGTTGACTTTGAGTCAGTCAGTCAAGTAAGTTAAGTCAAGTCAGTCAAGTTAGTGAAGTCAAGTGGTATTTTTTGGACCGAGTGGTCAAGTATATTTTGGTCCGGGATGGACAGTAGCGACTTAGAAAAGTCTGTAGTAATCTCAGTTAGGAAGTAATTTATGGGCAGTTGTTGCCAGTGGTCTTTTTGAGACATGTATTAGTTGATCTATATTTCTGCACAGTGTTACCCGCTGAGATGCGGACGTGATTTGTCATTAACGTATTGGATATTTTTGATACCGCTGTTATGAGGAGAGGATTGTTTATTATTTCTTGACTTATAGCACTAACAAGGAGTGCAGTATTTTTATGTTGTAAAATAAACTTTATATTTGTCTGCTGAAACGGACTTAGGTCAGTTTATAGTATTTGTCTTGTCACGTGTCAAGAGTACTTCAGGAAGCAAGAACCCAGCATTACACGACATTCGCATTCTGTAACCTTACACCATTCAACACTCATTTACAGCTAGACGACATAGATATCCACTTCAATAAATTTGACTTATACAAAAACAGTGTCTTAAAGCTTGATAGTAATATTTAGTTACTACATTGTTTAACTAGTAGATTGTAATGCTTAGCTATTTGATTTTAAAAAAATATATTATTATGAGTTTTTGTAGACAATGTCGAAGTAAGAAAAGAATAATGAGAGAGAAAGAGGGAAGAAATGAATAGAGAGAGAGAGAGGGAGAGAGTTTCCCTAATTGTTATGCAAAAATGGAAAACCCAGAATGAGGAATGCACATTTAGTCTCTCTCATAAAGAGAATCTAACTATGCTACATTATACTACGTCACAGAAAAAGTTTTTTAATGTAAACCAAAATTCGAGATTTGTGGAATTTGTTTAGGAATACAAAGACAACGACTTAAATATTTTGGGTAAAAATTTTAAATAATTTTTTTTTTAAAAGACTTGAGTTGAAAGGTTTTAAAGTGCGAAATGTCGAAGAGCGAGAAAGAGAAAGAAAGAGAAATAGAGAGAGAAAAGAGAGAAAGAGGGAGAGAAAAAAGAGAGATAGAAAGAGAGAGTTCCCTTAATTATTATACAATAAAGGGAAAACCCAAATAGAGAAAGCCCAAATAGTCTCATAAAGAGACTTGAGTTAAAAGTTTTTAAAGTATCAAAATGACACTAGACTGGGTTACTGAATATTACAAAAGAAAATGCAAAATATTTAGTCGGACGACATAGATATCCACTTCAATAAATTTTATTCATACAAAATAGTGTCTTAAAGTTAGACAGTAATGTTTCACTGTTACATCGATTAACAAGTAGATAGTACTGTTAAAGCTTTTTACATTGTTTTAATTTTGACAATTACATGAATTTACTTTTTAAAAGTAGATTGTAATGTTTAAAATTGAAAAGTGAAGCTACCACATTGGTTTAAGATTGGGTGGTTACTGGAGTGATTTAATGTTTATTTTTCCACTTCGACCAGTTTACATCATGGGTGTATGTTTAAAAGCAGAACTATTGTATCTGCTGCAAATACCATTTCAACGAGTATCCGGGCACATGTCTTGTGTGGATTTGTTTGATCACTTAAGGGAAACTTTGTGCTATTTAAAACATTTAAAACTGTCCATTAAATCTATTTTTAATAAACTTTATCGTAAAACCAACTTGTACTTGTTATCTATTGTTTCATTTATCTTGTCCTATTTTTCATGTTGTTTTCACTAAGATTCAGACGACGACCTATAAAGAATAATTCACTTGACACCACTGCTTCAGTACAGTTTCTTTCCCTTGTTCGAGATACCAAACAAAATAATATAATTAACAATAGTTAATCAAATAATTGTTTTGTAATAAATATTTCTTGTGTTATCAGGTTAAAAAAGAACTATAGTGCAAAATTTTAGCTTTACCCAAGATTGCGTATATATAAAAGCCTTGACAGCATACAAGTGAAATTATACGATTGACACCTTACGAAAGACTGCATACAAGTGTTGTGGGTTGTTTAGTAAACAGATTACAGATGTCTGAGATGTAGATTTAGGTCTAGATGGAGTTCGTTTAACCAACAACATATATCAACTTGTATAATATACTTCAGAAAACGATAGATACTTAATAAATGTTTAATCCAGAAAATGAAGGGGCACAGTCCAAATGTCGACAGTTACTACAGATGAAGTCTCGCCAATAGGAGTCGAAGTGAGTCGCTGTTATTATCCGTTAATATCTATCCCATAAGTCCTATTTAGTTAATATCCCATAATTCCTCATTGAAAAATACATAATTTAATGCAATAATATGTAATAGACTTGTGTCAGCAAGGCAGTTCCCTAACCCTAACCCTGTTTTTGTTACAAACCATGTTTATTAGTAACAGAGATCTGGTCAATCTTGTATTCAAGGAGACTGACCATGATGTTGTTTTATTCAAGGAGACTGACCATGGTGTTGTTTTACACAAGGAGACTGACCATGGTGTTGTTTTATTCAAGGAGACTGACCATGGTGTTGTTTTACACAAGGAGACTGACCATGGTGTTGTTTTACTCAAGGAGGCTGACCATGGTGTTGTTTTACTCAAGGAGGCTGACCATGGTGTTGTAGTATTCAAGGAGACTGACCATGGTGTTGTAGTATTCAAGGAGACTGAGCATAATCTTGTAGTCAAAGAGAATGACCATGTTGTTGTATTCAAGGAGACTGACCATGGTGTTGTTGAATTCAAGGAGACTGACCATGGTGTTGTTGTATTCAAGGAGACTGAGCATAATCTTGTAGTCAATGAGAATGACCATGGTGTTGTTGTATTCAAGAAGACTGACCATGGTGTTGTTGTATTCAAGGAGACTGACCATGGTGTTGTAGTATTCAAGGAGACTGACCGTGGTGTTGGTTTACTCAAGGAGACTGACCATGTTGTTGTTGAATTCAAGGAGACTGACCATGGTGTTGTTGTATTCAAGGAGACTGAGCATAATCTTGTAGTCAATGAAAATGACCATGGTGTTGTTTAATTCAAGGAGACTGACCATGGTGTTGTTTAATTCAAGGAGACTGACCATGGTGTTGTTGTATTCAAGAAGACTGACCATGGTGTTGTTGTATTCAAGGAGACTGACCATTGTGTTGTAGTATTCAAGGAGACTGACCGTGGTGTTGGTTTACTCAAGGAGACTGACCATGGTGTTGTTGTATTCAAGGAGACTGACCATGGTGTTGTTGTATTCAAGGAGACTGACCATGGTGTTGTTTAATTCAAGGAGACTGACCATGGTGTTGTTGTATTCAAGGACTCTGACCATGGTGTTGTTGTATTCAAGGAAACTGACCATGGTGTTGTTGTATTCAAGGAGACTGACCATGGTGTTGTTTAATTCAAGGAGACTGACCATGGTGTTGTTGTATTCAAGGAGGCTGACCATGGTGTTGTTGTATTCAAGGAGACTGACCATGGTGTTGTTGTATTCAAGGAGACTGACCATGGTGTTGTTGTATTCAAGGAGACTGACCATGGTGTTGTTGTATTCAAGGAGACTGACCATGGTGTTGTTTTATTCAAGGAGACTGACCATGGTCTTGTATTACAAGAGATTGTCCACGAATCTCTCTCCTAATCCGACCCTCTGTAAAAGCTACTCAACACTGTACATCACCCTACTGCCGTACAAAACTCTTTTATCTCGTCCTGGACTCGTGGGGCACACACCAAATTAACTCTATTGCTCCGCCTCTACAGTTACAACAACATGTCCTACACTTAAGAATTGTTGTGAGTTTTCTTTTGTTTAACTTATTTTTATACTTGGGAGGTATGAATGATCTAAGCCTGGTTTTATACCTAGAAGATTTGAATGACCTAAACCTGGTTTTATACCTGGAAGGTTTGAATGGCCTAAACCTGGTTTTATACCTAGAAGATTTGAATGACCTAAACCTGGTTTTATACCTGGAAGGTTTGAATGGCCTAAACCTGGTTTTATACCTAGAAGATTTGAATGACCTAAACCTGGTTTTATACCTGGAAGGTTTGAATGGCCTAATCCTGGTTTTATACCTAGAAGATTTGAATGACCTAAACCTGGTTTTATACTTGGCAAATTTGAATGACCTAAACCTGGTTTTATACCTAGAAGATTTGAATGACCTAAACCTGGTTTTATACCTGGAAGGTTTGAATGACCTAATCCTGGTTTTATTCGTGGGAGGTTTGAATGACCTAAACCTGGTTTTATACCTGGAAGGTTTGAATGGCCTAATCCTGGTTTTATACCTAGAAGATTTGAATGACCTAAACCTGGTTTTATACTTGGCAAATTTGAATGACCTAAACCTGGTTTTATACCTAGAAGATTTGAATGACCTAAACCTGGTTTTATACCTGGAAGGTTTGAATGACCTAATCCTGGTTTTATTCGTGGGAGGTTTGAATGACCTAAACCTGGTTTTATACTTGTGAGTGTTGAATGACTTAAACCATTTTAGTTATTTTCATATTTATATGTCTTCATTACCTAAGCTTATAAGAAAAGCTACAAATGTCACACTTTGCAAATAGACGAAAGTGCATTTATGATTATTGTCAGTACAAAATACTTTTTAGACACACCTTTTTCAAAATTCACGATATATTCATTGTTGAAAACACCTGCTACAAGCACAGTGCGAAATCGGGCATTCTTTAGAATTCCCAGGCATATAAGCTTTTTTTTTCTTTTATTTTGTCTTCACATAAATATGCATTTCATATATTTTCATGTTTCATTTTACATTTGTTTACAAATGCAATATATTGTAACTACTTTCACTCTTCGGGCTCTCTGTATATTGCAACCTAGTGTACAATTGAGAACACGTTACAGTGGCTGTACACATATTTCTCCGTTAACACCCGTTTCGCCGTATCAACGCTTGTATCGTTGTATCAAACCCCATAGTCTTACTTTTGAAATCAGCAAGAATCTTTCAGAGTGAAGAAAAAAGTCTGGACTACAGAAGTTTCTACTAAGTATACATTTAGTGGTTTTATGCATACAGTTCACGAGCTAAAAATAATATTTGAAGTGAGCGTTAAAATACAGGACATTTTATTGGAAATGTAAACGTTGGTATACTCGAAAGAAAAAAACGCAAGCTAAAAGTCTGTGGCCATATTACAAGATATTCGGGGCTCGCAAAGACCTTCCTTCATGGAACAGTACCTGGAAAGAGAAAGAAGAGGCAGACCGAGAAAGCGATGGGAGGTCAACATAAACGAATGGACGGACCTGCCATTGGAAGATGTTCTAACTAAGGCAAAAAGACAGAGAAAGACGGTCGACGAATCTTGCATGGTGCACCAACGGTCCAACAGACTAAGGGATAGGTAAAGGTAGAGGTAATTCCACTGTGAAGAGTAAATCAATGGCTGTATCTGATGTCTAACGCTGTGTGTGATAGTAATCACATGGTTGAACCTCCAAAAAGGATAGAGGTTCCGTCCTTATAATTCGTGGATTGAATGACTTTATGAAATGGTTTAAATTATTGTATTTAAAATAAAAATCGGAAGCTACAACTTACATAAAGACAACCCTGACAGCTATATCTTGATCAAAAAAATTAAACGCGTATTTGCCAGGAGGAGATAGCTCCTGGTGATCTCGCTGATAGTGTAAGTCTATGGAGTGGCCTCTCATGGACTACGTTAATTTCAAAAAAAAAATTTACTGTGAATTTAAAAGATTCTGATCCCTCATGCCTATATTTTTTTTCTTTAACCAACATTAAACATTTTTTTTTCTATCACTCATGTATTTTTAAGTCTTTGGTACACATTGCAATTAAATCAGCAAGATCACAACTGCTTTTTTCGTTTATATTGTGCCGCTGTATATATGTAACACACAAAGAACTTTCTATTGGATATATCACTTAATGTTATATATAACACCTTTTGTGATATAACACCTGATGAACATACTGTACTACATGTGATACTACACAACATGCAGTGGCGTAGCATTAATGGCGCGAAGGGGTTCAATGAACCCGGGCCCACGACTATTAAGCGCCCACACACTGTGGCGTTACAATTGTGGCAGGGGGGGGGTTCCATTGCATTTGGGCCCATGGCTCGTGTCTAATTGGGGCCCTCATGATCCCTGATACTTTGTACTTGTAAAAAGCCGATTTAAAACCACTTGCATTTGGGAATGTCTTTTGGTAAATATGCAGACTACTCGATTATTTTGTCACATGCTTATTTTGCCTTATGTCTCGGGGAGAGGGGGGTGCGCAAAATATTTTATTATTGAACCCGTGCCCATGGGTATATTGCTACGCCCATGTGTACATTGCTACGCCCATGGGTACATTGCTACGCCAGTGAGAACATGTGATATAAACTTAATGTTTCTTTTATTTTTAAAGAATCAACAGTGGTGCCTCAAAGACCTTCTTATTGTGCTGTTAGTTGTTGTTTTTTAAACTCAATGCAGTTAATTTTTTAAGAAATTGTATATGCAGTCAAGTAAGAACTGAAGCCTTACCCTGAAAATTAACACATAATTATTTGTTTACAAATAAATGAATCGACAACTGCAAAAGCCAATTATAAAATATATCAAAATTTCATTATTTTAATTACTTTTCCGTTTTTTTCTTACTCTTTACGTCAATAATGGTAAGCCCAACATCGTGTGGTTCCGTAAGATTGTTACCAACAGAAGTGGTAATGGTGTCAGCGCCCCATTACCTATAAAATGCTTTCAACGGCATGCGACTCACAGAGCATTGACACCCAGTCGAACTCCTGGCCTTTACGTTTTGTTCAGAGATTGAGCCCGGCGGAACTGTTCTCACTAACAGGAGAAGTTGAAAAGTCGACAACTGGCGCCCAACCAGTAAGACTCGGTCAGTAGAGGCTCGTTAGCCTTGGTTAGCTACCCAATTAAGAGAAGGAAAACTCTGAATTCAGATCTCCATACCCTAAATATAGAATAAGCTTTGGGTTTCAACCCTGAAGACAACTGATGACAAGGCTGCATGCGGCACACATGGCCACATCGTGGTAGAAGCTGCGACCGTTGTAATATCACTCTTTTGTTTTATTTCTACCTCACGTTAAAAAAAGGGGAGGGGGGAGTGATCTACTCTGTAGTTACTATCGAGACGATAGAGCACGCTCAATAGTTTGGACACAATGGAAAGTTCACTCTTTTATTTTTGCAACTCGGATGGAGGGAGTTATCCTAGGTAATTTAAGAGCGAAAAAAAAAAGACAATTTTCGTCTGTATATTTCAGAAGATTGGTATGAGTTTTCAAAAGATTTTAATAATTTTCCGGATATTTCCAGGACCATTTCGTATATTTTGCAATTTCAGGAGATTTCCAGGACCTCCTGTTAAATCGACAGGAGGCCGCGGGAAATCTGTTATAAGTTATAAAATGGTTTAATTTTATAATTTATAACCTAAAATTAGTGCGGGTCCTATAAATGTGCTGGGTCCATTGAGGTTGCATAGGTTGCAGTGGGTAAGGTTGGCCCTGCAAAATAGCGGTGTATGCTACGCCGCCGGTCGCGACTAGTTCAAATAATTACAGTTACTTTGGAAAATAAAGGGGACTGACTTGATAGGAAAGTGACAAAATGAAATAGAGATTGCTGGATAGAAAAAGAAAGAACACAACTTTTGGCTAGAGAAAGAAAGAGGGAAAGAGATGCTGCTGGATACAGAAAGAAAGAGATAGTTGGTTTCTTTCAGCCGTAGAGCGACTATGGTTCCTATGGAACAAAGAGATATTGCTTTATAGAAATAGAAAGGGAGATGGTTGGGTAGAAAAAGAAAGAGAGAGCCATGCTTATATTTTTTTCCGATACACATTTTAAACAGAGAAAACAAATATAGCGATATAGTTACTGAACATTAAAGGACGTTATATACAATCCACATCTACTTGTAGGCCTATACAAAGTTTTAGATTTACATTTCTATTCGAAACATACGTACAGACACCTAAGAATTTGATATAAAAGTTCTCTTTCAGACCTTGCGATGCATAAGGCTAATGATGTAAAGGCCATCTGTTACTGTGGCCTCGGTTAACGAGAGGTCATGTGGCCAGAAAAACGACAAACCGATTTTACTTTTGCCCACCCAATATCAGACACCCATCAGTGCTGGTTGGACTCAGAGGCGCCCTAGAGAACCCGAAATAAAATAAAAAATTCCCAGCCTTCGTAAGGATTTGAACCTGGGACACTTTGGTTCGGAAGCTTCATTGCTTTACCACTCAAACACCAAGAAACGAGCTTAAAAAAATATGTCAAATGCATAGCGTTTTATCGAAAGTTCAAAAAAAAAAAAAGGAGAATAGTAAATCAAAGGGCGTAGCCGGTGGGTTAATGCTTGTGGTAATATGTAAAGCTAGTTACAAAGCTTACCTTAACCTTCAGCCAGCTTGGTGGACAGTGTTGTCGTTAAACTTTGTGAATCTTATACATTTGTACTATTGTTTAAATTTATACAAATTCAGTTATTACATTTTGTTTCAAAATAAACAGTGATGCAAAGACCTTCGCAATGGGTTATACGTTTTTAAATGAAAAAAAACAATGCAATTTATTTAATTGAATTTTTTTTATTTATTTACAGAATCGAGTATAACAGATCCAAAAGTTATTCTTAATAATGCAAGAATAGTCCATTATTCGGGTTTGGCGTCTATAATTTCAGAATTAAACTTCACACTCGAGTTATTACCCCTATATTCATCTTTCCTCAATCCAATGGAAACTCTATTTTTATTTCCATCTAATCCTTTTGCTTTAAGAACAAAACATAAACAACAAACAATAACGTAATATCATATAATATTAGCACATCCGTCCTTTTGAAGTTTTTATCACATCCTTCTTTTTAAAGTTCTTAAGAGTGATATCTACTAGCAAGGCCGGCCCTAGCATTTGCGGGGCCCTATGCGAAACGGATCGCGCGGGGCCTAGTCTGGGTAGGGATTAGCATAATGTCAATATTATTTTTTTTGAATTAGAAAATAGGCCTACTTTCGTCTTTGCAATACATTTTTATCAAATGAAAGCTCGCAATGCCACTTTTATTTATTGGCACCCCAAAATGTCAATTTCGTCTATTCTTCAGGAGATTTGAATAAATTCAAAAAAAGTTCAGGACTTTGTCGTATATTTTGCCTTTTCATGAGATTTCCTGGAGGCCCTGGAAAATCAGGAGGTCACGAAAACCCTGTTATTTTATATACGTTATAATGGTTTAATTTAATAATGTACACTTAGAATTAGCGCGTGTCCTATGAAAGCGCGGGGCCCACTGCGACCGCATAGGCTGCAGTGGCCTAATGCCGGCCATGTCTACTAGGAACTTTAACAATTCGTCCACTTCTGGTTGTCTTGACTGGCACAAGTTCTCTAGACGTTGGTCTATAACTGTATGTTTCGTTTGTTCCAACAGTTTGCAGTTCATTGTCTCCATCGGTATCATAGTACCCAGAGATGTCTTCATCGAAACTCTTATTCAAAAAGCGTTGATTTCTTCTGTATGTTTTTCCGTTTGTCTTTATGATGTAAGATCTGGGTGCTGAATGTTTTTTATGACAACTGCTTTCTGCCATGTTTGACCTAGACGAACTCTCCGACAGAATAATCTTTAGGTAGTCTTGCTTTTGCATTGTATTTCACTTTGCTTTTCATCTGTCGTTCGTTGAGTAATGTCTCTGCATTTTCAGCTACCGATGGTTTCAATAGTTTGGGATCAGTTCGAATGATTCCCTGAGTCTTCTACTCGTCACCAGTTGTGATGGTGAATACGGCAGTCCACTTATCGGAGTATTTCTATACTCGAGCATAACGAGATATGGATCTTTCCCACTTTTGTATGCTCTGAATCCTTTTGCTTGCGCACAAAACATAAACAACCAACAATGACGTAGTACCATATAATATTAGGACAGAATCTTCTTCATGCAGTGGAAAATTAAGAATTTTTTGCCTATCTTGAATTCTGGTCAAAGCTCTTGCTCCCAATTAATATAGTTCGGAAGAAACTACAAAAGTCTGGACTGCATATATGGAAAGCTTCTAAAGAAATTAGTACCCTTTCATGCTTTCTGCAAAATGATGAGAAACTGACAAAAACCCAATCCATCAAAAAAGCAAAAGCAAAAAAAGTGAATACTATGGATTCCCTGTAATCCCTGTGGGAAGCGTGGTCGAGAGGCTAAGTGCGCTTGAACTTGGCTTGTCTTGGCTACCTAGAAGGGGACTCGAGGTTCGACACCCGACTCGGCCAGAGTTGCGTTTACTGAGCGCCTAAAGGCAGAACGGAAAACCAACTCCTAGATTGGACCAAAGCGCTCTGAGCATGCTATAAGCATGAAAGTAACGCTATATAAAAGCTATAATAATAATAATAATCAAAACAACCAGAAGAAAGAAAAGACTTGATGGGAAGTTGAGTTCTAATGTAGGACTGTCAATAGAACTGCAATTCAAACGTGTTGCGACAGAAGTGCTGGACAGATTTCATATGGAGATGAAGGGCAGATTTCAAAGGCTGGAAAGAAAATGGATACCTTTGGGTTTCTTCTTGAACCAAGACACCTGTTAGGTGAAGACCCGCTTATGACAAACTGTGCTACTTTTCCTGTTTGTATGATGAAATAAATGGAAAATCGCTTTTTCAATGATGTCATTGATGCACGAGCACTTTTCATCAACAAACCAGTAATACAATCACCAATAGACATATTGAGGAAACAGGCTTCATATGGGAATTACGTGTGCTCAAACTTTGCAACCTCCTCCGAATACTGCTAACTCAGGCCACTTCCATTACGTCATGTGAGAGATCATTCTCAAAGATCAAGTTCATCAAAAGCTATCTCAGGAGCACAATGACACAAGAAAGGCTTATCATGGCTTTAATGTCAGTGAAGTCACAAATACTAGAAAGTATCGATGTAGTTGATGTTATAGATGTCTTTGCTGCACAGAATGCACGACGTGAAGCGATATCAATTGAGATTTGTCACTTGTGCATTATTTAACTAATAAACAAAGCTTTTATTCATTAAAAGAGTATTGATTACTTTTTGTTAAGTTTACTGATATACTGAACCAATTTGATTTGGGGCTTATATATTTTTGCGTACATTATTCCATGTCATATGTCGAATGTCAAAATGCAAGGGGCCCCCAAAGAGGTCAATCCCCCCGGGCCCCCAAATCCCTAGTTACGCCCCTGCCTGACGTAAAAAAGTAAAACAAATATGTTTACTTATTACTGGAAAAATAGTGGGGTAGCCCGGAAGTGATTATACACTTGGAATAAAAAATATTTACTTATTTCAATAACTTTTATTAACTATTTTTCTTAGTCTTTACGTTAAAACATGTAATCAAAACATCGTAAGGTTGTTATTGCCGAAATGGTAATGACTTCATGCACCCCTGTACCCTTTAAAAAATGCATCGGCAGACAATCCTAGAAAATAATAAGGAGCTGTCTACCCATCTTGCAGCCCTTTTAAGCTTGTACTTTTAGATGTAAGTAGATCTTTACATAGAACACTGACAATGATTGTGAGGAGAGAGAGGGAAGAAAACGGGAGAGGTTGAGATGGAGAGAACAAGGAAGAGACTTTAAGCACCCCATTACCTTTAAAAGAGAGAGAGAGAAGGAAAGAGGACGATGTTTTCTTGCAAATAACGCTGTTCAATGTATTATTATTATCGCTTTTATATATACATGCTTATAGCATGCTCAGGGCGCTTTTGGTCCAATCTCATTTGTGGACCAGTGGGGTTGGTTTTCCGTGCTGCCTCAGTAAGCACAACTCTGCCCGAGTCGGGTGTCGAACCTCGAGCCCCCTTCTAGGTAGCCAAGCCAAGCCAAGTTCAAGCGCACTTGGCCTCTCGACAACGCTTCCCAATGTATGCCTTAAGCCTCAGCTCATCCAATGCGACAAAAATGTTTTGAAATGTATTTTAACATGAAGCGTTGACTGTTTCCTTCAGTAATCTAGAATAAGCAAACCGACAATTTTTTTAAAGGACCAAAACTGTTAAACAGCAAACAGAGGATACATACACTTCCCTCTCTGGATATTGGATAAATCGGAAAAGTTATGCAGGATCAACAGTATTACCCTGTAGGAATTGTTTTCTTTTCTTTTCATGAGAAAAGAAAATCCATTTTTAAATTATTGTGATGCTTGAACAATCAAGATGCGTATTGAGAGCCACGATTATATTTTTCCGATTCACATTTTAGACAGAGATTTAAACAAAATAAAGCAAAATAGGTAATGTCCATGAAAGAATTCTTATATACCATCAGCATCAACGTGTATACCGAGTTTTAGATTTTATTCAGAACGTGCATACATACAGGCACCTTACAATTTAATACATGTAAATATAAAATGTCCCCTTTCAGACCTTGCGATGCATAAGGCAACTAATGTGAAGGTCATCTGTTACTGTGGTCTCCGGTTAACGACGGTGTCATGTGGCCAACACAACGACAAACCATCTTTGCTTTTCCCCTACCTTATATCATCAACCCATCAACGCTGGTTGGACTCGGAGGCGCCTTAAAGAACCCGAAATTATATATCTCAATCTTCACTAGGATTTGAACCCGGGACTCCTTGGATCAGAAGCCAAGCGCTTTATCACTCACACACTAATTTACGAGCTTAAAAAAATATGTTAGGGAAAGCGTTTCAACCCAAGCCGTTTTATCGGACGTTCAAAAATAAGGAGAGTATATCAAAGGTCGTAGCCGGTGGGTAATGCTTGTGGTAATAAGTAAAGCCAGTCACAAAGCTAAACTTAACCATTGAATTTCATGAATTTTATAAATTTGTACTGCTGTTTAAATTGAAACATTTTGTTTCAAAACCAACAGTGATGCAAAGACCTTCACAATGGGTTATACGTTTTTTAATGAAAAAACAATGCAATTAATTTTTATTTTATTTTATTTATATGCACTGTGAGAAAAACCAAAACTACAGTGGCGTAGTTACCAATGTGCGGGTGGTGCGGGCCGCACAGTGCACCAAGTGGAGAGGGGCACCAAAATTCCCCCAGTGTGTATTAATTTCCTATTTCCCTGAGCTTTTCAATAAAAACGGCTAATTGTATGGACACGAACAAACATAAGCTACTGTATTTTAAACATGAACTAACAATTTATAAACTAGTCATGTCGCTATTTTGTTTCATCTCCTTGACTATTTCGTCCATACAATGTAAGCTATAGAACAGTTTGAATCTAATTTACTACATTTATTTCGGACACACGGTACATGTTGTTACTACACTGATCAATGCTCTGTAATATAAAGAAGAAGATAGGCCAACCTTTTTTTAACTTCATTGTTTAGTCCATTGGTTTAATCTAGATATTGAATTTACAAATATATTTCTAAACTCTAGCTCTAAACAATTGTCTTAGTTAATTCATTTCTTTATGATTCTTTATAGTTTAATTTTGGAAATAATTCTATTATAATGTCAATATTTTTAACTAGTTTAATTGTAATACTGTAAACAAAATGATGAACAGTGCTCAAGACTGACTAGTCTGGCTGGTGCCTTAAAACCATTTTAAGCTCAGACGGAGAAATCGGCATCTCTGATTGAAATGGCTGACGCATGGATCAAAGAGTCTAGATGGTGAAAATCTGTTACATATTGCGCATGCGCCAAAGGCTTGGCTTTTCCGGCAAATGTCAAACGGCGAGAAAGTTCTTAGAAAGTGGATGTGGTATTCGTCAAAAAAAGAATCCTTATTATGCTTCCCCTGCATACTCTTCTCAACAAGATCAAGTACCAAATCTTTATTTAAATCCAAAGATTGATTCAATGATTGGTGGAGGTTATCCCCGAAAATAGAAAAACATGAGACCAGCAGAGCTCACATTCAGTCTTCGCTTGCTTGGAGAGAACAGTATTGACAACAAGGCCCAAAATTTGATTATACAAGAGACGAAAACCTGGAGAGACTACCTGAAGAGAATCATGGACATCATTCGTTTTCTCTCAAAGCAAAATCTGGCACTACGTGGGCATCGCGAGCGAGCTGAAGAAGTGTTGGAAGGGCAAAATCAAGGCAATTTCTTGGAGTTAGTAAAATTACTATCAAAGTACGATCCACTCTTGAGGGAGCATGTGCTTCGAGCTAAGCTTTGTTCCAGACCGAATACATACATGTCTCCACAAATACAAAATAAATTTATTACATTATTGGGGGATCACGTTAAAAAACAAATCATACAGCAAGTAAAACAAGCCAAATATTTATATATGACTTTTGACAGTACACCTGACATCTCAAAGCTGGATCAAACTTCCCAAATTTTACGGTACATTGTCATGGATAATGACGGGGTGCAGGTTCGTGAGTCTTTTATTGACTTCATCGACACAAAGGACAAGCATGCTGCTGGAATCGCTGAGATGATTCTAGAGAAACTGCGTTCGGATGGCTTAGACATAATGGACTGCAGAGGTCAAGGCTATGATAATGTTGCGGTCATGAAAGGTCAAAACTACGGTGTCCAAAAACGTATTCTAGAAGTCACTATTCATTGCCTGCTCAAACTCTGGAGACATTAACTAGCAGAGATGAAAATTCATCGACTAGATCAGAAGCAGGTAGATTATTAGTTGCTATTCAGTCTTTTAATTTTGTCACCTATCTTGGATTTTGGGCTCCTCTATTAACTGAAATTAATGATGCGCAATTCTACCTTCAGAAGCAAGGATTGTCTATTCGAGACTGCTCACTCAAACTAAAAACATTAGAGACATTTTTAAGTAGTAATCGAGAGGACATCGCTGAAGCCAGCATTACCTTTGCCGAAAGCGTGTGTTCAGATCTGAGAATCAGTACAGAACCTCAAAACGTATTGGCCATAAGAAAAAGATGCCTGGTGACAAAAAAAGACTCTGTACTTACACATAAAGAAGAGCTACGAAGGGAAATTTATTCTACGTTGGACAGGATTGTTCGAGAAATAATCACCCGATTCGAGCAACTTCATGATGTAGCAGATAGATATGAATTTTTGTCACCTTCCCAGCTATTAAATCCTCAGGTCGAAATCAATCTCGATAGTACTCCTAGCGACATTGATAAAACGAATTTCTGCTGGAGCGAAAGAGGCTTCAACGGTTTGTCACAGTTTCATTAGAAGCCTCCGAACTTCCAAAACAAGGACCTGTGAGATCTTGAAATTTAAAAAAAAATCAGCTAGATGATTCAGTCACGAATATCGCCATCATGATTCGCATATTTTTGACTATTGCGGTAAGCGTCGCTACATGCGAGAGAAGTTTTTCCAAACTTAAACTGATCAAGAATTACTTGCGATCAACGATGACAAATTTACGACTCACTAATTTGGCCATTTTGTCATTTGAACAAGAGCTGGTGGAAAAAATTGGTTTCGATAAAATTATTGATACTTTTGCCAGCAAGAAAGCGCGTAAAATTCACTTGTATTATGTTTATGTAAAAGTGATTTTTTTTAAATTAACAATATTTAATTAATGAATACATATTATTTTGAACAAAAAAGTAAGGTTTTGCACTGTTATTATTTAGTTAGCTTTTTTTTTTTGGGGGGGGGGCATCAAAATGAGGTACCGCACCAGGCATCATATACTCTAGCTACGCCACTGCAAAACTATGAAGTGAAAAGTAAGACATATATGTTTACTCAATGGTAGAAACCAAGCTGGATCTCAGTGTATCTGAAATAAAAATTATTTACTAATTTCAATAACTTTTATTACGATTTTTCTTACTCTATACGTTACGAGCTTTAAGCTCAACATCGCAAGGTTGCTACCGCCGGAAGTGTTAATGACTTTAAGCACCCCATTACCTTTAAAAATGCTTCCAGCGGCTTAGGGAGACAACCCTGAGGAAAAATAAGGAGCAGTCTACCGGTAAGCAGTCTGCAGCACACCTACCAGAACTTGCTTCGGTACTGATCCAAAATTGGTCACATCAGCTGCGCCGAGGGGGGAGGGGGGAGTATTGAGCCATGAAAAAAGCCAACAAACAATTGTACACTTTTTTTTATGGACTTTAAATTAACAAAAAAAAAGAATCCTTTGGAGTTTAAAAAAGAGAATCAATGCAATAAATGGGAAAGAACTTTTCAAGTTATACACAATTTTATTTCATTTTTCTACAAACCAACAAAACGGAAAAATGCAAACATTGACTGGGACACTGTAAGACATTTGTGAGACATTTGTAAGACATTTGTGAGACATTCAGTTCCAAGTGTCAGCCATTTTAAGCTTGTACTTTTAGATGTATGTAGATCTTTACAAAGTCAAATAGAAAACCAACTTTGATTGTGAGAAATTAGGGGACGAGAGAGGGAAGAGAAAAACGGGAGAGGGGGAGATGGAGAGAGAGAGAGACAAGGAAAGAGGGCGTTGTTTTCTTGCTAATAACGCTGATCAATGTACGTCTAAAGTCTCAGCTCACCCAGTGCAAAAGTATGCGAGGTAGGCCTACACCAAGACAGCTCTTTTATCAAAAAAACGTTTCGAAATTAATTTTAACATAAAACGTTAAATCCTTCTTCCTGCAATATAGAATACGCAAAAGGACCATTATTTAAAGGACCGAAACTGTTAAACCGCAAACAGAGGATATGTACACTTCCCGCTCTGGGTATTAGCTAAAACGGAGAAGTTATTTAGAATCAACAGTAATACCTTATTTCGAATTTATTTCTTTTCTCTTTACAAGAAAAAAAAATCCATTTTTAAATTATTTGATGCTTGAACAATTAAGACGCATATTGAGAGCCACGTTAATATTTTATCTGTTTAACTTTTTAAACAAAGATAAAAAAAATAAAGCTAAATAGATAATGTACCTGAAAGAACAATCAACATCTACTTGTATACCAAGTTTTACTTTTAGATTTTATTCGGAATTTCATACATACAGACATCTTACAATTTGATATATGAAAATATAACATGTCCCCCTTTCAGACCTTGCGATGCATAAGGTAAATAATGTAAATGTCATCTATTACTGTGGTTTCAGGTGAACAAAGGTGACATGTGGCCAGCACAACGACAAACCGTTTTTACTTTTCCCCTACCTTATATCAGATACTATCGGCGCTGGTTGGAGGCGCCCTATAGAACCCTCAATTAAATATGTCAGTCTTTACTAGGATTTGCACCCTGAACTTCTTGGTTTGGAAGCCCAGCGCTTTACCACTTAGACAATAATTTACGAGCTTAAAAAATGTGTTTTAGGGAAAGCGTTTATCGGGCGTTCAAAAATAAGGAGGAGAATAAATGTAAGGGCGTAGCCGGTGGGTTATGCTAGTGGCAATAGGTAAAGCCAGTCATAACGCTAAACAAAATTTTTAGCCAACATGGTGGACAAAAGTGTTGCCATTGGATTTCACGAATTGTATAAATGTGTACGATTGTTTCAAAGTATTACATTTTGTTTTTAAATCAACAGTGAAGCAAAGACCTTCGCAATGGGTTATATGCTTTCAAAAGAAAAAACAATGCAATTAATTTTTACAATGGATTTTTATATGCACTTGAATAAGAACCGAAAACTTTGATGCAAAAAGTAAAACATATATGTTTACTGAATTCACGCATTGACAAGGAGGTATTATGTACTTGAAAAAAAAATTATTTACTTATATCAATAACTTTTTTACAATTTTTTTTTGCTCTTTACCTTAAGAACTTTAAGCTTAACATCGAAAGGTTGCTACCGCCATTACCTTAACTATGTTTCCAGCGGCTTCGGCAGACAACCCTGAGGAAAAATAAAGAGCTGTCTTTCCTTAGGCAGCCTGCGGCACACCTAGCAGAACTGGCTGTACTACTGATCCCGAACTGTTTCTTTGGTCACAGCCAGCTGTGCGAATTGGGGAAAAGGTGATGAGCCATGAAAAAAAGCCAACAAACAACATCGCAACATGCAACTCTTTTTGTTTGTTTGTTTGTTCAGGGACATTAAATAAATTGAAAAAATTGAGTTTAAAAAAGAGGATCAATGCAATAATGGTGAAGAAATGTTCAAGTTATACACCAGTTTATTTTAGTTATTTCTATTTCTTTTACAAACCAACGATACGAAGCATCAAAACATTTACTGGGATACTGTAACATATTTGTAGGAAATCATTTAGTTCCAAGTGTAAGCCTTTTTTTTTGGCCTATACTTTGAGATTTAGATTTTTACTTAAAAAAACTGACAATGATTGTGAGGAGAGAGAGGGGAGAAATTGAGAGTGATGGAAATGGAGAGAAAGGAAGAGAGAGAGAGAGAGAGAGAGAGAGAGAAGGAAAGAGGGCGGGGTTTTCTTCCAAATAACGCTGATAAATGTCTGATTCAAGTCTCTGCACACCCAATGTGAAAGTATACGAGGCAAACAAAGGCGGCTCTGACAAACGTTTTGAAATTTATTTTCATATTAAGCGTTGAATGATCTCTTTTGTAATAAACGATAAGCAGATGTGAGGGTGCGACCCCAGGTCTATTTGTTATCTATTTTTATCTGTATTTCGATCTGTTTACTTTATATAGGCCAGGCTAGAATAATTTTATTTAGTGTCTTTTCTTCTTGCATAGGTCAGTGCTGTGTGTTTGTAGTTTCCGCTATTTATAACTTCTGCTAGTTTTAGTCTTTTTCTGTTATTTGTGTTTTACTCGTAGAGGAAAAGTAGTTTTAAAAATAGTTAACTAGCCTTAGAGTTGTTGGCACTGTTTCCATTTCTTTGTCCCTGATTAGTTCTACGTATTTTTGTCTTTAGCGCTTAGGTTAGGTTAGTAGTTATTTTCTAATTTCAGTCTAAGTGCAAGTCTAGAAGCTGTATAGGGTCCCTGTACGAGTTTAGAACATAAATATCTTTCTTCTTCCTTTTTGTATTTTTGTAAGATTTAATTTTAAGGTTCTCTTTTTAATTCTGTTTAATTTGGTATATAATGTTGTGTAGTCCGTGTCTTTAGTATTTTTCTAGATTTTATTATAGCGTACGGCTAGGTACAAATTAGGGAAATCAGTAGTCCAGTTTAGTTTTAGGTAATTAGCGTGACGTCATGCTCTCCGATATGTTCGCGCTGACCAGTTATAGCTAGCTCCGGAACCACGTTGATCCCTCTTTTGTCTTGACCAGTGGTCAGTGCTGACAGTAGTGCCTGTGTAAAGTTAATTGTGTGTAGTGTAATTTCAGCTGGGACCGCCTGTAAGTTGGAAAATGTTTTTATTTTTACTTCTTTAGTTTATATTTGTATTAGTTATTCCTACATCTACTGTTATAGTCTAGATGTAGACTGATTAGTTGTGATTAGTAGAGTGACATCACTGGCTAGTTAATTAGCCATGATTACCTCTGATGGAACCGGATGTTCCGTAAACTTGAGTAGCGTCACCCCCTTGCGTCATCCTTAATGATCCCCTTATTGTTTGTCCATGTGTAAATATTTTATGTCCCCTATGTATTGTTATTAATATCTTATTGCTAGGATAACCACTCCATTAAGTTGGCATGTTGCCGATTTTAATTTTTAATGTAGAAGATGGCTGCGTCCTACTCAACGCTCCATGATGGCGGCTTTGTTAAGCCAAATCTAGATTTGTTGTTGTCTGGCCCAACTGGTGTTGTGGCATAGACATTAACTTTTACTCCGGTATTGCTTTCATTAGCTACAGGCTGGTAGTGAATATTACCTTATGTCTGTATTATTTTGTATGTGTTAGTCTAGATCTAATTCATTATTATTTTGTTATTATGTCTTATGTTTTATGTATTTGTAATTGCAGGCTATAATTCCTGTCGTTACGTCTACTGCCTAACTTTGCGGTAGTACTGTCATTATTTCCACTGCCTAGCTGCCTTTATTAGTATATTATTGCCACAGTTAAGCTGTCTGCTGTACTGTTGTGTTTAGTGTTGGTATTTTTAGGTGTAATCTAGTAAAGATAGTTAGACATTTGGGTTTCTTATTAGTGTTGGCAGTGGTATAGTCAGGTTGATTAGTTGCTTATTTCTAAGTTTATTTAGTTGTTTCTGTAAAGTTTATCTTTTTTGCATTCATCTATATTTTTATTGCTTTGTAAGTTTGTTGTGAATAAAGTGTATTTATATTTTGTTTTATAAATTTAGTTTTTTTGTTCTTTTAGTTAGCTAGATTAGTTTAGTTTAGTTTAATTGTGCTGTCTGGTTGCTTAGGCGACTCTAGCCCCTTGGTCGCAGACCGAGGTGCACAGATTGGGCCCACCCAGTAGAGCTACCACCTGCCTACTGTTATAAATGAATAAATGATGAGCAGCAGATACCACAAAAAGGCCTCACTCAGTTAGCGCCACCCTGACCTGCTCACACAGAGAACCATTACTTAAAGAACCAAACCTATTAACAGTGGATAGTGACACTTCCCAATAATAGAAAATATTTACACTTACCATTCTGGATATCGGATAAAACGGTGAAGTTATGTAGGATCAACAGTATCTCCCGTTTCAAATTTTTTTTTCTTTTCACGAGAAAAAAAAATCCATTTATTAAATTATTTAGATGTTTGAACAATCTAGATGTGTAAATGATGTCAGTTTTTAGAAGCCACGCTTATATTTGTTTCCTATGTACATTTTAAACAGAGAAAAAATAAAGCAAAATAGATAATATACTAGAAAGAACGTTATATACAATAAGCATCTACTTGTATACCAAGTTTTAGGTTTAGATTTCATATATATAAATATAAATATAAAAAGTTCCCCTTTCAGACCTTCCTATACCATAAGCAAATAATGTTAAGGTCATCTGTTACTCTGGTCTACGGTTAACAATGGTGTCATGTTTCGCCCGCTTAATATCAGACACCCATCATAGCTGCTTGGACTCAGAGGCTCCCCAAAGACCCCGAAAAAACAAATCACAGTCTTCACTAGGATTTGAACCCCTGGACTCCTTGGTTCGGAAGCCCTTTTGCTTTACTACTCAGCCACCTATAAACGAGTTTTAAAAAATATATTTGGGGAAGTGTTTAAACGCAGTTCGGAAGTTCAAAGATAAAGAGAAGAGTAAATCAAAGGGCGTATCCGGCGGATTGGGGGAAAAAGCGATGAGCTATGAAGAAAGGCTACATAGAACATCGCAATGCAACTCTTTTTTTGTTTTGTTGGATTATTTAGGGACTTACATTTTTTTTTTCAAGAATCTTTATAGAGTTTAATAAGAGAATCCGTGCAATAAGGTTTAAAGAACTTCAAGTTAAACACCAATTTATTATATTTTTTTTAGAAATCATTTTGTTTCAAGTGTCAGCCGTTTTAGCTTGTACTTTTAGAAGTATGTAGATCTTGACTAAGTGAAATAGAAAACTGACCTTGATTGTGAGATAGCAGGGCGAGAGAGAGGGGAGAGAAAAACAGGAGAGGTGGAGATGGAGAGAAAGTGCAAAAGAGAGAGAGAAGGAAAAAGGGCGGTGTTTTCTTGCAAAAAACGCTGATCAAAGTCTGATTTGAGTCTCAGCGCAATCCAATGCTCACACAAAACTTAGTAATGAAGAGATATGAAGAATTGTATTGTTAAAAAAGGTTTATATGGTTTACAACAGGAGAGCGAGAACTAATTATAGAGAAATTAAGAACAAAAATGTTTTCAGCACTTCTAGATTGTTTTGTTAGAACAAAATATTTCAGAAGACAAAGTCACGATGTCATTAGTAGGAAAGAAAAAACAGCAGAGTTAAAAGATGTATTTTCAAATTTTTATTAAAGACATAGAAAGACAAAGATTTCTCGTAAGCACACAAAAAAAAATCAAAATTTACAAAGCTGTCTCTCATTCTGTTTCTTCAACGATTTCAACAAGTTAATAGTTAATTATTGATGTATCCTCGGTACACTGAAGCTGCTAATATAAGCAATTTGCTTCGGAAGCTGAACGTCTTCAGGAATACAGATTTGGCAAGTCGTGTTTGGCACAATGTCAAAACTTTACGCTGATTCTCTCTCGTAGTCAGATTTTCTGTAAACGCTGCTCAGCTTCGTACTGCCGTACTAAACTCTTCTATCTCTATCTCAACCTGGACTCGTGGGTCACACACAAAATTAACTCTATCTCTCCGCCAATGCAGTTACAACAGCATGTCCTACATTTAGGAATGGTTATAAAAAGTAAAACTAATATTTGTACTTAATCGTAGACATTTTTTAGCAATTAGTCACATTTCTAGAGCTTTAACGAATCTCTTTCTCTTTACGTTGTAATAACTGTAAGCTTAACATCGCAAGGTTGTTACCGCCGAAAGTGGTAATGATTTTCATTGGCCTCCTTCAGTCGTAGAACGACTATGGTTCATCTTGCACACTTCCTCTTGTGGCTGTGGAGCCCTATTTTGGAGAGACACTCCCTTCCACAAATATCGCAGGTTATGGTGGCTTTTGCTTAGGTGGTAGAGGAGCTGGCCATTTTTCGCATTGTCCTTTTTTCTTCCAGGGCTGAGGCCTATTTTCTTTCGCTATCCATAGCTTTCTTGGTCAGTGTCTCTCTCTATCTGTTGCGGTCTAGAGCTGTCTTCCAAATGGTCAGTATTGTTCACTGATTTGAGGTCCGTTTTATTACATCTATGTAACGGAGGTGGGGGCGACCAGTTTTTCTTGAGCCACTCGCGAGTTGTCCGTAGAGGATGACTTTCGAGATGCGTTTGTCCTCCATCCGGCGAACATGTCCAAGCCAGCGCAAGCGGCGTTGTCTGAGGGCTGTAAAGATGATGGGAATACCTGTTCATGCACACTTTTTCTTTCCAAGTGATTTTCAAGATCCTAGGATCTTGGTAATGACTTTAAGCACCCCATTACCTATAAAAATGTTTCAAGCTGCTTCAACAGACAACCCCGAGGAAAAATAAAAGCTGTCTACCCAGCTCGCAGCACACCTAGCAGAATTTGCGTTACTAGTACTGATCTCAAACTGTTCCTTTGGTCACACCAGCTGCGCGGAGTTTTGGGGGAGGCAATGAGCCATGAAGAAAACCAACAACATAGCAACGCAACTCTTTTTTTTTTCGTTTGTTCAGGGACTTTAAATTTAAAAACAAATTTTGAGTTTAAAAAGAGAATCAATGCAATAGAGGTGAAAGAACTTCAAGTTATATTCTTTTAAAAAAAAAAACAACCAACAAATCAGAAAATAAAAACTTTGACTGGGGTACTGTAGCACATTTGTAGAAAATCATTTAGTTTCCAGTGCCAGTTTTTTTAGCTTGTACTTTTAGATGTAAGTAGATTTTTACTTAGTCAAATAGAAAACTGACTAGGATTGTGAGGACAGCGGATGAGACAGACGAAGGAAATTCCAGCTACCGACGCCTCAGCGTGGCGTCTCCGTGGAAACGTCCGCCCGGGAAAGTGGATAGGCTAAGAATGGTAGCTAACATAGCTCTCAGTGGGCTACCACACGTGCTCTCTAGCGAGGGTACATTACACGGGGTAGGGATGTAAAAAATGCTCGCTAAACCAGTCCGAAACCCCCATCAGCCCGTATCCCAAAGGGGCCCATACGTGTGGTGATGGTCCCCTCAAGGTACGATGGGACAGCATAGGCATAAAGATGGCCCCCACGTGGGGCTTGAGCTTCCGGCCACACATGAAAGGAGGAATTCATGCAGAGGTTCGGAAGAACGTGCAATATGCCAAGACGGGTGTGAAGAAATGATCTGTCACGAGTTGAGTCTGTGACCTATTTCGACCAGTTTCTAGAAGCGAGTTAATGCTGTCTAAGCATCTCTCTCTCTATCTATCCATCTCTCTCTCTACCTATCTATCCTCTCTCTGTCTAACTTATCTCTATCTATCTATCCCTCTCTCTCTCTCTCTACCTATCTATCCTCTCTCTGTCTAACTTATCTCTCTCTCTATCTATTTATCTCTCTATCCATCTATCTATCTATCCTTTATCTCTCTACCTCATCTCTGTCTACATATCTAAAATGTTTCTTTTTAAAAGCTATACAGTTGAAGATACATGAATCTATTTAAGTACTAAATGTAGGTTTACATACTCAATACATACAATACATCATGAGCCCGCAGGCCATATAAGACAGATGGACATGTTGCGTAACTCCCTCGCCACATGCTAGACTGTCAACATCCACCCATCCCTTCCTATCACACCCCCTGCTGTTTTTTCATGTAACCCTCACTTAAATGGTCAAATCACACACATTTGGATACCCCACGACAGATTTGCATGATTGGTTTGTTTGTCTTAAGTCACGTGTCCACGTTTTAGTTAGGGCAGTTTATTATCAAGCTATCCAACAGTGAACATCGCATCGTCGCTTTCCTTTTTTTATTTCTGATTGATTCGGATACAAAACCCAGTGTGAGTTTCAATCTTTTCAATTCTTTAGTTGTCTCATATAGTTTCATTTCATGACGTAATTTAATAGATTCCGTTAGCTTATCTGCTTCTCACTTTCCCAACTGATTATTTTTTTCATAGTTTCCTATTCACTTAATGCTTACTTTATTACATTGGAAGTTACAACTTACGTCACTTGACTTTGTCTCTATAAATATTTCTTTGATCATAAATTGGTACCTAGCTGTAATTCACTTAAACATCAGTGTAGAAAATGGGGAGACATATGTTATCATTATCTATTAATACAGTTGATATCAATTCACTTCACTGGTTTTATGTAAAAGCCTTAGAGTTGCTTCTAGTCTCACTCTAGTGTAGCTGAAATAAGTATTTAATTTAATTATGACATTTGCGAAGTCTATGTGGACATAAAAGTAGTCGCTATAGTTTCAATAGATCATTCTTCATACAGACAACTAATGATGTAGCTCGAAACTATGTCTATCCCAAATTAATACCGAGCGCTCATTTATTATCGGTTCCCGAAGACAAAAGTGGACATCATGGTCATGGTAATCTATGTATCTTTCTTTACACAAAAGCCTCTATACAATTAATATTTGAGCGTTGTATGTTTTACGGTGGATTTCACAACTTGAAATAATTAAAAAAAAAAAAAAAAAAAAAACATTTGTAGAGATCTGGCAGAAATAAGACCACTGTTCAATGAAACTGGATTTTTTTTAGTTGTGGGGTAAATTTTTAGCGTGTTATTTCCACTGTGACTCCAGTGTAGGCCTACTTTCTTAAATTTTATGCTTGAGAGCCACACGTTAGAACTGAATCACAAATATTCTTATGTTTGAACATCTTCTAGTTTAGGCTTAGCTTTCATCTCTTTTTTTTTTTATATCTATATTCGTTTATACGGTTCAAATGCAACTGCAACTTATTTCATTTACATCAGCACTGAGCCTTTGTATTGTATAGCATATGTCTCCTCTACCGGCTTTAAATATAAAAAAAAAAAAAAAAACAGTTACATTTTAGTTAAAATGCCGGTAACTCCTCCGTTGTCTGGTTCCAAGTCCAGAATGTGAAAGGAGGAGGGGCGAGCATATGTTAGGCTACACACTACTCTTCATAAACATCTAGCGGTATACCCATCTAGCTACTGTTATTGAAAATGCGTGGATTTCAGATAAATATCTGTACTTATAAGGAAACCCATTCAGTTTAATTTAATTTGAAAATAAAATAAAGAATATGTTGCGCATATACGAAACCCAGTATGATTGGTTTACTTCATAGACTATGGTTTACTTTAATTTTAAAGTAAAATTACATTAAATCAATAAATTAAAAAATAATAATTTAGGTCTGTAAAACATTACAAATGAAAAAAAAAATAGTGTCAGCAAAAATATATAAATATAGGCCTATAACCCGTACATATATAGGATAACGGTACCATACATTTGTGACACAAACAAACAAAAAAAAACAAATTAAAAAAAAGATTAATTCATTCTCATTATTTATTTTTTATAGCCTTTTAAATATTTTTTTTTATTACATAATATAGATCCAGAGTTTTCATATCATTAGCGAATGACTAGATCTATCACGAACTATTAGGCCTACATGATACTACCGACACCGTCTAGCCGGTAGTGACCTTGTGACCCGATTATCGTAGCGATAGACAGCGCGGTGCTGCCACTTGCGTAACATTCTTCATAAGGGTCCTGCGATGTAAAGTTTTACCAAGAAATGTACTCTTAACATCGAAAGGTTGTTTCCACCAGAAGTGGTAATGACTTCAAGAACCCCATTACCTTTAAAAATGCTTCCAACTTTGACTGGGACACTGTAGCACATTGGTAGTAAATCATTTAGTTTCAAGTGTTAGCTTTTTGAGCTTGTACTTTCAAATATAAAGAAGATCTTTATTTGGTCCAATAGAAATCTGACTCTGATTATGAGGAGAGAGTGGGGGAAAGAGAGGAGGAAGTAAAACGGGAGAGGTGGAGATGGAGAGAAAGAGGAAGAGTGAGAGAAGGAAAGAGGATGCTGTTTTCTTGCCCTTGTCTGATTTGAGTCTCAGCACATCCAAGGTTCACACAAACTTAGTAATGGAGAGAAATGAAGAATTGAATTGTTTAACTCTTTATCTCCGTAATTATTTTTCCACAATCTGACAGAAATGTTTATGTTTCACATTCGGGCATTCTACCCTGTTATTATTAAACTTCATGTTTATTTGTTATCAGAAAATGTTACTTTTGATATAGAATTATAGGAGAATGCAGGCTCTTTTATAAAACTCAAGATATACTTTCTAAAACCCCCAAAAATAATTTAATTTAATTGGTAAAATCAAAGATGGTGTCATTAATTAGGAGAGAAACAGTTAAAAAGCTTTATAAGGTGGAGAGCGAGAAATAATTATAAATAACTTAAGAAAAAAAATGTTTTCAGCTCTTTTAGATTGTTTTGTTAGAACAGTATATTTCAGAAGACAAAGTCACGATGCCATTCGTTCGAAAGAAAGCAACAGTACAGTGAACAGATTTTTTTTTTAATTTCTTATAAAAGACATAGAAAGATTTCTTGAACGCAAACAGGAAAAATTTAAAATTTACAACGCTCTCTCTCTCTCTCATTCTGTTTCTATGATGTCAGCAATTTATTAGTTAAATATTTATCCATGTATGAAACATTCGAGCTGCTAATATAAGCAATTTGCTTCGGAAGATGTACGTCTTTAGGAATGAAGATTCGGCAAGTCGTGTTTGGCACTAAGACCAAACTTTACGCTTACCCATGCAAATGTAAATTTTTCAAATCATCGGAATCACCTTAACATCGTTCCAGAACAGCGTGACTGTTCTTCTGACAGAATGCAGGTTTAGGATTAAAGTTGAACCATTTACCAGATAAGAGTAGGCCTATGGCATATCTGATAGAATGCAGGTTTAGGGTTAAAGTTGAGCCAATTGACCAGTTAAGAGTAGGCCTTTCGCTCATCTGATAGAATGCAGGTTTAGGGTTAAAGCTGAACCAATTGATTAGTTAAGAGTAGGACTATCGCTCATCTGATAGAATGCAGGTTTAGGGTTAAAGCTGAACAAACTGACCAGTTAAGAGTAGGCCTATCGACATTTCAGCAAGGTACTTCGGACCTAGCAGATGATGTGACATTTCAGCAAGGTACTTCGGACCTAGCAGATGATGTGACATTTCAGAAAGTTAAACCAGTTGACTAGTTAACTATCGATTGCTTTGTTTTTAGTACTCATTGTCATTGACAATAAGAGTATTAAAGTTCACAACTCAAGAAAGAAAGATATCTTCAAGAATTTGAAGCGTCTTCAAAATAAATAAGACTTTTCTTTTAGATTGAAGACAAGTTTTAATTTTTTAATAGCATTTATGTTTAATCTCGTTTAATCAGTCGATCCATTTGTATCAAGTTTAATTTCACGCGTACATTAGATTTAAAAGAATATTTGATTTCTAGAGCTGTATGGCACACAGATAGATCGGGATAAGAAATTACCAGTAAGGTTATATATTCTATTTATTCAAATTTCTATTACATGTTTCAGGTGTTCATTCTTTACTCTTAATAGCTCAAATCTCGCAAGGTCTGAAAGGGGAGATGATTCTTGACTTCCGAACTTGAGATCCTGGTTTCAAATATCGGTGAAGACTTGGATTTTGAATATCGGGATTTTTAGGGCGCTCCTGAGTCCACCCAACTGTAATAAGTACCTGACTTTAATTGGGGAAAGTAAAGGTGGTTGGTCCTTGTGCTGGCCACATAAAACCCTGCTCGTTAACCGTTGGCTAAAGAAACAGATGACCTCAACATCATCTGCCCTATAGATTGCAAAGTCTGAAAAGGAAGTTTGACTTTTTTACTATTGTCTAAGGATTGAATGAAATGTGATTTAAGAGCAGAAAGTGTACTTAGATATTAAATGGAGTTATTTTAACTAAGTTAAAAATGGATAGGATTCTAAGTTTTCTTGATTTTAACGTGTTCACGCTAAATACCTCACAGACCTAGTTCAAATTACCAGAAATAGTTTTATTCTTAACTCACAAAAACGAATTGTGAATTAAAAGCAAGTTTCATATGATCAACAATATAGAAAGAGAAGAAATGTTTATACCTGCTTGTTTTTTGTTTACTTGATGTTAGTATTTATTTAAAGATAATTATGTTGAATTAGTTCCATTATATATTTTTTTTATTTTGGACTAATCAGTGAATTGTCAATCAGGTAATTGACATTGGCTTAAATTGTAAGTCATATAATGAATATTTCTTAAACAAGCTTTTTTTTTTGAACCACTAAAAGTAAAAGAGAGAAAGGAGAGAGAGAGAAGGAAAGAGAGAGAGAGAGAGAGAGAAGAGTAAACATGAGAAAAATAGAGAGAGAGAGAAAAAGAATGCAAACGAAAAAGAGAGATTCAATGAAAAGAGTTAGAAAGAAAAAAATACCTTAATTTGGAAGGTGTTTTTTTTTTATTCCATAGTTTTTAATGTATTTGAATATATTACCGTTAAATAATAGTTTTTTATTCGGGAAGTAGAAATTAAAACTGTTTATTACATAATTGAAATTATTTTAACTATATAAACTGGCATATCCTTATCTTGGCTACTACGAAAACAAACCATTGAGCTTATCGCTATTTGAGAATTAACAGTGGTTCCCCAAAGACCGTCTCACAAGGTTTTGAGAGAGAGAGACAGACAGACAGACAGACAGACAGAGAAAGTGCAATACCGTATATGATGTGCGAGCACTTTAGAAAGTTATTTTTTTCTCCATTTCTTTTCTTCTACGCAACAAAATTAATTGTTTCCACTTTTTTAGAAACCTCTACGCGTACAATACGTCACTGCTTCTCAAACTGTGTTACGCAGACCTCCAAGGGTTCTTGTGGCGACCGTAGGGTGGGTGCAGAAAGATTAACTAGAGGCTGCTTTAGATCGGTCTTTCGAAACAAAAGATGCAGAAGAAATGCAGAAAGAGAGGGGGGAGAAAGCAAAAGAGGAATAACTAAGAGAAAAAAGAAGACAGAGAAATAAGAGTAAAAGTTAGAGAAAAAAAAAAGATTGCTTATTGTAAAGTAATGGGAGAAAGAGAAAGATTGCTTATTGTAAAGTAATGGGAGAAAGAGAAAGATTGCTTATTGTAAAGTAATGGGAGAAAAAGAAAGATTGCTTATTGTAAAGTAATAGGAGAAAGATTGTTTATTGTAAAGTAACGGGAGAAAAAAAGAAAGATTGCTTGTTGTAAAGTAACAGGAGAAAAAAAGAAAGATTGCTTATTGTAAAGTAACGGGAGAAAAAAAGAAAGATTGCTTATTGTAAAGTAACGGGAGAAAAAAAGAAAGATTGCTTATTGTAAAGTAACGGGAGAAAAAAGAAAGATTGCTTATTGTAAAGTAACGGGAGAAAAAGAAAGATTGCTTATTGTAAAGTAACTGGAGAAGAAGACAAAGACAACCGCTGAGAAAAGTAAAAATTGATTGTTTAAAAAGAAGCACATATGTGGTTGGTTGTTTTGTTTTAGATCCTAGCTTTTGTAATAGTATTCTACTAGTCAACCTGTGCTTCCTCAATCTACCCGGAGCTCATGTCACAAGGTAACATAGAGCTATCACAGCCCAATTTCGCAAGAAGAAAACATCATAGCACTTTGTAACATAAATAGAATCACCAAAGTACTCAGATCTAGTCTTGAGAGTGGAGTTAAGGATCATCACTTAGAGACTTCAGAACGAGGCTATGAGATGCAAACAGAAGGAAGAGAAACTGTCATATGTCTTAACAACAAATGCACATTGCTTTGTTTTTGGACACAAACATTGATATTAGTAAGTTAAATATAAAATTGTTTAAAAAAAAAAAAAGCTTATCCTAAGTTTAATTAGGCCTATATCAATTAGTTGGTGTCACTCTTCCAGTTAACGTGGTAACTCTTTCTCTCCTAACTGACGATACCAGCGTTGGTTCCACCAGAATGTGGTAAATAATTACGCAGAGAAAGAGTTAATAGATCCAGACTAACAAAAATAAATCAGTGGGTATAGAAATATTTATACCTATGATTTCTGTTTAGTGCAATTTCATACTTTTAGTTTTCTCAATTCTCTATGATCCTAACAGTTGGAAAAGGTGGGGGTGGGGGGAGGGGGTATCTCTGTAAAGTTTACCGTGAAAGCTTTTTCAATAAATTTGTTTTTAAAAGTGTTGCACTACTTGAATTTGAACTTGATGGCTCTTTAAGCCAATATACTAACCACTGTGCCAGCCATGTGTTTATAAAAATAGAAGGTGTCATAGGTATCTATTTTTATTTTTCAAACTTTTAAGTAACGAACTAATTCTCTACACAAACTATAAAAAGGGAACTAATTCAACATATACCACCACATCTGTCAAGTACGATTTCTTTCCCTTGTTCGACACCAAACACAATAACTAATTACCAATACAACTAATTTGGTTAATTTTTTTTTATTGATTGTTGTTTTGTATGGTACAAGAAATAGTTTGTTGCTATATCACAGGTCTGCACGACGTGGAAACAGGCGATTGGTCAAAACTGCCCACAGGTTGTGACGTTGCAGGCCAGTGTTCAGGCCTTCTATTACAAAGTAACAGAGAACTTAATGAAGACAAATTAAATTTTCTACAACTTTTAAGAGTTCATTGTTTCAATGAAAAATTCAAGACAGACTTTAAGTGACGATTTTTTTTACACTGGAGAAGGAGCTCATAATGTCAATGTGTTTCGTTATTTCCTTTTATTGCAAAACCTCTATTCCACTTGTACCATCGTGGAAAAAATTTTAGGTTTAATAAATAATTTTGCATTGGCTGAAGTGCTAAAGCGCTTGGCTTCCTATTTTTACTTTCGGGACCTTAAGAGTGCCTCTGAGTCTACCCAGCTCTAAAGGGTACTTGCCAATAGTTTACAAAAGTAAAGATCGGTGCGCTGGCTACTAGATCAAACGTAAATCTAGAAAATTATTTTTAAAAGAGGGGAGGGCAACCAAGAGCTGTTTGCATATTTCACAATTATAAGATATTTTTTTTTTTAAATGTTATATTACCATTTTTAAAACCCGATTTTGCTTCTTAAGACAAAGTGTGCTGTAAGAAGATAAGGCAAGACACTATATCATGGTCATACCACAAGGTCATTAGGGCTTGCAAAGACCTTCCTTCATGGAACATTACCAAGTAAAAAGAAGAGGCAGCCAAAGAAATTGAATAAGAAGTCAACATCAAAAAGTGGACAAGCCTGTCACTGAAAGAGATTTTACTGAAGGCAAAAGACAGGAAGGGGAGTAGACTATCGACGGATCAGGCGTGGTGCCCCAGGGGTTTAACAGACTAAGTCACTATAGTATATGTGAAAGGAACTGTGTTCTGAATAATCATTAAATGCCAACCAAATGAATTAATTTGACCATTCACCAGAATCCAATATCCTACATGCCACTAATGAACAGATAAAAAAGGTACAGACCATAATGGTCTGGGTTTAGATGTGCAATTGAAGGTGCTCTAAAAATGTGGAGTAAAGTCAGAATTTGTAGCAACTAGTGGTTGGGTCAATTAGTTTAGTCAAAGCTAGTATTTGGGTCAATTAGTTTAGTCAAAACTTGTAGTTGGGTCAATTAGTTTAGTCGAAACTTGAAGTTTCTTCAATTAGTTTAGTCAAAACTAGTAGATGGGTCAATTAGTTTAGTCAAAACTTGTAGTTGGGTCAATTAGTTTAGTCAAAACTTGAAGTTTCTTCAATTAGTTTAGTCAAAACTAGTAGTTGGGTCAATTAGTTTAGTCAAAACTAGTAGTTGGGTCAATTAGTTTAGTCAAAACTAGTAGTTGGGTCAATTAGTTTAGTCAAAACTAGTAGTTGGGTCAATTAGTTTAGTCAAAACTTGTAGTTAGGTCAATTAGCTTACTCAAAACTAGTAGTTGGGTCAATTAGTTTAGTCAAAACTTGTAGTTGGGTCAATTAGTTTAGTCAAAACTTGTAGTTAGGTCAATTAGCTTACTCAAAACTAATAGATGGGTCAATTAGTTTAGTCAAAACTAGTAGTTGGGTCAATTAGTTTAGTCAAAACTAGTAGTTGGGTCAATTAGTTTAGTCAAAACTAGTAATTGGGTCAATTAGTTTAGTCAAAACTTGTAGTTAGGTCAATTAGCTTACTCAAAACTAGTAGTTGGGTCAATTAGTTTAGTCAAAACTTGTAGTTGGGTCAATTAGTTTAGTCAAAACTTGTAGTTAGGTCAATTAGCTTACTCAAAACTAATAGTTGGGTCAAGTAGTTTAGTCAAAACGTGTAGTTGGGTCAATTAATTTAGTCAGAACTAATAGTTAGGACAATTAGTTTAGTCATAAGTAGTAGTTAGGTCAATTAGTTATGTAAAGAATATAGTTAGTCCAATTTATTTATTTACATTATGCCAAGTCACATTTTAGTGTTAATAAATTAACATATTTTTAATGTTCTATTAGTCTAATAGTTAATAGGTTTAATAATATTCAATCTGTGATCTTGGATTGTAATAATTTAATTGTGGCATGCTTAGATCATTATTATAATTAATTTAACATTTCTAACAAAATATATATATATCTGTGCTATTCATTTAGCATTTCCATCACAGGGATCCTGGGCTCTGGGCCTCTTTTAGTTTCCTTGCCTCTTTTGTTTTGGGCTTCATGCCTCTTTTTTTTTTGGGCTTCGTGCCTCTTTTTTGGGCTTTTTATCATTTCTTTTTTTTTTTTCATTCTTTTTTTTTTATTAATCGTTGTACATAAATTGATTGTAATGATTGCATCTTATATGAATAAAATCAATTAAACAACAACATATGAATAAATACTATATACACATAATTATCTTATAAATAAAAGATGTTACATCAAAAGAGAATATAATTACGTCCAACACGTTTTGGGATAATCTAGTCGTGGACAAATTAAAGTAGAGACTTAAAGTCTGATACGTGATTGGTTTTTATGGCTGACTCGAGAAACCTACTCCATGCTCTACTTAGCAAAAGGGAAGAAGGAGCACTTGTTGAAATAAATTCAAATGTTTAGCCCTGGCGGCTTAGTAGCCCTCAGAGACTGTAGAAACTGTAATTTCAAAGGTTAATTGCTTCTTTCTTTATATTACAGAGTTTCT
Organism: Biomphalaria glabrata; assembly: GCF_947242115.1. Taxonomy (NCBI): domain Eukaryota; kingdom Metazoa; phylum Mollusca; class Gastropoda; family Planorbidae; genus Biomphalaria; species Biomphalaria glabrata. Next base: position 31,822,983 of record NC_074724.1, read on the forward strand.
GGGTTACTTTTGTTTACAAAAGTGTAATAGTATAATGATAATATAATTAAGATTGATGAATGAGATCAAACTCTCATTACAACATTTTTGCAACACTTTTGTTTCCTTTCAAGAACCGAAGACCAAGGACCTGCATCCTTTGTCATCACGTTCTCTCTGGGATCTCTTAAGAGTTGCAACAAGTCTCTCCACAGCTGCAATTAATGATTGGGTGTATATACAATGTACACATACATGTATATATAGAGAGAGTGAAAAAAAAAAGTATCATTTGATAACATTTATTTTCGAACACGAGTTTATTTAACCAATATATCCAACATTAGTCCATCTTACTGGGATGTTCACAATGCTGGCTTACTTGCCATCTCATCAAAGGGACGCAACAAGTATAATGTTCACATTCTTTTAAACTAGTATCAGTTATCTCTCCTAAAAATTTTTTTTTTTTTTAATTTAAAGTAACCCTTTCACAATGTACGTTCAATGGGGCAGTTGATATAAAAGTCACATGTTTCTGTGGCCCACGCTTAATAATGTCTATAAATAAACTATAGAATTAACAAAGTTGATATAAGGCATGTCTTCGAGTTCAAAGATTAATGATTATTTCACGTGGCTAATCAGCCCCAGCTGCGATATACATACTTTGCCACTCTCAGCGTAGACACAACCATTATCTGCCGGTGTTCGATTTAGATTTTCTTTTCGCATCTTCATCTGTTATTATACACACTTCATTCTCTCATTTTTTGTAAACAAAAATGTTAAAATGTAATAATCATCAAACATAATGAATTAAAATGTCCACTTCATTGAACATAATATGTAAAAAAAATAATTCTGATAAACCATTGCATTGTTCACTAAAACGTCGACTAACGAAGTTAGAGACAAATAACGTCCTAATTTAGGGCTTAAAATGACTGGTTTACTATTTACACATTTATGAGCATCAGGATCAAGAGTTACATCACTATAAACAGCTTGAATTCTGTTACTTCCCACAAGGTTTCTGTCAATAAACAAGGCATTGTCTTCGATTTTGAGGACTAAGGATGAGTTCAGGAAATCACGTGATCACGCCAACATATTTACAGCCAGCATATTTTGACAACAAATCCGTTGTCCGCCGGTGGTTTCTGCGCCTTTGGGCTTTTCTTTTTGTGATTCAAATTTGTGTCATTTGATATCTTTTCAGCTGTCTCTTTTAGAAATCAACTGCTTTCAAATAATTGTCACTATTCGAGTGATGGCAAAATGGCGTCTGAGTTCATCACTTTTTCGCTGTCACTTTCAAACTTGCCAAAAAATGATCGCCTTTGGCATGCGGCCGTCCGCTATACAATTTAGTTGTCCAATCCAGCACAGCTATCAAATGATAAATGATGGTGCAGAATATGGTTGATTTTTTAAGGTAGTCTTCCCAGTGTGTACCTATAATGGAGTGAAGGTACCTTTGATGGAAGCCTTATTTAGCAGCCTTAGAAGCACCAAGGTCTCAGCGTCATACAAAAAATGTGGTGAGAACCACTGCTTTATAGACATTGATTTTGGTTGGGATTCTAAGAGACCTATTCTGGCATACTTTTAGTTGGAGGTGACCAAAAACGCTGTTTGCCTTGGCAAGACTGTTGTTTATTTCTCTAGGAAACTGACGCATCGATGGTCACTGTGCAGCCCAGGTGCGTGAAGTGGTCGACAACATTACAGAGGCGGCCTTTCCGATTCTGGTGGAACTGAGTTCGTTCCGTCGGGAACTTCTCGAACATAAGCTCCGTTTTTTGAACCAAACGAGGCAGCCGCTTCACCAAATTTATTAGTTTATTTAGCTTAGTAATAATCGTGTCTATAGTATGGGAGACGGGAGATGAGACACCTTAAGCTAAATGGGTTGCCGTCGGTGCAGTACTTGAATTAGATGGACGTATGGAGATGTCCCCTCATTTTATTCTTAGAAATCATCATAACAGAGAGAAAAATCCTCACCAATACATGTTGACTTACTTTGTCAAAAGATTTGACTCAAAGCAGATAGCGTTATAGTCCAGATGTTATTTCAAGCATTTTTCTTGCATTTTTTTGCATTAGAAAATTCCTTTCCAAAGAATGTTTGTTTGAGAATTATATGACTAACTATGGAGTTCTTATACTTATACTGATACAATAATCAAGTTTGTGCCACTTTATTATTTATTGTAGGTAAAATATTTTAAGCAATAGACAAATTAATGTCTACTAAATATAGTTGTAATTTGCTACTAATAAATCTCCAACAGTATAATTAACATTATTTACAGTGCACAATGCAGCATAAATGTTTTACATTATCAACAGAAAAAAGGGGATGTAATCTACAACTATGCACGCCAACAATTTTATTTATAACAGAGGTTATCCGAAAGCTAATGTTAAACGATGTTTCCTCTGCCATCTCTGTGATGTGTTTGTTACGTAAGTTTGTCAGTGTGTTTTGTGATTCCTAAATCCTCCCATCATGTAATCGCAGGGCAGCTCAGTTTTACTGTAACATTTGTGTTGTGTATGTTTCGTTACGTTTGTTGTGTATTCAGTGTTCATTGCCAGAAAATAACTCTTGAAATGGATCTATAAAATGGATGTATGCCTGTGCCAGGTAGTGATGAGTGTCGATGAGTGTCGACGAGTGTCGATGTGTTATAGTAATGAAACTAACTCGAGTCATTGTAAAGAAGGAGTCATTTAGGTTCCTGGCTTACTGTGTCCTATGAATTGGAACCTGAGGGCATGTGTGTATGTGTTAATGTCTTTACACGTTAGACTTTTCATCCTGTTGAAGGATTATTGTGATTACTGTTTTTAATTGTGTGTTTAAATGACTGTTGTGTGTTTAATGTTTCTGATTGTGTGTTTAAATGATAGCTGTGTGTTTAATGTTTCTGAGTGTCTGTTTGAATGTTTCTTGTGTGTTTAATGTTTCTGAGTGTGTGGTTGAAATTGATAGCTGTGTGTTTAATGTTTCTGAGTGTGTGGTTGAAATTGATAGCTGTGTGTTTAATGTTTCTGATTGTGTGTTTGAATGTTTCTTGTGTGTTTAAAGTTTATGATTGTGTGTTTGAATGTTTCTTGTGTGTTTAATGTTTCTGATTGTGTGTTTAAATGAATATTGTCTTTAATGTTTGTAATTGGGAGTTAGAATGATTGTCGTTATTGTGTGTTTAAATGACTGTTGTGTGTTGAATGTTTCTAGTTAAGTGTTTGAATGATTATTGTGTTTAACGTTTCTAATTGTGTGTTTAAATGATTGTTGTGTATTAAATGTTTCTGATTGTGTTTTTGAATGATTTTTGTGTTTTATATTTCTGATTGTTGTATTTTTATGTGTTTTTTTTTAAACTTTGTTGTATGTTCAATGTTTTTAATTGTTCTTTTTAATAATTGTTTTCTAATTTATATGTTGTGTAAGCTGTTGTTGTTTTCTTTTAATTGTGGGGATGGATCTGTAGAACTAATATTTACTAAATAAACTATTTATTGAAACAACCAAGTTGTGTATTAAAATAAAAAAAAATATTATGTTGATATGCTTTAATAACATTGGATGCTTAAACAAAAATAACATCCCCCACTGTTTTTACATATGGACAACGGATTAAAATAATAGACCAGACTGTCTTATAGAACTTTAAATAACAATAATTTGGTAAAGAGAATGATGAATTACTAGTCGACTCTTGGCATTGGTACAGACAAGTTCAATACATTTGGTAAAACAAGTAAGCTAATCTTACATTTTTCTAACACTTTGAAAAGTTATGGCTGACTGTATCAAAGCTTTATCCTGGTCGAGACAAAAAAGCGACATTAATTATTATATTCTCACAATACATAATGAAATTCCCAATTAAGTATTTCATCCTGTCTTCGTGTCCGTCAAAGCTACACTAGTATTGGTCTCGTCCTAAACGTTGGGGTGGGGGATAACTGGTTTTAGTAATAAGAAAATCATTCTTATCAGTAATTTATAGTCTGTGTTGAGTAGTGAGATGGACCCATAGTCTTTAGGAGTCTAGGTCTAATCTTGTTATCTGTTAGCTATTAGTCTGATGTATGTTTCTTTATAAGGAAACTATTTTAATAGCTCTTTCTTTACAGTCGCAGCGGTCGTATCAAAAGAAAAAAAAAGTGTTTTGTAAAATGTAAATGTCAGTGAGTCTAGTCCGGGAGGATTTATTATGTGTCGAGTCTTGTGCGGTTTTAAGTTTTTAAGTAAGTCTCTTAAGTTCTTCGTCGGTCTGGGAAGTTGGGAGCAGACACTCTGGTTACGTAGTTGGGACAAGTCAGAAAAACAAATCAGACATGTTTATGGGAAGATGAAGAGACCAGGCAACAAAGATGATTGGTGGCAGCTAAACTAAAATGAACAGGCCGTCGTGTACCAGTTCAGAGTCGGACATTGTTTACTAGGTATGTATTTGGGGCGATCCAGAGAGAATTAGAAGCCGCCACTGCAGAGAGGACGCTGAGACAATAGACCACATTCTCTCAGAAAGTCATGTCTTGCATGATATAAGAGAATGAAATTTGAGAGAAAGAAAGAGACGGAGAACTTGGAAATCCTAAATCAGGGTTCTTCTCTTACGGAGGAAGACCTTAAAACAAACTGCCCCTCTTCATTCCATGGGCTCTAAGTGAATAGCGCTTTCAGATCGGGTGCAACTACAAGATAAAATTGGTATTGGAAAAAAGTTTTTTGTTTCTTTTCTTGTTTCGTATTCTGCTTTTACTTTTAAAATGACGACTCTTTTTTTTTATATCTATAAACTATTTTCGTACAGTAAAGCACGATTGGTAAGGAGATACAAGATGCCGAGATTTACGCCCAAATATATAAGTGGGAGGGTGTTAAAAATAGACTTAATTAAGATCATATTATTCTTCCCTTCACTTTAAGTGACAGCGTGAGAAGTCAGTCATGGGTCCATGTTCAAATTTTAAATTAACATGCTCTTTAAAGTAAGTCCATTTCCCCTTTCAGACCTTGGGATCAGTGAGGGCAGCTGATGTAACTGTGATCTGTTTCTGTGGCCCAGGGCTAACGAGGAAGTCACGTGGCCAGCGAAACGACCAACCTTTAATTATCCCCAGCTAATATCATGGGGGACTCAGAGGCGCCCTAATGATACCGAAATTAAAAAATCCCAGTCTTCTCCAGAATTCGAACTTCGGGACCCCTCGGTTTGAAAGCCAATCGCTTTACAACTCAGCCATCTCGCACTTTGTTCTCTTGAAATGTTAACTCTTTCTCTCCTAATTGACGACACCATCGTTGATTTAATCTCATTAAATTAAATTAATGTTTAAATTTATGAACTTTACTTTGAGTTAAATAAAAATAGCATGCATTCCCCTTTAATTCAATACCAAATAAAATATTTTCTGATAACAAACGAAAAAGTTACTGAAGCTTAACCATAACAGGGGAGTGAAATAGTAATGAGCGAAATGAAAAATTCTGTCAGAATGTGGACAAATAATTACAGAGAGAAAGAGTTAAAACGAGAGTATTTTCAAATGCAGCGAGGAAGTAACTCCTAAGCTGGTGGGTCAATTAATTTAAATGTTAAGTAGGCGAAACTATTGTAATCTATTGTTGGACTCTCTACGATCGTTGGAGATGATGGGGCCATGAATCCATGTCTGTATTTCTACGATCGTTGGAGATGATGGGGCCATGATTCCATGTCTGTATTTCTACGATCGTTAGAGATGATGGAGCCATGAATACAGGTCTGTATTTCTACGATCGTTGGAGTTGATGGAGCCATGAATACAGGTCTGTATTTCTACGATCGTTGGAGATGATGGAGCCATGAATACAGGTCTGTATTTCTACGATCGTTGGAGATGATGGAGCCATGAATCCATGTCTGTATTTTTACGATTGTTGGAGTTGATGGAGCCATGAATCCATGTCTGTATTTCTACGATCGTAGGAGATGATGGAGCCATGAATCCATGTCTGTATTTCTACGATCGTTGGAGATGATGGAGCCATGAATACAGGTCTGTATTTCTACGATCGTTGGAGATGATGGAGCCATTAATCCATTTCTGTATTTCTACGATCGTTGGAGATGATGGAGCCATGAATCCATGTCTGTATTTTTACGATCGTTGGAGTTGATGGAGCCATGAATCCATTTCTGTATTTCTACGATCGTTGGAGATGATGGAGCCATGAATCCATGTCTGTATTTCTACGATCGTTGGAGATGATGGAGCCATGAATCCATTTCTGTATTTCTACGATCGTTGGAGATGATGGAGCCATGAATCCATGTCTGTATTTCTACGATCGTTGGAGTTGATGGAGCCATGAATCCATTTCTGTATTTCTACGATCGTTGGAGATGATGGAGCCATGAATCCATGTCTGTATTTCTACGATCGTTGGAGATGATGGAGCCATGAATCCATTTCTGTATTTCTACGATCGTTGGAGATGATGGAGCCATGAATCCATTTCTGTATTTCTACGATCGTTGGAGATGATGGAGCCATGAATCCATGTCTGTAATTCTACGATCGTTGGAGATGATGGAGCCATGAATCCATTTCTGTATTTCTACGATCGTTGGAGATGATGGAGCCATGAATCCATGTCTGTATTTCTACGATCGTTGGAGATGATGGAGCCATGATTCAATTTCTGTATTTCTAAGATCGTTGGAGATGATGGAGCCATGAATCCATGTCTGTATTTTTACGATCGTTGGAGTTGATGGAGCCATGAATCCATTTCTGTATTTCTACGATCGTTGGAGATGATGGAGCCATGAATCCATGTCTGTATTTCTACGATTGTTGGAGATGATGGAGCCATGAATCCATTTCTGTATTTCTACGATCGTTGGAGATGATGGAGCCATGAAACCATGTCTGTATTTTTACGATCGTTGGAGATGATGGAGCCATGAATACATGTCTGTATTTCTACGATAGTTGGAGATGATGGAGCCATGAATCCATGTCTGTATTTCTACGATCGTTGGAGATGATGGAGCCATGAATCCATGTCTGTATTTCTACAATCGTTGGAGATGATGGAGCCATGAATCCATTTCTGTATTTCTACGATAGTTGGAGATAATGGGGCCATGAATCCATGTCTGTATTTCTACGATCGTTGGAGATGATGGGGCCATGAATCCATGTCTGTATTTCTACGATCGTTGGAGATGATGGAGCCATGAATACAGGTCTGTATTTCTACGATCGTTGGAGATGATGGAGCCATGAATCCATGTCTGTATTTTTACGATCGTTGGAGTTGATGGAGCCATGAATCCATTTCTGTATTTCTACGATCGTTGAAGATGATGGAGCCATGAATCCATGTCTGTATTTCTACGATCGTTGGAGATGATGGAGCCATGAATCCATTTCTGTATTTCTACGATCGTTGGAGATGATGGAGCCATGAATCCATGTCTGTATTTTTACGATCGTGGGAGATGATGAAGCCATGAATACATGTCTGTATTTCTACGATAGTTGGAGATGATGGAGCCATGAATCCATGTCTGTATTTCTACGATCGTTGGAGATGATGGAGCCATGAATCCATGTCTGTATTTTTACGATCGTTGGAGTTGATGGAGCCATGAATCCATTTCTGTATTTCTACGATCGTTGGAGATGATGGAGCCATGAATCCATGTCTGTATTTCTACGATCGTTGGAGATGATGGAGCCATGAATCCATTTCTGTATTTCTACGATCGTTGGAGATGATGGAGCCATGAATCCATTTCTGTATTTCTACGATCGTTGGAGATGATGGAGCCATGAATCCATGTCTGTAATTCTACGATCGTTGGAGATGATGGAGCCATGAATCCATTTCTGTATTTCTACGATCGTTGGAGATGATGGAGCCATGAATCCATGTCTGTATTTCTACGATCGTTGGAGATGATGGAGCCATGAATCCATTTCTGTATTTCTACGATAGTTGGAGATAATGGGGCCATGAATCCATGTCTGTATTTCTACGATCGTTGGAGATGATGGGGCCATGAATCCATGTCTGTATTTCTACGATCGTTGGAGATGATGGAGCCATGAATACAGGTCTGTATTTCTACGATCGTTGGAGATGATGGAGCCATGAATACAGGTCTGTTTTTCTACGATCGTTGGAGATGATGGAGCCATGAATACAGGTCTGTATTTCTACGATCGTTGAAGATGATGGAGCCATGAATACAGGTCTGTATTTCTACGATCGTTGGAGATGATGGAGCCATGAATCCATTTCTGTATTTCTACGATCGTTGGAGATGATGGAGCCATGAATCCATGTCTGTATTTTTACGATCGTGGGAGATGATGAAGCCATGAATACATGTCTGTATTTCTACGATAGTTGGAGATGATGGAGCCATGAATCCATGTCTGTATTTCTACGATCGTTGGAGATGATGGAGCCATGAATACATGTCTGTATTTCTACGATCGTTGGAGATGATGGAGCCATGAATCCATGTCTGTATTTTTACGATCGTTGGAGTTGATGGAGCCATGAATCCATTTCTGTATTTCTACGATCGTTGGAGATGATGGAGCCATGAATCCATGTCTGTATTTCTACGATAGTTGGAGATGATGGAGCCATGAATCCATTTCTGTATTTCTACGATCGTTGGAGATGATGGAGCCATGAATCCATTTCTGTATTTCTACGATCGTTGGAGATGATGGAGCCATGAATCCATTTCTGTATTTCTACGATCGTTGGAGATGATGGAGCCATGAATCCATTTCTGTATTTCTACGATCGTTGGAGATGATGGAGCCATGAATCCATGTCTGTATTTCTACGATCGTTGGAGATGATGGAGCCATGATTCAATTTCTGTATTTCTAAGATCGTTGGAGATGATGGAGCCATGAATCCATTTCTGTATTTCTACGATCGTTGGAGTTGATGGAGCCATGAATCCATTTCTGTATTTCTACGATCGTTGGAGATGATGGAGCCATGAATCCATGTCTGTATTTCTACGATCATTGGAGATGATGGAGCCATGAATCCATTTCTGTATTTCTACGATCGTTGGAGATGATGGAGCCATGAATCCATTTCTGTATTTCTACGATCGTTGGAGATGATGGAGCCATGAATCCATGTCTGTATTTTTACGATCGTTGGAGATGATGGATCCATGAATACATGTCTGTATTTCTACGATAGTTGGAGATGATGGAGCCATGAATCCATGTCTGTATTTCTACGATTGTTGGAGATGATGGAGCCATGAATCCATGTCTGTATTTCTACGATCGTTGGAGATGATGGAGCCATGAATCCATTTCTGTATTTCTACGATAGTTGGAGATGATGGAGCCATGAATACATGTCTGTATTTCTACGATCGTTGGAGATGATGGAGCCATGAATACAGGTCTGTTTTTCTACGATCGTTGGAGATGATGGAGCCATGAATACAGGTCTGTATTTCTACGATCGTTGGAGATGATGGAGCCATGAATCCATGTCTGTATTTCTACGATCGTTGGAGATGATGGAGCCATGAATCCATTTCTTTATTTCTACGATCGTTGGAGATGATGGAGCCATGAATCCATTTCTGTATTTCTACGATCGTTGGAGATGATGGAACTATGAATACAGGTCTGTATTTCTACGATAGTTGGAGATGATGGAGCCATGATCCCATTTCCGTATTTCTACGATCGTTGGTGATGATGGAGCCATGAATCCATTTCTGTATTTCTACGATCGTTGGAGATGATGGAGCCATGAATACAGGTCTGTATTTCTACGATAGTTGGAGATGATGGAGACATGATCCCATTTCTGTATTTCTACGATCGTTGGAGATGATGGAGCCATGAATCCATTTATGTATTTCTACGATCGTTGGAGATGATGGAGCCATGAATACAGGTCTGTATTTCTACGATAGTTGGAGATGATGGAGCCATGATCCCATTTCCGTATTTCTACGATCGTTGGAGATGATGGAGCCATGATCCCATTTCCGTATTACTACGATCGTTTGTGATGATGGAGCGATGAATCCATTTCTGTATTTTTACGATCGTTGGTGATGATGGAGCCAAGATAACAAAAAAAAGCTCAACAATCTCCAGTGGTTGGCCAATAAAGGTCACGTGCGGTGCAGTGCTTCTGTTCTGAACTAGTAATTCGGTCTTGCTTTGATAGATCCACCTGGAGAGCGAGCATAACTCTAGGATCCTGGATTGCAGAGGACATACACAACAGACGAAGAAAGAAGGTGGAAAGTACAACAACACCTGGTGATTATATATGTTGAACCTGTGACCGTAGCTATGTATCATGGATTAGCCTATCACATGAGAAGTTTCAAAGGGGAAAAAAATTGTCCACCAAAACTTAAAATGCCACAGATGTGTACGATATTGAAAAATTGCAATTCAATGCTTTTAAAATATTTTATGTGTAACCAAAGAAACGTGCATTGTTTCGCTGTCTGGAGCACGGATCGTGTGACGGCCAACAGTGTGCTGCAAAAGATTTCAAGCTGTATTCAGTGTGTTCATGTTTTCTTAAAGAAGTTGTGTGCAGATCAAGATTGTTTCAAGTCTGTAGAAGATCAAAGAAATGAATAGTGGCCAGGGTTGATCTAAGATTCTTAGAAGACATGACGGAATTAAATACTTTCAAATTCATTCATACCAAGAGATATCCATTAACCTTTTGTTTCAGGAGCCGGAAATCCACCAGAAATATGTAGTCAGATCAAACCTATTCAAGAGTTTTAGAAATGGAATTCACGTGAATACCATAACAATCAATATTACATTTCTAATTTTTTTTTTGTTGAGGACTTTGAATCAACAAAGTCAATTTAGAAGGGAATATGTAGAAACAAATTTAATTAAGACTTTCTACAAACTCAAACGATACTAAAACTTTTTACATATCTAAGTGTCGTCTCTCAGCTCTTGTTAGAGACATTAGAGACATTAGAGACCTTAGACACCTTAGAGACATTAGAGACATTAGAGACCTTAGAGACATTACAGACATTAGAGACCTTAGAGACATTAGAGACATTAGAGACATTAGAGATATTAGAGACCTTAGAGACATTAGAGACATTAGAGACATTAGAGACATTAGAGATATTAGAGACATTAGAGACATTAGAGACATTAGAGACCTTAGAGACATTACAGACATTAGAGACCTTAGAGACATTAGAGACATTAGAGACATTAGAGATATTAGAGACCTTAGAGACATTAGAGACATTAGAGACATTAGAGACATTAGAGACATGACAAAACATAAGAAAATATTTTAAACACTTTAGCGACAATTGAAATTATATGTTTGATCTGATTAAAGTTGTAAAATTCCAACTGTTTTTTTTTCTAAAAGATTGAATTATAAGCTCACAAAAATGATCCTCTAAGCAGTATCCCATAAGTAAGACAGACAAAAGATTAAAAGATTGTAGGAATTATTCTATGGTTAATTAAAGCTAGTGCAATGTTAGTGCAATCTTAGTGCAATGTTAGTGCAATCTTAGTGCAATCTTAGTGCAATCTTAGTGCAATCTTAGTGCAATCATAGTGCAATGTTAGTGCAATCTTAGTGCAATCTTAGTGCAATCATAGTGCAATCTTATTGCCACCTTAGTGCAATGTTAGTGCAATCTTAGTGCAATGGCTGCTGCTAGTGCAAGACCGAGGTACTTGGGACTTCAAAATTAATGGGAATTTTGAAACATTTTTCTCATGTCCTAGTATCCAGTGGCACTTTATTTACATTGATATCAATTATACTTTGTTTTTATAACAAACGTATGACAGTAGGTGCTTCTTTCATATGGAATGTAGTGACGCACCTTAGGCTACCCACTGTGAACGCGACATAAATGACGTCACAGTCACACTCGAGACTGCGCAGTTTAGAGATAAGACGGAGACAAGACTGTCTTTAGAAGGGGCGCCCCCCCCCCTTTCCTTTTTAAAGGCGTACTAGACAGAAGCAGCAAAATTACAGAAATCTTTAGGAAGAAATTCTTATTAGCGAATTTGAAAAAAAGAGAAAGAGAGAATACGACTAAGAAGCTAGAAGGTCAACAAGAAAATATGTTAATGAGCAAAATATTTATAGGTGCGCAAAAAAAAGAAAATCATTTATTGATCAAGTAAAAATTTCCCTTTTAGACCTTGTGGACTATAAGACAGATGCTGTAAATGTCATCTGTTTCTGTGGCCTACGGTTACCGAGAGTGTCATGTGGCCAGCACAACGAGCTACGGCCTTTACTTTTCCCCAGCTAATGTCAGGTACCAATTTGAGCTGGGTGTACTCAGAGACGCCCAAAGATCCCGAAATTAAGAATCCCAGTCTTCACCTGGATTCGAACTCGGGATCCCTGTTCAGAAGTCAAGCGTTCTACCGCTCAGCCACTGCGACTTCTTTGTTTATAATTGTGTCCAAATAAATTTCCTGTAAAAAAATAAATATATCAACTTTGAAGTTTCCATTTGTATTTGTTTCATGATTCTTCTCTCGGCTCAGTCTCGTGCTGAAAATGTGTTCACAAGCGGCTTGCCCACAGGACAGCGTAAACATACATTTTTAAGCCCAGCTGCTGATTACAAGATATCAATATAACTGCACTTTTTGAAAGTCTGTAACAGTAAAATTGGCACTTTTTTGTTTTTACAAGACTAATATTTTTTTTTTGTTTTTAGTTCTATACTATGGAACAACTATCACCAGATTAGTCATCTTCCTTCTAATAAATAATAAAAACAATGGAGGGGCGGTGGTTGAGTGGTAAATAGCTTGGCTTCCGAACCCGGGTTCGAATCCTTGTGAAGACTGGGATTTTTTAATTTCGGGATCTTCGGGCGCCTCTGAGTCCACCCAGCTCTAATGGGTACCTGTCAATAGTTAGGGAAAAGTAAAGGCGGTTGGTCGCTGTTCTGGCCACATGACAACCTCGTTAACCGTGGGCCACAGAAACAGATCTTTACATCATCTGCCCTATAGACCACAAGGTCTGAAAGGGGAACTTTACTTACTTTAATCGTAAACAATATGGCAGCGAGAATGTCTTTAATGACGGATCTTTTTATGCCTTGAATGGGAACATGTATAAAATTGTACGGTAGCAAGTTTTCTCTTTTTCAAGAGTTATGCTTTAACTTTTGGCAATAGCAAATAATTTCAAAAGTATGTGATGACGTGTTCAATTCAACCTGCATACGTTTGCTCCTGTAGGCCTAAGTATTTTTTATTTTTTTGTGTTTTTTTTTTTTTGTTTGTTTTACATATTGAGATTTCAATAGAACACACCAGCCAAGTTACACGAAGAAATACACTATTGGAAGTAAATCCATATATAGATGGGTTGCCTTTGCAAACTTATATGTGAATATAATATATTTATGATGACAGGTACAAATGGGTACCTATCATATGGGGGAGCTTCATGCGTGGTATATAACACTAACGCCAGGAACGATTATGACACCCATTCCACGCCATGTTGGTGACCTAAAATCGCAAAATATTATTGAATAAAACATTTTCGATTGGGAAGTATTGTAAGTAGAACAGCACGAGTTGTTATTTTTTGTTAACGCTGTTGAGGGCTATTAAAAACTATTACTATATACACAGAGCGTAAAATTAAAAAAAAAAACCAAACAATTCAAATAAAAAGATGTAACTTGTTGAAGCTTTTAAAACTTACTAACTGATCTCTGCATATTGATTGATTTCTATGCTGAGCATGTTAGACTTTAGTGAAAGATTATTGTCTTTAACAAGTAGCGCAGGTCAAGACTTGGATACAAGTAACAACCATTCTCTTGCAATTCTGAATAATATTTTAATTTTAGTATATGCTTTGCAGATTTTGGCGTAACGAGTACGAAGTGTATATTTCATATGAATGTAGTCGTAATAGAAGCATTCATATTTCATATTGGTACACTGCATAAAATGGAAAAGACTTTGCAAATTACGGGATTTCAAAACATCTTTTTTCCATTCATTTTAATAATTGTTCACTTTTCCAAATCATCATTATACCCATTAGTAAGGTTAAGCAGATGTGAATTATCCTTAGAACATTGAAGATGCATTTAGCTCATCGAAGTAGAATGTAGAACATTAAAGTTGCATTTAGCAAATGGAAGCGTTTCGAAATAGTATTTAGTACATGGGATTTCCATTTAGCTTATGGAAGTAGTTTCAAAGAAGTATTTAGCTCATCAAAGAAGTATCGAAGTTGTATTTAGCTTATAGAAAGTGTATCGAATTAGTATTTAGTATTTAGAACATCGAAGTTGTATTTAGCACATCTAAGTACTCCTAGGTCAATCTATTAGTGCATTTTAACCAATGACTTAAATTCTGCCAAGTCATTGGTTTTCCTGGCTGATCTTATGTTAAGTTCAACGTATTTGCATAAAATCTCATTTTATTTCTTTGAAGAACTTCTTTCAACATTGTGCACACATAGTTACAAAGTTCAGTTACAACGTTGACTTTTGATTATGTAAACTGGACATAATGCACAGAATATACTTGAAAGAAAAAAAACTTCTAATGGATAAGACTGGATAGTTGGATTAGCACACACATTTTATGTCCAGTGAGAGAGAGAAAGAGAGAAAGAGAGATGGTATGATAAGGAAAGAGAATAAGAGAAAAATTATACTGAATAAGAGAACTATTGAGAAGAAATATGAACGAACCTACAATTTAAAAGAATATCTTAAGATACATGGGGGTGCGGTGGCCGAGTGGTTTAGCACTTGACTTTCGAACCTGGGGTCCAGGGTTGGAATCTCGGTGAAGTCTAGGGTTTTGTATTTCGTCCACCCAACTTTAATGGGTTTTTAGGGCGCTTCTGAGTCCACCCAACTCTAATGGGTTTTTAGGGCGCTTCTGAGTCCACCCAACTTTAATGGGTTTTAGGGCGCTTCTGAGTCCACCCAACTCTAATGGGTTTTTAGGGCGCTTCTGAGTCCACCCAACTCTAATGGGTATCTAACTTTAGTTGGGGTAAGTAAAGATGGTTGGTCGTTGTGATGGTCACTTGACAAAACTGCTCGTAAATTGTTTGCCAAAGAAACAGATGACCTTAACATCTGCCCTAACGACCGCATGGTCTGAGTGGGGAAACTCTAAGATACATGATCAATCAGCTATGAATGAAGACATTATGTCACGCTATATAGATTCTTAATTGTCTTCTTCGGTTTGAGACCTGCTCACCCAAACGAGTTAATGAGTAATGTATTTATCTATGTGTGTGTATGTGCGTGTGTGTGTGTGTGTGTGTGTATTGAAGGTTTAAAAAGAAAATAGATTTTGACACCCAGTCCGCCGCTGGCCTAGGTTCATATTTAAATTCGGTGGAAGAATAAGAAAAAAAATTATTTTCATCACATGCATCGCATGCATATATCATCTTAATTTTTGCTCATGCAAATTGTACTTAGCATATCGGAGCTGTATTTGGCACTTTGAAGCTGCATTTAGCGCATCAAAGCTGCATATAGCTCATTGAACTGGTATTTACAACATCAAAGTTGCATTTAGCAAATCGAGGTTGTTGTATTTAGCGCAATGGCGGACAGATTAAATACTTTTCCTTTTGTGTTTTAGTGATGTATTTAAAGAAAGACTTTGTTTTGGAAAATTTACAATTCATGAGGATTTTTTAAAGTATAAGAGTAACAATTTACATGAATTCTGAACCCCAATAATTTTTTCCAAGTCCCATTTATCTAACCCTATCCTTTACTCTCCTTTTTTTTGTTTGGTTTTTTTGCCGAAGGTTGAGAAAGACTGCTGTAAGTACATGCTGTGTCTGTGAGCTTATACACAGGGTAGGGTTTACTGTACATCAATTTAAGGGTTTGAAAAAAATACCCCGACCCACTAAAAAGTTCTGCATCAGTTAGTGGTGTGCTTCAAACTGCCTAAGGGTCGCCAGCTCCTGATTTTCCCTCAGGGTTTACTCCTGAAGCCTTTCCAAATTTGGGTACAGCTGCAAGACAGCTGAGATTTGAATCATGAGTGTTTCGTCATCTTTGTGGGTAGCCAGCCAAGGCTAACGAGCCCATCCTGCCCGACGCTACTTGGTTAAGGCTCCGACTATGCCTCTTTGCCGCATCTCATAAAAATGTAGCCATAGAAGCAATACGTATCAAAAGATAGCATTACCATTGGTGTATGTTGCGAGTGGAAGCAACAAACAAAACTCTGAATAACTTAACATGCAAGAAGTAACACACTTAGTTTGAAAATGTAATGAAATACATTAAAGCTGTTAAAGTTCTGCTGTGAGGAGAGACATTCACATGAGAATCATCCAACCATTCAGTTATTAGATATTTACTTAAAAGATGGCCCACTTCTATCAAAAATATTTTGTATTCTTATTTGGTGCAATTACGTCTAATTCAATTATTGTAATTGCCATGAAGCGGTGAATGCGTTCTTTGACAAACAAAGCAATGGATTGAGATAAACGGCGTTAAGTTACTTAAGAATTAACAGTGGTATCCCAAAAAAGCCAAAGATCGGCTAGCTAGGCTGTAAAGGTAACAGAAGAGAAATGCGTCATTTAATTTAAAAAGTATTTCTGAAAATAGGCGCAAAGCTTAGTCTTGTATTTACAAGACAACAAATTTAGGCCTACACAATAACTTACAATTATTGTTACACTACGTAAGCCTTGGAACTTATTTAATATCCGAAATATTTGTGCGTTTTTTTCCTTCAATTCACGAAAATAATTTGAAGAATAGTTCAAGATCATTGTTATGAAGACAAAATACTTTTCATTTTTAATGAAATTATTTATGTATTTTAAAAAAAGATGGTCCAGGTTATTTCTCTCACTCTGCTAAGCGTTTCCACAGTGTCCTTATGCAAACAAACCAAATGGAGGTAACACTGAACGTAATACAGAGTCCAATAACATCGGGGCGAAAGTCACAAAAAGCAATAGAAGCTAGTCGACTCTGGTACTATTTGTCGAGTAAGTTTAATAGCTATGAAGGGAACTGTCGAATGTCACCTACTTCTAGTTCTTTATAAGATGCTACTTCTTGCTACGTTGTTATCAGAGTGTCTGTTTACGTCGACTTCTATTTCGTTCCGTTCTAAGACCCTATTCTTATTTTAAAGTTACGTCATTGTCACTAAGAAAAAACTTCCCCTAATTCCGAAACAAATAATTAGTTTTCCTAATCGTGCCATAACATACCCAATCTCGGATCAACCTGAAATTTTGCAAAACCTTACAGAACAACAATCAGGGGAAAAAAAACAATTACTTAATTAACTATTTTAATTCATACACGGGAAATAAATAGAAATTGACTGTTATGGGGTATAAGTTGAATTTGTCCCTTTTATACTTTGTAGTGAGAAAAGTTTGAGACTAACAATAGATAACTATAAAACCTTCTATTTTCACAATCCATTTCCCGTCATATACTGTCTGCGCGCACAGCACAAGGAGGCTGAGGAGGCATAGCCTTCCAATACGAAGTCAGGTCGCTCAATTTTTTGGGGGGTAAATGCATTTTAATAGCAATCACCCAGAAAGGTGGAATAGTCTAGATCTATTACATATTTAATGACATGGCTGATCCAAACGTATTGATACTGTTGTAACCCAATCCGCGACGCAATAGGGTTAACTGTGTGTGATCAGCTGACATATGTGACATAGGCCAGTAATACAGCATGTTATATGATTATTTCGAAGGACAAGGGACAGTACTGGTATGAACCTTGCACGTGAATAGGACCCGGGTTATGGTCATCTGATCATAAGCCTGCGTGGACCAGAGACACAATGTGGTAAAGGCAGTGCAGTTCAAGACAGGACAGCGAGTAGACCGGACTGTTAGTCTGCCATGAAGTCGGTCCTGGTGGAGTCTTGAAGTAAATGTACGAGTCCAGGAAGAGATAGAGACAGTAGAGTTTATTAGTTTAGTACGGTGATGTACAGTATAGCATTTTTAGTGTTGATGTATTGCCAATTGTGTCATAGTGGCTTTTTTAATTGGCCATTATTAAAGTACCAGATTATTTGGAGCCTTGTTGTCAAGTTCTTGATGTGTTGATGTGTTGTTGTGTGTTTAGCAATGTTTACAGAAGGCCGGATTAGGAGAGATCGTAAAAATACACTTAATATCAGCTTTGTTGTTGTTGTTTTTTTTTTAAGTTTTTTTTTATTTTGCTTGTTGGGAATCCCAAAAGTAAAACATTTAGTAGGAGAGAAACTTTCTTCAATAAAAAAACATGTTAAATATCAATGGACTTATTCACCAATCGTAAACAAACACCATTTTTAGTTCGTAACACTTGGAGGGAATCTTTCTGGGGAGGTGTGGGGGAGGGGGGTCATATCGAAAGGCGTAGCTAGGAATTCGCCATTATTTGGGCACCCGGGAAGGCTTGACCTTTCTGAGGGCCCCTGCATTTTGAGTAATATTTAATATATAATATATATAATGTAAAAAAACACTCATTTGGGGGGCCCTTCTCAAGTGAGGGCCCGGGGGCATTTTCAATTTTCCCTCCTCCCCCTCCCCCCCTCCTAAATATTCCTTAAAAGATTCACTCTATTCTTGAAGAAAAGGTTATACGTGTTGTCATGTTAGGGTTAGGATTCGCGTCATCACGCCTATAACAAGAACCAGGCTGTGACATGTGTACGAAACAAAACAAAAAAAAATATATTTAGAAATTTGCACTATAACAGACAATTTACTTAACTGGGGCGGTATTTTAAATAGTGTGGCGCAAGGTTTTTTTGGGAAATGCAAATGAAACGAATGCTCCTAACACATCTATTGATGAAACAATGAAAGTGATAGCCGGGAAACAGAAAGTCTTACAATTAAATAACTTGGAGCTTGGAGAAAGAGAGCGTAAATAGAAAGCTTAAAGATTGCGTGAGTGTGGTAAAAAGACACTGTTCAGGCAGAGGCGTAGTGAGAAGGGGGCATGGGGGGTACGATGCCCCGGGCGCCAAACGCAGAGAGGCGGAAAAAAAAAAGGTTAAAATTATTGTAGATATTTTAGTTAGGTAATACATTTTAAGGTTATTTGTATTATATTATTATTAAGTACTTTTTTTTTATAAGTCTATATTTCTATGTGAGGTTCATTTCATGGATAATGAGGGCGTCGCGTCAATATAGCTTATTGCTCCGGGCGCACGTTTTGCTCACTACGCCTCTGGGTTCAGGTTTTAAACGATATGGAGCTTATAGCGAGGAAGAGAAGAGAGGAGCAATAAATGGAAGGAATTGTGGGAAGAGGGGGAAAGACAGGAGGATTGTAGACTAAAAGTTTAAGACAAGATTTAGAGTTTTAATTAATGTTTGTGATTTGTATTGGTGACAATATACGTATTTAAATCACTTACCTGATAAAGATGCAGTCATTTGAATCATGAACTTACTTGTCACGCTGCCAACCTTTCATCCAGTTGTCTTCATCTTTGTTTTCCTCTTCATCTTTGTTTTCCTCTTCATCTTTGTTTTCCTCTTCATCTTTGTTTCCTTCTCCATCTTTGTTTCACAAACTATCTCAGATGTTCTGTCTTCCTTTCGATTCTTTCCTGATCTGTCGGCTACCTGCGTGCGATCGCTTGCAATAGCTCACGACACCTGGTGGCGGATTTTTCAAAAGGGCTTGTGCAGACGTCTGCAGCCAAGGTGATCGTCCGTTTATGTGTCGCGTTGGCCAGATTTTTTTTGTTGAAACTTTGCCTGGATGTCATGATTGTTCTTTACGATAAAAGCGCAGCTAACAAAGACTAGGCGCGGGGGGGGGGGGGGGGGGAAGTGCGTTTGGGGGTGGGCGTGGTACTCAAATCAAATGGGTATCGATACTAAGACATTGGCAGTAAGATACATGCCCTGATGTTTATAATTTGAATGATTGGGACGAGAGAGTGTGGGCAGGGTGACCAATGAAATGTTCAGACATAGATCTTTTAAATCAATGAAACTATAAAATAAAATACATAAACACATGTTGCCCATGAACCCATATACACTCCAATATTAGTTCAATCAATGTCTAGGAGCCTGTTTAGATAATAGTTTTAAAAAAAGTAAAGTTCCTCTTTCAGACCTTGCGATCTAAAGGGTAGATGATGTTATGGTCATCTGTTTCTTTGGCCAATGGTTAACGAGCAGGGTGCCATGTGGCCAGCACAACGGCCAACCACCTTTACTTTCCACAACTAGAGTCAGGTACCCATTAAAGTTGGGTGGACACAGGCATGCCCTAAAAATCAAGAAAATCAAAGTCAGTCTTCACTCAGATTCGAACCCAGGACCCCAGCTTCGGAAGCCAAGCGCTTAACCACTCAAACACAGCCCACCCCATGCTTAGATAATACTTAGGTACAAAAGCAATCAATATATTTGTAACTGCTCAATCACTCTTGGTAGAGAAGTTCTTGACTTTAGAACCTAAGGTTATCTAGTTCACATCACATTGCAAGATGGTATTTGGAATGAAATTCTTTTGAACGTTCCGAGGACGATAGCATCTATACTCATCTGAAACAATTGTGATATTTATGATTATGCTAATCACGTGAATTAATTCTTTGATTATCTAATTGCTTTTTAGGATCCATTTAAAATTGGAAACACATCTTTTAGGCGATTAAAAATAAAGAAGAAAAAGGGATATGAAGAAAAAAGGAGCGATATAAAGAAACACATATTGTAACAAATAAATACAGAAATGCTGGGACAATCTACTTCAGCATATTTAAAATTTTTTGGGGGCACGTTGGTTGAGTGGGTAAGAGCTTGGCTTCCGAACCTGGGGTCCTAGGTTCGAATCATGGTGAAGACTGGAATTTTTGTAATTCGGGATTTCCAGTGTTTCCCTGAGTCCACCCAGCTCTAATGAGTACCTGACTTAAGTTGGGGAAAGTAAAGTTCGGTCGTTGTGCTGACCACATGATACCATGCTCGTTAACCGTTGGCTAAAGAAGCAGATTACATTTACATCATGGAGAGCTCCCTGATTTGGAAACCACTGAGCAATTCATCTCATATGTCTAGTCATCTGAACGCTCCAACATAAAAATGAGAACGAAGAAGAAGAAAAAGAAGTTGGATCACTATTGTCAACTTAATTAACTTTTAGCTACAAGCATTAATTTCATTATGAAGTTTTGAAAAGGGAAAGAAATCCTATGTTCTTTTTTTTTAATACTATTTTATCAATTGAAATTTGAAAACAGGGACGTCCTCGTATAATTTAGCGCCACACTTTCATGGAGGACCTCAGAGCAGTGGACACCAGGCGGGAAAGAGGCTTCAGACATTGCAGGGACACATCTTCATGGAGACAGCTTGGCTCCCAATGCGCCGAACTTCGCGGGAGGATCTAAGCAAGAGAATGTTTGATACTGAGTTAATAGTCCGTAGACAGCACGCCATTTTGGTGCATCCGGTGTAAAGAATAAAGGAAATGTGGATACGCCATCTTGTTTTTGTTCACTTTACAATTAAAAGTTCACTCTGTAGCTCAGGACCGGACACAGCAGCGTGAGACAACAGATGATCCGAAAGCTTAAAGTCGGGACGAGCGAAACCTGCCCCTTGTGGAGCATCACCAGAGAATGCTGACCATGTCCTTCAAAGCTGCAAACAATACCAAGAGGCCCGAACAAGACTCTGGCCCCAAAACCCTCCTATAGAAGAAAAACTATTCGGAGAACTGCCTGATGTGGAGACCACAGCGGTTTATCTCATATATAGGATGACTGATCTGAACCCTCCGACATGTAAAATGAGAACGAACGAAGCAATCTGTAGGCTTTAATTTAGCTGGCAATATTGAAGATCCGTTTATCGTCCTTGACATTGATTAGTTTATCGTCCTTGACATTGTTTAGTTTATCGTCCTTGACATTGTTTAGTTTATCGTCCTTGACATTGTTTATTTATCGTCCTTCACATTGTTTAGTTTATCGTCCTTGACATTGTTTAGTTTATCGTCCTTGACATTGTTTAGTTTATCGTCCTTGACATTGTTTAGTTTATCGTCCTTGACATTGTTTAGTTTATCGTCCTTGACATTGTTTAGTTTATCGTCCTTGACATTGTTTAGTTTATCGTCCATGACATTGTTTAGTTTATCGTCCTTGACATTGTTTAGTTTATCGTCCTTGACATTGTTTAGTTTATCGTCCTTGACATTGTTTAGTTTATCGTCCTTGACATTGTTTAGTTTATCGTCCTTGACATTGTTTAGTTTATCGTCCTTGACATTGTTTAATTTATCGTCCTTGACATTGTTTATTTTCTCGTCCTTGACACTGTTTAGTTTGTCGTCCTTGACATTGTTTAGTTTGTCGTCCTTGACATTGTTTAGTTTATCGTCCTTGACATTGTTTAGTTTGTCGTCCTTGACATTGTTTAGTTTATCGTCCTTGACATTGTTTAGTTTATCGTCCTTGACATTGTTTAGTTTGTCGTCCTTGACATTGTTTAGTTTATCGTCCTTGACATTGTTTAGTTTGTCGTTGAAATGTTTTACACTCCCGTACTATGTACGGTATATAAACCAAAATCAAGCTATTTATAGATTAGTCTCTTTTATTAAAGCCCCTTTTACCTCATCTCTAAGCCTTCAAGTTTGGTTTTTATTTCATTTTCCAGTTACTCTAAACAGGCCCGCATTTAGAAAGTATGAATAGCACTTACAAAGCAGTTTGAGAATCACCCTGATGTAGGGTAGTCATATTTAGGCAAAATTGGATCGAATATGAAAGAGGTGTCTAATCATTTTTATGACAGTAGCTGAAAGGATCAATAGAGTACATGGGGGGGGGGGTAAGGTACTACAGCGCAGTTCATCAATTTATTTTTTTAAACTAGTTTTAATGTAGCAGAAATACAATAAATTGTAGTGTTAATAACTTTTCTGGACAGTGTTAAGTTCAAAGTACGAACAAAAGAACTCAGACATCTAAAAAATAAAAATGAATAGATTAATTCAAAATACGTGTAGACGTATTAGATTAAGCTACCAGCAGATTTATTTAGAGTACAAATACATTAGCTCAAAGTACAAACAAAATATCTCAAGGAACATACTTATTAGCTCAACTTCTCAAGTATAGACACTATAGCTCAAAGTACAAACGTATTAGCATCTTAAGTAAAGACATATTACCTGAAAGAAAAGACACATTAGCTAAAAATAAAGACACATTAGCTAAAAGTAAAGACACATAAGTTAAAAGTAAAGACACGTTAACTTTAAGTACAGACACATTAGCTACAAGTAAAGACATACAAGTTAAAAGTAAAGACACATTAGCTAAAACTAAAGACACATTTGTAAAATTAAAGACACATTAGCTAAAACTAAAGACACATTTGTAAAAGTAAAGACACATTAGCTAAAACTAAAGACACATTTGTAAAAGTAAAGACGCATTAGATTAAAGTAAAGACACTTTCGCTCAAAGTCCTGGCATCCTACAGAACACATGAACTCAACAGACACTTTCTTTCAAGGCAGACTCCTAAGCTCCAGGCACGCGCAATGGACAGAACAGAATGTAGACCACAAAGTTCAGGATGACCTTTTCAAATGACACATTGACATGTCTAACTGTTGACATTTGTGGTACGTTAACATCTGTGATAGACATGTAAAGGCTTATAGAAAAAAAACATGATCTTATATATATATATATATATATATATATATATATATATACATATATATATATATATATATATATATATATATATATATATATATATATATATAGGCTGAGCTGATAGAATGAACATGATCTTATGTGAATAGGCTGATAAAAAAAAGCATGATCTTATTTGTGTAAGCTGATAGAAAGAACATGATGTTACACGTGTAGGCTGATAGAAAGAACATGATATTATATGTATAGGCTGATAGAAGAACATAATCCTACATGAACAGGTTACACATTACAATTGGATCTATCAGTGTGGATTATTTTGCACCAGCTATAGAGACTTTTCTATAAAATCATGAATATAACCTTTTTTATAACCTTTTTTTATCACCCTTTCTCCAGATCTCTTAGAGTCGATAAATATAACACCCCTATCGATTTACCTAATTAGGTATTGTTATTCAGGACCTACTCCAAAAATAAATAAATATCATGGCCATGTTTCCTTCTCAAACCTGTCCAGGTTTAACTCTCTTCTGCTGGGATACGAGACACCAATAAAAATGACTTTTGAATGTCGTACAGAGACAATGCCTTGCAAGGAGAGTTCACGTTATTAAACATTACCTTTACCTGCAGTCTGGGGGTTACGTCCCTTTCCTTCCCACCTCTTTCCCATACCTTTCTATAAGGCCACAGCGTACCCACAATCTTTCTCGTGGACATAATCAACCTGCTCACAGCAAAGAGAAGTAAAAAGGAAAGTTCAAATCTATAAAGTGTCCTTTTATGTGAATTGCCTGGCTTTTTTCTTTCAAGTATAAATGGATTGTCTGCCTTTTGAAACTTCAATATTTTAATATCAGCCATTGCCCGTCTTTCTAGTGCAGAGGTAGGCAAATTACTGCCCGCGCGCCACATGCGGCCCACCGGAGCGTTTTACCTGACCCGCGGACACCTACAAATATTATTTTGATAGGTATCGTTAAGTGAATGTGAAGTTAAATGTGAACCTGGTCTAACTGATGTCTTATAATGAATATCTAATTGATCTAAATGTTTTGTAAACGGTCAATCTCTTATTCCAATCCTCAAGAAATAAAACATTTAATAATTTAATAATTGTTTCCTTTAGTTAAGTGTTTTAATTCTATGGCTATAAAGCAGTACTGCGATTCACGCGATAATATGAAAAACTACTTATTAATTGTTGTTTTGAATTATCCCCAACTTATATGCATACTAAATAGATTTTTCTCTTTTAAAAAAAAGTAAACATTTTTTTGTGTAAATATAGTATTTAGTATGACAGAACTTATTTCACTTAGCAATACAAATGAAAAAAATATTTTTTGGCAAAAAATCTAAAATCATTTGCATAAATGTAATATAAATATTATAAATATTCACCTCCCCTACTGAAGAGCCTCCCGTGTTTGTTACTATTAATAGTGAATAGTTGTAAAAATGATGTATTTATTTTAAAAAAAACTGCTTGCATAAGTGATTTTAAAAATTAGATTTTTCGCTTTCAGAAAAAAAAAATGTAGCCGTTGCATCAGAACTTTGAATGGTCTAAAATATTATGATATCAAATTTTCACTATCTTTTCTAGTTTACGAGATCTAAACGGGACGGACGGACAGACGGACATTCCACACAAAACTTGATCGTCTTTTCCCCTTTTGGGAGCCGCTAAAAATGAAACAAACAACGAATTTCCATCACGTGAATATCACGTGATCAAAAAATCAATAGGTTTTTGATTTAATAGCTTTATGTGGATTAAATATCGGAGTGCACCTAAAAGCTAGAGATGAATTGCGTAACATCAGTCCTCATTTTAAGGACTTTTAACAACAGTTACAAGTACTATACAAAAGAGTTGTGCATCCTGAATAAATAGTATAAACAGCTTTCTTGTATTTACAAGGGTCGATAGTTCAAATTCCCTATGGAAACTGTGCGATTGTACAAATGAAGATATGTTTAGGGCAGCTAAGAGATGTATCCCAGAATGCCCTATCTTAAACAGAGAACAGAGAGCTTTCTATTGCGATGTACGTGTCAAGGTCGGAAGAGAAGTGTAGACATAAAGTTAATTTAAACATTGGCTTCATTTACCTTCGAGTTTCTACAAAGAAGAGCAAGGGAGATCATTAGAAATATAAAAAGAGAATTCAATTTCCGTTACTAGAAGGAAGATTCACTCCCTTTTTCTTCAAATACATCACACATTTGCTGGCAGTTTTTTTTTTAAATAACTTGTATCTAATTTAAATCTGCGCTTCCTACCTTACAGTACACACTTATTGTCTTTCTGATGACGGTTTCAAGTTTCCCTTTATGGTTCCTGATTCTGAACTCTGGGGTATTGTTAACTAATTGTTCCTTAATCTTTTTAGCTTTAGGTCAAAAGTAGTATATTTACTAAGCTTAGACATGTCGCAAACTAGCATGCAAACTTTATCATTAACTAACTTAAAAGAAAAAAATTGAAAACTAATTTTTTAAACTATCTAAAAAAAAACTAACTCACAAACTAAATGGCATTTAGATCCAAAAAAAGGATTATTTTTTTAAAAAGGGCTATTCTTCCTGCTTACAGTATGATATTCATTATGTTATGGCACGATTAGGAATTGGTTATTTGTTTCTGAAATAAGGGAAGTTTGGACTTAGAGACAATGACGTTAGTAAAAAACAAGACTAGATTTTAGACAGAGCGAAATATCAGCAGATGTAAACAGACTACGTTAGGACACCTTAGAGATAGGAAGATTGTTATGAACGTAGAGAGCTGACATTCGACGGTTCCCTTCATTACTATTAAACTTCTTGTTTAGTATCAGCGTCGATTGCTTGTTCGGCCTTTCGTAGGTGTTATTGGATTACGTTGAGTGTTACCTCCGTTTGGTTTATCTACATTAGACACCAGCGCCTAACAATAATTCTATTAAATTCTTGGAATGCTTCACTATTAAAAGAACATTTTGTTGTTAGCTTGCACGATTAAGTTCTTCTGATACTTCCCAGCTAATTTGTACATTCAACGGTCTGGACGTCTGTTTTATTCATTCAACTATTTACATTTGAGTCGAGTGCGGGAAAACCCGATGAAAGCGGGTTCAAAATAGCCTCATATAATTTTAAGATGATCATGTTTTGAAAAAAATATAACAGTCAAACTAGAGTTTTCAATGTGTGGCCAGTCAGCTGGTATTTTTTTACCCAAATTTTCTCTGTCAGATTTCTAGAAAAATTGTTATCCATGTAGGTCCCATTTTTTTTTCTCCCGAACCCATAACTAAATAGCAAGATAATAAGAAGAATAGGGGAAAACAGTTCTATATTCAGCAAAGAACAATAACGCATTAAAAAAATGAGACTTATAAATAAATATTATGTGCAAATTTAGTATCTGAAGAGCATACGAAGACAAAAATATCTTCGTTGACTAAAATAATTTTCATACAGTGTAATTAAAATAAAAGAAGGTTCAATCTGACGCATCCATGCTAACCTACAGACTTTGGTATAGGTTGACATTTACTACATATTCAAATCATTTGCTCCTAGCAGAATATGTTCACAATGATAAAAGCACTCACACAATATTGGGAAAAGCAATAAAGTCTATCACAATATTGGAAAAACGATAACATATATAACGTTGACCCATTATAGGAAAAGCATTAAAGTCTATCACGTAGGACGGATGAGAGTTGGGCCAGTCTGAATCGTTATATTGATATTACAACCCAATGCTATCCAAAGTTGGCAAGAGCTTGGTCGACCTGTTGGTTGCTTTTCTCATTACAAAAAAAAATAATTAGTAAATTTAAAAAAAAAAAAAATACATAGAAATTTGAAAAGCAATTTGTCTTAGTGACTTGACGGGATTCCCACTCAAATGTATACAAATTTCTATATTAGTGAGGCCTATAATAAATAGATTATGAATAGCTTTAGCTTTTGTTGCTGCAAGTTAGGTTATCCATCATGTCGGAGTGAACTGAAAGCATTGGCTAACACTTGATTCAACACCATAGCAAGGTACCACTGGGCTCGGGCTCAAGAAAAAGACTGAAGACCTTTTTCCTCCGCATCCAACTTTCATAATAACATAGGAATACAGAAACCATAAGCAAAGAAAACAGTATTCATTTTACTTGGAACTTGGATCTAGATTTAAAGCATTTTTTTTTTTTTTAGTAATGATTGAATTAAAAGAATGAAGTAGGCCTAACTTTGTAACTTTGTCTGATAGTAGGCCTACTTATCACATGTGTTGTTCATTTTCTTCAGTTCTTTCTTTATTAAATCTAGATCTAATGCGAAAAACAAATTCGAACGTTAAAACTGAATCAAACTAAATTAAAGAAAAATTTGAAAGGCAAATAATTTTACATAGCCCAGTTTTTTACCCTGCAATTGTATATTACTAATATTAGGGCGTACAATCATAGCCATAACATCAATACATAGGTAATGGATCCAACTTTAATTGTTCATAAATAATAACATTGAATCTTCATTGTATCCTGACAACACTACAATTAATCGGCGGAGACAGGTAGGGCTATAGCCTACTAGTTAACAACATTTATACTACGTGAAATTACAAAAAGAGCATCAAATAACATAGATTTCCATGAAAAATTGTTCTAAGATATACATGCACTGTAATCTTTGTCATGTGACATTTTCCAGTTGTGTTCGTTCGCTGTTTTATTTGAATGGGGAAGGGCGCGTTTTTGAGCACAAATAACAGGCTTGATAGACTAACATTAAATATCAGACTTCGTATATTGCTTGCTTATAATTATCCATAATATAATAAGTAACATAGTATGTAACATACAATTTAAGGCCAGAGATTTCCCAGGTATTAATATTTATATATCAGGATTTTAACTTATGCTATATTGACAAAATACTTACGTCTATATACGTCAATTTTCTTCAAGTATCGTCTAGAATTTATAAGATAATGTAAAGCTTGTTTCTTTTAGCAAATAATAACCTTTCCGTGTACTAAACATCAACTAATAGTATCTATAAGTTTTTATCCCAATGTGTATGTAAAGTATAAATGTGTAATAAAGTATAAATGTGTATTTAAAATTCAAATTTTATGCAAAGTATAAATGTGTATGTAAAGTATAAATGTGTATGTACAATTCAAATGTGTAAGAAGAGAGTGGTTGGTAAAAATCTCTAAAATGAAATACATGCCTGAAAACAACAGGGTTAAACGAGTTTTAAAACTTTAATATTATGAAGTTATAGTTTTCAACTACAATTTTTGCAAGCTTCAGCTATCCTCAAATAATAGTTTAGAAAAATAAAAGTGAAGTGTCCAAAGAATACTCATTGTGATTGTAAGAGATGAATCCTTTCAGTACAAATAGAACGATAGAAGAAATTCTCGCGAGATCATTCAATGTCAATATATTTGATCAAACTCTTGTCCCAGATAAAACCTTTTCTTGGTTCACCCTCGTAGTTGACGGGTGGGCATCTTTTGGTGTCGCTTTCCTCGGGATATTTACCAACGCTCTCACCATAGCCGTCTTTACCCGAATGGGATTCAAGGAAACCGTAAACATCACCATGACAACCATAACCTTCTGGGATATGGTCCGAGTGCTTTGTGGCTCCATTCACAGGTGCTACAGCCTCATCGCCCTGGTGTCCGAGTCTCTGGGCAGATCTTGGCAGAACATCACCACCACAAACCTGGTCTACTTGCACAACATCGCCAGCAACATTGCCTACGCCCTGGGCAGCTACGTTGCCATAGAGAGATGTCTATGTGTACGCTTTGCCCTTAAAATCAAACGAATGTTGTCGCCAATGGTAACACTTAGCATCTGTGTTACTGTATCCATTGTTGTATTCGCCATGTTTTTTCCATCAATGTTGTTTTTGAATTACCGCTGGGTTAGTGCCCCTGACAGTGACCAGCCAGTAGCCAAGTATGAGTTCTCTGACTTTTATAAACTTAATATCAAAAGTTACGTAGAATTTTACCAGTACATCAATTTTGCCTGCCCGATGGTCAGTTTGGCCACGATGGTCATCAGCAGCCTGGTCATTTTATTCCAACTGAGAAAAGCATCCAAGTTCCGAGCGAGAAGTCAACTGCACGAAGCGAAAGTAACAGTACGAGATGGTCAAGTGGTCAAAATGTTACTTGTGGTCATCGCTTCCTATATTACAGTGCTACTGCCAAGGCTGTTCATCTATATCGCTGAACTCGTTGTACCAGAGTTTTTCGTGTTGAAATATTACAACAATATTTTTGGCGTTGCAGTGTATCTAGTCTTCCTTCTGGATTTCATTAACTCCTCCGTAGGAATACTGATCTTCTATTCGATGAGCACAAAGTTTAGAAAAAATGTTAAGTTGTTGTGGACTTCGATATTACATCCGCGACAGCAAAAAGAGCACATTTTAAATTTAAATCATGCAAATTGATATATTAAAAGTATGAAGTGATGGAATTAATTAAGTAATGGATTGTGAAATTATTTTTTTTAATGCTAGTTACTTATCTTATAAAATACAGATGTTACTTCAAAAAAAGAAAATGATTACGTCCTACAGTCCTACGGCTACGCGTCATGCATCTATCAAATCTATGATCTACTGATGATCTGATCTAGTCATGCATGTTAACCAAGTCCAATCATACCAATGACTTAAATTCTGCCAAGTCGTTGGTTTTCCTAGCTGACTCAGGCTACCCATTCCATGCTCTAGTAGCAATAGGGAAGAATGAACATTTGAGACAATGTCATTACTCTAGATCAATATGGTAAATTCGTAACAGAGGGGCCTCCCATAAAAGCGCTATAAAGATCTACTCAGGCGCCATTTCGCTCTCACTTGCGTAGAGGAAAGTAGCTGGCAGCAGATGGCCTCTAAAATAAACAGTTGGAGAACTCACACAAAAGCGCCGGAACAAACATTTGAGACTCAAAGAAAAGCCATTATTGAAGACAGGCAAAGAAGACGGAAAGAAAACTTTAAAAGACCGCCAGTGGACAATGGTTTTGTCTACACGAAATGCTGGAGAATATGCAGGTCGCAACTGGGTTTGCATAGTCATGTGAAATACTGCACTCATCTTTAATCTTCGGAATCGAAGTCATTACCATTAATATGGTAAATTATATTAAGCAACCCTCTTATGCAAGCTGGCTGGTGTGAATGTATGTTTTAGTTTTCTATAATTATAATGTTTTGTTTTGTGTAATGCACGAATTGTAAGACAAATTTTCTTATGGTTAATAAAGATTATTATTATTATTAAATTTACGTAATTATCTCCCTTGTAAAAAAAAAAATGCAGTGAAAAATATACCCTAATGCCACAAATGTTTTAACTGTGGCGTGCATTTGAATGGAAGATTCAAACTCATATTACTCATATGTTTTTCCTGACTGATATTTGCTAACAAAAGATTACACTCAGTGAATCTGAGAAAAGAATGATATAGCTATGGAATGATTATTAAGAAAATTTAAATAAATTTATATAGCTGTTTAAAAAATCTCTGGAGCTTATGGTTTAGTTGAATCTACTATTTTGTTTAGTGGATCTCAAAGGTAACTAAAGATCTAGATAGAATATTTATAAGTGATTTACAAAATCACTACTTATAATGTTCTCCTTTCTTCATAATTTTGTCATTTTTATTGATCTCAATTATTTTTCTGGCCACTTTTTTTAAGCTCTGTTTTTATAGAAATCACTATGATCATTAAAAACATTTATGTGGGTGACTGCTTGAGAGGCTCATTTCATCTCTTCCAAAAGCCATAAATTCTGGACAAAAGCCATGGTTGAAAATTCTGGACAAAAGCCCTGGTTGAAAATTCTAAACAAAAGCCCTGGTTGAAAATTCTAAACAAAAGCACTGGTTGAAAATCACTACAACAGATTTTTTTGATTTTTTTTTTAGACTGGTGATAAATGGGTTAACATGTAAATCAAATAATTCATTTAAATATAAAACATCTTCCAGATGACAACACATTAGCTTAGAATGAAACCATCAATTTGTTCTTGAACAATACAACAAAAAGAAATTTTAACCAGTTTGTATTTTTTACTTGTTTAATGTTCCAATTTCCACCCATCATTGTGAGTCAATCAATATTTACATCAGTTAGTTAGTAGGAAATATAATCTATACAAAGTACATGTGTTAAGTAATCCAATGATCCTACTTCACAGGTAGGGTAGGACAAAGTTTACCCGTGGTATGGAATGTTAGCCAAATATAGTGAGTACAACAAATAAGTGGCATATATATCACAAGAATAGGTGCAGAACTAAATGTGCAAAACATTATATGCAAGACAGACCAAACTATAAATTATACATATAAAACTATCTTTTATACCAATTTTTTTTTTTTTTTTCTAATTTGGACCCCAAAAGTAATAGAAATTAGAACTGAAAAAAATGTTAAGAATATAACCTAATATTTTCCTCATACAGATCTGCTTCTATGAGAAACAACCTAACTTGTAAAGATAACAACATCTGTACAATGCTAAGATTTAGGAGCTCTTTAACTTCCTAGTGAAAAAAAAAGATTTCTTACTTAGGTCAAAACTGAAAGCAATATCTGACATGAAAAAAAAATATTGTGGATACAAAGAAAACATTTTAACAAAAAAAAAAATTGTAAACATAACACGCACAACTTTTTTTTTTTACTACCAAATAATTTAAACCGAATTTAAAATCAACTAGATTTGTGGTTTTTGTTACTTAAAAAAACACAGGACATTAAATAAACTGAAAAGTTTGGTACAATATAACAGGCTGCATTTTCTCATCAATTATGAAACAATGGATAGATAATGAAATAAAAACTTTATCGCTTCAGTTGTAAGAACGGCAAATAACTTCAGCCCAAGTCACTGTGTTTTATGTTGGCTAACTCAGAAAAACTTAGAAATGACATCTAAATAATTTAATAAGCATTTTGTTGAACATATGCTTTCAAGTCCAAACATACAGGGTCAATTGACAAAATATGGGGAAATGTTAGACTGAAACATGGGGACTAGGTAAGGGCATGGTCGTTAAGAGGTAAAGCCCTTGGCTTCTGAACCAAAGGTTCTCAGATTTGAATTTTGGTCTAGACTGGGCTTTTAAATTTTCGTATTTACAAGATGCTCCTGAGTCCACCAAACTAAATGGGTATTGGTCGTTGGAGAAATTAAAGGCAGCTAGCCACTAGACACCCTGCCACACATTGGCCGTAGAAACAGGTGACATTTAACATCATCTGACTATAAATTGCTAAGTCTGAAAGGGAAACTTTTTACTTGTTTTAAGTGAACCAGGTGATACACAACAAATCCAAAATCAAGAAAAAAAAATACCAACTTGGCAATCTGTACTTCATTTTTCTTACCCACTTCTACAGAGGATAACAAAAATGTAATTCCTTTACAAAAGGTAAAACATTTATTTTATTAATTGTTCATTAGTTATCCCATGTCGTTAAAATTTTTTTGTCAGAGTGAAAAAGTGAAAATTGTAATTCTCTTGTTTGGTCTGCATAACTTTCTAAGCAAAAAATGCTTCGCTGCATGGAATGATACGGAATACAAAATGTTAATTTCAAAAGAGGGGACATTTATTCTAATACAGCCTTCAATGATTTTTCATTTTCTATTTATAATTTACAAACAGACAAGTATACACACCCATTCAAACATAATATCACAAAATTTATAAACAGCTTGAGATTTTTTAAATATTGTATACATAAAAGTGACAAAATTAATAAGTAAAAAAAATAGTGTATATGTCTTTTATTTGCAGTAAAAGGGGGATGTCAAAAATGACTTCAGAATATGTTATCACATGCAACATACTTAGACAATGTATGTTATCACATACAACATACTTAGACAATGTATGTTATCACATACAACATACTTAGACAATGTATGTTATCACATACAACATACTTCATACAACAAAATTAGACAATGTATGTTATCACATACAACATACTTAGACAATGTATGTTATCACATACAACATACTTAGACAATGTATGTTATCACATGCAACATACTTAGACAATGTATGTTTTCACATGCAACATACTTAGACAATGTATGTTATCACAAACAACATACTTAGACAATGTATGTTTTCACATACAACATACTTAGACAATGTATGTTATCACATGCAACATACTTAGACAATGTCAAACTTCCTCATTGTCACATTCTATGTACAAATTAACAGCCCAAATATAATGTTCATCATATGCTATTTATACATCTGTCAAGTCATGCACATCTAGCTGCTCATGGAAGACAGTGTTACCATCAAGAAGTACAAAAGATAAAAAAATAAATAAACAAAACATAAAACCATATTTATTACAGATTAGAAGAAAAATTGCAGTGAAAAAAAATAAATAAGTAATGCATCAGACCAAACAGCAAGGGTTTTTCATGCCTTCTGGTTTAGGTTTGTTGGATTAATATTCTATGGCCTCCTTCATGGACTAAGGCTCAATGCCTGGGCATTAGCTGTGGTCGTAACGATAGATTAATATATAGTGCCTCAAAACCACAAGTTCTTTAAAGACATTTTTTTCTGCTGTAGAGAACAAATACACATGAAAATAGTACTTTTTACAAAACAAAAACTAGGCCTGTAATTGTTTTTTATTATTTATTAATATTTTATATAATGCCAAAAAAAAAAATATTTCTAATACATTTTGGGCTTAGAAAATTATTTTTTTCTTACTTTTTTTCTGATCAAATAAAAATAAAATCAATATCAAAAGTAAGACAACCAGAAAGGTTCGAAAGGTGAAGAGTCTCAGAGATAATGCAAGGCCCAACCTGCTCATAATCGATTTCAAAATCAAGAAAAGGCTCAACAGAATCTTGATATATACACGAAATAAAATAGTGCTCATTCATAATAACAAATAATGAGCTCCACATTATGCTTTAATTAAGTTAAGACATCAAATGTATTACACATATGTAAAACTATGATTATAAAAAAAATTATATTTATAACCAAATTTTAAAAATAGAGATTTCATACACTGTTCAAATTAGTTAAGCTCAAACACTGTTATTTATAAATATACATATCTGATCTGTTAAAATTAGAGTATAGATCTTTTGAATTTCATTCATTTTCAATTTCTTTAAATCACTTTAATGAAACCTAAGATATAACTAATCACTTTTTTTTATCACATGAAAATGGCTAGCATATGCCATTGTGGTGGACAGCTGTTCTTTCCAAGTGAATTGTGTCTTTAATTTAATTTCAATGGTTAAAACAAATTTAAAAATGAAAAAATTGCAAAAATACCTTTTGCAATTTTTAACTAGACAGAAATGTGATTCATGATAGAAAAATAAAACAATTATAAATGTACAAAGCTATGATTCTTAACTAGAAGTTAAAACTCACAGTATTTCTAACAAGCATTTCACTATTTCATTTCATCACAACTTCTATATTAAGAAAGCGACAAAGGAAACAACAACACTTTTGTAATAGAAATTAGCCTTATCTATTGTTGACACAATTGTTCATCAGTCACTTTGAAATACATTCAGCAAGATCATGGATCTTATTGATATGCTAACATAAAATTTCATAATTATTCAAACAGATTGTGTGAATGATATACAATAACAAGCTACAATATTCTGTTGCCATGATGTGTAAAAAACACTGACATAATCTCTTGAAAAAAAAAAGTAAAATGTACAACACGAGATCTTTTGAATAGGATAACCATAACATTAATGTACACCCATTTAAAGACTATGACTAATGAACCTGTAACTCAATGTGATGATCAAGATGAGGTCAGTGTCGCCTGGAAGCCTTCGCTTGTGGGACATTTCTCCTCCTGCCCATTAGAGTATCTTCAAGATCTATAGTGTCAATGGCATCAAAGTAAGGATACACTGGAGAGCTAGGGTCAGACGAAGCTTCGGCTGTGATGTAGTCCTCATCCAGCTCTGAGATCAGTGGCTCAAAGTTAGACACTGTGTACGAACTCCTGTTTCCTCTGTGACTTTTTTGAAATGAGAAAAAAACAAACAAATGAAAGCTAGCTTGATTTATTTTCATTTTTGTGTGACATAATCAATATATCATTTACATCAAATCAAATTCAGATTTATCTGACCCAGAACAAATATAAATAGGCTATAAGATGTCAGAGATGGCCCTAACATAATTATTTCAATGCCAATTTTCAAAATACAGTATTCTCCATGAAGCTAACTTTATATTACTATGACTTTATCTACAAATAGAAATACTGTGTTACAAATTATAATTAGTCTTATATTTTTTAAAGTTTAGTACCCATTTATATACACCATAACTTAAGACTTAGATCCCTCCCATGTCATTGGGTATATAGAGAGTGTAAGCTGTCTCCACTGAGATCATTCCCTAGCAATACTATATCTACATCCTCTTTGTAAACCTTTCATGAAGTTTAGACAGCATGAATGTGTGAACCTCGTATAATGTTCTATCCCAATTTAGTTCAGATCACACTTTCAATCTTTAATCTCATACTGATTATAAATACAAAATTATTAACTAAAACAGACAACTTTTTGATTTCCTACACTTTTTTCTAATGTAATCGTAAGATTTTCTTATGGGCTCTATTTGTTTCAAACTTTATTTAAGTATAGTATAAGTATATGCCAGTATACTGCTGTGGAAATAAAATAATTGGCAGAAGGCAGATAATCTGAACAAAAAGTCCTAATCAGTTATAAACAAATTTAATGTTAATGATAATGCCTTTCCAAGAGAAAATAAAGGGACCATATCTATATGCCACAGAAAAATGAATAATAATAAATTTTTACAAATGCTCCTTCTTCCCTAGATGCTATTAGAGCATGGAATGGGTTGCCTGAGCTAGCCAGGAAAACCAGTGACTTGGCAGAATTTAGATCATTGGTTAATATGCATGACTAAATGCATGACGCGTAGGACGTAATCATCTCTTTTTTGAAGTAATGTCTCTATTGTATAAGATAAGAAGATAAGATAATTTTTTTTTTCAATAATATTCCTTTTAAATGGTATGACTCTAATGTCTTGCTTATACTAACTAAGAAAAAAATGTTACTGGCAGATTTACCAATGGTGAGATTGGTGTTATTCAAGGATTGATGCTGATGTTGATTGTTTTACAAACAACTGTAAACAGTCAATTAGAACACTACTGTTTAGAAAATGAGAAAGGTTCATATCAAAAGGTCTCCCTTGTGTCACGAAAAACCAGACACGCAGACTATCAACACATGGACAGCTGCCTAGTTATGCGGTGGGAGCATGGAGGCCGAACTGTCGTACGGCTCCTCTCAAGGTCCAGGGCTCAAAAATATCCCGCTGCTATCCCCAGTATTTCCAGGAAAGTTTCAACTAGGATGTAGATTATCTTCACCTCCAAAGATAGATCCAAAACATGTAAAACATTTTACAAAACAAACATTGACTTACATGTTATTGTTAGGGTCGTCTTGGCTCTTCACTGCAACGTTGTCACTCTGTAGAAGCTGCTCTTCTTCATCTTTCACCTTTTTCAGTTCAGGTATGAACTGGGACATACTGGTCACAGTGTTACCCTCTTCTATGGCTGATAACTCTGGAATTCTGATATAACAAAATTATTTGCTTTAGATTGTTTTCATTTATTGGTTTACTGGAACAGCTAAACAATTAACTTATGAATAAATATAATTCATGCTGAATTATTAAAAAAAAACATACTTTTAAAAATTCATAAGAATCAAAACAATTTTTTTTAATGCAAAGACATTTTTAAGCCTATGCCAGAACAAAAATGCATTGAATAATATAGAAATAATAGCAAACAACAATTTCACATGAAATTCGTGGATTATTTTCTTGAAAAATGGTGTTTATCCGGGAGCAAGTTCCATATCTTTTGGCTGGGTATGGAACTTGTCATAAAGTCAGTAGGTTTTTATATCAGAACATGGAAGAACCAACGAAGATGAATCCATGGAGGGATTCTTGTGAAAAATATGAAAAGATCAAATTCTTAATCTACAGTGACGTACATGTATATAAATACACTTTGTGATGATTATTTTTAAAAAAATGAAGTAAACACACAAAAATAAATATTGTTGCATGCACTGGCAGATTAAGATTAACTTTGAATTAGAAAAGTTGCATGTGCTTGTGTGTGTTTTCATTTTCACTGTGATATGTGACATTGAAAGACAAATGTCATTTTCAAAGTGATATGTGATGTTGAAAGACGAATGTCATTTTCAAAGTGATATGTGATGTTGAAAGACAAATGTCATTTTCAAAGTGATATGTGATGTTGAAAGACAGTCATTTTCACTGTCATTTGTAATGTTGAATTACAATGTCATTGTCAATGTCATTTGTGATGTTAAAAGACAATGTCATTTTCACTGTGATATGTGATAATGAAAGATAATTCATCAAACTTTTTTTTTCTTTAGTTTTAGTTTTTCATGCATTAAAAAGATCTTTTGTTACAAGCAGCAGATATCTAGAAAATGTTCATTTTATAAACTTTTTTACCAGGAGATTTCCCATTATATTCTCTCCAAGTTTGGTAAAAAGTGATGAGGATATCTAATGTAAGATTTGCACTGTTGCTGTCTCTTAGACAAAGTTTGGTTAAAGTGTTTATAGTACATAATACAAGATGTGTAATCTTCTGCCTTTTAAATATTTACAGATCCATTATAGGCCAAGTACCTTGAGATTTTCTCCATGTTTAAGAATGGTGCATTAACATGGCCGATTCTCCTTGCCTTGTTGGATGATTCTGGCTCAGAGTCAGAGTCCTTTACAGGCTCGATAGTGAATCTATTGCAAACAAAACATTTTGGTTTCAATTTTTTTTAAATTGAGACTAACACCACAAGCTAATGTTTTGGGCTGTATATCAGAATTAAAACTGTAAATAGTAGGCTAGTCCCACTGGCGGATCCAGGGGGGGGGGCGGTAGGGGCGATCGCCCCCCCCCACTCGGCCGACCCCCCCCCATGGACGAACTTTAGTATAGGATTCACACAATTTGTATACGAATTTATTACTTATGTTAAAAATATATACTAATTATTTATATTTCAACATATTTTTAGATTATTTCGCCCCCCCCCTCTAGTATGTTGACCGATTTGGTGGAGTCGGGAGGGGGCGATGGTATCAATTCCGCCCCCCCTACACTTTCGAGTGGGGGGGGGGGGGGGGCGGTCCAATTTATTGGTAGAAATGACAGCCTGCTAACAAATCAATTAAATATCTATATCCCTGTAACTTTTTATTGATAACCGATCTTTATATTATGTCATTCCCTGTTTGCCGATTGGTGTGTGGGGGGGGGGGGGACGAACACCTCTTCTGCCCTTCCCACCTAAACCCTTTGAGTGGGGGGGGGCGGTCCGTTTTTATGGAGAAATCATAGTTTGTGAACAAAATTAGTTGAATTAATATATACATTTTATATTATGTCGCTCCCTTTCTGGTATTTTGGCCGATTCGGTGGGGTGAGGGGGGGGGCGATTGCATGTACTGCCCTCCCCAATCTAGCTCTCTGAGTGCTGGGGGGGCGGTCCTATTTTTGTGGAGAATCATAGTTTGTGAATAAAATTAGTTGAATATCTATATAATATAAACTACGTATTGATATGTGACCCATTGTAAATATGTCGTACCACACTCTAATCTCAAATTGTATCATTAGTAGCCTAAATTTAAATGAAAAAGGGTTGTACCAGGTGGGAGGGGCGATACATGCAATCGCATTTCCCCCATCGGACAAATCAATACTTTTTCTTTTTGTATTATAGTTAAGAAATTACAAAATTAAAAAAATCTGTCACTAATATAATTTATATAAACTATAAATTAAATTCTTATATCGAGTCGCCCCACCCATATTCTTTAATGCCAAATGCAATCTTTAGCAGAAATTAGTAAAGGAGCGAGGATTAATCGTTTTCACTCTACCGCCATTCCCATTTCCAGACAGAGTTTTTGTAATTTCACATGAAGTTATCATAAGTATTTTAAGAAAGACTTTGCATTGGAAAAGTTAGAATTCAAACGAAATTTTTCAGTATAAGAGTCATGATTGAGATGAGTTCTAAACTCAAATAACGTTTTCATAGTCGCCTTTTCCCAACCTTTACTCAATCTGATATTTTTCTAGCTAAATAAATTTGGGACTATAACTCACAATTTATACTAGAGTTGTCTTGAATACTATTTATCGAATAAGTTTTTTTTCGGCGGCGATCCTCAAAGCAAAAATCTAAATACGTGGGGTATCCTATCTTTTCAAGGAACAAATCGGTTTTATTTGCAATGTATTCAGGGACTATAAATTCATTGGAATATTTTTCAAGTACAACATTATTCGAAAGGTCGTTTTTTAATAGTATGAATAATGAGCTTCAGGTCAGGAGAATGCGTTTCTGCAGAAAAGAATGCAAAAAAACGCTTTTGGCGTCGGGGCTTCGCCCCGAACTTCATTTATGGGTAATGAGTTGTAGATGTCACGAGAATGCGTTTCTGCAGAGAAGAATGCAAGAAAACGCTTTTAGCGTCGGGGCTTCGCCCCGAACATCATTTATGGGTAATGAGTTGTAGATGTCAGGAGAATGCGTTTCTGCAAGAAAGAATGCAAGAAAACGCTTTTGGCGTCGGGGCTTCGCCCCGTACTCCAATGATGAATAATGAGCTGTACTTGTCAGGAGAATGCGTTTCTGCAGTGAAAAAAGCAAGAAAACGCTTATGGCGTCGGGGCTTCGCCCCGAACTTCACCAGAGAACCTTATAGCGCTGCCCCAGTTGTTTTGTTTTTCGCCGAAGGTTGAGAAATGCTGCTTTTTTTATTCTCATATTTATATATATATATATATATATATATATATGCCTATACATATATATGTGTGTGTGTATGTGTGCGTGTGTGTGTGTGTGCGCGCGCGCGCACTGTATGCACGTTTATGCGTAGGGTTAGGGTTTACTGGGCGTTAGGGTTAGGGTTTGGAAAAAAATCGCCCCCCCCCCACTCCAAAGTTCTGGATCCGCTAGTGGCTAGTCCAAAACAGGTGAAGAAGGACTAAAGTATTTTGTTTCGGGGGTGCTTAGAATGACCAACACAATGACCAAAGGTCAGAGATAAATCTCACAATTTCAGCCTGGCAGTGGAACACCTCACTATATTGCCATCCTGCCCATATGTTTTTATACGAAGAAAAAAAAATTATCAACAGGCCTGCACATTTTGTAGTGAAATTAATGACTCTAGGAATTGATGGAAATAATAAATAATTAGAAATACAAAGATTACTTCTATGGGCTGCTGTTAGAGCTCCAGAGAATTTTGTACAGAAAAGTTTTTCTTCTGATTTAGGTGATAACTGATGTCCTTGTTGATAAGATAATACTTGAAAAACACTTTCCAATTGAATCAGATTAATAGGGACATTTCTATCTCATTAGTAATTGTGTTTAACTGCACAAAGATATTGAACTAGTCTAACCATGATGAACACTTTATCATGCAGTAAATCTCAAGTGAAGAGTCTAGAAAATAAGCTTTGATTGATCTACATAGCAAAATCTTGCTTAAGGACTACAGACCTTTGGTTTCCCCAGTTAAAGACAGATTTATTTAAGTTCTAGTCATAGTGACAATGAATTCCTTGGTTGTTTTTGCAAAAATGTACTAGGGCTGGTAAAACTAATGTATTTGTAAACATTTCTTTCATATGGCATGTTATGTTCAGTTTGC
Organism: Biomphalaria glabrata; assembly: GCF_947242115.1. Lineage (NCBI taxonomy): Eukaryota > Metazoa > Mollusca > Gastropoda > Planorbidae > Biomphalaria > Biomphalaria glabrata. The sequence continues at coordinate 31,864,622 of NC_074724.1, forward strand.
TCAGAAAAAAGGTTTGATGTGGCAATGAGCAGTTGGTCTAAACTGCCCACAGGTTGTGATGTCGCAGGTCAGTGTTCAGGCTTTCTCTTTTTTGGACGTATTGGGAGGGGGTACTTTAGGGGAGAAAGTTTCTGTACTGCCTTTGGGTGCTCAGAATTTAGCCTAAGACAAATCTTAATTGAAACATCTTGTCTGCAGTGAGATAGAAACTCAAGCCCTTTTCAGGTTAATGCCACTTTTAATATTTTAAATATCAAGTCAAATCATAAAGATAAGCTGACATGGGAATTCTTGGTAATATTTCTAATCTTAAATGATTTCTTTCACCAAATGATACTTAGTGATCTGTGGGGCAGACGATGTAAAGGTCATTGTTAGGGTCTAGCATAACTTCCAACCACCATTACTTTTCCCAAACTAATGTCAGGTACCCATTAGAGCTGGGTGGACTAAGAGGTGCCCTTAAGATCCAGAAATTAACAGTTTTCACCAGGATTTGAACATGGAAACCCATCAGCTAACATACATCCTTCTAAAAGAGATTAGCGCAAAAACATAAGGGAAACATTTAAAAACTAAAAAGGTATGCTGCATTGCACAAAGTTTTTTAAAAAGTCAATGTCGGACACAAACTTAATAAAAAATCTTAAGACTCCTGCATTATAAATTTAATCAGCCGAGTACTGTACCTGTTGCTTTTAGGAGAACTGGAAGGTTTGTTACTGGGTGAGATCTGAATGGGTAAACTGAGTTTCCTGTTCTTGCTTTCGACATCAATACAGTCACTATCTGTGTTGGCCCTCTGCCTCACCTGGTGAAACAATTAAGAAAACTGTTAAAACTTCTATTGATTAGTAATTGTAATTGGTTAAAATGAATGTCGAATAAATTAAAATTTAAAACTGAAATGCTATAAAACAAAATATATAAAGATTTACAACAGGGGAGTACAACTGTATAGAAAAAATATATAAAATAACGTAAACCCTGCTAAAAATAAAATATCTATAAACAAATTACTTAAAAGTGTGAAAACATAATGTTTTAAATAATACCATTTAAACTGTCTACATAACAGAAATGTTTTAACTTAGAATAAAAATATTATAAAGAATCTACTATAAGGTATATTAAAGCAAGATACACCAATACATAGAGAAACTAATTCTTGTTATTACAAATATCATACATGGTCTTGATTGTATGGAGCCATACATGTACCACTGAGAAAATGGTTAATGATATAAAGTACACTTTAGATGTTTGTTATAATTCTAGTTCTACGAAGCATAAAGCTCAAAAGATAAAAGAAAATGTTAACATATACCCCCTTAAATGAATGTTGAAACCCTTTCCCATTTTTAAAGAATAAAAATGATAAAATAAAATTAGAAATGTAATCATTTTAATTTCTAGGTTAAGACAGGGGAAAAAAAGGAAATATATTTTCTAAAGTAAAAGCAAATAATAAAAAAAGCAAATTTTATAAATAGCTAAATTTTTACAAAATTTCTTTAAATAAACAAAATCTACCTTCCATTAATCTTCCTAAAAGATGGCTTCAGAAAATATTCATATGATTTGAGGGAATAACAGATATCACCTAATTCATCCTTTAAGATAATTACACTACAATTATAGAAAACTATAGAACAGTTTTTTTTTTTATGATTAAAAATAAAATTAATGATTATATTGTTCTGCATTAACATAAAACAATATTTACTTTTTAATTTGAATGTTTGAAATATTTCTCAACAGCAATTGAAAATATAATGAAGTGTATTTTACAACTTAACTAGTTTAGAATGTAATCATCAGAATAATTTGATGGCTTAGGCACAACGTCACACTTAGTAACATCAAACATCATTGGATCATATAGCTTTCATGACAGTGCTAGGCACAGTGGTCAAATGTGTAAAAATAAAACAGGAAATAGCTTAAGTTTAACTAAAAAAGATTTTTTTTTATGAGTTTGATGCAATGAAGTTTGACTGTTTCATAGGGGAAACAACTGAATGGAAACCAAAGACAATGTAGACTTCCTGCACCAGCCTTCCCTCCCTTTCTAAAAAAAAAAAAAAGTTAACTTTCATGTCTTCCAGTTCAATATGACGTCCAGAAGAGCATGTATGGTATGTACAGTAGGTCAAGTGATTCAGCAAATCTATTGGGTCGAGGTTTCTAGTTCAAGGCTGCCAACATTAACACTCAGTTCAATTTTACAAATACAAAATTTAACTATCAAATTATTTTTTCATGAAAAAAAAAAATTATTATGCTGCATAAAATCTATAGCATTGAGAACAGCAATAAAAAAAAATATGTAAAAAATTTACAAACAAAAAAAAGCAAGCAATGTTGAAATGTTCTTTAAAAAACTTTAACAGAGCTTTCACACAGAGACTGAAAGAAATAAAAAAGCAGACATATTGGTCAAAGATGGAAGAATGAACAAACAAATAAAAATCACTCTCTACCCAGAAGAAATTATGAAAATGATAGAATATGTAATAAATGAAAATTGGACTAGCTCACATCCCAATTACAAGAAAAAGGATGCCTATCACGACATGACCAAAGCATAATTTTTCAACTCAGAACCGGACAACAAAATGTGACAACATGTGTTCCGGAAGCTAAAAGTCAGGACTAGCGAAACTTGCCCTTGTGGAACATCACCAGAGAATGGTGACCATGTCCTTCAAAGCTGCATACTAAGTCAAGAGGCCTGAACAAGAATCTGGCCTCAAAACCCTCCTATAGAAGATAAACTATAAGGAGAACTGCCTGATCTGGAAACTACTGCACAGTTCATCTCAGATATAGGATTACTGATCTGAACCCTCCGACATGAAAAATTAGAACAAAGAAGAACAGCTAATATTGGGAATCAGAGCTCAACAGTGTGAAACAGTTTGTAACTCATGCTATCAAACTAAATGTATTTACATTTAAAAAGAAATTGTCTTTGCCTGAACATCACCTAAATATTTTCTAAAACATCTCACATAAAAAATAATATCAAATTTAAAACTTTGATGATATTAAGCTATAATAAATGCAGTATATAGAAAAAGCCCCAAGCCACCTGAAACGCAGCTTTGATGCTATTGTCTGTCTCGTCCTTTACCGGGAGGTCCACGGAGGACCTTCTCATCTCATCCTGCTCATGGCTGATTACAGAGTACCTTGTGGCCTTGCCATTTACAAGGTTATGCATGCGGCCATGCATACTTCCATGCATGCTACCTGTAGACTCCAGAGTGGCCTGGGAAGGACTCCGTCGAGTAGAACGACCATGGAACAGGCTTAAAACGGAGCCTGTGATTGATCCTTTACCCCTTGACCTGAAAAAGAAAAAGTTTTTTATCTTTTAATTGGACACCTATATTAAAGTCATAACCATCTATATTATCTTTGATTCCCAAACTAGGGCCTATTTAGCACCCTTACAGGGGGATTTACTGTGTTTTGAAATCAAGTTAGCTATTTCTTAATTTCAATTAGTTTATTTTTTAAAATTTACATTTTTTTGTGGAAAGCGTGGTCGAGAGGCTAAGTGCGCTTCAACTTGGCTTGGCTTGTCTTGACTAACTATGAAGGGGGCTCGAGGTTCGACACCCGACTCGGGCAGAGTTGTGTTTACTGAGCGCCTAAAGGCAGCATGGAAAAACCTTCTACTAGATACCCCCTCTCCCCCACTGGTCCACAACTGAGATTGGACCAAAGCGCTCTGAGCATGCTATAAGCATGAAAGTAGCGCTATATAAAAGCCATAATTTATTTATTTATTTATTAAATACATAACTATTATAATGAGATAATGTGTTATTTTACATATAGAGATATATATATAAAAAAAAATAATGTTCATTACCTCTGATGCCAAGGTAAGTTATTGAGCTCTTCATGGTCTGTAATAATCATCTTCTCATTTTCTAAATTAGGTTTACTACAAGTACAAAAATAACATATTTTATAGTGAACTATAACAACTAGTTCAAAGACAAAATATCAAAAGTTTTTATTGGAGATCGGCTTGTAAGAAAACTACTTTCAATGAATTGTGATCTAATCAAAAACACTTAGGAGCTCAAACAGCTGCTTGATCACTTAACCTAAATAAATGATGTTCAAACAAGCATTCCTTTTTTTTAAAATTACACAGGCTTATTCACTAAAGGACAATATGACCTCTCTCTACTGCTTACTAATAACCTTCAATCTAATCCCAAACTAAAATTATTGTCAGATGTTTCTGTCTAAATATAACTACTTTATACTTTAGATTATAAAATGTCCAATACATAATCTATAAAAACAAAAAAATCTAAGGAATGTTATTTGTAAAGTAGTTAAAGGAAAAAAAAAACTTACTCTATATTAAAAGTTGTCCCCAAGAAGTTGGGCCTGATGGAGCCAAAGGAAGACTCTGTGTAAGGTACATCTGCAGCTAAGTCATCCCAGAACTGGTCCCTTACTAATGCAGGATGTCTGCCATAGCAATGGTCAGTCAAGCAGAATGCTACCTGATGGGACAGAAAAATAACTATAAAAATGGCCTTCATAGTACAAAATAAATATATTGAATATCTTTGTAATTATCTTTTTTTTTAAATAAATGGTAAAATAGTGAATAATTATAATGATTATTACTCGTAACAATATGGAGTGAAAAGCAGACAATAAAAACTTTCAGTTTATTTTTTATATCTCATATTATAATTAACATTAGTGACTAGATTAGCGCATTAGTAGACATATGTATTATACAGAGACTCTTGATAGTCTGAAAAAAAACAGTAATTTGACACAGCACCAACCTAAATTCATGTAATTAAAATATGTAGTACATAAACTTTTAGAATGTAGGTAGGCTTCAATTGTAATGTAGTACATAAACTTTTAGAATGTAGGTAGGCTTCAATTGTAATGTAGCACATAAACTTTTAGAATGTAGGTAGGCTTCAATTGTAATGTAGTACATAAACTTTTAGAATGTAGGCAGGCTTCAATTGTAATGTAGTAAAGTAAGCAAATGTTGAACTCAAATGTTTTTATTTTTATTTTTTTTATCAATAACTTTTCTATTTCAACTATGTTATAACATTGAAAGTCTAAGATAATATTACATCATAAATTGAATTTTCTTGACATACAAGGTAATGTCCTTTGAAATAAGGTAGCCTTTGGTAATCCAACATTTTTGGTAATCTTACACCCCCGTGGTTCCATAAACATCAGACTACTAAGAGTCAACTGTAATTAAAAGTAAATTTTGAAACATGCTTTTTAAGATTGTTTTATTTTTCTTTGTTCTCTATAGTGGCAGAGTGGTATCTTACAGTCTACTAAATTTAAGTCTTGACTTGGAATTGCGGAGGCTGAAATGTTTATTTCAGGATTTAAAGACCTTAAACCTTAATCCACCCAGCTTGTCAGAAACGGGTGAACTAACTCTCACTTGCCCTAGTGAACTTTAATTGACTATAAACTTACTGCAGTATGTCTGTCTAACAACCAGTTGATGTCGTAGTCATCATCATCTTCACCAAAGGGGTTTATCATCTGTTCTGCTACCTATGAAAATGAAACAAATAAATAAAGAGAAATAAACCATGAAAAGATGAATAACATTGTTTTAATTAATGAGCATCTTAATCCCTAAACAAGTAGTTCCATCCTTATCTTGTTATATAAGAAAAGATGAGCTCTTATATCATACAGACGTTACTTCAAAAAAGAAGATGATTACGTCCAACGCGTCATGCATTCAGTCATGCAATGAGATCTTATATCATACAGACGTTGCTTCAAAAAAGAAGATGATTAGGTCCAACGCGTCATGCATTCAGTCATGCGATGAGATCTTATATCATACAGACGTTACTTCAAAAAAGAAGATGATTACGTCCAACGCGTCATGCATTCAGTCATGCAATGAGATCTTATATCATACAAAAGTTGATTGACTTTCAACAGCCTGAACTGATGTATAAACATTAAGTTAGTAAACACAGGTATCTGAAAGCAATATCTAAATATAGAAATCAACATTTAAGTACTGAAAGCCACTTGTCAAAGAATCAATTTCTTATTGAAACTGGATTGATGCGGAAAAATATGGAAAGTTGACTAAGTGTAATAAAACTTGACTCAAACACCAACAGTCCATCTTTCAAAGAGCCCACAAAGTGTTCAATAATATTTATGAACCTACACATTTTTAGTAGGAGGCGCGGTGGCTGAGCGGTAAAGCGCATGGCTTCTGAACAGGGGGTCCCGGGTTCGAAACCTGGTGAAGACTGGGATTTTTAATTTTGGGATCTTCGAGGGCCTCTGAGTCCACCCAGCTCTAATGGGTTCCTGACATCAGTTGGGGGAAAAGTAAAGGCAGTTGATCGTTGTGCTGGCCACATGATACCCTTGTTAACTGTAGGCCACAGAAACTGCCCTATAGACCACAAAGTCTGAAAAGGAAACTTTACTTTACTTATACATTTTTAGTAGCCCCCCCCCTCCTTTTTTTCTTTTACAAGAGTAAGTAAAACTGAATGTACTCAGGGTTGTAATATTCTAGCCCAGTTTGCTTATATTGTTCTGGCTACAATTTTTGATCAAATTGTATTAAACTAAGTCAGCCTATTTGAACAGCTGAACTATATATCTCTAACAGATCTCTTTTATAACACTTTCTGTACACCTTAATTTTTTTTTAAATGATGTACAGACAAGAAAAGAGAAGAAGGCCATTTCTCAGGGCATTAGAAGAAATATGCAAATAACAGAAACCAGCCATCAATATCATAAGGCTACATATCAAGGGGGTTTGAGTTTAAATCTTGACTTAATCCTGAGCTTAATTTGAAGCTAACAAAATTGCTGATTAGGACCCAAGTAAAGGGATCGGCTAAAACTAATTTTCCTGGCTAGATATATTTGTCCTATGCTAATGGTACATGAATAAATAAAGTCAAATGCTTAGTGAAGAAGCATTTTACATGTTGTCCCTCTTACCTTGAGCCAACCCATGTAGAATAAAAACTGCAGAATGGTAAAACCAGGAAAATAAAAATCTCTGGTGTATCCAGGATGCTTCTGGCTTGGATCCAAATATTGCTGTCCCAGCAATGCAACAGCGAAGTAAGAATAGGTGGCAAATGTTACAACCTAAGAGGAAAAAATAAAAAGATTTTTTTAAAAGCTATTGCAGTAAACTACACCTACAAAATTTTAGAAACATTTCAATGAAACATCTTAAATATATATATATTATAATTTAACTATAAAGAAGGTTTTAAGCATCTTCTAAAAACAAATAAGCATCAAACAAATAATTTGTTTGATGTTTATTTGGGTATTTTCAGATCTGGAAGGCTGTAATAATCATATGCTTAATATCTATTTCAAAGGAATGTTTGCAGTTAAAATACAAGTGACACTTTGTCACAAAAGTCATTGGTACAATTTTAAAAAGTGAAAAAAAATTTATATGTAGAGAGGGTAAATAGATTAACATTTTTTTGGTTACAAATACCTATTACGTATTACCGATTTAGTCATCATGATCATCAAACTCCATTTGAGTGAAGGCTTGAGAGGCTCAAATCCTCTCTTGCAAAAGCCCCGGACAGAAACCCTGCTGTTGACGTTAAGGTCGTCTGTTTCTTTTGCCAACAGTAAACGAGCAGTGTGTATAGCCAGCACAAGGACCAACTGCCTTTATTTTACCTATCTTAGAGTTGGGAGGACACAGGAACACCCTAAAAATTCCAAAATTCAAAATCCCAGTCTTTACCTACATTCGAACCCAGGGCCACAGGTTAGGAAGCCAAGCGCTTAACATCATAGCCACTGCACCCACTTGATCTATATAATAACAAAAGTATTACATGTTCTTCTATTCATAATAGGTTATGAAAAGACTTGTAAAATGTTATCTAACCTGGGTGTATACTAAGGGAACTGTGATCCAATCATACACAAAACAAACTGAACATTTGTCTCGGAAGTCTGCAAGACACTGAAATAGAAAGCATACAAAATAGACTCACTAATCACAGATATCTAGATTAATTTCCATTAAGACAGTAAGTGTTATTTCATTTCGATGGCAATACCATTTAAGCATGAAAAAGGTTGCCTGAATCAGGCAGGACAACTAATGACTTGCTGAGTTTAAATTAGTAGAGTAAAATTAGCATGTACAACAATGATAACACATGGATGTGAACCTACACTTTTTATTTCCCAGGCTCAGACCATAGATAGTATATTTAGTCCAAGCCAGAAAACTAAGCCTAGCCATGCTTTAGATACAAACATATTTTAAAACAAGATTTAATTATGTTCAGTGTCGTTAACTCCTAGTGACTACTATCCTTGATCACAAAGATTGAACGTCTGAAAATTGTACGGTAAGGAAAATGTTTGACTCTATGGTTGTTGTTTTCTAAATATTCCCTTATTAAGGGCAACACATAAACTTTCCAGGCCAGTGTTTACCTCTAACACTATCAAGACAAATGTTGAACTCTACACATAAGACTATCTAGGCCAGTGTTTACCTCTAACACTATATAAGCCAATGTTTACCTCAAAGTTAACAAGGCAAATGTTTACCTCTAACACTATCTAAGCCAATGTTTACTTCAAACTTATCTAGGCAAATGTTTATCTCTAGCACTATCTAAGCCAATGTTTACTTCAAACTTATCTAGGCAAATGTTTACCTCTAACAATATCTAAGCCAATGTTTACCTCAAACGTATCTAGGAGAATGTTTACCACTAACAAAGCCAATGTTTACCACTTATTATCTAAGCAAATGTTTTTCTCTAACTCTTGTTTCTCTAACAAGTAGGCTATATTGTTTACCTCTATGACCATTCGAAGTCCAAAGTCTGTTTGAATTCTTCCTTCACGTCTCGCTGTCACCAGTACCTGATTTGCCCACATCATCGGTACCCAGAACTTGAGATACCTACATTGAACTTTCTCATACATCTCTGCTTCTTCCTTAGTGATGAAACCTAATGAGAACAATGTGGTAAACATAATACAAATAATTTAATTTATATAGCGCTGTTAACATTTAGTAAATTAATTTACTAATTGGTTATTTTTTTAAATTGATTCATGTTGTTTTTTTTTAAGATGCAATAAATAATTGTTTAAAATATCCACTTGATCAGAGAAATAGTGTTAACATATATATTTAAGAGGACTAAATCCAACAAATCTAGCCATGTCTGTGAATACTGAAGGATTTTCCTTGTTGGTATCAAACAAAGTAATTAATTACCAGTAATTAATTGACTAATTAGTCTAATTGGTTACTTTTTTATTGTTTCATTTTGTTTATGTAAATAAATGATTGTGCAAGTTTAAAATTGATCAGAGAATGGGTGTGGAGAAGTAAGGTATACACCATTTTTACAAAACAGACAGACAGACAGATAGACAGAGTGAGTTAATATAAACTTAATAAAAACACTTGCCCAACGTTTATCCAGCACCATTGGATTGCGAGAGAAAGGAGAAGTTTGCAATGGAGCTCTAAGGTACATGTCATAGTGTAAATTGTCCTTATCACTATTGTAGGCCTATTATGCCTAGAACCACTTCATGACTATTTAGTGATTTGTTAATATTATGCCAGATAAACTTATTCTTGTGTAACCTATAAGTTATGGAGTGTGTGTGTGTTTCTATGGTGATGGTGGAAATAGGTTAGCAATTGGTTGTAAATGATGCAAGATAAACAGCATTGTCGTCTGCAGTCTTAGGTAGAAAGATGACCCCAGACTGAAAGGACGTGTTATTGTAGGGATTTTGTTCACAATACCATTCAATATTATGACTAAAGTCTACTACATTCATTTTATCTCAGGTTAAATCTGTTTATATTGTCATAAATTATGATAAATGTTCTATTTAGTTTTATTCACAAAGAAGTTATTAATTTTTTTTAAAGTTTTTTACGTTAAAGTACGCATACTACTTCGGTTTAGTTGTCTACCAGCAGGCAGCAGTTTGGTCCTACAAGTTAACACTCTTTCATAACGCTATATCATAACATTGAAATATCCATTAATCAGTGACATGAGTTTATTATGAGTCAATTTGGTTAAATATTGCCTTCACTGTTTATTTAAGTTAACAACTGTCAGGGGTGCCCAGGCAGACGAGCCTATACGAAACATACAACCCTGACACTGTGCTGTGCATGTTGTCTGGCTTGTTTGACTGAGTATCTGCATACTGTAGGCGTGTGTTTGATTACGTTAATGAGCAACCGCTTTATTGTATTTGTATGGGATACTACACATTGTATATGGGCCAAATTAATTGTTTGAATAGACAATAAAATGTAATGATTGCTGCTATTTACAGATAAGTTGTTGGACTTACCAGCTTGAACGATGTGATCTATTGTTGGGAATCGCTTCATAACAGAGACGCTCACAGCACGACAGATTAGGATTAAACCAAACAGCACATATCTAGACAGTACATAAATAAATGAGATCATTCTTATGTTAACCTTTGAATAGTAATAACACTTTCTATAGGCTTCCCCCAATATACGAGACTAAGAAATGACAAATAAAAATAGTATTAAGTAACAAAGGCAGGGAATATATAGGCCTACCCAGTCTTGGGTAGACTCTTATTCCCATTACTAACAGTTATGTTTTCTAGAACACAGAACTGTCATCTTTCCTTTTATGTTTTATTTCGAATTCACATCAACAAAGTCTGAATATTCTCCTCTTTAAAAAAAAAAAATTTCGCCATAACCTAAATTTCAAAACTCCAAATTTCATATAAAGTTGCCCGTAAAACAAAAAGAGATTTTTAAAATTTTCATCTGCTTCTTTTTCGTAAAAATATATATAAATATATTTTTTAATTACGTACGTTAATTTGTTAAGTTTAGAAAAACATACAAAACGCTTAAATGCTTACCTGGCAACGGATCGTCTCATCATTCTTGACTTCTCGTCAAAACCATGTAAATAAGTGGCCATGACAAAAAGTGTTCTAAATGATGTGAACCAAAATAAAATGTCAAAATGAATTGAATTTTAATTTTGAAACTTTCAATAATTTCGCTAATAATTATTTATCTCATAACTTTTTGTTTGGTTGCAAAACAGTTGAAAACAAAAAAGAACGATCGATAGATTTCTATCTATAAATTTTTAATTTTTTTTTTAGATCTTCACATTTTTAGATGGCATTTTACTGAAAAGTAATTCTTATAATTACAATGTCAAAAAAGATCTCTGATATCTTAAAAACTATTTTGATAATTAGATCTAGTAGATCTAGTTAGTATAAATGGGATCTAACAGATCTATACCATTTCAAGTGGATCAATTAATAGTTGTTAGAAAGTCTTAAATTTACTGTTATAGTTCATCCAGAGCGCCTAGGTCTATTTTACATAATTTATTACATAAGGACATATACAAAATTTAATATAACAAAGTGTAACATTTCTATGTGTTACATAAGTATAATATATTAAAGTCATATACCTCTTTTCCAAAAAATCATGTATAATTAAGATAGATAAAAAAAAAAAAAAACTCACAGCACCAACTAGCTAGTTTAAAGAACCACTGACAAATATTAGTGTGACGTACGTTATGTTAATTTAATGTGTTAATTTTTCTTAGTGATTAGTTTGTATGGGGATGTTTTTTTATCTTAGTAAAAATTGTGTGTGTATTGAAGTTTAGGAGTGCAGACAAATGACTGTTTAAAGTTGATTTTTTTACTTTCGTTGAAGTTTAGCCTACAATGTCATAATTATTGCCAGTGCAATACTGTTGCATCTTGGGAAGAGCTCTGACTACCTTGAATCTCTCCATCAGACATATGTTGCTAATTAAACCTATGTTGAAAAAAACTGATACTTCCAAACATATGCCGAGAAAATGAAATAGAGAGAAAAAGAGAGAGTCGGCAGACAATAGAGAAAAGGAAGGAAGAGCGAGAGAGAAGAGAGACGGGAGGAGAAAGAGAGAAAAAAGAGATAGAGAGACGAAAGAAGAAAGAGAAGAGAGACGAAGGAAGAAAGAGGAGAGAAAGAGAAGAGAGAGACAAGAGAAGAAGAGGACAGAGAGAGACGAAAGAAGAAAGAGGAGAGAGAGGGACGAAAGAAGAAATATGAGAGAGAGGGCAAGAGAAGAAGAGGACAGAGAGAGAAAAGAGAGAGACAAGAGAAGAAGAGGACAGAGAGAGAAGAGAGATCAAAGAAGAAAGAGAAGAGAGACAAGAGAAGAAGAGGACAGAGAGAGAAAAGAGAGAGACAAGAGAAGAAGAGGACAGAGAAAGAAGAGAGATCAAAGAAGAAAGAGAAGAGAGAGACAAGAGAAGAAGAGGACAGAGATAGAAGAGAAACGAAAGAAGAGAGAAAAGAGAGAAGAAAGAAGAGAGAGAGAGAATAGATACAAGAGAAGAAGAGGAGAGACAAAGAAAGAAGAGAGACAAAAGAAGAAAGAGAAGAGAGACAAGAGGAGAAAGAGAGGGGAAAGAGTGAGACGAGATAGAACAATAGACATAAGAGACAAACTAGAGAGAGAAAAGGAATTGGAGCGACAGAGAGTAAAAAAGAGTTAAGGTCAAAAGAGAGAATGCCTTAAGTGTAAAAGTTACAAAGTAATAGGGTAGCGAGACAACTTTATGTCGAAGAAAGTGCTGATGAGCGGTATGGTTGAACAAATGTAGTTAAAAACTAATTAGTATGTAGAGAAATTCCTACGAAAAAATAAATATGAAAGTGAATCCCATTAGTTATACACCGTATTTAATTATTTTACTTTGTATAATATATATGTAATGATTTTCAAAAATCTGATTAATTTCATGGTTGTAAATACAAATCATTGTATAATGTATTTGAGCCTTAGAGCCTTCACGTTTTTCTTTTTTTTTTTTTAAGAGTAATTACACTTATAAGTGTGGAAAAAATAAACAACTGGTTATTATGGCTGTGAACTGTTGGGGATATTGCCGGGATTCACTGTGTGGCCGACAACCCGTGCTGGGAGGGCAAGCAAAGGAGGAGGACATGCTGAGAAGTCGAACCCTGTCTTACCTGTCTGGGAGGAGCAGGGTAACAAACGGAGTCCACCACCACCTTACATTAGACGAACACAACAAATGGTGTCAAACTGCGTTGTAATTACTTGTCAGCGGTTCTTAAACTTTAGTAGCGACTCCCCCATTAACACTGCACATTATGTTGGCCCGATTGTAATCTGTGTTGGCTAATTTGGGCTATTGTTAGGGGCCAATATAATGTGCTCAGGGAAATTAAGCCTTACACTCTATGCTAAATGTTTATAAGTTTACATGACATTAGAAACATTATGTAAGAAACATTTGGCTTTGAGAAAAAAAAATATACTCTTAAGTTTAAGAAACGCCAATAAAAATAAATAAGAATAAAATAATTTAAAAAATATAAGATAAAAGAAATGAATAACATAAATTAAAAAGAAATAGAATAAGTAAAGTAAAAAAAAAGTAAAGTTCCCCTTTCAGACCTTGTGGTCTACAAGGCAGATGATGTAAAGGTCATCTGTTTATGTGGCCTACGGTTAACGAGGGTGTCATGTGGCCAGCACAACGACCAACCGCCTTTACTTTTCGCTAACTAACGTCAGGTACCCATTAGAGTTGGGTGGACTCAGAGGCGCTCGAGGATCCCGAAATTAAAAATCCCAGTCTTCACCAGGATTCGAACCTGGGACCTCCGGTTCAGAAGCCAAGCGCTTTACCGCTCGGCCTTCGCGCCTCCAGTATAATAATTATTAAAAATATAAGATAATAAAAGAAATAAATAACAAAAATTGAAAAGAAATAGAATTTTGTTTGATGAGAGATAGAGTATGTCAGAAATGACTCTGAAATTATTTGATATGCGTAAGTAGACTTATATTCAATGAAAAGTCTATATGTTTCTTACCTGTCTGGCCAGGGGACATTTATGAACTGCTGCCACCACCTCTGTACTATAAACGTCACATAGAAGCCCAGCAGGAAGGAGAGTGGTATAACATTGGACGCCGACCTCAGTTCCATCACAATACTTTCAAAAACTCTGAGGAGAAAGTCAACTAGTTAGCCATCAATATATTATCAGTTTTTATACACTCTGTCTGTCCATCTGTCTGTCTGATAAAAAGTTTTAGCATGTGTTTTTTTTTCTCCCATTTACCATTCTCGGCTCAAGTTAAAACTTCGCACAATTGTCCATTAAACCTGACAAGACATGAATCAATTAAAAAAAAAAATTAGTTAATTATTTGTTGTTGATAAATTATTTTAATTTCGAAATAAGGGGAAATAAATGCTACGATTAAGGATATATATATATATATATATATATATATATATATATATATATATATATATATATATATATATATATTGAGTATTACGTTTTGACACGTTTTTTATTCTCCCACTCCCACTTCCCATTATCGTATCATTATCGTATCATTATCGCATCATTATCGTATCATTATCGCATCATTATCGTATCATTATCGCATCATTATCGTATCATTATCGTATCATTATCGTATCATTATCGCATCATTATCGTATCATTATCGCATCATTATCGTATCATTATCGTATCATTATCGCATCATTATCGTATTATTATCGTATCATTATCGTATCATTATCGTATCATTATCGCATCATTATCGTATCATTATCGTATCATTATCGTACTGAAATTTATATTATTCGTAGTTGATAACACACGAATCAATCCAGAAATTAGCCAGTTAATTATTTAGTACTAATTAATCTATTTTGTTTTATATAGCAGAAGGGAGGTAAGCTCCGTAATTTCCAGACAAATGGCAGTACTTGGCGGTTTCGGAAACAAAGATAATATTGGGCTTTAATTAACGGTACCATCGAGACCACGGTTTAGTGCGCTAACCACAACATGACCAGGCAACCATACGTTAAGATAGATAAAATTGGACTTCCCTTAAATGGAACAGAAATAAGTTTGGACTTTAACTAAAGAGAGAAGTGGGTGTGTATTTTAAAAATGTCCAAAGCGTTCACAATATTGTACACAACGAGAAATGGAAAGTTTGTGTAAACAGTAATTATTTAGAGTTTGGTGACGTGTGCTGTGTCTCATTACTGCTGACACAACATGATTCATGGCTCGAATGCCCCCTTCCACCGTTATGATTTGACAGTGGTGTGCAGGAGGTTGGGTCAATATGTTATTTCAACTATTTCGCTCATGACAGCACAATCTTAGTAAAAAATGGTATTCAAAATATTTAAAAAGTAAATCATTAAAAGTAAGCTCTCTTTCAGCCTTGCACACCGTGGGGGCAGACGATGTAAATCTCATCTGTTTCTTTGTCCGACGACTCTGTCATGTGTCCAGCACAACTACCAACCGCCCTTACTTCCCCAGTATTTATCAGGCACCCTGCGTGGCCGAGTGGTCAAGGGCTTGACTTCTCGTTGAAAACTGATATTTTGAATTTGAGAATTTTTAGGGCGCCCTTCAACCCACCCAACTCTAATGGGTACCTGCCATTAGTTAGGGAAAGTAAAGGCTGTTGGTTGTTGTGCTGGCCACATAACACTCTGCTGGTTAACCGTTGGACTTAACATTATAGATCGCAATATCTTATTAGAGTAGAGGAACCGCAGTTTTTATTGAGATTTTAACTAAAGACCTCTCTGATCGGAAGCAATTCTAGTATTTATTTACAGTGGGAAGCGTGGTCGAGAGGCTAAGTAAGATTGAACTTGGCTTGTCTTGGCTACCTATGAAGGGGGCTCGAGATTCAACACCCGACTCGAGCAGATACTCCCTCCTCCCACTAGTCCACAAATGAGATTGGACCACAGTGCTCTGAGCATGCTATAAGCATGAAAGTAGCGCTATGTAAAAGCTATAATTTGAATTTGAATTTATTTATTAAAGAATTTTCCTTTATAATTTTAATTGGGGTTTATCTAATAAAGAGCTATCTATAATGTATTGTAATTGTATTTACTTAAAATAATTCTGGATTTATAAAGCAGTTACACAGTACAAGTCTGTAAAATAAGTGTACACTACGTAGGACCAGATAACAAGAGAAATGTGTACTGGGCCTACTGTTGGAGAGTTTCACAGAAAATAAATAATGTCAAAGACGCTAAATTAAATTTCACTGTTGCCAACTTAATAAGAACAAATTGAACTCCAGTTTTAACCCTATCTCAATACGTAGTATCTAGTGTTCGTATCAAATCTTCATTATCACTTATAGTTAGTTGCCCGTTTGTTTTTAAATAGGTTAGCAGTCATGTAGTGAACGTTTAATACTTTCTTTGTATTGAAATTAATTTAGAAACAGACGAGTTGGCAGTGCTAAAATGTCCATTCTATACCTTTAAAAAAAAGCCTAGCTCATCAACACTTCCTTTATATTGTACACCGGATACACCAGAAAACGCTAGCTAATTATAGTTCTTCCGCCATAGATGACAATCTCCACTAAGAGTTACCTTTTCTGATCCTCGGTCAGCGCTAGTCTGTAAATCAAACTGATGATGGCGTAGAGTGAAATAAAAATGATGAGTTCTTTGTACAAGAGCTTGTAGACACTTCCCCTCCACGCCCTGAGTAGCTTCAGGAAGCCCCCAAGGGACGTTGTGGCCACACGGTTCTGGTAAATGATGGTCATTCTAATAGACAAATGTACAGTAACCTTGACCGTCAATAAAGCGGAAACAAAACCGAAACAGATTCAGAGACGTCAGCGAACTTTGAATGAGCTCTAACACAAATGAGTTAATTTGGCAGCTGGAGAGAAGCAGTTTTGTAGATCAAGTCTTTCCTCGGGTGGCTTGCAATTTATGACATTTTGCCTGATGTTATGCAGATTATCCCGAAAAACAAAAATTCTCAGCTGGCTTTTCTGAAACGAAAAATTATTTTACGTATGAAATTATATAAAATAAAAGTAAATGATTAAAAATATTGATTACTTATAATATATTGGTAGTTGTAATTCACAATTATATTTGGTAGTCAAAGTTATTTTATTACAAAATATAGCAGCATTACATATTTGAGAGTATTTAAATCTTTGGCTTCAGCTTTATAATTTGATCTTAAAGTTGTCAATGCTGAAAAAAAAAATTTTCATAGATTTCCCCACTTAAAAATAATAAGTAAAACAATTATCCAATTCCTTTTTTTTTTTAAATGTTGGCATATCACAAATGGGCATATTTATTTTATCGTCATAAGCAGTCGGTTGTTATCTGAAAGAAAAAATTCAACGTAACGCAATTCAAGACATTTGATTTTAAAATGTCTGCTTGCCATCGGTTAAAAAGCTTGAATGAAATAAGTAGTTTAGTATATCTACATAAAATAAACCGTTTCTATATTGTTATGGTAATGTTTTAGCAGCCAGGAAAGAATTGGTTTTTGTGATGTCTGTTGACGCCTGTCTCGTTTCACCTTCACCTACCCCTTCATCTGTTGAACCGTTGTGGCACCACACAAGATTTGTCGACCATCTTTCTCCATTCTTCTCTTTCTTTTGCCTTGGATAGAATCTCTTTCAATGGCAGGCCTGTACATTCTTTTATGTTGTCTTCCCATCACTTTCTCTGTCTGCCTCTTCTTCTTTTTTCCTGGTACTGTTACCCAAAAGCATTTCTTTGCAAGTCCGCGATCATTATTTCTATATGGTCATTGCTTGCCCTTTTTTGGTCAGCAGGTATTCGTGAGGTCTGATTTCCATTGTGATCGAGTCTCCTCTTTGTAATGCGGTCTTTGTAAGTGATACCTAGGCTCCTTCTCTAGCAGCTCCATTCCATGGCTTGGATCCTCCGCTCTAGTTCTGTAGTAGCCCAAGATTCGCAAGCATACAAGAGTGTGGCCATGACCAAGAAGCGCATCAGTGTCGAGGGCTATGCCGTTGTCTTTCCAGATTGTTTTGTGCTTTGCAAGTGCTGCTGTAGACTGTGCAATTCTAACTAGAAGTTCAGGTTTGATTCCTTCGTCTAAGACGATAACTCCGAGGTATTTAAACTTCTGTCCCTTGCCTGCTGTTCTTCCTCAATACCGAAATCCATTTTTTAAATCACTTTTTGCTATTGATCATAATGTGTGGGGGTTTTTTGGCATTTATTTTCCCTTTTGGATCTTCAAAACTAGACCGTTATCAAAAAAATTTCGTCTGCATTATGCTTAAAATAGTTGAAACGGCTACTGTTTCTTTTCTGAAAGTGAACCGTTAATTTACAAAAAATAATATGGAATGTCTTTTTTTTTCATAAACATACACCATTTTTAAAACAAGATTTAAAATATTTTATAGTAATGGTAATGTTATGTCTATGTAGCATCTGAAATTATAAACTATATATTTACCGTTAATCAATTAGTTAATTATTTATACTATAAGAAATAAATAATTACCGTTAATTAATTTTTTTATTGACTTATGTTTCGTTAGGGACAATGATTAATTATGCAACTTTTCAACTTGATCCGAGAAAGGGAAGTGGGAGAAATAACGTGGATAAAATAACTAACAGACAAATAGACTGACGGAGTCAGAATATCTTCAAGATAGTAACAAACTATAACTGAAGAACAAAAGCATGTGATATACTTAAAGAAAAGTTAAAAAAACAGGTAATCAACAAAATGAATAAAACGAGGCAGAGCTTCCACGGAAATAAAGACAAAAGGTAAAACGATAGTGCAAGACAATGAGATAGAAAGAAACAGTGCATTCAAATTCTGCACACATTAACACGCTACATACCCGTTCAATTCAGAAAGGTGTTTTAACATCACAGACACAAACATAACAGCTAACTCAAACGAGATGTAGATCTGCACTCAACTCTTGAGACTAGCAGTTGCTAGGATTAGTCAGGGGCGAGCCAGGCTTCGAATATCGTGCCTCGACCGTCAGTTAGTCTAGTTGTAGAGTAATGCTTACTAATCAGCTAGCACAACAAAGACACTTAACGAAGTATCTCCATTGGACAGATTTCACTACACTTTATGTCATTTCAGGAATATTAGATAGATAGATAGATAGATAGATAGATAGATAGATAGATAGATAGATAGATAGATAGATAGATAGATAGATAGATAGATAGATAGATTACTATTTATAAGGCACACAAATTACGTATCAGAAGCTCGGGCGCTGTTCACGAAATCAGTAGCTCCGCCTTTGTTTGACTCATTAGGTAAGCAGATGTCCAGTGAAGGCAATTAATTACAAAAGAAAACCAAGACTACAGAGCGTGCTCGGTACTACACATCCGCCATTCGTGCCGCTCTCAAAGTTATCGCCACGTTAGCTACGCTCTGCCAGTTGTTTTGTGGACATCCTCTGTGACCAGGTTGCTGTCAGACTTAGGGGCTCACGTCACGACTGTCATCAACAGTTGCCTTTGTTGTCGTTTTTTCTTTTTAATTTCATTTCATAACTTTCTCCCCCGTCCCCCCACGCCCCCTTTGTTCCGCCTTCTCAGACGTAGTCTATCAAACATTCTTACGTTAGATTGGCCAGGGTTAAGGTTATATCTTTTGCTGTATATAACAAACATCTCAAACTCGGTTAAAGATGTGGAGCAAGACCCCCCCTCCCCTCCCTTTTCCCACTTCCAGGATCATTGTCACCATGTTGTTGATGTCACTGCCGATACGCTTAAAAGTGGCTACGTTACAGAAACCTTTCACGCTGTATCCAAACGATTGCTACCAACAGAAGGTCATCCATGACGTGGCCTGATCAGCGAACGTTAACAATCCTACATTTTCATTTATATATATTTAGGAGGCGCGGTGGCTGAGAGGTACAGCGCTTGGCTTCTGAACCGGGGGTCCAGGGTTCGAATCCTGGTGAAGACTGGGATTTTTAATTTCGGGATCTTTAGGCGCCTCTTGAGTCCACCCAGCTCTAATGGGTACCTGACATTAGTTGGGGAAAAGTAAAGGCGGTTGGTTAGTGCTGGCCACATGACACCCTCGTTAACCGTAGGCCTCAGAAACAGATGACCTTTACATCATCTGCCCTATAGACCACAAGGTCTGTAAGGGGAACTGGCTGTAGACTGGCTGTGTGATATGCGCTTCAGGCTGTCGTCCCGATGGACCTCAGTTCAAACCCCACCAGCCGTCATTCACCTGCCGTCCTGCAAGACTGGACTGGGGCGTAATAAGCTTTATCTCTGTAAGAACGTCTGACTGCAGGAGGATTGGACTATGTAATGAGCTTTATCTCTAAATAACGTCAGACTGCAGGAGGATTGGACTATGTAATAAGCTTTATCTCGCCACGTTAGCTACGCTCTGCCAGTATCTCGAAATAACGTCGGACTACAGGAGGATTGGACTATGTAATAAGCTTTATCTCGAAATAACGTCGGACTGCAGGAGGATTGGACTATGTTAAAAGCTTTATCTTTGAAAGAATGTCTGACTTCTGACCTGAAGAAGCTAAAGCTTAAATTAAGCATTTTTCTTCGATTCCAAACACTAGGGATGAGTGCAGTATTTCACATAAATACGCAAACCCAGTTGCTAGTAAAAAAAAAAATTTTCTAAAATATTTTACATGTTTCGGATGTTCCTTCAGAGTTGAAGATAATTTACTTCCTAGTCCAAACCTCCCGCAGGACGACGGGGGGATGGGAGAGGGCAGGGTTTGAACCCGGGACCATGCTAAATATTTTGTCACATTTAATGCAGACAAAGACTTTGTCTGCGAGAGGTGGTGTGGGGGGGGGTGTCTACTTAACTTGTCATTTCGTCGTCTGCTCCTGGTTTCGCAAGAGCCTCTCTATGAGTCTTAAATGTGTGTCTCACTGGCATAGAAGAAAGCACAAGGCAGCGGATGGCCTCTGAGACAACTGGTTAAATTATCTAACATTGAAAATACCGAAGAGTTCCTGAGTATTATATTGAGGAACCTACATCGCTTTTGTTTCCCTGATTGTGGCATTAATGACACAAAGATATAGCTGCGTAAAAGAAGAGGCACATTCCTTGTTCCATATGCCAGGACAAATTTGTACAAAAGCTCCTTCTTCCCTAGTGCTATTAGAGCATGGAATGGGTTGCCTGAACTAGCCTGGAAAACCAGTGACTTGGCAGAGTTTAGTTTAATTGTTAATATGCATGACTAAATGCGTAGGATGTAATCAACTTCTTTTTTGAAGTAACGTCTGTATCAAATAAGATAAGATAAGATAAAATAAGAGGAACGAACTGACGCGAAAAAAAATCTCCCTTTCTTGGCTGTTATGCAATTATTATTTTTATTAAGATAACTCAACAATTATTTTGCCAAAATCAGCTCCTGAGGACTAGGCGTTACTAAAGACCGATCTGTTCTTTTAAACTTAGCCTATTCTTAGATCCGCAACACGCATTGTATCAGAAATTGTGTACACCTTTTTTTCTAAGCTTTCAACAAAAGACACATTATGACAGGTGAAAAAATTACTTAATTATTAGAGTGTAATCTTACAGGTACAGCTGGTTCTAAAGGCAGGTGAATCGGAGCGACTTTTATACCCACCCACGAAGGGGGGCCCCGATCATGTAGGCCTATTCTACGTGTGGTTTTCGGGTATCTAAGGGCCCGCGATATAGTTAAAATTCCTTTTCACTCTTTCCAACCCCCCCTCCCCCCCGGTTCTTTCGCACAATATGTAGATCAGAAAGTAATAATATTTGCATTGTCCCAGACTAACGAGATAATAGTAGATAAATCACAAAGTGACAAATCGGCACGCACATTTTTTAGACAAAAAACACACCAGAAGAGCTGTGCCAACACAAACACACTGTTTTCTAATGTTGTTTATAAATTTGTTTTGTAAACACGACCTGTGCTTCTCTCTCTCTCTCTCTCTCCCTCTCATTCAATCTCTTTCTCTGCCACTCATCTTCTTTCTCTCTCTATCCCTCTCTTAACTCCTACTCCACTTCTCAATTCCTCTCTTTTGTTTTATTCCTCCTTAATTTCTAATTGACATCTCTCTTTGTTTCCACTCTTCTCTCTATGTCTGTCAACTCCCACTCTATTTCTCACTCTTTCAATCCTCTCTCTCTCTCTCTCTTCTCTCTCTCTCTTCTCTCTCTCTCTCTCTCTCTTCTCTCTCTCTCTCTCTCTCTTCTCTCTCTCTTCTCTCTCTCTCTTCTCTCTCTCTCTTCTCTCTCTCTCTCCTCTCTCTCTCTTCCTCTCTCTCTCTCTCTCTCTCTCCTCTCTCTCTCTTCCTCTCTCTTCTCTCTCTTCTCTCTCTCTTCTCTCTCTCTCTCTCTTCTCTCTCTCTTCTCTCTTCTCTCTCTCTCTTCTCTCTCTCTCTCTCTCTCTCTTCTCTCTCTCTCTTCTCTCTCTCTCTTCTCTCTCTCTCTCTCTTCTCTCTCTCTCTTCTCTCTCTCTCTCTCTCTTCTCTCTCTCTCTCTCTCTCTTCTCTCTCTCTCTTCTCTCTCTCTCTCTCTCTGACGCAAAGGCGAGGGTGGTGAAGGTTAAAGGTTTCAACTTCACCACCTTTACCTGTCCATTTGTCAAGCCGTCGGGGCACCACACATGATCCATAGACCGTCTTTCTCCATTCCTCTCTTTCTTGCCTTGAATAGAATCTCTTTCAATGGCAGGCCTTTCCATTCTACTTCCCTTCTCTTCCCTTCTCTCTCTCTCTCTTGTGCATGTCGCTCGAACTTTTTAAAAAATAGCTTTTATATAGCGCAACTTTCATACTTATTGCATACTCCGAGCGCTATTGTCCAATCTCATTTGAGGACCAGTGTCGGGTGGAGGTATCTGGGAGGTTTTCTGTGTTGCCTTTAGGCACTCAGTAAACACAACTCTGCTCGAGTAGGGTGTCGAACCTCGAGACTCCTTGATGGGTAGCCAATTTCAAGCGTACAAAGCCTCTCTGCCATACATCTTTACTTAATACAGCTATATGTCACATAAGGCATTGACTTCAATTAAGGATGAGGGTGGCAATGCTGTCCCCTATAGGGGACCCATTTCATGTAGAGTTGTCTTCAAAATTTAGATGTCCTGATATCATGTTGTTATATACCATGTAGTCAATTCATCATATGTTGTGCAGTCAATTCATCATATGTTGTGCAGTCAATTCATCATATGTTGTGCAGTTAATTCATCATATGTTGTGCAGTCAATTCATCATATGTTGTGCAGTCAATTCGTCATATGTTGTGCAGTCAATTGATCATATGTTGTGCAGTCAACTCATCATATGTTGTGCAGTCAATTCATCATATGTTGTGCAGTCAATTCGTCATATGTTGTGCAGTCAATTCATCATATGTTGTACAGTCAATTCGTCATATGTCCTCGTGTCATATCGCCTTACGTCAGGTTGTCATGAGTTCCCTAGTCAATTCGTAATGTCCTCTAGTTCTATCGCCCAATCTCATGTAGTCACAATGTCATCTAGTCTGTTCGTCAAATGTCCGTAAGTCAGTTCATCAAATGCCATACACATGACGTAGCACAAAAAACTGTAACGATACTTGAAAAAATAATTCCTATGTTTAGTTTTAGACCAAGGTTAAGGTTGGGTTCAAGGCTCTAGAGAAGTCAGCTTTAATTTCATTATGAGTGAGTCAGCATTGTCTTTCTTTGCATACGATTGTCAATCAACCCTTGCTCATGAGCCTACCCTGTTTTAACGTAGAATTCTTTCTCTTCTCGAGAATAGCCATAAAACATATTAACACCTCACTGGGGACGTCTTGTTTAGACAGGAGACTTCAAGATCTTCTATTACTTTCTAGTGTTAACACAAGCAATGAAATGAGCGTAACTTAAGTACTTTACAGGAGTCCAACTACAAAACAACAAATTTTTATGGCATCGGAACAAGAACTAAGAATGCCAACTCTGAGATACATGGCAGACCAAATACCCAGTGCATTAATAAAAAAAAGAATTTAATTTGTTTATTGCTGTGTCGACTTTTAAGGTTTTGGTGTGTGCGTGTTAGTTTTCACACGTGACTTAATTGTAGTCTATAGCTATTAAGTGATCTGAAATAAGTACATTTAAAAAAAAAAAATCCTGGTTTTAGGCTAACGTCTGGTATTTGGATCGCGATTGTTGTGATTGAGTGTTAAAAGAGTTAAGAGTTCAGATCTCACAATGATAATTGAGCGTTGACGTCTGCAAGACCAGGTCTGAGAATGCTATTCGAGTGTCGAGGTCTGCAAGACCATGTCTGACACTGCTATTTGAGTGTTGAGGTCTGCAAGACCATGTCTGACACTGCTATTTGAGTGTCGAGGTCTGCAAGACCATGTCTGACACTGCTATTTGAGTGTCGAGGTCTGCAAGACCATGTCTGACACTGCTATTTGAGTGTCGAGGTCTGCAAGACCATGTCTGACACTGCTATTTGAGTGTCGAGGTCTGCAAGACCATGTCTGACACTGCTATTTGAGTGTCGAGGTCTGCAAGACCATGTCTGACAATGCTATTTGAGTATTGAGGTCTGCAAGACCATGTCTGACACTGCTGTGTAAATATTGAGATCCCAGGGTTGAGAAAGCGTCTAGGGCTAACATTTGTAACTTAACATCAACAGGCCAGGCGTAACCAACCTTGGAGTCATACAATCAGAGCTCGGGTTTGTTTTAAGTATTTGTGAAAAAGCTTCCAAGACATTTAAAACAAAAAGCCATAAAACAGACATGGAATAAGACTTCTTAGTAAGACAGCGGACAAACGATGATTTGATTGGACGGTACTATAAAAATCATAATAATAATAATAATAATAAATGTCCGATGTCCAAGAAAGCCCAGACAAAGATGGATTTGATGGAGTTATACCAAGGTAAAGAAGGCCCAGAAAAAAAGGTGGATTAGATAGAGTGAAACCAGGATCCAAGAATGCCTAGATAAAGATGTATGGGATGGAGTAAAACCAAGGTTTAAAGAAGACTCAAACTTTGTTTTCGAACTGATGATAAATTGTACAAGGTAACTCCAAGAGTTTTAACATTCAACAGTTGATCATTAAGAATTCAGAGATTTTTACGATTTTCCTTTTGTAGTAATTCAAAAAAAGTAACCAATCATAAAGCTTCGGGTATAGTTGGCTTTTAAAGAAAGCAAAAAATACTAATAAAGTCCAAGACATACTAAAAAAACTGTTGTCTGAATGTTTTTTTTTTTTTTTTTTTTTTTGTTTAGTTTTTTACCAACAACATTGACAAAATTTTATTGTAACCGATAATAACCGATACAATATTATGCCGTTTTTTTCAATGTGACTAAATTAGTAACTAATAAATAGCTTAAGCAACAGTATCCTACGGCTATATCACGTCCAACGATAATTAATATGGCATTTCTAATGAAGTCCCTTGATGGAGTTACTTCCCTTCGTGCTCAATTATACACCAAGCACCGTGAGAAGTCCAAAAATCTCTACCCTACTAGCACTTCGGTTTGGCTGTGTTTGGCTATGTTTGGCTGTGTTTGGCTATGTTTGGCTGTGTTTGACTATGTTTGGCCATGTTAGGTATAAATGTTTTTAAAGTTGTGCTGATTAATCTAGCAAGCAGAGAAGTATTTTAAAATTTTCAATAAATCTATTTCTGTTTTTATGTCAATGCTTAGAATGACAACAGATTCACTTGTTTTTACAAAGCTTATATCTCTCTGTTTGTCTGGTACACATTTTGAACACGTTTTTTTTTCGACTGTTCCCTATTCTCGGATCACGTTGAAACTTTGCACAATTATTCATTGTTCCTAACAAAACACAAATCAATCAACAGATGAACCAATATAAGTTAATTAAATAGTGGAAGTTAATTTTCTTTTAATCTTTCAAAAAGGGAAACAAATCTTATAGTATTGATATATGTGGCTGTAAGTGTTGAGTTCTTTCCCTCATGGTTTCTTTTTGTTTTCAACCCCCCTTTTTTATTTAAAAAAAATATATATTTTGCTTGTTCTCTATCAGTTACGAAGTTTAGTTTTATATAACTTGCATCTTTTATTTACTAGATGATTGATTATAATATATTACCTCCTGTTTCCTATCCTAATACAAACTCATATAAGAAATTAAAGTACTGAATATAGTGAATCGGTGTAAATATATCGCAATTATTTTAAATTATTTCCATTGGAAGATTCAACTACATTACGACATTAAAAATCTAACAATAATTGCGACATCAATATGTCAATTACACCAGGCTTTTCATTTTAAACCTCAGAACAAAACAAAAAATATAGTCGTTGGATGAGTTATCTGGTTTAAAGCACCTGCCATAATGCTAATGAATAAGAAATGAAAGAAAATTATAATTAACAGCCCTAGCTTGAGCGACCTAAACTTAAAATATCGGTCTCACTTAGTGTAATGTCTTTCAAATACTTAAATTTTTTTTTTTCAAAACAAAAAGGAAGGTAACTCTCTTGACGTGATGAATGGGCGGCCTCACCATGACAACCACTGCATATTTCCGACAATGGCGGGTCACATGTTGAGATAACAAATTCATCTACAGAGATCGAGAAGTTGCTGTGACCAAAGAATAAATTATAGTTGACATCTAGGTACACAATTAAAGTATTCTCTTGTTGACATCTTGGTACACAATTAAAGTATTCTCTTGTTGACAAATGGGTGCACAATTAAAGTAGTCTCTTGTTGACATCTAGGTACAAAATTAAAGTATTCTCTTGTTGACATCTAGGTACACAATTAAAGTTTTCTCTTGTTGACATCTAGGTACACAATTAAAGTATCCTCTTGTTGACATATGGGTGCACAATTAAAGTATTCTTTTGTTGACATCTAGGTACACGATTAAAGTATTCTCTTGTTGACATCTAGGTGCTCAATTAAAGTATTCTCTTGTTGACATCTAGGTGCACAATTAAAGTATTCTCTTGTTGACATCTAGGTACACAATTAAAGTATTCTCTTGTTGACATCTAGGTACACAATTAAAGTATTCTCTTGTTGACATCTAGGTGCACAATTAAAGTATTCTCTTGTTGACATCTAGGTACACAATTAAAGTATTCTCTTGTTGACATCTAGGTGCACAATTAAAGTATTCTCTTGTTGACATCTAGGTACACAATTAAAGTATTCTCTTGTTGACATCTAGGTACACAATTAAAGTATTCTCTTGTTGACATCTAGGTACACAATTAAAGTATTCTCTTGTTGACATCTAGGTGCTCAATTGAAGTATCCTCTTGTTGACATCTAGGTACACAATTAAAGTATTCTCTTGTTGACATCTAGGTACACAATTAAAGTATCCTCTTGTTGACATCTAGGTACACAATTAAAGTATTCTCTTGTTGACATCTAGGTACACAATTAAAGTATTCTCTTGTTGACATCTAGGTGCACAATTAAAGTATTCTCTTGTTGACATCTAGGTACACAATTAAAGTATTCTCTTGTTGACATCTAGGTACACAATTAAAGTATTCTCTTGTTGACATCTAGGTACACAATTAAAGTATTCTCTTGTTGACATCTAGGTGCTCAATTAAAGTATCCTCTTGTTGACATCTAGGTACACAATTAAAGTATTCTCTTGTTGACATCTAGGTACACAATTAAAGTATTCTCTTGTTGACATCTAGGTACACAATTAAACTATTCTCTTGTTGACATATGGGTGCACAGAAAAAGAATATTGCAACGATGCTTTTGTGTATCGCGTGGCCAGCCAAAGACCAATCGCCTTTACAGTTGATTAGAATTGGAAGCGTCCTAAAAATAATTCATAACACATGTCTTCACCGAGATTCGAACCCAAGAATCCTTTACCACTCAGAGGCCAGTAAAAAAGTACTCTTCAAGTTATTTTTACTTATCTCAATGTGCAGTGTATAAGAAATTCACTTAGAAAAGAAATTACACACGGACACGTAACGTGAAAGCGAAAAAGAAACAATAAATCCAACTATAAATCCAAGCAATCTAAATATACATATAGCTGCCATTATACTACACATATAGAAAAGTAAATAGGTCATGAAATTTTTTTCCTCAAATTCTTTATGCCTACCGTCCAAAGTCGCTGTTAGTCGTATGAGTTACACAAGGCTATATTGAACCAAGTTAAAGTCTTAAATGGGCTTTCGTTCGTATAATTCAATAAGTCAGCAGCAATATACTTCTTAACCTAATATGAACCTGTTCTTGGGTATAATAAAAAGGCTTAATGTTGTTGGTCAAGTGCCTGTTCTGTAAAGCAGGGCCGGCCTTAGGCCGATTTTACCCTTTGCTCCAAATTGGGAACCGCGACTGGCAGGGGCCCCGCAAATTAAATTTAGTACATCACCATCAGTCATGGCTCTTGTCACTGGCTTTAAAAAATGTAGGACTTAATGGGTTAACGTATTTATTGAATTTAACGATTGACGTAACTTTAAGCCCTGCTGCAAAGTGTACTTCTGACGATAGATCTGATTTCATTAAGACTAGTTTACTCAAGTTTGAATTTTCCATTCTTATCTATATATATACTTCTCTTCTTCCCTCAAGAGCTTGGACGAGAAGAAGAAGTAAAGGAAAGACCACTCTCTTATTTCTGCAACTTTTTTTTTTTTGAGTTTTCAAAAGATATTAATAATTTCCGGATATTTCCATGACTTTTTCGTATATTTTAGACACCTTATTTATAGTATTAGTTTTTTAGCGACGCACCATAAAAGACGTATATTGAACGGGACTAGTGACGTTTGGGATATTTTGTGTTAGAGACCGGAAAATCAGTTATCGGTAGAATCCTCTAGGGTAAAGACGTGTTTAGTTGACAGAGACTTTTACTGTGGCCTTTTCTTAGAATAAATATATGATAAATTGTTCATCAGTGTTGATCACATATCTTTACTCGTTAAATCGATCGTCTTGTTTATTCTGTATTGTTGATCAACTACATTGAATACACCCGAACAATAAAACTCAAACGCTTGCAGAGTAGTTAATTGAAATTCAAGTCATCTAGAGTTGACCTCAAGACAGACTGAACAAGCACATCACAATATTTTGTTACAAGTTATAAAATGGTTTAATTTAATAATTTACACCTAGAATTAGCGCGGGTCCTTTGAAAGTGCGGGGCACACTGCGGTTACATAGGGGCCCAAGGCCGGCCCTGCAAAATAACGGCGTATGCTACGCCGTGGGTCGACTAGTTATTAATATAGATTAAAGTAATAATAGCTAATGAACATTTGTTAACTCTTCAATGATTAGGCCTACATGCGGAAATATCCGAAGACGTATACTGTCTGTTTTAAGATAACTATTGTCAAGTCCTGTAGTCTAATTAAAATTATTGTGTATTATACTTTGAAAATTATAGCGGAAAGTTTTCCCATTGTTGTCAACGAGCTACTAATTCTTTTCTTAACGATATAGACCTACATCAACTGTCAAATTTCTAGAAAAATCGTGGGAGTCGTTTTGGAGAATCGCGTCCACCTACCCTTTGCTCACCCAGACTGTTTTGCCCACTCTTCGATACACTACTAATGCGCAGTTAACGACATAATAATCATCTCATTTATTAAACAAGCAAGTGAGGCATACATTTCACTGGAACTACGTAAAGGCTTAATCCAGATTGTTTTTTGTTAAACACTATTTCCGGTATTAAAAGCACAACAATATTTTGAGGTATGTACAGTGCATTATCATGCTATCAAAAACGTGTATTTTAAAAACCTTATGTACTATTCTTACTGACTTAAATCGTCCCGCATCGTTCGGCGCATTGGGTGGAAAGCTGCTTCCACAAAAATCTGTCACTGGCAATGTCTGAAGCCTCTTCCCACCTGCTTTGAGGACCTCCATGAAAGTGTAGCGCCAAGTTGTTCTAGGATGTTCCTGTTTGCGATTTCCTCGTAATGGCCTCCATGTCATCGCAACTCTTATTATGTGTAATTCGTTTTGTCGGAGAACATGTCCGGCAAACCTCATGCGACGCTATGTCACAACTAAGGGGTAGACTCCCAGTTCGGCATAGGATTTCCTTGATTGAGACCCGATCTCTATAACTGACTCCTAAAATCCGTCTTAGACATCTTTGTTGAGCCACATTTAGATTTTTTTCAATTTCGACAGATGACCATTTACTGCACTTTATTAATGGAACCCAGCCACTGGTATAAATGTGTAACCTCTATGGCTACGCTCTTGGAATTAGGTGACTGTAGTTTGCTTTTGATTTTATATCGAAAAGGAAGTTTTATCGTCAAAATCATTTTGGGGGGGGGGGGAGTGGGTTAAACTAGAAAATGTGTGTTTTTTTGTTTTTGTTTTTTTTTTTTAATTAGCTACGGTCATAGAATTTGGTGACTGTAGTTAGCTTTAGAATAAAATTGAAGAGAGAGGTTTTCAACCTCAAAACTCTTGGTATGGGGGTATTTAAACTCAAAACCATCAGGGGGTATTTTAAACTTTGAAAAAAAAGCCCTCTGGAGGAGGTGGTTTAAACTCAAAACCTCCCTTGGCTTGGCTACGCTCATAGAATTTTGAGTGTGTAGTTTGCTATTTTTTTATCTTGAAGAGGTATTTTTTTAGCTTCAAACGCGCTTAATGAAGGTTTAAACTCAAAACCCCCTATGGCTATTATCATAGCATTTTGAGTGTGTAATTTTATTTTTTTTTATATTGAAGTATTTTTTTAGCTTCAAACCCCGCTGTAGGTTTTTAAACACAAAATCCGTCTTGGCTCATAGAATCAGGTGACTGATGTATGGATAGTCTTATATTGTAGAGGGGGTTTTATCGTAAATTTCAGAGGGGTTTTTAAAATCTTCCTTAGCTATGCTTTTGGACTTTGCGGATTGTCGCATTCTTTTTTTTTGGGGGGGTTTGTTTTATAGAAGAGGGGAATTTGACTGCAAAACCCCCTGGTAGTGGGTTTTAAACTCAAGGGCAAGTGATGGTTTAGTATTAAAATCTCACCTAAAATAAATAGAATTAAAGCAAAAAATCAGTCTCTAAATTCCTAGCCCCCCCCCCTGCTGGGGGGGATTTCATTTCGGAGGGGGGAGCTGAACCCCATCCCCCATGGCTACGCCCATGATCGCTACGCGTCTTGATAAATTATTTTAATGGGTTGGTTTCAGAGAAGTGACTCTTTTACCGTTCTCACCCTACTGGCCCAGGCTAGACATCCCTTCCCACCTGTCTTATGCGGAAGTTTATGTGGTGACAATAGTGCAACCTAAATCTGTGCATGTTTTTTTTATACTTGTGTCACAGCTGAACGAATATAAAAACAAAGAGAAAGAGACAGAGACAACAAGTGCAGTAAGAAATTTAGAAGGAGAGAGAGAGAGAGAGAGAGAGGATGTGAGAGAGTAAGTAGGAGAGACTGGCGGAGCGAATGTTAGCATGAAAGGAGAGGAGAAGACGAGAGGACTGTCAGAGAGAGAGACAGAAATATATACAAGAGACAGAGGGAGGAGCCGGATGTAAACAAGAGAGAGAGACACACAGAGAGACAAAGAGAGAGAAAGAGAGAAAGACAAACTAAGAGATAGACAGAGAGCGACAGAGACATAGAGATGAAACAGAGAGACAAAGAAAGATAGGCAGACAGATAAAAAGAGAGAGAGTCAGAGTGCGAGAGAGAGCGACAGAGAGAGAGAGAGAGAGTGGAAGCGCTACATAAAGGGAGACAGAGTGAAATAGACAGAAAGTGAAAAAAACATATACAAAACACGGATATACGAAGATAGACATTGTAAGCGCTAGAGAATGTAAGGACTAGAGAATGTAAGCACTAGAGAATGTAAGGACTAGAGAATGTAAGGAATAGTGAATGTAAGGGCTAGAGAATGTAAGGAATAGTGGATTTAAGGACTAGAGAATGTAAGCGCTAGAGAATGTAAGGACTAGAGAATGTAAGCACTAGAGAATGTAAGGACTAGAGAATGTAAGGAATAGTGAATGTAAGGGCTAGAGAATGTAAGGAATAGTGGATTTAAGGACTAGAGAATGTAAGCGCTAGAGAATGTAAGGACTAGAGAATGTAAGGACTAGAGAAAGTAAGGACTAGTGAATGTAAGCGCTAGAGAATGTAAGGACTAGATAATGTAAGGACTAGAGAATGTAAGGACTAGAGAATGTAAGGACTAGAGAATGTGAGGACTAGTGAATGTAAGGACTAGAGAATGTAAGCGCTAGTGAATGTAAGGACTAGAGAATGTAAGGACTAGAGAATGTAAGAACTAGAGAATGTAAGCCTTATAGAATGTAAGGACTAGAGAATGTAAGCGCTAGAGAATGTAAGGACTAGAGAATGTAAGGACTAGAGAATGTAAGCGCTAGAGAATGTAAGCGCTAGAGATAGGTTGACGAATACAGAGACGAACAGAGAATGCACGAGAGAGACGTTGACCAAACCATAGTGAGATTTGAACGTCTTTGGATTAAACATTTTGTTACGACAACATTATACATAGGGCATGGTAGGTTCATGAGAGTACAGTATATGAATACAGTAGATGATTTTATAACATCCTACTTATAACTACTTATAACTAGGCTTAGGCGAGAGATTTAAAAAACACTCTAACTTGTCACTTGTGTGGAAAAAGTGTAGAGATGCATCGAGTTTACTTGAAACCAAAATGTGCGGAAGTAGAAGACCCAAAAAAAAACAACAACCCAGAAACTATCATTTTTAAAAAAAGAAGAGGGGGGGGGGCGAGCTGCACTTCTCTTTTCCTTTCAAAACTTTCAAATGAAAAAAGAAGAGCAAAGGACGGGAGGAATGAAAGAAACAAAGAAAAAAAAAAGAAATAAAGAAGGAAAAAAAAGAAAAAAAAGAAAGAAGGACGGAAAAAAAGAAAGAAAAAAAGAAGAAAGAAAGAAAGAAAAAAAAACGACAAAAAAAGAAAGAAAGAAAGAAAGAAAAAAGAAGTAACAAAAAAAAAGACAAAAAAAGAAAGAAAGAAAGAAATAAGGAAAAAAGAAAGAAAAGAAAAGAAAGAAAAACAGAAAGAAAGAAAGAAGGAAAAGAAAGAAAGAAAGAAAGAAAGAAAAAGAAAGAAAGGAAAACAGAAAGAAAGAAAGAAAAAAGAAAAAAAGACAAAAAAGAAAGAGAGAAAGAAAAGAAAGAAAGAAAGGAAAACAGACAGAAAAAAAAGAAAGAAAGGAAAACAGAAAGAAAGAAAAGAAAGAAAGGAAAACAGAAAGAAAGAAAAGAAAGAAAGGAAAACAGAAAGAAAGAAAGAAGGAAAAGAAAAAAAGAAAAAAAGAAAGAAAGGAAAACAGAAAGAAAGAAAGAAAAAAAGAAAGAAAGAAAATAAAGAAATAAGAAAGTAAAAAAAAAAGGAAGAATGAAAGTAATAAAAAAAAGGAAGGACCAAAGAAAAATGAATTAAGAAAAAGAAAAATCAAATGTAGAACTAAGCGGGGTTTTTTTATGACTCATATATCTAATAAAAACTTAAGTATATATAGACATCTTCTACGAAAGTCAGACATTTGTAAAACAATGGTAACTAAGAAACTAAATATTCATTTATAATGAAAAGGGAACTTCTTAGTCAACGTGATAAACTAATAATAGCATGGTCTTACACCGTAAAGTAAGGCTGAACTAATTACATCATTCCAGAGGCGTGGCAAAGTGCGTAACAAGAAAAACATTAAAAATACTTTTTTAAAAAGAAAGCGAATACCTCGTTCATACAATTTTTAGAGAGATTGTTTTTCGTTTCATTACTTATAAATGTTACGTTCAAAACCAATTGAACGTTCTATAGCCAAATATAAATTTATATACTTTACAAAAATTTTTTTTTACTTTTAAAAAATTATAAGGTTAAACTAGAGTGTGGAAAGACGAGCTAGGAATTATTATCTCAGCAATATACATCAACTGTGACATTTCTAGGAAAATCGTTTTAAGCAGTTTTTGGAGATCCGTGTCCAGGCTCCACACACCCACCCACCTAGACGTTTCCACGAAGTTACGAGTTGAATAGAGGTATTGTAAAAACTATTGTTGTTGTTGTTTTTGACTTGCAGTTGGGTGGTGAGTTCAATTATCTGATGATTAAGAGATTCCGGCTGTTCTAACCTGTGACGCACCTGTGGAAACGCCCCTTATCGTGACCCCCCACCCCTGTGGAAACGCCCCTTAGCGGAAGAGGGTAGGCTAACAGCATGAGAAAAAAAACTGCATTTCCTTTCCATGTTCTCTGGGAGTTCTGTGAATAAGCAAATAGAATGCGCATGTATACCAAAGATCAGCATTCAACAGTGTCACTAACCCCAGGTTGAAAACTAAGCCTCGCCGTTCCACAGGGGA
Source organism: Biomphalaria glabrata (assembly GCF_947242115.1). Lineage (NCBI taxonomy): Eukaryota > Metazoa > Mollusca > Gastropoda > Planorbidae > Biomphalaria > Biomphalaria glabrata. Next base: position 31,899,032 of record NC_074724.1, read on the forward strand.
GGCTGCCTCAAATGATCAACTCGCCCTGGGACATTGCTGTTCATCATTATCTTTATTGTAACTGCTATTTATAGACCCTTGTGATCTATGGAGCAGTTGATTTAAACGTTATCTGTTTATGTGGCCTACGGTTTACGAGGGTACCATGTAGCCAGCACAAGGACCAATCGCCTTTACTTTTCCCCAACTAATGTCAGGTACCCGTTAGAGCTGGGTGGACTCAGGGGCGCCCTGATAATCCCGAAATTGAAAATCTCAGTCTTCATCGGGATTGGAACCGAAGACTCTTCGGTTTGGAAACCAAGCGCTTTACCACTCCGCCATCACAACCCCAGCTGCAATCTATGTGATAGATGATGTAAAGGTAATATGTCATCTGTTTCTATGGCCAACGGTTAACGAGCAGGGTGTAATGCGTCCAGCACAACGACTAACCACCTATACCTTCCCAAACTAAACTCATTAGAGTTGGGTGGACTCAGGGGCGCCCTAAAAAATCCCTAAATTCAAAATCCCAGTCTTCACCGAGATTGGAACCCAGGTCCGCAAAGTTTCGGAAGCCAAGCGCTTAAAAGCGCGCCCCCCCTATCAGTTATAAGTAACATTTTAAAAATATATTTTTACCATACATCGAAATAAAAATTGTAAACATGCGTTTGTTTGCTGTTCTTTATTTTATTATTATTATTATTATTTATTTTTCGTTTTGGTATTACACCTCTCAAATGTAATCACAAATGCTCAATAACTCAAGCTTAATGGGTCAACTTAATTGGTATAACCTTACAGGTTAACAGTAACCTAATTTATATTAGTAGACACTCATTTCATAAGATTTACAAATTGTTGAGTATCTTACATGTGGGTTAATGATGACAAGCTTTTAATCATAATACTTCTTCCGCTTCCACTTTCTAGTTCCTAGATAATAAAAATAACTCTGTTAAAAGGACTACAATGAATTTTGTTTCTCTCTAACGAAGCTCGACCCCTGGCAGTGCCAGAGAATGAATACTCGTTCGTTTCTAACATAATAATAATAATAATTCGGAGAGTATTGCGAAGAAAAAAAAAACATACTTTCGCATTTTTAAAAACACAGTAAGTGCAAAAATTATAAAACACCTAAGGAGGAAAGAATTCGAAAGTTTCATGAGATGCATTATTTTCTTACCTTACACACAATGAATAAAACATAAATCTTAAGCTCGACCTTAATCGTCTGCAAATATTTTTATATGAAGAAATAAAACAAGTGTGCTCCAAAATTACGTTTGGAATATTTTTATAGGTAGGTCTCATAAAAGCAGACGTTGCGAGCAAGGCTTGAATGGAAAATTGTGACCCATAGAAATGCTTGCGGCTGATTGGCTGGCCGCGTAGAGGTCACAGAGACATGGTAATTAGGAGTATGATCTAGTGTCCGACGGCTTTCAAAAAATAAACAATAAACAAGTTTACGTCTTTGAAATTAGTTTTGAAGTGGGTGGAGCTAATGTAAGCAGATTATAAGTACGTAGTGTTTTAATTGCTGATCAGTTGTCTTAATTGGAATGGGGCCTTGGAGAGGGAGGAATCATTGTCAACCTAGGTCTATTTCATGCTATTTTTTTTTTTTCATTTATGAAAGTGTTGTACTGTTCTAGGTATTTTTTGTTTAAATCGTGTAGCCTACCGGTGAAAAGGAGGGTAGTTTTAACCTGCGTTGTGAGTGAATGTTCTAACCAACTTTCGTGTATTGCTTCTAGATCTAGATCTAGAACTCATCTTCTTCTTATCTTATATATCACAGACAAAAAAGAAGAAGATAATTACGTCCTACGCATTGCATGTGTCAATCTAGTCATGAATTGTTAATCAATGACTTAAACTCTGCTAAGTCGTTGGTTTTCCTGGCTGATTCAGGCAACCCATTCCATTTTCTGATGGCACTTTGGAAAAAAAAAAGCACTTGTACGAATTCGTTCTAAAGAAATGTGCCTCAACCTTTGTATCTTTCTAAATATTTCATTAGGTTTTGTTTTTCTATTTTGTTAGTTATGGTTTAGTATTTTTAAAGTGTTTTATATATTAGAGCTACTTTACTTATTATTCCTCTGTCCTAAAGTGTCTCAAAGTTTAGTGATTTTACCAATGGTGTTACTCTAATCGAATTGAAATAGCCGTTTGTTATAAATCTCACTGCTCCATTTTGTATTTGCACTAGTTTCTTGGTGTGCGAGGCTATGCCACCTGCACGTTAAAACAAAGCAATGAGGAAAAAATTCACTTGCAGTAAAATAAAATCAAAACGGACTACAAAGTAAAAAAAAATTGTACCTTGGAAAACATACATCGATTTCCTTTGTGACCCTTGTCCCACAGTCTGAGAAACGCGGAATACAGAATATGGCTTCTTGTCGTGTGGCTTGCGCGCTGGACTGACGTTCGGACTTATCGATGGTCCCGAGCTCAAACCTTGCCCTCTCCCATCCCCCGTCGTCCTACGGGAGGTTTGGACTAGGAAGTAAATTATTTTCAACTCTGAAGGGACATACGAAACATGTCAAACATTTGACAAACATTGTATGTTTTGTATCAATCTCTAATATCATACTCATGACTGACTTAATTTACAGATGCCTTGAGAACAGTTGGAAGATATTCAATTTCCCCTTGGTGTCGCCCAACGATCCCAGACATACGCTTGAATCTAGTAGACCTAATGCCGCCAAGTTAAGTCGTTCATCTTACGACCTTCAAATTTTAGCACTGGAGTATTACTGCCTTCAAGCCCAGTGTCATTTTTGCGTATACTGATAGGTCGGCATCGATAGATTCTGGAAGAGCAGGCTTTGGAACCTACAACGAAATTCTTGGCTTTGACTCAGTCAAAATCTTTGGATCATGTGGAAGTGTACGCAGTTTTGATGCGGAGACCATGGCAGTCTGTGAAGCCTTAAAAGTCATTGATTCTCAACTCAGCTAGGGACATTTGAGAGCAACACAGATTGTTGTGGTCACTGACTCAAAACCTATACTACCATGCCCCTCCCCCCCCCCCCCCAATATCGAAACTGCCATCATAGCTTCACGCAACATAAAGCAACGCTATGGCACACATGTAATAATGCAGTGGGTTCCGAGTTACATAGGTGTGACTGGCAACACTACTGCAGACTCTTTCCCGTGGTGGAGGCTGTCCAGGCCTGAGCAAGCTATTATAGCACAGTGCAGCAGTGGCGTAGCTAGGAATTCGCCATCATTTGGGGGCCCGGGGGCTTGACCTCTTTGGTGGCCCCAGCATTTCGCGTAAAATTTAATATTAAATGTAAAAGGCACTCATGTGGAGGCCTCCTCATTTGGGGGCCCGGGGGGATTTCGAATTCCCCCCTCCCTCACCCCACCTTAGCTACGCCTCTGCAGTGCAGGATTGAAAATTGATCTAACAATTAAGACTTAGACGTCCACCAAACATTATTTCATCACATTGTTGATGCGTGTTGATGTGGTTGGTTGATCAAGATTGTATTTGTGTGTAGATCAATGTTATCTGAGAGTTCGGTACTAACACATCCAACAGAACAATTAATAGACAGATTGAATAAATGTTAATTTTAACAACAATTTATTAAAGAATATGGGCTCAGTTAATGTCGTATCTATCTATATCACAAGTGGGTCTTTCTTCGTCCTAATGTCCGTTGATTCTCTTTTATTTCCGTTCTTACTTTTTAAAATGATCTGTCGCGTCACTACGGAAATACCCGATTAAACCCCAACCTCTATCTTATCTTATCTTATATAATACAGACGTTACTTCAAAAAAGAAGATGATTACGTCCTACGCGTCATGCATTTAGTCATGCATATTAACCAATGACTTAAATTCTGCCAAGTCACTGGTTTTCCTGGCTAGCTCAGGCAACCCATTCCATGCTCTAATAGCACTAGGGAAGAAGGAGTATTTGTACAAATTTGTCCTAGCATATGGGACGAGGAATGTGCCTTTATCTTTGTGTCTTCAGAGTATTTTATTAAATTTTGTTTTTTGTATTTGAAGATTATGGTTCAGTGTTTTATGTATGATTGCTACTTTACTTTTGAGCCTTCTGTCCTGAAGGCTTTCTAAATTTAGTGATTTTACTAAAGGTGTTACTCTAGTCAAATGTGAATATTCGTTTGTTATGAATCTCACTGCTCTATTTTGTGTCTGTTCCAGTTTCTTAATGTTTTCTTGAGTTGAGGGGTCCCAAACGGAGGATGCATATTCTATTATTGGCCTAACCAAGGTTAAATAACATTTTAGTTTTATGTTCTTATTTGATTTATAGAAATTTCTTTTAATAAATCCTAATGCTTTGTTTGATTTTTTTGTAGTTTCATCAATATGTGGATTCCATGACAGTTTTATTATAACACCAAGGTATTTTGCGTTTTTAGTCTGTGTTACTGGTTTGCCATGAATAAGATAAGTGGAATTAATTTGTTTTAGTTTTTTTGTTACTCTTAACAACTGACATTTTTCTGGGTGGAAAGACATGCTCCAATTTGATTCCCATTTCTGTAATTCATCTAATTCTCTTTGTAAAATATCTGTGTCTTGTGTTGTTTTTATTGTTCTATATATTATGCAATCGTCTGCAAATAATCTGACTTTTGTTCCTGAAGTAATGCAATTTGGTAAATCATTTATGTAAATTAAAAATAGTAGTGGACCCAAGACTGTTCCTTGAGGTACACCTGAGTTTACTGTTATCGGTGTTGATTTAGAGCCATTTATTATTACAGTTTGTTCTCTCCCTATCAGAAAATCTTTAATCCACTGATGCAGTGGACCATTAATGCCGAAATATTTTAATTTTTTAAGCAAACTATGGTGGTGACTTTGTCAAAAGCCTTAGAAAAATCTAGTAAGATAGCATCTATTTGTTCTACGCGTCTTGCTATAGTGTCATTAAAAAATCCTTCTACTATCCAAGACGTATCGCACCGCACTGCCTGTTCAGTTGTAGCCTGTTTTAAAATGTTTTCATAACAAAATCTAGATCTGCTTTGTGTTGTGTTTTTTTTTCGCTGATTACTTTTTAATCCTTCTCATAAACTGCATTCATAGTCAAATCACTTCTTGTTTATATGTTTTTTTGTTATTTTGTATTTTTTCTGTTTTCCAAGACGATTCTATTCTTTTTTTTTTTTTTACATAACCTTTTTCTTTTCAAGACGCATCGTTGTTGTCTCTTGTGATAGATATAGTGCCTTGGCCTAAAAGGCAAACTGAACAGACAAGAATGTATGTATATGTTTGTGTGTGTAAAGTATATAAATATTTATTTTACTATTACGTTTTTTTACCCAACTTTACGAAGAAGCCCCCTCCCTCCCCCACCTGAAGAGACCCCCACCAATTCTCGGTCCCAGACCATGTCATTAAGATGTCATTAAGTTAAAAGATAACTCAAAGAAGTCCCAGTGCATGCTCTTGCATAAAGTTAAATATAGGCACTGCAGTGCAGTGGGGAACGATTTAGTCTTGTCCAGGGGAGACAAACATTTCTTCGATATACACAAGAATGCAGGGCCGGTCTTAGGCCACTGCAGCCTATGCGGTCGCAGTGGGCTTTCATAGACCCCGCGCTAATTCAGGGTGTAATTATTAAATTGCAAAATATATACGAAAAACTCCTGGAAATCTCCTGAATTTATTAAAATCTGCTGAAAACTCTTTAAAATCTCCAGAAAAATAGACAAAATTGTCATTTGTGGGTGTCATTAATTGTGTGATAAAAGGAAAAAAGGCATTGTCAGCTTTCATGTAAAAATCGGGCGAATTTATACCTTAATCAGAAGTTCCAATACTTTATTTACTTTTATAGTCACTAGCATATAAATATGCCATTGGTTACAAGGTTCGTAAAGTACAGATCGCAATTTTTAAAATAGTAAAGTCGAATTATTTTTCCTTATAAAAAATCTTAATTTTCACTTATTATCCTTATTCCCACACAGACTAGGCCCCGCGCAACCAGTTTCGCATAGGGCCCCTCAATTGCTAGGACCTGCCCTGCAAGAATGTCATCATTTACATAGGTGTCTGGTGGGAATAAAAAGAAGTCAGTGATGAAATTAATCAGTTTTTCCTTGGTGAGGCTGTACGAACAATAAATTTAACTTGTATTTTTAAAAAAACAACAACATAGAAACGATTCTTAACAAAGAAAAAGAAACATCAATAACTCCAGAGGAAAGGAAAAAAAAAAGCATAAAACCATAGAGGGGAATTCGGAATTTGGATATCATAGTTTTATAAACACAAAGCTTATACTTGTGTTGAGTGAAATGTCCTCAATTAGTTTGGATCAATCAAGTAATTAATTTTCAATAGATCACGACTAACAATAATAAACGTGTACGATTGGAAATATTTTTATGAATTGTTTTTTGTTTAGCGCAACTTCCATACTCACAGCATGTTCTGTACTTAGGGTCCAATCCGGTGATGGACAAACTACGGCCCGTAATTCAACATATGTTTCTTAAGATCCGTGGATGTAATCTTTATTCTCACTCATAATTTCATTTGCAATAATTTGGGGGCCCCCTTCAATATATCAGGACATTCCACTTCTAAACGTAAAACTCTGTATACATCCATGATGTAGAGAAGAAAAAAAAGAGCTGAAAAGAACAATTATGCCAGCAGATTTTTTTAATTATTTTTTTTAAGCTATAGTAGCATACAATATTGAAAAAAGATAATGAACATTTTCTATCGGGAAATGTGTTCAACAAATTATGATTCAAGTTGGCGAAGTTTTGTGACCAGATAATAACAATTTTTTTTTAATGTTGAAAGACAAGCAAACACTCTTACCATTGTGACAGAGAATGGAAATCATTTCAGCATGATCCGAGATCGGGTTTGGGAGAAATAACGTGTACAAGCTTTTTACCAGACAGACAGGCGGACAGAGGGAATTGCTTTAAATTTTGTAAGGATTATAAAATTATAGGTTTATCTAAAAAAATAGTACGAGAGGGACTCAATAAAATTTACATCATAGTTAGCGTAAAACTAAATGAGTAACTTTAAGTGTTGTTCCAGCACTACTGACCATAAGACTGATCATAATGTTACAGCGCTATTAGTGTTAAATATAAAAGGCGTTGAGGAAATTTTGTATTTTAAATTTCGGTTCCACCGCAAGTGAGTCTTGAAGGGAGCAATTAAAATGCTAAATATTTATGATGTATTTATGGTCTAAGAAAATTTGAATTATCTACATCAAGAATATGCATTATAACGATAAGATGGAATGAAGCTCGAAACATGATGGAGGAAATGTCTATGAAAATAGCTTGAGGCAAGCTCAGTGGCGCAGCTAGGGTGAGGGGAGGAGGGGGAGAATGTGAAAATCCCTCCGGGCCCCCAATGAGTGTTTTTTTTACATTAAAAATTAAATATTACTCAAAATGCAGGGGCCCCCAAAGAGGTCAAGACCCGCGCCCCCAAACGATGGGAAATTCCTTGCTACGCCCCTGAGCAAGCTGACGGTGAATTAGAATTTTGTTCGGTGCTATTGAGAAAAAAAAACTTAAAATATTTTCTGAATGTCTTTTAGTGTGGATTGAAAGGTAGTGAAATCAGACTTGTACCTTCACATCATTGAACTGCTATCTAAATATCATTACAAACATTTTCTAAATGTTCCGAATTAGACGACGACAGAGACTTGTTGAGAGTTTTCGAAATGTCATTTCTCATGCTCAAATATTATGTGCAATGTTTATAGCATAATATATTTAGGAGCAGCTTGGGAAAAGCTATGTCCGTCCTCGCCGCATGTAAAAGTAAAAATTATCTTTACGTTTAAAGTTTGCCGTTTCTTTAGCAAGGTTATACAGGGTGAGGTCGCTAGCCCCACGCCAAACCCTCCTCCTTTCTCACCCGGGCTTGGGACAGGCGTATGGCGGAATTCATTCAATGTACACAAAATAAAGTCCATGCGTTAGTAAGCTAAAACTGAGAGCAATGGCTCTGATTAGTCAGTGATACGTTCTATGGTATTGGAACTAATCAAACAAACAATCTAATGACTATTCAATTCTCAGTAGGTCTAAGTTTTAAAAAAGGTACAAATTGTTGGCTTTATTGAAGATATATAAATTTAATTGAAACATACAATTTGAATCAAGGCTTGGTCAAATGTAATTGAATAGAGACGCTGATCAAAGGGGAAACTACTCTAGCCAGCCGACTGCAAACAATAGCCCTGCCTTGACCTTGAGACTCCCCGACGACTTATTCTGAATGGAAAAGCATTGCCAGGCTATTAGACATTGAAAGCAATTACGGATAAATACAGATTAATCGAACGATTGACTAATGATTAACTTTCAATCAAATGTTTTGATTCGTTTGTACGCCTATTCCCCGCCACACTTTTTTCCATTGATATTTTTAATTAGTGTTTTCTTAATTCTTTGCTAAGTACTATGAGGGGAAAGCCGGTATATATTAACTACTGGGTACTAAATTGACATACACGTATAACTTAAACTACACTTCAACTTTTTATTTACATAGATTGCCATTTCGCTGGCGTTATTTGTAGTCGATGGGGGCGCGGTGGCTAAGTGGTTAAGCGCTTGGCTTCCAAACCTGGAGTCCTGGGTTCGAATCTTGGTGAAGACTGGGATTTTGAGTTTCGGGATTTTTAGGGCGCCCCTGATCCACACAGCTCTAATGGGTAGCTGACTTTAGTTGGGGAAAGTAAACGCGGTTGGTCGTTGTGCTGGGCACATGACACCCTGCTCGTTAAGCGTTGGCCACAGAAACAGATGACCTTAACATCATCTGCCCCATAGATCGCAAGGTCTGAAAGGGGAACTTTACTTTTTTAAGTAGTCGGTGGTGCGAAGTAGACACATTAGACCAGCCCGGCAAGTTGATCAGTCGACAGTCCAGTTTATTGATGCATAGATTCTTAGGTCTGTTGGCAGTATCAAACATGCCTGCTTAATGACGCTTACCTGACAAGATCATTTTTTTTGTCTACCATCTTAAAAGCTACTAAATTATAATGAGATGCATCGTTAGGATTAGTGCGATTATGAATATTCATTTTTTTTACATTAAAAATTAAATATTACGCCATTATCGCATGTCATGATGTCGAATGTCAAAATGCAGGGCCCCCCCCTAAAGAGGTCAAGCCCCCCGCACCCAAATGATGGCGAATTCCAAGCTACGCCACTGATGTTAATATACAGTAGGCCTAATTATTAGAAATACTTAGGCTTACTTTTTGCTCACCATAGGAAGACATGTTCGTGTGATATTTGGGTTAATTTCTGGTATTTCTAAGTCTAGTAACAATACATTGACACCTTCTTTGCAGTACGGCAGACTGCTTGTTAGACTTATGGCACAAACCAGACTTTGTTGGTTTTTCAGGAATAGAAAGTTGGCTTTGCCTTTGAGATTATACTTATTTTATTTTATGTATTTATTTCAAACAAGCGTTAAAACCAGGGGTGGGCAATCTTCTTCCATCGAGGGTCGCATTAAAAAAAAAATTGGGTTTGGGGGGGGGGGGACGCTTATATAGACCGAGGAGAAGCTTCTTGAGAGGCGTACAAAGTTAGTCCTGTTTTTTTTTTTTTCTTCGTATGACCATTGTGGTCATTTAGTAAGAGTACGTGACTATAAGTCAGTCAAGAACTGGCTGCACAGCAAAGAACAGTGGACAACGCACAAAAACAAAGGCGTGGAAAAGGGGAAGTCACACACTAAAGCCACTAATCAATTATTTCCCCTTGTTTGTATTGAAGTCCATGAAAAAAAGAAAAACGAAAGGAGCGGGAGGGGCATGTAGATGTAGAATTTTGAGTGACAGAAAGAATCTTGTTTACACGGAAAAATAGTAACCTGCCTGTAATTCTTATAGAAATTAATTAAAAAAAAAGAAAGCTGAATGATAAGTTTACCTTCTCGAATTATGCAAAATAGTCTGCACCAAGGAAAATTACTGTAAAAAAAAAATGGCTGCAATGTTTTCCTAACATGATGTATAATAGTATATATCCTTTGCCATTCAAACAAAAAGATTTTTAGCGGTCCCCGACAGGGGGAAAGACTCTATTAGTTTTATGTGGAATGCCTGTCCGTCCATCCGTTCCGTTTAGATCTCGTAAACTAGAAAAGATAGTGAAAATCTGACACCATAATATTTTAGACCATTCAAAGTTCTGATGCAACGGGTACTTTTTCTTTTCTGAAAGCGAAAAATCTAATTTTTTAAATTACTTTTGCAAGGAGTTTTTTCATAAAAATACACCGCTTTTACAACTATACACTATTAATAGTAACAAACACGGGTGACTATTTAGAAAGAGGGATGGTCATCAGTGGCTAAATCTGTAACATACTTATGCAAATGGTTTTAGATTTTTTGTGAAAATTTTTTTATTACATTTGTATTGCAGCAACAGAAGACACTAATGCAGACATTTCTGTTTTTTTAACGGAAATGTTTTTTTTCTTGAAGATTTAAATAAGAGATTGACCCTTTACAAAACAAAAAGATCAATTAGATATTCATTATAAGACATCATTAGGCCAGATTCACACTGGACTCCACCTTCACTTTCACCTATCCTTTGGTCTGCTGGACCGCTGGGGCACCACACATGATCTGTCAACCTTCTTTCTCAATTCCTCTCTGTCATTTGTCTTTGATAGAATTTCATTCTGATGTTCTTTCTGAAAATATTGAAACCTGCCTTTTTACCTGCCAGGGTGGACCACTTCGGGATCCGCATTTTGAGTTTTTGTTTCCACACAAACTGTCTTCGTAACCTTGTTTACTTTTTAAATGAAAGCCGAATGGATCTGATCTCCTCTTTAAACTTAACAGCTATTAGAATTTTGTTTCTTATTGATTGAAAGCAATTGGGGTTTGTGTCAGGCTGGGAAAAAAATGTTATGAATTAAAATCCACGATACTAACTTCATTACCACACAGCCAGTCTCATACTCACTTGCATATTCCCTGGGATCCTACCTGTGGAAAAGAGAGGGGAATAGGAATGCGGAATTTATAAAAACAACTACGACTCTTTAACTTTTCCCTGTAAGAAGCCGTTTCGCAGAAGCGTATCGAAAGACCGGGTCACGTTGACCAAAATTTGTCTTCTGGCGATCCTTTCCGCGTGCCCCTTTTCACAAGCCATGAAGAAAAATTCTGTTTTAGAAATCTTGTCCACATTGTGACCAAACCATAGACATAGAAAAAAAAATTTAGTAGACCAAACCTTTCCAACTTTCATCGTTTCACTACATTGAAGAGTTCCACCTATGAACTAGACACAATATATCTTATCTTATCCTATGAAATATAGACGTGACTTCAAAAAAAGATGATTACGTTATACGCGTGTTCTTAAGTCAATCAAGTCATGCATGTATGTATAATTTTTTCTTAAATTCTGCCTAGTCCTTTTTTTTTCCTGGCTGACTCAGTCAACCCATTCCATGCTCTAATAGCACTAGGAAAGAAGGAGCATATTTTCCATTACTTAGACTCTCAAAACTGCTTGTGTTTCAACCTCAGAGGCGGCGCAAGGCGACTACCCATTGCCAGGGGGTCCGATGTGCCTTGCACATTGAAGGTATATCCATTACTTAAAATCACCCGAATCTTCTCTTCAGCTTCTATACAAAATAATCGACCACACACCACACACACAGATGTCAAAATAAGTTAAAGATGTAATGATTTTTACTTCGTAGGCAGAGGCGTAGCTAAGGTGGAGGAGGGGGGTCCCAATTTGAAAACCCTCCCGGGCCCCCACTGAGTGTCCGAAATGTGTTTTCACATTTAATATGAAGCCATTGTTTCATGTCATGATGTAAAATTTCAAAATGCAGGGGCTCCTAAAGAGGTCAAGCCCCCCCGGGCCCCCAAATCCTTAGCTACGCCACTGTTTGTAGGGTAACTCATTAAGATTAATTACAATACTATAAATAGGATTTCAGTAATCCTTTAAGAAGAGCATTACTGTTTATTTAATATTTTTATTTTCTTAAATGGAATTTTTAAAAATATAAATTTGACAGTTTCGTGTCCATAATTTTATAGTATATTTACATGCTTTGCGTCACAAGAGAATCTCTCACAATATACTTCGCCCACATAAAATTTGCGTCTTGCGCCGTCATTGTGCAACGTCATTGTGCAATTCGCTCTAAATATAACACAACATTCTTTCTATTACTGGACCAAACAAAAATAAATTGTTTTTACTTTTTTTTAGCTATTTTTCTATTATTTTATAATGCTGAAATGCTCTGTATCTTATTGAATTGATCACTAAATATAATGCCCAGGATTATTAGGCCTACACTCCTTTGACTTTTCTATTTGACTCAAATTTAAAACTTAACGCCCTGATGACCTTCTCAGTAAGCCAAAGGATTAGAACTCGTTCAGCAATAATTGGACCAATAAAAATTATCTTATCTTATATCACCAAACATCAGTGGCGTAGCTAGGGTACATGATGCCCAGTGCGGCAGCTCCTCGTGATGCCCCCCCCCCTTTTCACTGGGTGTTGAACACTTTTGCACGTGGACAAATTCAGGTCCAAATCGCAGACGAATACATACTAATACAGGAACAGCCTATTAAAATATCTACAAACTTAGACCAATGTTTGAAACAAAAAATATTATAATTTTATATCCTGCATTATAGGTCATTGTACAGAAGTTGTTGCTTTCTTAACTTCTTCTTTGGTAGAACATGGATTCAGTACCGATATGAACCGCACCAGAAATAAGCAAATAACTTTTGTTAAAAAAGGAAAGCTTATCTAAGGGGAAGAACTCCACACTTGCTTTCTACTTAGGGCATCTAAGACAATTGTTCCTTTCTACTTAGGGCATCTAATACGATTGTTCCTTTCTACTTAGGACATCTAAGACAATTGTTCCTTTCTACTTAGGGCATCTACACGATTGTTCCTTCCTCTCCAAGAGTCTCTAACACGATTGTTCCTTCCTATCAAAAGAGCCTCTAACACGACTGTTTCTTCATAACAAGCGCATCTAACGCGATTGTTCCTTTATACCAAGAGCCTCTAACATGATTATTCCTTTCTATCAAAGAGCCTCTAACCGGCGCCTACGGAGGTCACGCTCTAACACGATTGTTCCTTCATACCAAGAGCCTCTAACGTGATAGCTCCTTTTTCTATCAGGAGCCTCCAACATTGTTGTATTATCAAACCAAAAGCCTTCAACATCATCGTTTTGTTTCTCTGTCATGGCTAGACACTTTTCACCTCGTGTTCTATTATCTGGGCTTTTTAGTCAAAAACTTAAAAAAAAAAAACATTGCATATAAGTCATTTTCTCTCCCCACATCAGACAATATGTTAACCAATGTACGAATATCAAAGGGCATGAATATTGTATCATTAGACTTTCAACTTTCCTCAAAAGCTCTCAGGCCTATTTATCTATTTTTCAAAAAAGTCTTCATCAATGATACGGTTGCATAATTATCCAAATATGCTGGTCACGTGTCCAGAGGTCGCATGAAAGTCACCGAGGCCTCCTTTGGGGGTCATCATAAATGCATAAAGAATACAATAATTAGAATTGAAAATCTCGCAGTGCCGTGACCCTAACGTTACAATTACAAGCTAGCGCCATTGTGTCTAATCACATAGACAAAGCCTTGTAGGCCTACTGCCTTATTGTCAAAGGTCTGGAATAATTGCTTGGTGTGTGTCAAATACATTGAGGTTAAAAATTTTCCTTCAGATCAATAACATTATTAAGGCTCTATCGACATATAATTTTAAAATGTAACTTTCAATCGTGCTGTGTATGATAAGTGGACGTAAGCCTATCTTCTGGGACTAAATGAAGTGTAACCTATATTTAAGTCTCCAAAACTATGTGAAACTGAAGAAAGCAGAAACACTGGCCTACATACACAAGAAGTCTAGGCCAAATGTCTAGGCCTACATTACGGAACTCAAACAAGACTTTAAAAGCAAGAGAGAAACAAAAAAAAATAACAACAAAATAATTTTTTTTTAAACTTATATTAAGTGTATCAATTAGTTTGGATCAGTCATGTAGGCCTTATTAAATTTGTAATAGATCTAGAGCAACGATAATAAATCTGTGCGATTAGAAATATTTGTTTTTGTTTAGCGCAATTAATAAAAATAATTTAATTTATAGAGCGCTATTAACAAACAAAATGTAGGCTCAAGGCGCTGTGATAACAATACAAACACAAACACGAGAGCTAAAATGACAAATGAAAAAAAAAGTTCCCCTTTTAGACCTTGTGATCTATAGGGCAGATGACGTAAAGGTCCAACAAAGCATTAGGGTTTATTAAAAGAAATTTCTATTAATCAAATAAGAACATAAAACTAAAATGTTATTTAACCTTGGTTAGGCCAATAATAGAATATGCATCCTCCGTTTGGGACCCCTCAACTCAAGAAAAGATTAAGAAACTGGAACAGACACAAAATAGAGCAGTAAGATTCATAACAAACGAATATTCACATTTGACTAGAGTAACACCTTTAGTAAAATCACTAAATTTAGAAAGCCTTCAGGACAGAAGGCTCAAAAGTAAAGTAGCAATTATACATAAAACACTGAAACATAATCTTCAAATACAAAAAACAAAATTTAATAAAATACTCTAAAAGACACAAAGATAAAGGCACATTCCTCATCCCATATGCTAGGACAAATTTGTACAAATACTCCTTCTTCCCTAGTGCTATTAGAGCATGGAATGGATTGCCTGAGCTAGCCAGGAAAACCAGTGACTTGGCAGAATTTAAGTCATTGGTTAATATGCATGACGCGTAGGACGTAATCATCTTCTTTTTTGAAGTAACGTCTGTATTATATAAGATAAGATAAGGTCATCTGATTCTGTGGCCTACGGTTTACGAGGGTGTCATGTGACCAGCACAACGACCAACCGCCTTTACTTTTCCCCAACTAATGTTAGAGCTGTGTGGACTCAGAGGCGCCCAAAAATCCAGAAATAAAAAAATTCCAGTCTTCACCAGGATTCGAACCCGGGATCCCCGAATCAGAAGCCAAGCGCTTTACCGCTCGGCCACCGCAAACTAATCTAAAAGTTTTAAACAGATAGGTCTTATTGTTCTTCTTAAAAGTAGTGTAGCATGTTGTCTGTCTGAGGTGAATGGGGAGTTCCAAACCTTTGGTCCGTGCACTGAAAAAGCCCGCAGACCGTAGCTTTTGAGATAAACGTGGCACCACAAGAAGTGTTGACTCTAATGAGCGCAGGGTTCTCTGAGGGACATATTAGTTCGCTGAGATACAAGGGCATTTCTTTATTATAGATTGTAGCTTTCCTATCACTTGTTAAGACCTGTTGGGAAAGTGTTGGGGGGGGGGGGGGAAGAAGGTATCTGGGTTAAGGGGAGGTATCCCTAGAGAAAATTGAGTTTTAGGTCTAGAATATCGATTTTTAACTAATAACATAATTAAGTAGATCAATCATTTTTCTTTATATTACAATCATTTTTATTGCTTAAATCTGTGTCTAAAACATGTTTTTTTTAATGTTTATGTAAGGGCTATGAGACAAAATCTTAATAAAATTTATACTTTAAACTCATTTTTCTCAAAATGTTAGTTTTTGCACATGTCACTTTGCCTTACTAGGAATTTCTCCTAAACTACTTGATAGATTTTGATGAAATTTGAAACACTTCTTAAGGACATCATTAACTTTACTCGTACAATGATTTTTTTTCAATATTTTATATTACTTTTTTTTTAAAAGTATTTTTAATTAATATTTGTCCTGTTTTTTTAGGTCTAAAAAATACTAAAAATTCAAAAATTTGTAAAAAATTTAACATACTTAAATCTTTAATTCTGACGTTGTACCAATTTAGAGGATCCTTTTTTCTTATCTTTTAATTCAATTTCATGTATTTCTGATCAATAGTTTTTACAAAATTCAGAGTTTTAATTTGTATACAATAAACAATATGGCCGCCGTTACCATGGCAACCATCATTCAAAAAAAAACTTTTTTTTTAGCATTATTTATTTTAGAATATCATTATATATTACCATAACAAATTTCAAAGGCCTAGCTTTAGAAATAACAAAAATAAGATTTTCAGGGATACCTCCCCTTAATGTTAGCGTGATCGCTTTAAAAAAAAAAAACGTTGTACGACTTCAATTAGAACTCAGGGCTCTAGCTTCATCAAGGGGGCTAATTCAGTTTAGAACACCACATCTAAGTATAATTTCTTTTTCTTGTTCGATACCAAACAACATAATTAATTACCAAACGTTAATTAACAAATTGGTTAATTTTTTGTAATGGATTCTTGTGTTGTCAGGTATAAGAAATAATTGTGCAAAATGTTAACTTGATCCAAGTTTGGGTGCACAAACTTTTACCAGACAGACTGAGTAGATATAAGCTTTGTTAAGTTCATCTGTTCAAAGGTAGCAAGATATATAGGTGAGTGATCTAGCATGTTTCAAATGAAGCTTTATATATCTAAATATATACAAGTGATGCATGCAAAAGCGACATGAAGCTCTTCAAAATCAACAGCTGGGAAAAAGTAGCACTGGATAGATTCACATGGAGAGCGAGCATAAAGGAAGGGTCTCGGATTGCAGATGCCATACACAACAGTAGTAAAAAGAAAGGTGAAAAGCCTGGTGATTACATATGCCCGACCTGTGACCGCTGCTGTGTATCAAGGATTGGCCTCATTAGTCACTAAAGAAGTTGCAGAGGGAAAAGATAATCTCTGGGGTCGTAAAATGCTACAGACTGATTCATTTAGAGAATCTGTTCTTTACAAGTCTTCACTAGATTCATTTAGAGAATCTGTTCTTTACAAGTCTTCACTAGATTCATTTAGAGAATCTGTTCTATATTGCAAGATTTTGTTTAATGGCTCAATATTACTTAAAACACACTTCACATTCAGACATGTAACAATCAACTCATTTCATATTCAGACATGTTTGTACTAGGAATCAAAAACAAAGATCAATTATATATTATGTTTCTTTTTATTTTCTGGTTTGCTCAATTCAAAAGACAAAAGAACAAACAAAAGCAAGATATTTGTCAGTCTGTCACTGTCTGTTCTTCACAACTGGACAACTCAAATCTTCAGGGTCCAGTACTCAGCCTACAAATTGTTTTCACTTGGCATAAACTTCTTTTTATAGCCTTTACCTTGCTGTCTTTTTTTTTTTTAAACAGTTTAGTACAGCTTTAGAATTCATAACTAAAATAAAGTGTATACGTCACAGAACATCGTCTAATATTTTTTCCAACTAAACAAGAACCAGCTTTCAAAAAGAAAACTACATAACAATAAATGTATAATCAGAAGGAACATTTTGTTAATACTACCCTAAACATGAGATTGTGTCAGTGGAGCTCAGATCACATTCAACCAAACCCAACTGACATTGTCTAAGCCATCATAAATCATATTTATGTACAGTATATTAATGAAAACCTATTTCTTAGTCACCATTGCTAAAACTGGTATTAAAAGGTACAAACACTGTTATAATTTAAGTTTGACAGATATAGTCCTGATTGTCTATCTGTCCACCTCACCAAACACAATATCTAAGGTACCTGAAAAGTAGATTCATATTAAATTCATTAAATTCAAAATTTAAATATATACATATATATATATATTTCGAGATGCTTAACCATAAATACATTTAAATAACTATGGCTGAATAAGCTCTGGAAGTGTGTCATTCAACACAAAAAAAACGAAATCACAATTATGTGGCCTGATCATTAGTTCATGGGTTTGGCGTTGGGCTGTAGCTCCAGAGAGCTAGTCCAACTTACCTTTGTAGGTGTATAACAATAGAAATAATAAATAAAATTGACATTCTTTGAGAAATTTACAATTTTGTAAGCTTAGTGCACAAATGTTTGGGAGGCGCTTAGGCTGAGTGGTAAAGCACTTGGTTTCCAAACCGAGGAGTCTTGGTTTCAAATCCTGGTGAAAACTGGGATTTTTTATTTCAGGATCTTTAAGGTTCAAAACTACTGCCTTCAGGATACAATAATCTGTCTCTTTTCTCCCATCTCTTCCACTGTTCATCCACCCAACGTCTAACCTTGTGCCTCAGAACCAGACACAACAGAATAAGACAACATATGTTCTGGAAGCTAAAAAAAAATGGAACCAGCAAAATCTTCCTTTGTGGAGTGTCACCAAAGAATGCTGATCGTGTCCTTCAAAACTGCATTCTTCATCAACAGGCGCAAACAAGACACTAGCCCCAAAACACACCTATAGAAATAAAACTATATGGAGAGCTGCCTTATTTGGAAACCCCTGCACAGTTCATCTTGCAAATTGGTCTAGTCATCTGAACACTCCAACATAACAATGAAAACGAGGAAGAAGAAGAACCCACTGTTATCCCCCCTTCCACCTGTATCAGTCCAACTATTTTTACATCTTTTAGGTTCTAATACAGGTTTTCAGCTTTTAGCATTCACTTTTTATTTCACTTTTTATCTATGGGGCTCTGACGACTGTGTCCTAATTAATCTTATATGGCTATCAAAAAATAAAGATTTACTGCTGCAGGGGTAAACGACTGTATAGAAAACAACCAGCACACTTTTATTTAATATGCGATGGGCACTAACACTATGGTACACCCTTTTCTCATTCATCTTTGCCTGACATCTCCGCCCCCTTCCATTTTCCCGCGCTTTTACACAAGCGTAGCTCATTTCTTTTCTGCCTTGATAGAGAACAACATCGGACAGATAAGTTAACTTAAGACTATCTTGTGTTGTTTTTTATTTTGTTTTGTAGCTGATGAAGGCCTAGTGGCCCAAACGTCCTTTGTTTTACTTGGTCCGGCAGGGTTACATATATGCATGTTTTTCATATTTTCTATACAATGGCTATCAACCATGCATTTACAAAAAGGTGAAAGTCCATTAACTAGTGTGTTTACAGACAGGCCCAGTCCCCTTCACCAAAAAAAAATTTACCAGACTTGAGTATGTTAGCAATTCCAAAGCTATTGTGCAGCTTCTGGAAATTATGCATATTTTCTGAAGTTCCTGCACATTAACTTTAATTTAACCCTGAATTCAGCCATTTCTACTTTCATCATGAAAAAATAAGAAGAACCGAATGTGCCAATTATCAAAATTATCATTTAAAAAACCTCACCAATGATAGCTACAACGTCAGCTAACATGTGTTTCTTGGATAATTTATCCAGGGCAGCCTGTAACAAAAGAAAGATTAAGATTATTTCTTCTTCTTCTAGCAAGCTTTTTGCTGCTGAGCTGTAAGCTCTTTAGCAGTCATAAATACACAAACTTTTATATTATACAAAGAACAATTCATGCCTTGTGATACAGCTTGTAGCTAGAAATGCTTTAAAAGATGTTACATCTTCTCATAGCTGGATTCTTCTTACAACTGGATTTTACTCAATTGTTAAAACAAGACTTTGTGTAACAAAGAGGTCATAAAAGATAGTGTGGCATTTGGATATTAAAAAACAATGAAGTTATCAAGAAATTAATAGATTGGGATTTTTAGCATTAGATTATAATGAAATAAAAAAACAAACAACACAAAAATGAGTGCCCTGCTACCTCCAAGTTCTCAAGCTTTCTCTTTCATTGCAATTTAGTTTTAAAGGAGAAAAAAAGGGGGAAAAAAAAAGAGAGTAGAGAATTTAGTGAGGGACCATAAAATTTTTTTTATCATAAAGGTGATTAGATTCTCATATTAATTTGGAATAATTATCTAGAGCCAAACTCTGACCTATTCAGGTCAGTTCTCAGTAGTTACAAGGGAGGGAATGAGCTAACAAGAATTGATTCTGTAGCTGAAGTACTCACAGAATTTCAAATAATGAGAGACAAGTCTTCCAAAGAAGAAAAACTGGTTTCAATGAATTAGGTAAAGAGAGAGAGGAGTACTTGGAAATGAGATATTTGCCTAAGAGTACAAAATATTGAGATGTACTGAGCTAATGTGGTAAATAAAGGAAATTACAAATAAGAGACAAAAGTACAATATTACAAAGACTGTTTCTGTGGAAATAAAACTCAAAATCGGCCCCCCAAAGTGGTCCACTCTGGCAGATACAATGGCAGGTATCATTATTTTCAGCATGAATATCAGAATATCTCTGTCGATACAAAAAGAAAAAACGTGTAGGTGTCAAAAGTGTTGTCGATATTATTGTATATTTAGTCTGACTGATGACATGATACTATAGGATAAGGAGATTTATTAATGTTGTTATGATTACATAGTTAATATTCATATGTACTTAATGAACTGATAGTTATGAAGATATAGTTCAATGTAAACTGATGTTATTAAATGATTATCTAATTGATTTAATTGTTGGACCAATCCCTCATTCAAGGCCTCAAGGACGAAACTTTTCCCTTCGGTTAAATGTTCTCCATACTATGCAAATTGCACATGACTTGTATAGTATGACACACTGCTTTTTTTCCCTTTAGGGCAAGACCTTTTCAAAGTGAAAATATGATGCTTTTCTTTTGTAAATTTACATAGTGAAAACTTGATGTTTGTAGCCCACATGCCTAGAATGTGTCACTCAATGTCTAATAAGGCTAGGGGTAACAACAGACTATGGATGAGAATATGTTTTGTTATTAAAGGTAAACTTTTTCAAAATGGTAACTGTTGTCGTTTTTTCCCACGAGACTATAAATAAGTATAATGTTGTTTAAAGCGTAAGTTAACTTTGCTTAATATATCAAGGATGAATTTCAATACAGAGACAATTAGTACAACTCAAGTTATATTCCAAACCACAATTGAAAACCTGTTTCACTTACCAAATGAGCAAAGCCAGGAGCTTTAATTTTACATCTGTAAGGTTTGTTGGTTCCATCTGATATTAGATACACACCAAACTCTCCCTAAACAAACAAACACACATTTTACTACATGTACCAAACTGTTCCAATACTAACAATAATTGTGTATTTAAAGAAATATGCCCCTAATTATCTCATACACAAAATACACTAGAATACTACAGAGCTAAAAAAGTGCTTAAAGATAAATGAACCGAGTTTACACTTATACAGTACTTATCCACATATTCCTTGCACTAGATAATGAAAATTACAGAATGTGTTTTATATATACATTTGCTTAAATGCAATTTAGGAAGCCTACCTAAACTGTTGGAAAACAATACAAAATGATAGAGGGTTTGAATGATAAGCCCCAATCAATTCGTCATTAATACAATAAAATCAAATGTTGTCAAAGTAAAACATTCCTAACCTTTGGAGCTTCAACTGCTGAGTAGGTTGTACCTGGAGGGACTTGGAATCCTTCAGTAAACAGCTTGAAGTGATGGATCAAAGACTCCATGGAATCCTACATTACATTCAAGCAGAGAACAAAAAAAAAACAATGAATGGTAATAAATGGACAGAGTAGGTGAAACTGAAGTTTTAGCAGCAAAATCTTGATCTGCACAACTTGTTCCTGCTTACAGCTTCCACGAGGTTTGATACATTAAAACTAACAATAAGTAATGTGCTGAAAAAGGGGGGGGGGGGGGGAATTATAGTCTAATTCTGATAATCTAAGAGAATAGAAAGAAACAAACAAAACTGACTCAATCTAAACTGAGATTGTATGATTTTCAAATATAAATAGAATGATAATTAAATAGATATCAAATATATTCAATACCATTCTGACATTTCAAAGCACTTTACTTAACACACCTTATATATATAGTAGCTTCTTATATTAGGCACAGCTCATCGAATTCTCCTTTAAGAAACACGTCGCTTTTTTTGTTTATAATTAATTTGTTTTTATGTTTGGAGCTAAAAACGACGTTTCGGGACAGTGCATGTCCAATTTTAGATAAGTTCCTGTATTTTTGTTCCGCTTTTTCAAAGCAGATGGCAGTTTTTTAGATTCTCGGTAACCAAGTATGTAAAGCTATTGTTTTAACCTCCCCCGGCAATTCATACCCATATAAGGGATGAAGGCTATATTATTAGCCTGTTTGATCGTAGGCTGGTGGATCTATCAAAATAAGCTTCCAAACATCTTTAGAAAGACATTTCAATCACATTCATACTGTTAGCTGTTAAATCAAATTAAAAAAGGAGGTGTTTCAATGAATAATAATGAATTAAACACATTCTCCTATAGTGCACAAGGCAAAATCGTAATAAGAAATATTATTGGGATTAATAAATCTATGATTTTTTTCAATAAATAAATGTGACCTAGATCGAGATATCTAGAATATATAATTTATGAATGAAAGAAAAAGTGCGGGCTGCTAATTTGAAGCCAGAGAATATGCCCACTGCAGGTGATCACGCCAGGCGAGCGCTGGTGGTGAGGATCGAGGTATACACTAAGCGTGTAGTGTCACAACCTATCATACAGGCAGTGGAGGGAAGGGGG
Source organism: Biomphalaria glabrata (assembly GCF_947242115.1). Taxonomy (NCBI): domain Eukaryota; kingdom Metazoa; phylum Mollusca; class Gastropoda; family Planorbidae; genus Biomphalaria; species Biomphalaria glabrata. The sequence continues at coordinate 31,921,571 of NC_074724.1, forward strand.
AGAGAGTCATGAAAAGAATTATAAGCATCTATGGGAGGAAGGGGATGTTAAGGTGTAACAAAATGAACATCCGAATTATGAAAAGAAGAGGGACCTTGGATGGGAATTAAAAGAAAGAGACAAAGAATACATGTAGCCTAGTTGAAAATATCATGTTTATTAAATTATAATAATTAATTTATAGATCTATAATTATATAGATTTATTTCTGTCTGTTTCTACACATAGATTATATAGGTAGGCATATATATATATATATATATATATATATATATATATATATATATATATATATATATATATATATATATATATATATATATATATATATATATTATATCTAGAGAGAGAGAGAGAGAGAGAGAGAGAGAGAGGCAATATACTATAAATACATATTGCAGAAGTGAATCTACTTCTTTTAATACAATCTAAATAATTTTTAATTAACACAGATATAATTTATTAGCAATAACATAGTGGTGTTTCTTAACGGTGCTCGATGTGTGCTAAAGGAGAAAGCACAAAAACTGCGTTTATTATAGGAGCATGAAGTGACCTGATTTATTTTAAAATAAAATCTTGACTATGAGTGGTAATTCAAAGAAACACAGCTATTTTTATAGTCCTTTAGTTGCAGAATAAGAATCTGCTTTCAGTTTTTTTTGTAAGTTAAACCGTCACCAAATAAAAAAATAAAATAAAAATTTGACCTAGTTCCCGAATACAGTGTGCCTAATATAAGAATCTACTATATATATATATCTTTCTCAGCCCTTTAAAAAAGATAAAATATGTGCAGTGGGGTGTTCAGAGAGTGCTAAATGATTAATTAAACAAATTATGAGATTTAAAAAGATTATCTTATATGATTTCCAAATAATTTTTTTTAATTTATCCTTTGAAACAATGTCAATGTTTTGGTCAGTTCATTTAAAATCTTTGCCTTGCAAGACTAACATATTGAATATATTGGTATATAGCACTGTACCATCAATTTATCTTTTAAAGATCAATGACTTCATAGGTATTGAAAATTCATGATAAATCAGTCATTCTGTTAGCTAATATTTATTTTAAAAAATGTATAAATAAATGTTTACAATGTTTTATTTTTTTTTTAGTTGGTTTCCAGAGGGGATGGTGTTTTAAGGGCGAATTACTCTGAGGTAAAAAGGATTAAAATGTATAATCAACAATTAGGATAATAATAAACTACTAACACAGCGAAATAGGAAAAACAACCAAAAAAAGCAAAGAACTCTGATCCAACTTACTGACGAACTAGCCCTAAAACACCACCTACCCAATAACAGAGATAAAATTACCAGATTTTCAAACATAACGCCTGGACTCAACTACAAACAACCAACCATTAAAACACATTTGCTAAATAACACCCTAACAAAAGAATCAAATCCACTGGAGCTCAAAGTAGGCATGCTCAAACAATTGAAAGCTATCCAAAAACAGCTATCCATATATATACCGATGGATCGGCCTACAAAGCCACATCAATGCTGGTGTTGGTGCCTTCCCATTCTTACCCCCCCCCCCCCCCCTAAACACTTTGAAATAAGTGCAGCATGTGGCAATTACTGCTCAAACTTCCAAGCCGAAATTGAGGCAATTACCATAGCATTACAGACAGTGGAAAACAAATTGTATGAAGGAGTGCAATCAGCATCAGATATTGTTGTCTTTACAGGCTCCCAATTCACTCTGCAAGCACTTAACAGCAGCACCTCAAACAGCCCAAGAGAGTTGACAACACTAATAGTGATATCAAAATTAAATATCAATATCATACTACAGTGGATCCCTGGACACAATGACATCATGGGAAATGAAAAGGCAGATAAACTATCAAAGGCAGGATCATCTATGGAACAACCAGATAGACCTGTTAACTACCTCACCCTAAGGTCAATGTTAGTCAACAATCACAAAGAGGAGTGGCTCAACCAATGGGCATCAGGAAATACAGGCAGAGCCCTGTACCAAGAAATGACCATGCCAAACAAACAGGGCAGTATTAACTTCCTCCCCTGCAAAGAACAATCTACAATTTTCCAACTACACACCTCTGTTAAATTACCACCTGAACAAAATAAATTCCACACAACTCACCCTCTGTAGACACTGTGCCCACCCTTATGAAACCGTAAGCCATATCCTCTTTGGCTTCCCCTTCCTAATCCACCTTAGGCAGACCCCACTTCCACTACAGCCCAACACCCTGTACAGCAGTGCTGAACAACTGAAGAAAACAGCACACTATTTTTCCTGGGCACAGTCTGCAAAAGAGCTCACAGCTCAGCAGCAATAAAGCTGGCTAGAAGAAGAAGAAGAATCAACAATTTGACTTTCTTAATTTTCATTCTGATAATACCATGAAAAAATAATTTTAGTCTGCTAACAACCTACTATAAAGAGAGCCAGACTATGTTTTTATAATCCAGCATCTGTTTTTCTGTCATTTTGAATGGATATAAAACTAATGTTTAGTAAAATCAAACCTTCATTTCTGCACGTCTGGGAGGTGTAACTTTGTTATCATCAGTCTTAATCTCACCCTGCGGCATTTTATTCATGCACTGTAAGATGATTCTTAAACTCTGTCGCATTTCCTCCATACGAATAAGATACCTGGAGAAAAATGGCTACAATTAAGATCAACTAAAATGAGGAGTCTTTGTTTCAACCAGGTGACTAATAATGTGTGTCTTTTTTTTCCCCTTAATTTTTCTCTCTTCAAAATTTCAACTCCCAAAGGCAACTTTAAATATTTTTTTTTATAACTGCCAAACCTGTAGCCTGTCAATTGGTTTTAAATTTCCTTGTGAAAATTTTGCATACAGCATTTCAGCCCTGATTCTAAAACATTAAGCTGTTATATTTTTAATAGAGTTTTAAAAAAAATATTCTTATGATATTAAATGTCCAAGCCTTTAAAAAAAATAGGACAGTTAAAAATAAAACAAAAAAGGAAATATTACCTATCATAACAGTCTCCTCTGTTTCCAACTGGAACATCAAAGTCAACCTCAGCATAAGAATCGTAGGGCTGAACCTTGCGGACATCCCATTTGATACCAGAACCACGAAGCATCACACCACTGAAGTGAACCAAGATAGTCTTATTTATAAAACAAAAGCAAACATAGTATAAAAAGCTAAGGGTGTAATTAGTAAGATACTTTAGTAGGGGACTATTGGACTGAGTATTTAAGTGCTTGCTTGGTGATGATTGGGATTCTAAATTTCAGGATATTTGGACGCCCTAGAGTCCGCCCAACTCTAATAGGTACTTGACATTAGTTGGGGAAAGTATAGGCAGTTGGTCGTTATACTGACCACATGACACCCTTGCTAATTGTCAGCTAAAGAAACAGATAAGCTTTACATCAACTGCCCAATAGATTGCAAGATCTGAAAAAGAAATTTACTTTTAGTCTTTACTAAAGAATATAACAAGAAAAAAAAAGGGGGGGGGGGAACATTTCAGAAGTTGGTCTGTATGAAGTCTGTCAATGTGATACTTAAATAGTGAGTAAACAGTCATCCATTGCTTTACCTTCAAATAAATATTCAGAGTTTCATAAGGTTGTTATTGTCAGAAATAGTATTGGGTGTAAGCACTCCACAATCTATAAAATGCTTCCAACAGGAAATGTCTCAAATAAACAACCAGTCCAACTCCAAGCTTTCACATGTTTTGACAGAACTGTTATCACTAACAGGGAAAAGGCAGGTAACTTGCACCTAAAACAGTGAGCTTTGGGCAAGAGGGGCTGTTGGCAGAGCCTGCCATACCGTGATCCCAAACTGTATTGGCACTTGCAGTTATTTTGGACACATCAGCTGTGTGGAAAGGAGTGAACAGCTGTGTAGGTGACATTGTTCTGACCATAGCTAATGCCCAGGCTTTTATCTTATTTATAAGATGATCTATAGTTGCTTTGCGACTGTAGGAGGCCATAGAAATATTCAGAACAAAGAAAACTTCTTCATGTGTGTTCAGGCTAGTTAAGGTTCATTTGTTTAGTCTACTTACCTGAAGCCATAGGTCATAGCTTCCTCTGCGGATATAACACCAATGTCAATAGTTCTAGCCTTCCAGATCCTGTTCTCTGTCAGAAGGTCATCCACTTCATCCAGCCGCTGACTGAATTTGCTGGCCCACTCATAGATATCCTCCATGAGTCCCATGGGCATGTCCTAGAACAAGTAGTATGACCTTACTGTTAGCATTTTGTAATTGGCACACAAGGAATTTTTTTAAAAAATTATTTTATATTTTGTTTTGGAATTTATTTTTTTTTAATAAAGCTATTAAACATTTAAAGAGAGAGCAATTATTTGATAAACGTAAACTTCTTACAAGTGTAACTCCTCCAGGACGAAAGTAAGCTGCATGCAGGCGTGCTCCAGAAACTCTCTCATAGAACTCCATGAGCTACGAAAACAGAATATACATCCTACATTAACAGGGAAGCAAAGGAAAACTTAGAACTAACATGAAAACAATACTGCAAAACTTCATCACTTTTGTAAAAAAAAATTTTAAGAAAAAAATATTTGAATTACAATGAAATTTATAAAAAGAAACAACTTTTATAATGTTAACGCGAGGTTACATAACATTGTCTTTTAATAAGTCTATAATCTTTAAAAAATTTAGGTTAGAAAGATAAAATATATTGGTAGTCTTTTTTAAACTGATTGAAATTGATCTATAATTTTTCCGTAATGTAATCCTAGTATAGCTTGCAGCTACATTTTTGTAAGTCTAGTGTAGCCAGGAGCTACATTTCCTTAAATGTAAACCTAGTGAAGCCTGTATCTACATTTCCATGATATAAACCTGGTGTAGCCCGTAGTGATACAATCATACTTTTAAACATTTTACATTCAAAATAAATTTTCCTTAATGTACTAGTTTTATTCCACTTAAAAAACATTTTTACTCAGTACATTATTTCAAAGGATCCCATTAAAAAATCCATATTGAAATGAAATAATAAAAAGATTTTGTTTAAGCCATTTCAACTATATTTACTATGATTTAACAAAACAGATTTTTTTAAAAGTATAACATAAGCTTACTTTTTCTCTCTCTTCAAACAGCCAGAACAAAGGAGTCATAGCCCCAACATCCAAAGCGTGGCTTCCAATAGACATGATATGGTTGAGAACTCTAGTAATTTCACCAAACAGTGCTGGCAGGAAAAAAAAAAGCACACACTTAAATGAATTACAATTTCTAGACTTGTTCCCTTCTATAAGTTTGTTATATACCTAAATACCTTTAAGTGCTTCGGTGTTGTGTCTTATGCAGATAAATCAAACACAGGTAACACTCGAATAACGAAGTCAAATAACACAGGCCAAAGGCCTACAATTTAAGTTGTTCGACGCTGATAGCGCATGTCGAACAAGAACCGTCGAATGTCGTCAAGCTAAATATCTACGTCCATAACAACTGCCTCTCTCTAAAGCCGTCAAAAGTAGTCTGTTTACATTTCGCTATTCTTCCTAAAATCCTCATCTTGTTTGTACATAGTCCCTAAGTCAAAACATTCCCTTTCTTTGAAATAAATAACTAATTCCTAATTGTGCCAAAAATACTCCTACTATTGTTAGCCTTTTGCCTCTGTTATTGGATTTCATTGAGTGTTACCTCCATTTGATTTATCTGCATAAGACACAGCGCAAAAGCGCCTAACAATACAAAATAGAAAACATGCTAGTCAAATTACATCATACAGAATTTTCATTAACATGGGGTGATATGGAGCACGTGTGTTGCCAAAGTAACAGGCTAGCGATTGGCTGGTGGCTATGCAGTGAGGATGATGAAATTACAATAAGGTTGTAATGTAAATGTGAAACGAGAGACATTCTAGGGACATGAAAGAGTAAAGACATGATTATGTTGTGATTTAGATTTTGTTTAAATATCAGTTTATTTCATCACTATTAGATCTCATCTCAAGTTGAATATCTGTATATTGTAATAAAAGTTACATTGAGTTTTTTGTTCACAAGTGAAGTTTGGTTCAAGCTATTTAAAGTTTATTTATTAAAAAATATATAATGCATACATCTATCTATTCAGTTGTACTAGCTACAAGCCAATAATCAAACAACAACATGGGGACATGTGGCTTAGTGGCATAATCCACATGGATATCTGTGGGGACTTGAGTTTAAATCTCCAATGCTGGCTTCAAAATTTTCTTTAGAGATTTAACTCCACGTGAGTTGCATTTACTGCGCACTTAATGGCAACATGAAAACTTAGAAATCACAACTTCCAGACACGTTTACAAAACAAAAATTGGACCTGTGTCTAATAAACATGCTAACCTAACACAGAGATAACTAAACAAAAAAAAAAAATTAATAATTTGAAATAAATCAATGTATCTTTGGACTGGTAAAACCAAAAGTAAACCAGCGATTTAGCACTGAAGAACAAATTAATGAAAGCCTTGGAAAGTTGAATAGGTAGAACAAATTATGACAACATGTACAAAAACAGCAGTTTATTTATTTACTCTTAGCTTCAAACAAAGTATTTAAGGTGAACTCAAAACTCCAAATGTCATAAGAAAAACTATTTTTGACTCATACAGAATGAGTTTGCACTTTTACATATTAGTGTTATTTTTAAATCATGTTTTAGTGAAGATTTTGTAAGAAAACTATACTTTTGGATACTTTTTTTTACAAAATGCATTGTGCCCATTCCTCAGTGTCTAAATTATCCAGAAATACTGACAGTGAATGAGGCATATCTATTTTTTTTTAAAAAAGCATCATATGTGGGTTATCTTTTAATTTACGTTATTTTTCATTGCTTACAATTTGAATGGTGAGTTTTAAAACCAAAAGTAAGAGTTAGAAAAAGCATAAATTCATAACTTGACATTGGCCCAGCAATCGTAAGTAGTACATACTTCTTATCATTTTGGCTCTAGGTGGTACCTCGATGTTGAGTAGTTTTTCTATAGCAAGACAATAGGCCTGCTCACTGCACATCATAGAGACGTAATCCAATCGGTCAAAATAGGGTAAAGCCTGTGAATAATACGACAGTTCTATACAATATTTAGAGCAACTTTTTTTTTTTAAATATTGTCACTTCTATATTGAAATAATTTGATACCTTTTACGCTCAGAAATACATTGAAGAAATAATGATGAAAATGTAATTAGATCTACTTTATAAGTAGGCTTCTAGCATCGGAATCAATCACTTATGGGAGGTGTGAACTATTATTTGAATTTGAAAGATAGGAGAGAGTGGAGTTGAAGTAAACCTGCGATGGATGGAGGAAGAGGGGTGGCTCCATGACTTCCAGGTAGGGCAGGTATTTCAAAATTAAACTGAGACTAGAGCACAGTTAAAAAGACAGGGATGGAGCAAGGTGGGGGGGGGGGAGGTTGATATATCACAGTCAAGTGTGGTGGGGGGAAAAATGACCTTAACAAGTAGCTAATCAGCTGATGAAATGAAATGAGGGGAAAAAAATAATGTGGACCGAAAGAATGATAATAATAATAATTGTATTTATAAAGTGCTGTTAACAAACAAAATGTAGGCTCAAGGCGCTGTGATAACATTACAAACACAAACACGAGAGATAACAGGACAAACTAATCTAAAAAAGTTTTAAACAGGTAGGTCTTAATGTTCTTCTTGAAAGTTGAGTAGCATGTTGTCTGTCTGAGGTAGGAATAACAGTATACAACATTGTAATTACTAGACTAGACTAACACCCTGCTATTGTTGAGCCACTTTAAGCTTAATTTTATCGAGTGCTCAGAAAGAGAAAACTGTATGAATTATACAACTAGTGATCTCTGCTCATCTGAGTTTTTATCTTTTGTACTCATGTGACTAGCCTGAGTGTCTTACAAATTTCTAATAAGGATTAATACAACAGTCTTTTGTCAAGTATTAAATGTGTCAAGGTCTACAAAACAACTTGTTTTGTTTTTTTACACATATTTCCAGAGAAGTCTAAAAATGTCCAGAAGAACTAAGCCCATGTGGAAATAAAAATATAATAAACTGTACAATAAAAATAATATAAAATATTCATGAAAGTATTGTTTAGTCTCTGATTATGAAGTGGCAAAAATGCAACCTCAATTTTCCTTGTTAGTTGTGCATTATTCTAACTTAATGATTTTGAATTTATTATTCAAAGTGATTTATATTGTGCATTTATGTTTATAGTATTGTGTGGGTTTATTTTTTTTATTCCAAGTCTGAATATTAAAGTATTCAACTTCATAAGGTGTATTGTTCATTTATCCTCACTTCACAACTCTGGCAACACTTGGATGTAATATACAGCTCACTAGACTGGAAATACTGATTTCCGTTACCCACCCAATACCAAAGCAACACGTCTGTACTTAGCCACTAAACTAAGCTGAGTGTATAGTAACTAGACTAACCTGAGTGTATGTCTTGTATTCAATCAGCTTTTCAGTTCCTCTGTGCAAGAGGCCAATGTGGGGGTCAGCCCTCACAACATTCTCCCCCTGCAGAGTCAGCACCAGACGCAGGACACCATGAGCAGCTGGATGCTGAGGCCCAAAATTCATCACAATGTTGTGCACTTCTCTTTCTGCATCATGTTCACGGACTGGTGAAGGTTTATATGAATAATGTATGAAGTTTAATACACAGTTGTTAAGACTAATTTTTGAAGGTTTTTATTAATAATGTATAAAGTTTAATACAAGGTTAAGACTGTAATTTGGACAGGTTTATAAATATTAAGTTTAACATAAAGTTTTTCTTATTTTAACAAGATAAGAAACAGTAAAAAAAGATTTAGAAATATAATGTAATTGAAAGTTGTTGTTTTTTCCTAACTTTGAATAAGTGTTGGGAAAATAGAAAGGATATAAGAATAAGGTAAAATAGAGTTTACAAATATTTAAGTTGGTCAAGATATTGTGCCACAACTGTTTGTAGTGATGATATATCTCAAGAAAAAAAAAATAAGTAAAAATTTTTGGTTTAACTTTGTTTTAAAAATTGGGTATTTAAAATATTTCATTTCACTCTACTCATGCAAAGTTTGTTTTTTTTTTGTTTGCTTTTTTTAAATTTCAATTGCCATTTTAAGCTGATGTTAAAACCAAAGGAAAATTCAACATTTTGAAAAATCGAATTAGCGTTGTTTCACACTGTCGTAATTGTGAGTTTCACATGGCAAAAGATTTTTTTAATTGTTTTAATACTCTAAGCTGTAGCAGTCTAAAAAAGATACTATATGCTCCTATAAATCCTGCTCAGATAAACCTAATACAGGTAGGTGAACTGAACATTATCTTACGATTGTATGGGGGAAGTTTCACATCAGGATCTTCACAGTAGAAGTATGGCTTCTTATATGGCTCCCAGTAATCCTTGTCTGGATACCATACATGTGAGGCAGGTCTGAAATATAAAATTATGCAGACTTTTGATCAGTTTTAATGTTTCACAATATATCTAACAGCACATATTCTCATTTTAAGAAAATTTGGTCACAATCTTCAGAGAAAAACAATATATTGATAATATAGCACTTCATAAAAACAAACTGTGTAATTTCAAAATGTATGGATAATATTACTTGGATATTAAAGAATTTTATTATGGCTAACTTCTACATACAATACTGTTATATATATATAATAAATCATCTTTTTTTTTTGTTGGCCTCATTCAGAAGTAGAACAACTATGGTTTATCTTGTTGAACACATTTTTCATGTGATTGTAGAGCCCTATTCTCAAGAAACATTGCCATCCACATATAATGTACATTGAGGTGGCTGTCAGTTTGGTGGTAGAGGAGACATCCATTTTTTGGTTTGGCACACTTTTCTTCCAGAGCTGAGGCTATACTAATGCCTTTTCACTGTCACATTGTGCTGTCTAGGGCTATGTCTTCCTGGTAGATAGCATCAATTCCCACTGCTTTGAGGTCCCATTTGATTACATCAACAATATATATATTGGTGATGAGGAAGACTAGTTTTTCTTGAGCCCATCTGGAGTTGTCTATAAAGGATGAATTTTGGGATAAGATCATCCTCTATCTGGTAGACATGTCCAACCCAGCACAGGTGGCTTTGACTTTATTTGTGAAGATACCTGGTAAGACCCATTTGAGCAAGTATCTCTGTGTGTTACAATCTTAGATGAAAACATGTGCATTAATTATTCATCGTCAAAAAGATAATGCCCACACAGCAGTTCCCCTTCCTCCAACAGCTGATGTGTCCAAGAGAATTAAATCAGCATATTTCTGATTCAGTTTGAAATTACCAGCGTCGTAGGTTCTGCCAGGTAGATTGTAACACCCTGTGCCAAAAGCTAGAGGTAAAGGTCATCATTATAATAATTATAAAATATAATTATAAACTTAAAATTTAAGCTATTATTATATTGTGCAGTGAGAAAGAAACACATCTCTGGCTCTGTTTATTGTTGACTCATTGATTGATGTCTCTGTCTTATTGACATTTCTGGGTCTGTTGACTCATTGATTGATGTCTCTGTCTTATTGACATTTCTGGGTCTGTTGACTCATTGATTGATGTCTCTCTTGACTCTGTACGAGATCTAATCTAGATCAACACACATCTAATCATGCAAACATAAAATAAGTCTAAAAGTCTGTGTAGAAGTCACTATCCCAGTGACTTAATTTTGGTAGAATAAGTGTCTTCATATTTTTATTTTTTGTGTTTGTGTTTATGCATAATTTGAAAACATCTTAATGATTTAATTTGAGGGGCTATGCCGTGGGGATCTTAAAATTTAGTTAATTTTAATGTTAAATAATGTTAATATAGAGTTCATTAAAATCTGAGTTTATTGATGCCTAAATTATGGTGTCAGGAATCAAATAATGTGGGTCTAATTTGTCCGAATTAAATGAAAACACACAGCCTCTTTGATCTTAAATATAAAAACAAATTTTGACAGGTTACAGTTAGGCACTGTTAGTTAGTGGCATTAGACTTAGAGTAGTTAGAGTCAGTTACTGAGCTAGGCCCTAGTAGGGGCTTAGCCGGCTTAGGGGTACAAATTGAAATATAGAATCTAGATCTAAGTACTGTAGTGACGTAGTGTAGTCATCCTTATAAGTTAATATAAGTTATTCTCCTTAAACTTAAACTAAAGTGACTAAACTTAAAACTACTAATAATAAATATAAACTTATAAAGAAGACTTTGAACTTTGATGTGTATACTTCATTTTCTTTTCTATGTCAAAAGTCAAACCATTGTAAAATAATGCGCAATCAAAGTCAAACTTTCAAATTTGGGCCTATTGGTGTCCGAATAGCATAAAAACTACTCTCTCTCTAGGTCTCTAAGAATAGCAACAATTATATTGAATTATTTTTATTTATAACAATAACAAAACCAACAACTTGAATTTGAAGAAGTCCAAGTCCAAGGGCAAATCTCTTCATTTGTGTATTAGTTAAACATTTTCTTGTCTTATTGACGTTTATTTCTTAAATATAAAAAGATATGCTGAAATGTAACTCTATTACCGGACAGATGTGCATACAGGTCCATGACGAAGCAGTGTATTTTTCAAAATACCTAACGAAGTGGCCTTTCGTATTACTGTCCCTAAAGCGGCCATTTTCGTGACAAATGTAAGTGCAGTTCATTTGATTTTAGTTTCAGCATAGCACTGACCTAAATTAAACTGCAGTAGCCACACGAGTTTTTATGTAATGTATAATATGTTATTTAATCTAGATATATAGATTCTACTTTATCTAGTCTAGAAGGAGCAATGTCTAATCTAGAAAATTCTAAAGCTCTAAAAGAAAATGATTTTCAGTGTAAAATCTTCAATTATCTACTTAATAATTAATTTTCTATTTTTATAAATTTAATATTACATTATATTATGTATAATATAACAATTATACTATCGCATTTGCTATTATATGATATTTGATGCGTAGGCCTATATACTAATATAGTCACCCGAAGTATAGTGCAACAATACTTTTGATAGGCCTACCATCCCCCCTCCCTACAAAAAAAAAACAACAAAAAAACTTGTCCTCATACATAACAAATATAATACCCCCATCCAAATAATTAGGGGAGTCCAATTGCAAGGCGAAACGGTAGGATTAAGTTTAAAACTATTTTATCATAGAAACGGCGTGGCATTATAGGCGAGAAACATTTGAAGCACGTGAAGATAATTGTATGTTTTGTAATGGACTTTATTCTTGTAATATCATTAGCGCCCTGTAGTGGACCGGTGCCAGCTTTGGTCACGCAATTTAAAAGACTTCGATCCAAGAACGATATATGGTAGGACATGTGGTTCCGGCAAGAAAAGACGGTTAGAATCGCGTGTCAGAGAAATGTTTATCCAAGTGTAATTTTATTAGAACGTAATGTTCTATACAATATTTAAATAAGGAAGCAATTAATACAACATATATTTGTTTTATCCCTCGAGTACAAAAAATGACCACCTCCTATAATAGGTCGATCCCCACAATTCAAGACACGCAATGGTACGCCTATTAATTGGTAAGCCTGGGCCTACTGCATATCAATTCTAGAAAAAAAAAATAGGCCTAAATGTATATAGATACGAATCTTACATGCTTTCTGGTTGGCTTAACAGGCAATCAATGCCAACTATAATCCGTACCGGTAAATTTGTCATCGTTGATTGAAAAGAGTTGAACAGTCATCCGCGAAGCGCAATTTAGTAATTCTTCTTCTTCCAATGCTTACAATTCAGCATATAGCCCTCAAGAGCATCGAACTTCCATTATCTTTTCAAGGCAGATAGTGAAAAGTGTTGGTGAGAATAGGCAGTCGATCTTGTCTCATGACAACTGTGGTTTTAAACCAGTTACCAATGTTTATTATTCTTAAAGTACACTGCACTCTATAGTGGCCTACTTGTAGAGGTTCTGGATAACTTTTTTATGTTTTGATTGTACGTTTCCATTGTCGCCCAGAGTGCCCTACACTGTCAAAAGCTTTCTTGAAATCAATAAAGACATGAAAAAGATTCTGTTGAAGGTATTTCTCGCAGAGTATCCTGAGGTTTAGGATTTGTTCTGCTGTGCTGTGACCTTGTCTAAAGCCTGCTTTTTTTTTCCGTATATAATTTTGTCTGGTATCGGTTTTTACCCGGTTTAACATAACTTTCAACAGGACTTCTCTGGGAAGGCTTATGTCATAAGTTATGAGGCTGATGGTGTGGCAGTTTTGACAGAGTTGTAAATCGCCTATCTTTGGAAGGGTGATGATGAGTGATTGGGTCTAGGGCTTGAGCCATTCTCTTGACAAAAAGTGCATAAACCATGATTTCCACCCTGAATACACAAAAACATAACTACATTGCTTCTTAAGAGTAATATGCTATCAGAATAATTTTGCAATGGAATAAGTCTAATAACAACCAAAAAAAAAACAACAAATATTATTTAGCTGCTGACCTGCAAACTGTCACAGCACCTCTATGTCGAAAGTCAAGAACATTATTATGTAGTGTAATCTGATAGATTTAAAATTTTTTTTTTGAAAAACACATTTCATTAAAAAAAAAAGATCTGTCTTCTTCTTGCCAAAACAAAATTTTCCATTTTTTTTAAATACCCAGATTTGACTAATTCCTACTCAGTCTTAACTTCAATGACTTTCAATACCCTAACCCTTACCTAAAAAACATTTCAAAAGATTGAGTCAAAGGTTTTAGGTCATAATCCAATGTAAAAAGCTTTTTCTTTGGTTAGATCTTATATCTGTCACCTCAAGCAAAATATGTATGTATTTTACATATATATTATTATGTAAAATATTACATTCAAAGACTGCACCACAAACCAAGAGATCAGAGACAGGGTTACTGCAGCGATCAGTTCCATGATGACCTGCTAACTATTGTAAAAAAAAATGCAAGCTTAAAATCTATGGCCATATTACAAGATCTGCAGGGCTTGCAAAGACCTTCCTTCAGGGAACTGTACCAGGAAAAAGAAGAAGAGGCAGACAGAGAAAGCGATGGGAGGACAACAAAAAAGAATGGACGGACATGCCATTGAAAGAGGTTCTAAACAAGGCAAAAGACAGGGAGGAATGGAGAAAGACGGTTGACAAGTATTGCTTAGTGCCCCCAACAGATTAAGGGATAGGTAAAGGTAATTGTATTTTAAAACCTATATGGCAAATTGATATTTCTTTACGTTAAGCTGTTAGTGATCATACAAATAATTAACGAATTTGTTTCACAGCACTGTTTTATTAGTATACCAGAAAGTAGAATCATTTACTTAATCACATAAAATTCCAGTTAGCTTTAAATCCAATTTTAATAATGAAGGGCTAGAGGAATGTTTTCATGTATCTGAAAACATGTTTATTTAGCAGACAAAATGCTTTTCAAATATAAGAAGCATGTTAAATGTACATAATGTTCTTGGCATTATAATATTCTAAAGCAATAATAAGTTAGCATTATATGTATATTGACAATATCAATACAAATATATTTATAAATCATAACGACTTCAAAAACAGAGTTAACAATTTTAGTGGCGTGCTTGCAATGTACATCCCAAAAATGACACAACAGATAAAATAAATGAGGATGAGCTGCGAAGAGCAGGGTGCCAGGACATCAGTACTGTTATCACAAGTTCACAGAATGGCACTTGGTCAACTTCCACAAGATATTCTATATGATGATCTAACATAAGGCAGGTCGTCCACTTTTAAGGTATACTAATGTATGCAAACACGACATGAAGCTCTTCAAAGTTGGCAGCTACAGTTGGGAAAATGATGCACTGAATAGTTCCAGATGGAGAGAGCAAGCATAAAAAGAATGGTCCTGGATTGCAGATGGCATACACACCAGAAGTAGAAAGAAGGGTGAAAGTGCAACAAAGCCTGGTGATTAGAGATGACCAACTTGTGACCACATTCAAAGATTAGCCTCTTTAGTCACATAAGAAGTTGAAAAAGGGAAAAAAATCCTCTCTCAAGACATAAAATACCACAGATACATCAACAAACTAATAGTAGCAGAAACATCTTTTAATACATTCCTCATTTGACACTAGATGTTGAATAAGCAACATCAACATCAGACTAGCAGCGATTTAAAAACAATGTACATAAATGAAAAGAAACAATTTATTTGGTTATTTGGGAAATGAAAACTGCTAAGGACAATTTACAAAGATTATTAGCAAAATACAGTTTAACAATCTAAAACAACAACAAAACCTGAATTACAAGAAAAAAATAACTAAGCAAACAATATTCAGGTTTTGGTACATATACATAAAGCTTCACACACATAAAACTGTATGTGGCATATACATGACAATGTGATTTACACATATAAATAATATGATCAAGTGCTCATTCTATTGGAATAACATTTTATTTTGCATGTTCTATTACTAAAGCAGTACAAAAATAAATCTTATAGATCAACAAAATAATCTAATATACATTTTTCCTAAATGGTACTGGGCATTTAGTACTGGTATTTCATTTTTATATGGAAAAAAAATGAAAACTCAGAATTAACCAGACTATTTTTTTTTATTATAACACTTCAATATATAGCAGAGGTACATATAAAGCAAAATATATATGTAGTACAAGAAAAAAATTCTATTTCTAAAATTACAAAAATAAGAAAAGATAAGCAGGATTGAAAAAAAAAGCATTTATACAATGGAATGACAACATAAACTAATGGACATTCCAAAAGCAATAGCAAAATTTTTGTGTAAAAATAAAATTTCTGAGTACATGGAAATAAATTTAGTATGAAAGTCATACAAAATATTTTAACAAATTCCAACTTGAAACTGTTAATTTAAAAAAAACAAAATTCAAGCAAAGTGATTTCTAGCCTTTTTTTTTGTTTTGGATGTTCCTTCAGGTTTGAAAATGAGCCCGAAATCTCTGTGGGATAACTGAGGATGACAGTAGGAAGGGTTGACCTAGGGACAATTGGGTCGACAGTCCAGAGAACATACCACACAACCAGGCAGCCATCTTTCTCGACAGTCCATAGGACAGACTGTCATCTTATAACAAAGATTTGTTATTTACAAAAAAACTATTTTTGAAAATGTTGGTATGGCACTGACATAATTTACAAAAATTATAAGTTACTATTTTTCCCTGATCACTACATCCAGCTCAATGGCCTTTTTGGGTACAAAGAAACCATCTATATGTAAATATTCACATTCTGTTCCTATTTTAGGCTCTGTCCTCTCTGTCTGAATGAACCTCATATTTGACAGTAACAAACACAATACGACCTGCAAATGCAAAAACAACAGTCTGTTACCAACTAGGAATGTGCAAGACTCTCAGAGGAAAGATGTCTACTACTAATATATACTTTAGAAATGACTGAAAATTACTACACAAGATTTTAATCAAATTTAAAATTTAATGGTTCAAAATCTAGAATAAAACACAAAGAAAAATATTGAAACAGCACTTATGAAAGCTGCAAAGCATTTTCTTACAATTTTATTAAGAATAGATATTTCTAATAGATTAATATCTGTGATACTTTTTAAAGACTGAATTTTTTATTTACACTTAACAACAAATTTAATCTATTTCTCAAAAAGGTGGCATTAAATTTACATAATGTTTCATTTGAAATGTCCTTTTTTTGGTTGTAGATCTTGTATACATTTCTAACTGTTAAGAGAAGCTAAAATTACATCCAAACCTTAAGTTCCATCAATGCCAGTCTTTTCGCTACACACTGGCGTCTGCCAAATCCAAATGGTAAGAATGTGACAGGATCTATTTCTGATTTTCTTTGAGGAGAAAATCTCTCGGGGTCAAATTTGTAGGGATCAGGAAAATAATGTGGGTCTTTCACGATCTTGTAGATGGGGATAAAAATGGTGACCCCTTTTGGAATGGTGAACCCATTGTAGGTCCGCGTCTCTAAAGCTCGTCTTGTTATGTCTGGAGATGGGGGAAACATACGTAGTGATTCATAGATGACCTTCCAAGATAAAATCAAAGAATATATATTATTAAAAATAACATATAAAGTGAATAGAAATTAAATCTTTAGATAAAAATGGAAAAAAGCAACAACATTTTTTAATTTGGCCTTTAAAGGAAACTTTGATATTACATTTAAATTAAAATAAAACACAAAAAATACATTCAGTCAAAAATTTAAAAAGTAAAACAAGCCTGGCTTAGTAAAAGGGGAAGCAATTCACAAATAGATATATTTCAGTGTTTGATTAATTAATTTTTTTCTTTTGGTTGTGCGAAGGTGTTAAGAGCAGATGAGATAATCCTACACCAACACAGAACTACAAGTTGTAGATTATGAGAACTTTCAATGAATAATAATGTCAATAATATCCTCATCCACAGTATTCCATTATTTCTGTCTCTCTTTCCCATTTCAACACATATTCGCACAATTTTACATCCAAACTACGCTGTGCACATAACAGGAGGATTCTTTAAGTATATTTTTATAGCTCCCATAAATTTCCCTGCTTAAGGCTTTTTTTAATATTAAAAAAAAAATAATCAGTATATGTAATTAAACATTCCCATTCTTGGATCAAGTTGAAATTGTTTACAATTATTCATTCACCCTGAATGGAATGCGATGGATTGAAGATGTGGAAGCAGATCTGCAACAGCTTGGGGGTTAGGGTGTGGAGACGAAAGGCCCAGGAGAGATCTGAATGGAAGGATGTGTTGAAGCAGACCAAAGCCCTCCATGGGCTGTAACGCCACTGGGATGGATGGATATATTCATTGCCAAGGACATTGCATGAATAAATAAAAAAAATTAGCCAATTAGTGATAATTAATTAAATTTGCTTGTTCTTTTCCTACAAATCTCGGTTTGTGATCAAACACTCATAAATATCATAAATGAGAATAATTTTTACAACACAATAGGAGTTCTTTGAGAAGTTAAAACTGTATATTTTCTTCAATAAAATGAATGCTATTTCTTTCTTAGAATAATACCTTAACTTACTTGTGTCATATAAACCAATTTTGACAAGTCTTCATATCTGGGTGTAGTCTGACCTTGCATGACCTCATCTACCTCTTCTATAAGTTTATCTTGTATGTCTGGATGCCTGGCCAGCAGGTACAGTATCGAGGTCAAGGCTGTGGACGTTGTCTCGTAGGCAGCCAAGATCAAAATGGCAGAGTTGCCTATTACTTCATTGCGAGTGACCTTTCTGTCATCAGCTTTCAGATGTTTCCCTGTCTGATCATCCACCTCAGCGTCCAGTAGCATGTCCAGCATGTCCACATGAGATGGCTTTTTAAAGTCTAGAGAATAAATAGAAAATTAGTTCTTTTATTCTTTTTCTTTTTTTTTAATCATTAATATTTTAGATGCGGTTGGCCCTCCCTGACGAGCCAAGAAGTCCTGCAATGGTGTTGCCAAACATACCAATCCGACATAATACCCACAGTATCATCAATTCTGAATATCTGATGAGTTTTCATCCCAACTTATTTATAATTTGACTCAAAAACATTGTAAACAAAATGAAGTGTATAAATGCTCCTTCTTCCCTAGTGCTATTAGAGCATGGAATGAGTTGCCTGAGCTAGCCAGGAAAACCAGTGACTTATCAGAATTTAGGTCATTGGCTAATATGCATGACTAAATGCATGACACATAGGACATAATCATCTTCTTTTTTTCAAGTAGCGTTTGTATTATACAAGATTAAGAAGTGTTCCTCTAAGTTTGATTATACAAAGTTGACAACCTCATAGATTGGTATATTGGGGTATTTGCTTTGGATATTCATCATGAAGGTCCTGAATTCAAACAGTTTCTGCTTCCATCCACTGATGCCCTTCACGATGTTTGGAGGTAATTATTTTCATTTCTGAGGGAGTACTTATAACTTTTATAAAACAAAAACAAACAAAACTAACCTGGTTTAGATCGCTCTTGAAGTTTTCTATCAATGGAGTCTTTAATTAAGTTTAAAAAGTAGTTATTAGTTTCAGGTAAAATGGCATCGACTTGTTCATTGAAATATTTTAGCCCAAAAATCATTGCAGGGGGAAAGAACTCTCCAATAGATCTGTGAGAAAAAAAAACCCAGCTAAGTTATCTTGTTAAAGTCTTTTTACCCAGAAGAATGAAATAACTGAAATGGAAGAAAAAAAAAAAGAATAAACACATACCTAAGAATATCCTGCAGACGAGTGGCAGGAATGCGTATAAAATTGTTTATGTTGTATGAAAATTCACTGTTATCGTCTGTCAGAGCTTTTGAGTCAATGCTGAACCCCACACGGACTACAACATCAGACGTATATTTACCTATAATTTTCAAAGAAAAAAAATGTTTATTATTATAAAAGTTTTTTTTAAGCATCAAAAAGTTGGCAGCTAAAGAAATATTATGAACGCAATGATTGGTAAAGTAAGCCAGTGTTGGCTTTGATAATTTCTGGCTAATGAAAGAATACTAAGAATAAGTTGAGTCTTTCTTTATAGTTTTAATAATTCAAGTATCTTATCTTATTAATTACAGACGTTACTTCAAACGAGAAGATAATTAAATCCAACACGTTTCATGTATCAATCTAATCCTGCATGCTAACAGTGACTTTAACTCTGCTAAGTCGTTGGTTTTCCTGGCTGATTATGCAACCCATGCATGTCTAAAAATTGTACGTTGCAATGAGTTTCTGAGTGAGGTGTTAGTGTGTATCATTTTAAGATGCTTAGTCTTAGTTGCTAAGTGAAAGATATCATCATCATCATCAAACTCCATTAGAGTGAGGGCTTGAGAGGCTCAAGTGAAAGATATAGATCTATATAATTGTAAGGTCAAAAAACAAAAAAGATGCTAAAAACTAATAAGAAACATCTACCACATCAATTGAATCAGTTTCAAAAAATTCATTTATAAATTATTTACCAGCTGTAACTTTGAGAGGAATCAACTTTCCCTGAGCTTTGTATTTCTTAATCAACTCTAGCAATAGAGCAGCACTTGTGTTGACATGGTACAACATCTGTTTTAGTCTTTCGACCGTGAACATTGGTGACATCACACGACGAGATCTACGCCAATAGTCACCATTTAAGAAGAACAGACCCTGACATAATTATAAACATTTGAATTTCAATACATCAGAAGAAGTGATGTTAAATAATACAATCCTTGCAGTGAAGAAAAAAAAAAGGGGGGGGGGAAGTATAACTCATTTGGAGTGAAATATTTGAAGAATAAAAAAGGAAGATTGTGAAACTTTGAAACAAAAAAGTACTCCTTTCAGATCTGTAAAGGCCATCTGATTCTATGGCTAATGGTTAAAACAGGTGTCATGTGGCTAGCACAATGTCCAAATGCCTTTACTTTCCCCAACTATTGTCAGGTAATCAGAAGAGTTGGGTGGATTTGGGGGCTCTAATCTTATAGATCACAGACGTCACTATGCATTCCATGTGTCAACCTAGTCATGCATGTTAACCAGTGACTTTAATTCTAATTGTTGATTTTCCTGGCTAATTCAGACAACCTGTTCCATATGTTAATAGCACTAGGGAAGAAGGAGCACTTGTACATATTTGTCCTAGCATACAGAACAAGGAATGTGCCCTTATCTTCGTATTAGGTTTTGTTTTTCTATTTGTAAAATTATTGTTCAGTGTTTGATGTTGAGGGACCCCAAACAGAGGATTCATATTCTGATATTGGCCAAACCAAGGTTAAATAGCATTTTAGTATTATGTTCTTATTTGATTGATAGAAATTTCTTTTAATAAATCTTGATGTTCTGCTTGATTTTTTTAAAATAATTTCATCACTATGGGGAGTCCATGATAACTTTTCATTTATTATTACACCTAGATAGTTTGAGTTGTTAGTCCTTGAAACAGGTTTACCATTAATAAAATAAGTAGTTTTATTTGTTTTAGTTTTTTTGTTACTCTTAATAACTGGCATTATTCTGAGTGGATTAGGATGTATTGGGTTAGGTTACATTTATTCCACAGTAAAATTTTCCTTTTTGGTTTTATAAGACAATTTATTTTAACAATGTTAATGTTAGCGTTAAGAAGAGATCTAATATGTTGGTTCTAGTTGGTTAAGGGGCATCCATAGATTTGAGTCCTAGCCCAAGACCCCTCGGTTTGGAAGCCAAGTGATTTTCCACTCAGCCACAAAGACCCTTTTTTTTTTAAAAAAAAAAAAAGATTACATAAGACTTTTAACAATAAGATTGTACACAAGTCTTTTTCGACCCTCAATTAAATAATATAATATCTACAATTTACTATTAGTTGTACTATAGCAGAAATAGTTAGTAATGTCTTTCTTTATCTGGTTTAAAACAAAGTATTAGGATAGTAATAACGAATCTATAATCTTATCATTATGAATGTAAAAGAAAACAAAACAAGGAAACACAAACTCAAAATCGGCCCCCGACAGAACTTACTTAACTTAGCAATACAAATGTATCAAAAAATATTTTTTGGACAAAAATCTAAAACCATTTGCATAAATGTGTTAAAAATATAGTAAATAGTCCTCTCCTCTACTCAGGAGCCTCCCGTGTTTGTTACTATCAATAGTAAATAGTTGTAAAAGTGGTGTATTTTTATGAAAAAACTGCTTGCATAAGCGATTTAAAAAATTAGATTTTTCTCTTTCAGAAAAGAAAATAGTAGCCGTTGCATCAGAACTCTGATTGGTCTAAAATATTATGATGTCGGATTTTCACTATCTTTTCTAGTTTACGAGATCTAAACGGGATGGGAAGGACAGACATTCCACACAAAACTAATAGCGTCTTTTCCCATTTTAGTGGCCTCTTTCTTTACATAAATGTGCATTTCTAGGCCGTTCAAGTCCTAGGTTTTAACCCAAATATTAAGCTACAGATTGACTTTAAACATGAACCTTATCCAGTACTCTTTCACAATGATTTAGCATCTAGTTCAAAGGATTAGCAGGTTGACTAAATCAATTATAAGTGTAGCAGAGAAATCATGCTGACTTGAAAAAAAAAAACACGCTAGTAAAAATTTTTCAATCTGGTTGTTGACACCAGGATCTGTATTCAAAAGAAAACACTGTTAAACTAAAGAGTTTATAACAAAGGTTGGGAAGCTAGATCAAATTTTATTTATCTTGTTTAAACATCTGGTATAGTTTGAAGGACTACTTCCTAGCGCAGACTTTATTCTAAAGAGATTGAATCTGTCAGTCATTAAACTGACACACATAGTAGTGTTAGACTTGTAAAAAAAAATTCACTACTTTTAAAACACAGATGAAGTATGGAATTAATTTGAAATTGTTGATAAGTAGCGCCCCCCCCCCTCCCCCCACCAAAAAAAAACAACAACATCAGTTTGATAGGACTGGGATTGAGTGCAGTAGCCTTCCCTGATGGATCATAAGATCTTAGGATGCAACCAGCTATTTATTATTTTTTTTAAATAAAAAAAATGTAAGATAAGATATATTGGGAATTTTTTTTTTTTTTGAGTACATAAAACTAGTATTAAGTAAAAGACCATGCAATAAAGGGGGAGGGGGGCAGATCATGTACAGCTAGTCTTTTTCTTTGGCTGATGGTTTAACAAGTGTGTCTAATGGCCAACAAACAATTGCCTTTACTTCCGCAATGTGTGTCAGGTATCCATTAGAATGGGATGGACTCGGGCATCCTAAAAATCATGAAGTTCAAAATCCCAGTCATGACAGGGATACAACTCAAGACTCCACGTTTCAGAAGCCAATCATATCGAACTTAGCCAACATTCCTCAAAACAAGAGTAAAGTAGTATACATGTTTAAAATATATAGTAAAAATGTCATCACAACAATATATTATTCTTTAAAAACTAAGCTTCTTTATTATAACTAGAATAGTAGACATATAATATATATATACATATAATTTGTGGGCAGGTTCCAGGAGCATATACCAATTATGACAAATTGGCTACTGGCCAGAATTAAAACATATTACCCTCTAGTCAAATGAAGGAATGTGTGGCTACTCCTACTGACAATGCCTACTAAAAGATTGGCAGTGGTAAATAGATTCAAGTAAAGACAATAAAACTATTGCCTGACATTAAAAAGTAGTCTAACAGATTGTATGTCACAGTACATTTGATCAAGTGGATCTTAATGGGGTTTTAAACAAAAGTAAATCAAGTATTTATATTATTGAAATATTCAAATTTTCTAAAATTCATTAAGTAATCCTACAATTTTTAAAACATGACATGTCCCTTTTTTAAACATCTGAGTCATGCTTTATCTTTTTTTTTATTTTGATTCCCCAAGTTTTCCTTGTGTAGTCCTTGACTAGTTAACTTTATACACCTTTTCAAACCGTTCCTGCCACTCTTTCAAAACACAGCAGAGCTCAAACATTTTTGTGATAAAGAGATAAGAAAATTCTCTTATAATACTCTTACAAAGCCTTATATATATATATAATCTTCAGTTAGGTGAGCAATAACGACTATTAAAAAATGAAAAGATATTTGATCATTCTGGTGGTACGTAAACACCCTCATAAATAACTGACCAGGGTCAATGGTGAACTTTTTGGGATGTATAATCTTGAGTCAATGGGGACAGAGTTGTAAAAGGCTCAACTTTAAATCTATGTGAAGATTGAGATTTGAATTTGTGAATTTTTAGCATGTTCACTTGATCTGAAATGAATATGGTACCTGACATCTCTTGCGAAAGGTAATAAAAGAAAAGCTTGGAGATACTTGGGGTGAGCAGCCAAGATTTCTTTTCCTGGGCACACTAGGCTGACGAAAATCATTGGCAGTTTCCCCAAGGATCCTTTTGTGAGATATGGGATAACATTATGATCTTGAGGTCCCCAAAGGATCAAAACATTTTTAAAAAATCAATATCCACTTACTTCTACGACAACACTTAGAGAAGTGTTCCGTCCAACCCTGTCCACAAAATTGCTGAAGTCTTTTACCATGATGTGCTCAAGAAGTTTTGCGTCATATGTCACCAATGTAGGGCACCTGGGAAACATGCCGTAGATGCCATAGCTGTTTCCATACTTTAATCGCCACTCATCTAGCATCTTGGATAGGCCGTGCTTCCGCAGCTCGGGCAGGTGATTGATTATGGGCCATGGGGCAGGGCCAGGTATGCCAAAAGCTTTAAAGACTCCCACAAAACTAGTAGCATAGAAATAAAAAGCTGACAACAAGCCCACCAATACCAGCAGCCAAAGAGATACTTCTCCAAGTAGTGGGACATACATTCTAGAATAAGACAATTAAAAACAAGATTACAAAGAGAGTTTGTGTTACACAAACTCAGAGGCGGCCCCCGTCGAAGTCGGATCCCTGTCGGATCTGCATATTCGCAAATAATATTCAAGAGGTGATTTAATTTTGATGTAAAATGTTTTACACGTTTCGGATGTTCCTTCAGAGTTGAAGATAATTACTTCCTAGTCCAAACCTCCCGCAGGACGATGGGGGATGGGAGCGGGCAGGGTTTGAACCCTGGGCCATCCATAAATCTGAACGACAGTCCAGCGCGCAAACCGCACGACCAGGCAGCCATCCGATGGTCAAAAGTAATAATGTTTCAAAGATTCATTTGCCGTAAATTTAAATTTAATAAAAAAATAGTAGATTAGTTTTAGTATATTAAAACATTACAATATTGATCAAAACGTTTGGAAATGAAAATCTACACTTTTTTTTTACACTTTAAGTTTAGAAATTGAAATTCTACATCTTAATCTAGTCTATTTTAGTCTAAACTAGATCTAGAAATTCTAGATCTAGACTCTAAAATAATTTTAATTAGAATATAAATCCAGATCTAGATATACTGTAATAAAAATCTAGATCTAGTTTAAAAAATCTAGATTAGATCTAAATCAAGATATCATTCCTTTTTTAAACGCAAGTCACATAACGAGGCTTAATAAACATTACTATACCGAGTTCTTTTTTCATTTCATTTGAAGAATTAATTCCATATAACGTCAGAGGGAAAAAAAAACACTACGTCACACGGCCTAGCTAGACTAAAAATCGCCTTCATCTATAAGAGCCATTTATCGAGTGTTCATAGACTTTGGTGCACCGAGTGCGTTCTTTAATCATTTCATTTAAAGAATTCATTCCATATGACGTCAAAGGAAAAAAAAACACTACGTCACACGGCCTAGCTAGAATAAAAATCGCCTTCATCATTACGAGCCTTTTATAGAGTGTTCATAGACATTGGTGCACCGAGTGTGTTCTTTTAGCATTTCATTTAAAGAATTCATTCCATATGACGTCAAAGGAAAAAAAAAACACTACGTCACAAGGCCTAGCTAGACTAAAAATCACCTTTATCAACACGAGCCATTTCTCGAGTGTTCATAGACATTGGTGCACCGAGTGCGTTCTTTTAGCATTTCATTTAAAGAATTCATTCCATGTGACGTCAAAGGAAAAAAAAACACTACGTCACACGGCTTAGTTAGACTAAAATATGTTTTCATTAATACAAGCAATTTTTTCGAGGGTTAATAGACATTGGTGCACCGAGTGCGTTCTTTTAACATTACATTTAAAGAGTCCATTCATATGACGTCAAAGAAAAAAAAATTCCATTACCTCACAATAGGCTAGTACCGGTACCATAAAAAAAATGTCTTTATTTACACGAGATATTTAACGAGGGTTCATAGACATTGGTGCACTGAGTTCTAATAGATATTATTTAAAAAGGATCAAAGCCACATTGTTTTTGCGTTTTGTCTGTCAGTCGGTCTGTCCGTTATCTTGATATAAAAAAAACAACTAAAAGTTATTAAAAATTGATTAACCTTTATTTTACGTTTCAAAACATCGCAATAATTTTTAGGTATGAACACAATTGAAAAGTTTATATAATAGATTGTTCCGGATGTTTGTATAAATAGTAAAAGAAAAAGAGAATTTCAGATAAATGTAATACCGTTAATTAAATTTTTTGGATGGTCTCGTATAAAAATTAGATGTACTACAGCCACGTGGAGAGATTTTCATACCTTACTTTGGTGTTTGGATTCTGTTTTCCTTAAAAATCGGAACATAATATTAACGATAATTAGATTTTTTAATGTTTTAGGTAGAAAGTTAAATGTACTGTAAGAGAGTAGTGAGTTAAAATATTTTTCATAAAAATCCGTAAAAACATTATTTCGTAAATGAGAAGATTATTTGTTTATTAATTAGAAGAGGGAGTTCAAACAATTATTTGGCGTTAGTAGATTTTTAAATAAATTCGGAAATTTCTGGCGACGATTTGTAAGAAACAAAATCCGGAACTTTCTTTATCGATTACAAAACTTCTATGTTATGTTTTACAAGAAAATTAAATGTCTAAAAAGTAATTTTCAGTAATCAATTCTAGTAAATTACTTTTTTTAAAAGCCTTATGCGATTTCAAACAATCATTAGGCATAATTCATGTTTTATAAAACAATATCCGGAACATTTTTACACTTAATGAAATATAAGTCAGTATAGAGATTATGATTTAGCATTAATATGCTATTTACATAAAAAACGGAACAACATATTATTGATAATGTGTTTTTGCAACGTTTAAGCATGGAAATTGAATGTAATATAAGTTAGAAGAGCAAACAAACATTTGTTGGCGTTGATTAGTTTTGCACAAAAAAATCCGGAACAATCAATTTTAGATACTTAAAACTATTGAGATGTTATGGGAGGAACATTAAAGGGTAAATCCGATTTTCAATAGCTTTTAGAGTTCTAGTTTTTTAAATCTAATCGTGACGGACAGACCGACCAACAGACAAAACGCACAAAAATAAGCTTCTTTTATTCGGATGGGGGCACTAAACAAAAAATAAATAAAATCTGATTTTTAAAAAAAGTTTAAGGAATTGGTTTAGCACCTGATCATGTTGCGACGTTACGCTACTGCACGAAAATCGCTGCATAAAAAGTCCATTTAAAAAAATGTGCGTGATATCTTATCTTATCTTATATAATACAGACGTTACTTCAAAAAAGAAGATGATTACGTCCTACGCGTCATGCATTTAGTCATGCATATTAACCAATGACTTAAATTCTGCCAAGTCACTGGTTTTCCTGGCTA
Organism: Biomphalaria glabrata; assembly: GCF_947242115.1. Taxonomy (NCBI): domain Eukaryota; kingdom Metazoa; phylum Mollusca; class Gastropoda; family Planorbidae; genus Biomphalaria; species Biomphalaria glabrata. The sequence continues at coordinate 31,948,794 of NC_074724.1, forward strand.
GCTCAGGCAACCCATTCCATGCTCTAATAGCACTAGGGAAGAAGGAGTATTTGTACAAATTTGTCCTAGCATATTTACATACAAAGTGCATTATTAGCCTTTATAAACAAACAGAAATGTTTTCTTTTAATTTTAGCAGCTAGTTGACCAGAAAAAACGTCTTTAACTATTATTTGTATTTGTTGTAAACATTTCCTGTACATTTTAAAAATATATTTGACTTAGTGATACTGAAAATACACAAAAATTGTCCATCTTTGTTAGCATATTGTAACATTGCCTCCCTTACATTTACGTAATTGTTTTAGAATTGGTGTATTTTTATGAAAAAATCGCTTGCATAATTAATTTTATAAATTAAACGGTTTGCTTTTAGAAAACCAAAAGTAGCCGTTGCACCTAAACTTTTCAAGCCGGATTTAATGATGAAATAATATTTTTCATATCTCTTCTAGTTTTCGAGATCTGAGTGTGACAGACGGACAGACGGACAGACGGACATTTTGCACAAACCTAATAGCGGCTTTTCCCCCTTACGGGGGCCGCTAAAAAAAATGTTCATTGTTACATTTGAGTCTTCAGAAAACTACACTATAGATCTAGATCTAAATATTTATAATTTAAATGTAGACTATATAATAATGGGGAGGCGTGGTGGCTGAGCGATAAAGTGCTTGGCTTCTGAACCAGGGGTCCTGGGTTTGAATCCTGGTGAAAACTAGGATTTAAAATTTTGGGATCTTTGGGCGCCTCTGAGTCGACCCAGCTCTATGAGTAGGGCATGTATCCCATATGGGAGACAAACATATGCCAAAGGCAGTCTTTTTTGGTGAGCTAAAAGGTAGTCGTCGACATATGCTTGCCCTGAATGTAGGTTACAGCTGGGGCTGCGCAGCCACGGGAAATACTGCATTCCTCACTAATCTTAGGACCCGAAGACAAGCTTATTATTATTAAACTTATTAGAATTTACTTAATAATTTAATTTTAATATTTAGATATCATAAAGACAAGTGGTTTAATTAAAAGACTACCGACTCTAGATCTAATTAAAATCTAAACTAGATCTAGCTTTAGTACATCTATATAGTATATATAGAGTAGTTTATGCTATTCGGACACCTATATGCCCAAATGTGTAAGTTTGACTTTGACAGCGCATTATTTTACAATGGTTCGACATAGAAAAGAAAATGAACTATCAAAATCTTCTTTAGTTAAAGGAGAATAAGGATGACCACTTATATTTGTACCCCTAACCTATATTTGTTATTATATTTAAGGTCAAAGAGGCTGTGTGTTTACATTTAATTCGGACAAATTTGACCCACATTATTTGATTCCGGACACCATAAAATTTATTTTGGACAGTCTCTATATTTAGGCATCAATAAACTCAGATTTTAATTCTATATTAACATTAACTAAATTTTAAGATCCCCAGGCATAGCCCCTCACATTAAATCATTAAGATGTTTTCAAATTATGCATAAATACGAACAGAAAAAAAAAAATATAAAAACACACTTATTCTACCAAAATTAGGTCACTGGGATAGTGACTTCTGCACCGACTTTTTGACTTATTTTATGTTTGCATGATTAGATGTGTGTTGAATGATTGTGTTTTTTGTTTATTAATTTAATAAATTTCTAATACAGATGATCTTTTGTAGTATAGTACAGGTTAGGATCTATAGCCATTCTTGCCTATATAGCTGATCCCTCTATATTTTCTCTATATCTTCTTCTTCTTCTAGCCAGCTTTATTGCTGCTGAGCTGTGAGCTCTTTTGCAGACTGCACCAAGGAAAAAAAGTGTGCTGTTTTCTTCAGTTGTTCAGCACTGCCGTACAGGGTGTTGGTTATGTTGGGCTGTAGTGGAAGTAGGGTCTGCCAAAGGTGGATTAGGGAGGGGCATTCAAAGAGGATATGATTTACGGTTTCAAAGGGGTGGGCGCAGTATCTGCAAAGGGGGAGTTGTGTGGAGTTTATTTTGTTCAGGTGGTAATTTAATAGTGGTGTGTGTCCTGTTCTTAGTTGGAAAATTGTAGATTGTTCTTTGCAGGGGAGGAAGTTAATGCTGTCCAGTTTGTTAGGCGAAGTCATTTCTTTGTACATGGCTCTGCCTGTGTTTCCTGATGCCCATTAGTTGAGCCACTCCTCTTTGTGGATTGTTGACTAACATTGACCTTAGGGTGAGGTAGTTAACAGGTCTATCTGGTTGTTCCATAGATGAACCTGCCTTTGATAGCTTATCTGCCTTTTCATTTCCCATGATGCCAATGTGTCCAGGGATCCACTGTAGTGTGATATTGATATTTAAATTTGATATTATCTGATGGATTATCACAATTAGTGTTGTCAACTCTCTTGGGCTGTTTTAGGTGCTGCTGTTAAGTGCTTGCAGAGTAGATTGGGAGTCTGTAAAGACAACAATATCTGATGGTGGTTGCACTCCTTCATATAATTTGTTTTCCACTGCCTGTAGTGCTATGGTAATTGCCTCAATTTCATCTTGGAAGTTTGAGCAGTAATCGCCACAGGGTGCACTTATCTCAAAGTGTTTATTTTTAGGGAAGATCAGGAGGGCACCAAGACCAGCATTGATGGTGGCTTTGAAAGCTGATCCGTCTGTATATATATGGATAGCTGTTTTTTGATAGCTTTCAATTGTTTCAAGCGTGCCAACTTTGAGCTCCAGTGGATTTGATTCTTTTGTTAAGGTGTTATTTAGTAAATGTGTTTTGATGGTTGGTTGTTTGTAGTTTTGTAGTTTAGTCCGGTAATCTGGTAATTTTTTCTCTGTTATTGGGTAGGTGATGTTTTAGGGCTAGTTCGTCAGTAAGTTGGATCTGAAACCTTTGCTTTTTTTTGTTGTTTTTCCTATTTCTCTGTGTTAGTAATTTATTAGGATGATCGTCCTCCAACCTTCTGTATCTCTCAATAGCTTCTAATGCTTCTCTGTTGCGCCTTAACTTAAGAGGTTCAATATTGTAGTCTATTTCAATGCTGCTGTTGGAGTAGTTCTCATAGCCCCACTAATTAGCCGCAAGGCTTGGTTTTGGATTGTGTCTAATGATGATTGATAGATTTTGTGGGCAGCTACGTGTATGGAGAGACAGTTATTTATTACAGATCTGACGTATCTGACTGTCTTAAGGTTTTCTTTTCAGCTCCCCAGGATGTTCCTGCTAGGTGTTTTATTATGTTTAATCTTTGTGATGCCTTTTCTTTTAAATCTGCCATAAAGTGTTTTAGAGACAGCCTTTGGTCTAGTTTTACACCAAAATATGTTGGATTTTCTTCTTCATTTATTAGCTGTGAGTCTATTTTTAGGATGTAGTTTCTTTTTGCTGTTTTGTTGCTGTGGCTAAAGATTGAATAAACTTTTCTTTGTTTATTTCCATTTTCCATAATTTTGAATAAGTGGAGATAGTTGTAAGGGCTCTATTTAGTTTGGATCTAGTCAACACTGGATATTTCTCTGTAGTCCAAATTAAAAGGTTGTCTGCATAAAGTGCGGTAGGTCATTCATGAAGATTAGAAAGAGAGTGCAGCTAAGGGCTGAACCTTGTAGTAGTCCTTCTTCCAAACTTTTTTTACTAGAGATGGCACCTTCGAATCGGGTTTAGAGACAGCCTTTGGTCTAGTTTTACACCAAAATATGTTGGATTTTCTTCTTCATTTATTAGCTGTGAGTCTATTTTTAGGATGTAGTTTCTTTTTGCTGTTTTGTTGGGTTCTGTTTTTTAAGAATGCCCTGATCCAGCTGTACATTTTTCCATGGATGCCCATTTTTTTCATCTTCAAAAATATACCTTTTCTCCACATTCTATCATAGGCTTGTTGCAAATCTATAAATATTGCAGTAGTGTGCTTGTTTACATGAAACCCTTCTACTGTGTCCTGGATAAAACGAAAGAGGTGGTCTTCTGTTCTACTTGCTTTCCTGAAGCCAGCTTGTGCATTGTGGAGTGAGCAAGTACTTTCTAACCACCAATAAAGTCGGTTATTGATCATTTTTTCTGCCATTTTGCCAATGTTGAATGTTGGAGATATTGGTCTATAACTTTTTGGGTCTCCAGGTGGTTTATTTTTCTTTAAAATGGGTATTATGTTTGCGGTTCTCCATTCCTGTGGTATGTCTCCAGTTCTCCATGTATGGTTGATAAAGTTAAGTATACAGTTTTGGGCCTGTGGTCCTAGTCCCCGGATCATTTAATTTGTTATTTTATCGGTCCAGGGGATTTTCTTGACTTGAGGCTTTTTAGGGCAGTATTGAGCTCATGTAGAGTGAAGGGAGTGTCAAAGATCTGAAAGTTGGAGCTTTTTCTTCTTTCTTTAAGAAATTACTAAAGGCCTGGCCCAGTTGTTTTCTTGGCTTTGACTTGTTAATGCTGACAAAATATTTATTGAAGGTTTCAGCCTTTTTAAGGTTTTCTGTTATTACGTCGTCAGTGCCTGTGATAGTAAGTGTATGTGTTTTGAGTGGCTGGTAGTGCAGTGTGTGTGCCTGTGTATGAAATGACCAGTGGACCTTGAGTGTACATGGTTGAATGAACAACAGTGTGTCTGGACTGTGTGTAAAAGGAAGTGAGTTTAGAGAACAAGTGGCTGGAGTAAAGAGTATAAATAGAGACTAATAAAATCATTGTGTTTATTGAAGCTCATGTTGTTTTAGTGTCTATTACAGTGTCTTTTATAGGTTGGGGGTTTGTTATTTGTTTCTTTCCTGCTAGCCGGTGCATAAGGGTCCAGGCCTTTCGACCATCCTTGTTTAGATCTAGTTGTTTGCATGTTGTGGTCCACTTTTTCATTTTTTCAGTTTTAATTTTGTATCTTATAAGCCCTGTCAATTTGTTGTACGTTGTCTTGTTCTCTCTAGTAGTTTTTTTTTCTATAGTCTAAGTGGCCATGTTTCTTCTTTTACTAATTTATCTAATGCTTGTGTCCAAAAAGGTTTGTATTTCTTAACTTGGCCTCGAGGGATGTGTTTTTTTGCTGCTTGTAAGATGTTGGAGACTATAGTTGTGTAGGTTGAGTTGACGTCTGTCTCCATTATGCTTGGTGTCTGTTTCTTGTGAAAAAGCTGCCCAGTTAGCTTTTTTATAGTTCCATCTAGTTATTTTGCTGGATTGGTATCTACCTGGCATTCCAATATTGAGGAGTATAGGCCTGTGGTCACTACCTATGTCTTCAAGAACTGTTATTTTAGAAGAGTCGGTAATGTCTGTAGAGATAAAAGTTAGGTCAGGTCTGCTAGTTGTGTTGTGTGCTTTGTGGAGAAATATTGGAGGTGAGGTTTTGTTAAGCAGAAGTTGTAGGTTAGAGGCATTTGTTACATCCTCTATTTCTTTGCCACGCTTGTTGTAGTATGGGTAGTCTAGGGAAGGTGTGTGTGCATTAAAGTCGCCAGCTATTATTGTCCTTGTGTAGTGTGGTAGTTGTAGGTCTATATCTGCTGTTGATGATGGTGGGCAATAGAAGTTTTGATGGTGTACTTAGTTCCTCCTCTCCAAAGAAGTATTTCCTGCATGTCGATATCTGTATTGTTCTGTACTTATTTTACTGTTGCTTGTGTGTCGTTTCTTATGAGGGTCATAATTCCCTGGCATTTGGTGCAAAGGCATCTGTACTATGTGTAGCCTGTGATGTGTATATCATGCTTCTTGGAGTTCTGTTGTCTTGTTTTGTAGGCCTAAGATGTTGAGTTGCAAAAGGTTTAGGTGTTTGCTGCTTGTCTGTTTTTTATTTCCAGTAGCCGACTTATCACAGGCAGTCCAGGAAGGACTGTCAATGCCAGGGGTGAAAGTAGGGATAAGCACCCACTTTCAAAGAAATGCTCCCATGGCTTGCGTCTCTAAATGCCTCTGACAGTCAAATCCAGCTCCTGGCCTTCACGTGTGATTTTCCCAAAAATCCGTCGGAACCTGTTTTTACAAACTGACAGGAGAAGGGATGAAAGGCGGAACACTGGCACCTCCAAACCAGTTTAGCTTCGTGTTGATGGGGCACATCAGCCTGAATAATGCAACCCATATAGGAGAAGGAAAACTCTGACTCCAAACCTCCACTTTGTGGCGATACTCCCCCGTGTGAGTATCGGGGCTAGGAAATGACCACCAAGAGAAATAAATAACCCCACTAGTTGCCTTTCACTAAGTGAATAATAGTGGACCTTCCCCCCTCTAGGTGCTTTTTGACGGAGGTCTGGATTGCACTACACAAGACGGAGGTCCTTGTTTCACTACACTCTAATACTAGATATAAACCCATCATGAAGTGTTTTTTTCTGGATCTGGTGAATGTGATATCGTGAAGGGGCCTGGATCCAGGATGTGACGATTCCACAGAGCATACCCAGGGCACAGTCCACTTTAAGCTTTCTACTGCAGAAAAGTTCCATTTGGAGAGCTCTATGGATGGCGGAGAATGGACCATTGGCTAACCCCACCTTGTCCCATGGATATTCCGGTTACAGTCTTCAGACCTAGATGTTTCCTTTTATGTCAGTATTGGAGAAAATTGCCAAGACCGAAAACTCCCTTAAAATGCGGGGACTATATATTTTTAAAAAGCCTGAGGAAACACCCAGCCTATACTAAACTAAATATTTTCTCTATATAAATCTAGATCTATCTAGTAGGTCTAGATCTAAGCATTTAACTTCATTCAATGTACCAAACTCACTCCAAACATTTGCCCATTTATTCACTATTAAAAAAACAACAACAAACGAACAAATATAATATAATCTGTTCAGCACCTAGTTTATAGCATTAGTTATTTAGCGACGCACCATAGAAGACATATATTGAACGGGACTAGTGATGTTTGGGATATTTTGGGTTAGAGACTGGAAAATCAGTTAGCGATAGAATTCTCTAGGGTAAAGACATGTTTATTTGACAGAGACTTTTACTGTGGCCTTTTCTTGGAATAAATATATTATGAATTGTTCATCAGTGTTGACCACATCTCTTTACTCGTTAAATCGATCGTCTTGTTTATTCTGTATTGTTGAGCAACTACATTGAATACACCCGAACAATAAAACTCAAACGCTTGCAGAGTAATTGATTGAAATTCAACAGTCATCTCTATAGTTGACCTCAAGACAGCCTGAACAAGTACATCACAAAGATCATTAACATTGATGTCCAAAACTGGCTGTCCGAAATAAATTTGGTAAGAAAATCGTAATTTAGATCTAATTCCCTATTAATTAATTTTTTTTTATAATGGAATCAAACAACTTGATTTATAACTCAAATAAATGAGCTAAAAAAAAAACAGAATAAATATTGCCGAGCTCATTAGTATAGACTTACTCACTTAGGCTGACTTAGCCAATCAAAAAATATACTATAGTTATATTTATAGTCTTAACCCTAGGCTAGGCCGGGCCTAGGCCTGGGCTGTGAAGAGGTTCAGAATCATCAATCATTGGAAAATGGACAAGCACATTATTATATAATACAGAGCGCTAGTTTTATAATAAATATTAAAATAATTATTTAATGACCACAAAAACAGCGAATGTCTGGATTAAATAAACTACTATATATATATATATATATATATATATATATATATATATATATATATATGTATATCTAGATTTAGATCTATACTTACACTAACTAACTAACTTCTTACTCTCCTCACTACTCACAGTGTAGATCTACTTACTTTGTTTGGAAGTCAGAAGAGTAATTTTAAACTTCTAAATAAAAGAATTGTGTCTATTATCTAGATCTAAGTCAAGGTAGACAACTAGATGAAAAAAACACTCTATGGTTATAAAATGATAATAATTAAAATAACCGTATTAATAACGCTAATGGAAAACAAAAGGCAACCTTTAAAATCTGATAGATTTGTAAAATAAATATTAAAATTTAGACAGATCGCTATAGTCTAAAGATAAGGATATTATTCAGATTGCACCATCAGTTGTAACAGTTTATATTTCGCGGATACACTTTCAATGTTTTGTATAGTTCAGTGCTATATATCTTTTCCCAGAGCTTTTCATCATCGTTATATTCAGTGGCGTCTCAATGGGGGTGCGGGTCCGGGTCGAACAAGGTGATACCCATCTGGGGGAGTACATCTCTCCAATACACAAGAAAAATAAAATTGCACTTTTGCAAAAGTGGACAACTGTGGCTGTAGCAAGGTTCTTATGTAGCTTACTTTTTTTTTAATTAATTAATTATTATTATTACATATTATTAATTATTTTTAATCATTTATTATTATTATTATTAATTAATTATTATTATTTTTAATCATTATTTATCATTATTTTCAATCATTATTTATTATTATTATGTTAGAAAAGAACGAGTAGGCCTATTCATTCTCTGGCACTACCAGGATCGAGTTTTGTTAAAGGGAAAGAAAATTCATCGTATTCCCTTAACAGTTTACACCGAGGAGTTTGAGTTTTGAGTTTAGGCCATGTCGTGCCCGTAATCCTTTAAGGATCACTCTCCCTTTATATAACAAGGGCTAAATTCTAAACAGTTAATTACACTGAGGAATTTTCTGGTGATGTAGCAGGTCTGCAGCAGTACCGCCTCTGACAGGCAACGAGAATCTTCCTAGGAATGCCAAGGGCGCGAGCGAGCTACTCTGCCTCATCGTGGCGCTCGTGTGGAAACGACCATTATTGAGTAGCAAAACAAAACCATGTCTAGCCCATGCGCCGGGGGTCAGATGCATCGGAAATAGCAATGCTTTACATAGGCATTGACTTGGGTCTCTTCCAGACAGAACTGTGCGTTCACACAGGTTGTTTTTTTTTTTAACGTTTGACGCTCAAACATTTTTTGTTTTTTTCAAACTTAGAGATCGAAGAGCCTTCGGCTCAGCTCTTAGACGATCAAACGGTATGACAAGGTTCTTGAAAGTATCTTTGAGGTCAGTTATATTATCCCTTCGGTTGATATAACAATGGGGTACATTGTTGTTTTAGATAACTTCCATTAAAGGTTAATCTCCAAGCCTAGGTTTCCATATTTTCGCTGTTTTTCCAACTCAGTTTTTCTTAAATTATGAGATAGTGGTACGCGGTGTCGATAATGGTAGCGACTTTTTCTTTTTTATCGATGAGCAGCAGATCAGGGCGATTAAAATCTACCCTTTTGTCGGTCAAAATAGGCATATCCCAGTGCAGCAGATGTTCAGTAGACTCGAGAACCTCTTATTTTTAATAAGGAGGAGTATCCTTACCGATCAAATTATGTGTCAAAGCCAAGTGCTAGTGTATTTGCTTTGCAACTTGGTTATGACGACCTAGGTAGGCAGATTCCGATTGGGGCTGAACATCCTGCCATTATGTGTTCAATTGACTCACCCACATTTTCGGCAATAGTCTACAATATTGAGTCCTAGGATATGTTTCTCGTAATTTTTTTGTCCTAATGACTCTGTCTTGTATTGTTGTAACAAAGCCTTCCGTTTTAGGGTAGAGAAGCAGCCTTGTCAATGTTTTCCCCATCTAATAATGCCGGGAATTTTCGTGGTGTGTTTTTTTTCTTACCAATGGCGAATCTCTTTTGGTGGACTTGTGGTTATAGGCTAAACATCGAAATCTGGTTCGTAGTATTTTCGATAGTCTGTAAATGTCATGTAGGTCGGTCGGGATGGCCCAGCTATTTATTGCTGTGATGAGGTTACTGCCAGGTGGATTAGTGTTGAGGATTTTATTTAATCTTTGCTTATATTTACAAAGACAGTTTTAATTATGGTGTGTAACTTTGCGCGTTTTCTGCATATAGATTTAAATCATTTCTGTATAATAGGCGAGATGTACTTTTTTCTAAATTTAAGTGTCTACCTTATCGTCCGTACGTATTGCAATTTAGAGTAATTTAGATACCGGAAGTGGGTTAAACTCAGATGTAGATTTATCTTCCAGTTATCCAGACTCTCGCAGAACTGAATCAACTGCTTTTTTTGTAGTCGATGTAGCACATGTTAAGTTTCTTTTTTTCTATTAGGTTGGTGCAATATAGTATCATCTATGGTTAGATGTAATTTACAGCCCATCGACTCTTCAATGCAACCTTGTTGTTCCTCTGCTAGTAGCTTATGGGCAGAACAAAATGTATACATTATTTTTTATTATCATTATTTTCATTACTATTAATACTAATATTATTAATTATTTTTTTGATTAATTATTATTTTAAACAAGTTTCTAACTCCTAATGACCTGTAAAAGGAAATATAAAGTACTAAACACTTAATGAGTTCTCTTAAGAAACTTTGAACAATTTTGAAACTCCCAATTGACATTAAAAAAAGTTATAAACTCCTTATGAGTTGTCAAGGAAAATGTGAACTAAATTCTAAGCCTCAAAAATATGTGCTATTTAAAGAATCAAAAAGAAGCAGTGTGTCATGTGGCAAGCACAATGACCAATAGCTTTTATAATGTTTTGCTACTATTAAAATGTTTTACTGCTATAAAGTTGTAATTCTTTTAATTTTATTGCTTTTTAATTATAGTTTCACTGCCAATAAAAATAAATGTTTTACTGCAATAATAAGGTTTTAATGTTTACTGTAGGCTACAGACACAAATGACCTGTAGGCCTATATCATCTGCCTTACTTGTCCACCATTAAGCCCCACTCACTATGTTACTCTAACAGTAGATTTTCAAAAATTCTACAATTCTAGGTATAGAAATAGAATATCTACACTAGAATTTACATAGAAAATATAGTCTACTATTGTCTAATCTAGACTAGTACAAGAGCACTAAATTTACTGCTTTTAATAAGTTTGAAAGTTACTGGTATTATAAAGTTTCAATGTTTTATTGTGATAAAGTTTAAATTCACTGCTGTTATGAAGTTTGAATAATTTACTGATATTATACAGTTTTAATGTTTCATTGCTATTATAAAGTTTTAATTTTTCAATGCTATTATAAACTTTAATGTTTCATTGCTATTATAAAATGAAATGCTTTACTGCAATAATAAAGTTTTAATTATTTACTGTTATTGATACAGTTTTAATGTTTTTCTGCTATTATAAATTGTGAATCTTTCACTGTCATCATACAAATGGTAGGAAATAGTTGGGGAAAAGTAAAATTGGTTGTTTCATGTGCTGCCCACACGAAACCCTTGTTAACTTTTGACCACAAAACAAATGACCTTTTCATCATCTTTAGTTTTTTTTACTTGAGACCATTAAAAATAAAGTTAAGACTCACCTACAGCTTCATTCTATAGTAAGATTTTTAAATAAGCAAATTATAAAAATTCCGTTAAAAAAAAAATAAATACTAAAGGGGAAGAACTCTGCCCAAAAAAGTATATCAATAGTGTACAAGTTATCTCCCTGATTTGATATCAATTACAAATAATTATTTGACTAGTAGTGTATTTTTTAAATTGATTCATGTTGTTGACATTGTTTATATAAGTATCTGTAATGATTCCCCTTGACTAAGGGATTGAATGTTGGATTGTTATGTATAGTGTGTGTTGTGTGTTAACAAAGTCCTAATACATTCACTCATGAATCTGGTGTCGTTACTTATGATTATCAAGTGAGGCTTTTCTAGTTTAAGTGGTAGCATAGCGAGGTTCCGATCCATGAACCTCTGGGTTATGGGCCCAGCATGCTCCTGCTGCGCATGTTTTGTTAGGTAGAGTAAATAATTATATATTATCAAAATCTGAAAATGTGTGAGGGAGAAATATGTTTTAAGCAAGGTAACTGAAAACATGTGAGGGAGAAACGTTTCATGACTAGAGATGTTAAGTCCATTGAGCCAGGGGCTTCTTGTGGTTCATATGCAGATATTAAATTTATACATATTTGAATATATATTTTCAAAATATCGTCCATTTTTTAAGGATAAATTAAGTAAAGATTTTCACTTATTATAAATAGAAAAAAAAAAGAGAAAAAAAAGTCCTTACTAAGATTCGAATTTATCAACTTTGGCTTTACAGGCTGATGCTCTTGGAAAGTGCCACGCAGCTTATGATAATTACGAATGTTGTGGTTACTTATACATAAATTATTAAAAAAAAATTAAGAAATATAAAGAAATAAATATAATATACCCTGTATTGCAAATAATGCTTTACAATAACAAGCTCCATATGAATTAAAACATTTTATATGGTTTGAAACATTATTTAAAATAGAAAATATAATGTTTATTGCAAAATACTAGAGTTGACCTTTGCAATTCTAAATTTAGTAATATCTATAGAAATGAAAAATAGATGGTATCTTTTCCAACAGTTACCTTTCTTTCAATTGATGACCTTTCGTTTTCTATTTCCGTAGTACAATGACAAGGAGAACTCTATACATGTTTTAATAATAAAATTTTGCATATTTAAGTCATAAAAAAACTTTTTTCAAAATGAAAATTCAAAATGGCATAAATAATAAAACTTTTATATGTTTCTATATTTTAAAAAATGTATACATAAAAAAATATAACTATTTCTCTTTGTTAATGAAATTTTAACATTTTAATTCTTGGACATTTCTATTAAAAACCAGAATTACTTTTAATGTCTTTTTTATATAAATGGAACAGCTTCATAGTGTAAGTACAAATCCTACACCGCAATCGCCGAGAAGTTGCATAGATCGTCGGAATTTTTATTTTTTATTTTGTCGGGGGGAGCTATTTTTCATCGGATGTTTTATATATATATATATATATATATGTGTGTCTCTAACGTGTTGTAACAAGCATATTTGTTCTATAGTAGAAATACATTTCTATTTTAGGTGCTGTAGGATTTAGAAATTATTCAGATAATATTATTAATAAACAGTTTATGAAACGATCGTCAAGTATCAATAAAATAAAAAGTGGTAATAACAAAGACAGATCTAAGAACACTGACATATAGCCAGGGGATACGAATGACACTTTAAGTGAATGTATCATCATTGTACGGATACGTGACTTTTAGTGGTAGTTACTTTTTTTATATTTTTTTGATTCGAAAATATTTGTTGCAGACCACATCTTCGTTGTAGCAGAATACTTTTTCAACAACTGAAATTACTGTCCATCAAATGCTTCGCAACACGGGATGAAACATTTCTAGGGAGAAGATCTAATCACTTCGTGATATAAATTGAACACTAGCTAAATCACATTTACCTAAGCCAATGAATAAAACAAAAAAAAAATGGTCGCCCCCTAGTGGAAAATTGTAAAAGGGGTCGCGGAGCTCAAAAGGTTGAGAACCGCTGTATAAGCATCATATAAAATTACCAAAATATTCACATTTCTTTGCATATTAGTTTAGAAATTTAGCTTTATGAAATTGACCCAGACATGCACTTGGTAAAGAAACTGTGACATCTGTCGTGTCGAAACGTCGTCAAAAAGGGTAAAAAGAACTCACAAGTCATCAAGTTCATAAAAATATTTTGCATTATCAGCCCATTCTGTCCGTCTGATACAAATTTAAACACGTTATTTCTTCCCCTTCCCAATCTCGTTTCAAGCTGAAATTTTACTATATTAATTATTTTCAAAGAAAAAAGCACGAGTATATCAAAACAAACAATTGTATTAAATCGTGGTAATTAGTATCTATTGTTTGATACTAAAAGGGGAAACTATTCTTTTTTATAGAGCTATATTGATGTAAATGTGGAGTTTTTCCCCCTGCATAAAATTTGTTGTTGTCTGTTCTATTTATGTGAATGTTTCTGTTGTGTTGTCTTTATATAAGAAAAAAAGTCCCTGTAATCACAACACATTTCCTTAAGGATCAGTAAAGCAGTCGTAGTCTTAGTCTACTTTGGCATGGAAAGAAGTGTAGCGATATAATATAAAAATTCATTGGCATCAGTCGTAGAACGACTATGGTTCATCTCAGAGCACACATGTGGCTGTGGAGCTCTATTTTGGAGAGACACTTCCGTCCACAGATAGCGCAGGTTAAGGTGGCTTTTGCTTCGGTGGTAGAGGAGCTGGACATTTTTCGGATTGTACGTTTTTCTTCATGAGCTGAGACCCATGTACTTTCACTGTCCATAGCTTTCTTGGTCACTCTCTCTCCATCTGGTGCTGTCAAGAGCTATGTCTTTCCAATTGTCGGTATTGATGTTCACTGATTTGAGGTCACGTTTTATTACATCTATGCAACGGAGGTAATTAAACTCATTTTGTTCACAATTTATGAAAGGGTTTAGGTTGGAAGGGCAGTAGAGGTATTCGCCCCCCCTCCCCATTACACCCTATCGACTAACAGGGGAACGACATAATATAAAGATCGGTTAAAATATCAATAAGAAGTTTTAATTATATAGATATTGAAGATATTTAATTGATTCCGTTAACAAGCTGTGATTTCTACAAATAAATTAGACCGCCCCCCCCACTCGAAAGTTTATGGTGGGGGGGGGGGCGGCATTGATGCCCTCGCCACCTCCCCATCCCACCAAATCGGTCAACATACTAGAGAGGGGGGGTGAAATAATCTAAAAATAGGTTGAAATATAAATAATTCGTATATATTATTAACATAACTAATAAATTCGTATACAAATTGTGTGATTTTTTTTTACTAACCCCCCCCCCCCCCCGGGTTCGCCCGAGTGTGTGTGTGTGTGGGGGGGGTGATCGCCCCCCCCCCCCCCCATGGATCCGCCAGTGGTTACGATCATGTAATTGAAAGCATTTGTGGACCAGAGACAGAGCGTGCAAGGAGCTCAGTCCAGGACAGCAAGGCAAAAGGACGGTGCGGAACAATGTGAGTCCTCGAGAGTGTAGTCAGTTTATTGTGTTGCCAATTGTGTCGTATTGGCTGTTATTTCTTTATTTACTCATCAAAGTACCACGTTCTTTTGGAACTCTTTTTGTCAAGTTCTTGAGTTTGATGTGTTGGGCAATGGTTATAGTAGAAGAACTTTTCAGGGAGATAGAATCGTAACAATAATTTAGTTGAAATGCAACACAGTTAAGAATAATCACAATTAAATAATCCACATTGAACAATGACTGATGACTAGCGACTGATTGACCTCATGAGAAGGTAGTTTCACCTTTATATAGTACCGAACCGGATAGTCACCGTCATTGATAGAATGTTCTTTCATTTCTTCATGATTCCATTTTTTTTTTGTACCGTATATCTAGTTTTTGCTAATCCATTGTCTTCCAGAAAAAATCTGCACATGCATTTTCCCATGCATCCGTAATCCTAATGTGACCCAAATAATGAGGACAGTTGACTTCCTGATGGTCAGCTGTTTGTGTACTGTCAATGCAGCATAATACACACACACACAAGTGACAAGATGTTTAAGCCAATTTATACCTTTTTTTTTTGTCTTCTTCTTCTTTTTATTTATTTATTTAATGCTATAAAAAACTAAAAATAAGTTACTTAAAATGAGACATTAAAGATATAAATACAAACTTAGCATTCAATTATATACATAATGCAAACCTATAAGAAAATGTATGACATATCATGTGTATAATAAATATTGTCCCAGTGGCGTAGCTAGGAGTTTGTCATCATTCGGGTGCCCGTTGTGCTTGACCTCTTTATGAGCCCTTGCATTTTGCATAAAATTTAATTTTAAATAAAAAAAAACACACTCAATTGGGGACCCCCCCTCAAGTGGGGGCCCGGAGGAGTTTCAAATTCTCCCCCACCCTAGCTACGCCTCTGTAGTTTCCCACAAGTAGTTTAATTGTCAAAATGAAAATGATTTATCAAATGTCATTCTAACGATGTGACGAGCACATTTACTAAAAGGTTTTACTTCCATTAACATCGAATTTCATTTAAATACATTTATATCTAAACCAACAATAATGGCGACCCACAATGATGTCGTCTGCTAACCTCTACTTGCGTCATTACAGCCAATGAAAAGTGTTTGCACCGCGCTGCACCCACCAAATCAATCAAAGCAAAGGTACACCAAGGGTGCAGCTTTGGGGGTGGGGCACTCCAGTCATAAATGTGACTAATTCACAAACAAACTCGTCAGGAAATCATAGTCACAATGGTAATGCTACATCATATCATCTATTAGGTTACCGTTACCCAAAACACATATTGACTCACGTAGCCAGTTATCCTCACTGTGGACCTCTCCAATCATCTTTAGTATTAAAAAAAAGTTCACATCTAATTGAAAAATTGTAATCAGATATAAAATGGAACAAATTAAGTTGTCTTTAAGTCATCTTTATCGAACTAGATTATTTTCAAAAGAATCTATTCATCTATTCATTTAATCACACACACACACACACCAAAATCTTGAGTATCTAAATTATTTGGCCCACTTAGTATGCCTACTGTTAGTAATACTCAAAGGTTAAAGTCAGTTCTAAACGGAGCCTGTGGCCTGTACTTTTTTTTTTTGGTTGAGGGGAGGGGGTCTTATGTTTTACTTTTAACCACTGCAAGTCATACTCTCAGCCTAATGCATAGAATACCCCACAGTCCGAACGTACTGTCAGCAACACATTGAGCCACTGTAACTCCCAAGTTGAGAAACGCCGAAGAGAAACTGAAAAAAACACAAGTTACAATTTCAGGAGCAGAAAATGATCAAACCTTAATCAGACCACTATTATTTCGTTTTATTATTTACAGCTAAAAAAAAAAATCTAAAAGACAAAAACACACATATTCTATTTCGTGTCTCCAATTCTCTTTTTGTTAAAGCGGGAATTAAAAAATATACGCATTTAAAGTAAATGTGGTAGGTTGAGCACAGAACAAATGAATGAAGAAACCAACACGTGTGCCGATTTAGATCTGTTTACTGTAAAGACCAGCAGCCACACAATAACACACAGAGTTAAACTAGGCACAGTTGGCAACGGCCACGACGTAAGTCCAATAACGGATAGTCACTACAAGGACAAGTGATGCCGGCAAAATGGACAGCGTCCACGTTGGTTTGCCTTTTAAACGTGGACGCCAGGAAGGCATCTAGGGGAAGATGTCATGTGGCTATCGTGGTGGAAGAATTTTTTAAAGTCAAACCTTAAATTTATTTCTCTCTGAAAACGACATCTAACTCAATCGCCTTTTTGGGCACAAAGAAACCATCAATCCGTAAGTATTCTGTTTCTTCTCCTTTTTTAGGTTCCGTCCTCTCTGTCTGGACAAACTTCATGTTAGACAGCAGCAGACACAACACAACCTGTACAAGATACATGAGATATGAACTTTGGGAGAACAAACAAATAGTTAGGCGAAACATTACTCTAATTTAGGGGGGGGGGGGGAAATGGGGTAATATGAGAAGGTGGACCAAAAAAAAAAAAAAAGATTATTATGACCTAGACCAGGGGTTCTCAACCTGTGGGTCGTGACCCCCTTGGGGGTCGATTGACTATT
This sequence comes from Biomphalaria glabrata, assembly GCF_947242115.1. Taxonomy (NCBI): domain Eukaryota; kingdom Metazoa; phylum Mollusca; class Gastropoda; family Planorbidae; genus Biomphalaria; species Biomphalaria glabrata. Next base: position 31,966,185 of record NC_074724.1, read on the forward strand.
TGCAAGGGGTCGCCTAAGACCATCGAAACTATGGATTGTTATTATCTACTCTTCTATTGCTGTATGTGTGTGTCGGGAGGGGGGGTCGCGGCAGAGTGGGGGATTGTAAAAAGGGGTTGCCGAGCTTAAAAGGTTGAGAACCGCTGACCTAGATGTATTAAAAACTGTAGATGTAATTTTGGCTGATTCAGGCAACCCGTTCTAAACTTTAATTGCACTCTTGTACAAACTAGCTGATTTTAAGTCTCTGATTAACAAGCATGACTAGATTGACACATGGATGCGTGTAGGACGTACTATTCTTCTTTAATGGAAGTAAAGTCTTTAATTTATAAGAGAAAATAAGATAAGCGTTCATCATTTAGTTTAGAATTTTGAAATCATCTTTAATCTTTATCTTTTCATTTTCTTAGGTTTTCTTTTTAAGTTCCTTATGAAGCCCCAACATTTCTCTTTATGCTTTCACTTGTTTCTATATTTTAATGTTTCAACAATGTCAGCAGGATCTTAGAATAAAAAATTATATATATAATATATATATATATATATATATATATATATATATATATATATATAAAGAGAGAGAGAGAGAGAGAGGTAGATAGATAGATAGATAGATAGATAGATAGATAGATAGATAGATAGATAGTTAGATTGGACTTAGTTTTACTACTTTGAATATTTAAGTTCTAGATCATTTAGATATCTATAGATTTTTTTTCTTTTAAACTATAGGACATATAAGATACTTTGTCTTAATAGATAAACTAATTGGCATAAGCCTACATAATTCATGATTGTAGATCTGGAACCTAGATGAATTAAATCCACACCTTATTTTCTATCGGAGGCGCGATACCTGAGAGGTAAAGCGCTTGGCTTCCGAACCGAGGTCCCGTGTTCGAATCCTGGTGAAGACTGGGATTTTGGGCGCCTCTGAGTTCACCCAGCACTAATGGGCACCTGACAGTAGTTGGGAAAAGTTAAGGCGGTTGGTCGTTGTGCTGGAACATGACACGCTCGTCAACCGTGGGCCACAGAAACATCTGCCCGATATATCGCAAGGTCTGAAAGGGCCTGAAAGGGGGAACTACTTACTTTAAGTTCTATCAATGCCAGTCTTTTTGCCACACACTGACGTCTGCCGAATCCAAATGGTAGGAAAGTAATTGGGTCGATTTCTAACTTTCTCTCTGGAGAAAATCTCTCGGGGTCAAACTTGTAGGGGTCAGGAAAATAGCGAGGGTCTTTCACGATCTTGTAGATGGGGATGAATATGACGGCTCCTTTTGGTATGGTGAACCCATCATAGGTTTTGGTCTCTAAGGCTTTTCTTGACACGTCTGGTGATGGGGGAAACATGCGCAGTGATTCGTAGATGACCTCGAAGAAGAAAAAAATCAAATATTGTTGATTATTATGAACGAATAATAACAAGACTTTGGATATAACTTATAAGACATGAAATCAGCTGTTTAATCTAGCGCCATATTGGTTGACAACAACAGTTACAAGGGATGTTACTTCCAAACACCGATTGGTGCAACCTATATAAAACACACATCAACAAATATCATCAAGCGAAATGAACAGACTTTATGAAAGGACCCAGGATAGCATTTATGAAGCTCAACAGCAAAAAAAAAATGTTATTCAATGGATACCAGCGCATATAGATAATAGAACTAAAAGGTGATGAGAAGGTTGACACACTCGCCAAGAGTGGGAGAACAAACACACAAATAAACTCTGCACTCTATCCAGAAGAAATGAAGTAGCTAATAGTGAATAGAATAATTGAGACATGGACAAGCTCTCATCCAAATAGCAAGAAAGATAACGCCTACTATAAGCTATCCCGACAAGACCAACGTCTGATCTTTCGACTCAGGGCCCGGTCACAACAGAATGGGACAACATATGTTCCGGAAGCTCAAAATTGGAACCAGTGAAATCTGCCCCCTGTGGAGTGTCACCAGAGAATGCTGACCATGTCCTTCAAAACTGTTCTCTTTACCATGAGGCCCGTACAAGACATTGGCCCCAAAACACCCCAATAGAAAGAAAACTATAAGGAGAGTTTCCTGATTTGGAAACCACTGCGCAGTTCATCTCATGTATTGGTCTAGTCATCTGAACACTCCAACATAATAATGGGAACGAGGAAGAAGAAGAAGAACAGAGTTTAGCAAGAGGGTGGTTTAAATTAACCAGATTCCCATTTAGGCAGGCTAATGCAACAGTAATTGACAGCAAAAAATAACACTTAGCTTTAACTTTGAACATATGGTCTACGTACGGTGTCTAAATTAAATAAACATTTATTTATGACGTGCAAAGGTAGATGATAAATACTATGATACATTATGTTACAATATCATGTTCTAAAATGTACAGCACAATCTATGAAGTAATAAAACACCTCACACACACTTAAAAAGCGTGGTGGATGAGCTTTTAAGACCTGACTTCCGAACGGGGACGGTTCGAATCCTGGTAAAGACTGGTATTTTTATTTTCGGAATCGTTAGGGCGCCTCTGAGTCCACCCAGCTCTAATGGGTACCAGACATTAGTTGGGGAAAAGTAAAGGCGCTTGGTCGTTGTGCTGGCCACATGACACCCTCGTTAACCGTGGGCCACAGAAAGAGATGACCTGTACATCGTCTGCCCCATAGATGACCAGGTTTGAAAGGGGAACTTTACTTTAGACACACTTAGATACCACAAGTCCCAGGAATAACTAGCTACATTGAACTGCGCAAACGAAACGTGGCTCTACTCTACTGGAAGGGAAAAAGTGCAATGTCTACCTGCGTCATATAAACCAGTTTTGACAAGTCTTCGTATCTGGGCTCTGTCTGACCTTGCATGACCTGATCTACCTCTTCTATAAGTTTATCTTGTATGTCTGGATGCCTGGCCAGCAGGTACAGTATAGAGGTCAAGGCTGTGGACGTAGTCTCGTAGGCGGCCAAGATCAAAATGGCGGAGTTGCCTATCACTTCATTGCGAGTGATCTTTCTATCTTCAGCTTTCAGATGTTTCCCTGTCTGATCATCCACTTCAGCGTCCAGTAGCATGTCCAGCATGTCCACGTGAGAGGATTTCTTATAGTCTAGAGGATGAATTATTATAGTTAATTTGGTTAGATGGGGAGAGGTGTGTTTGTGTTCTTTTTTTTTATTATTATTATACTAACTCACTCTGTCTGTCCGTCTGTCTGTCTGGGTGGAATGCATTTTTTTTACACGTTTTTCTCACACTTTCCATTTCGGATCAGGTTGAAACTGCACAATTAGGACTATCCATTGTTCATGACAACACATGAATCAATCAACAAGTTAACCAATTATTTAATCAATCAGTCCTAATTGATTAATTTAGTTCCATATTGAAAATGTACTAAGCTAAGCGTTTAGCATTGGGGCCCGCAATTGTTAGGGCCGACCCTGAGTAAGATTATAGGCTGAGGTCAGCAAACAGCCGAGACGGGGGAAGTGAAGTGAAAGTTTCAACACTAGCCCCCCCCCCTCCAATCTAAAAAAAACAAACAACTTCTTACTTAAACCAAACATTCATTCCAGACGCTCCTTCAAACAAGATCATTACGTCATACACTTGCCCATGTGTTAATCTAGCCGTGTATGTTAATTAGAGACTCAAACTATTTAGACTACTAAGTCATTGGTTTCAGATAGATGGTATTACCTGGCCTAGATCTCTCATGTAATTTCCTGTCGATAGAGTCTTTAATCAAGTTTAGAAAATATCTGTTGGTCTCTGGTAAGATCGCATCGACTTGTTCCGTAAACAGTTTCAGGCCTATGTCCATTATAGGCGGAAAGAACTCTGCGATAGATCTGGGTGTAAAGTTTTAATCTTAGATATCAACTAGTTTATAATATTTGAAATAAAGTCATTTTAAGCTTTTGGCAAGCAAAGAAAAGGGAACAGGGGCGTAACTAGGGATTTGGAGGCCCGGGGGGATTGACCTCTTTGGGGGCCCCTTGAATTTTGACATTCGACATATGACATGAGATAATGTACGCAAAAATATATAAGCCCAAAATCAAACTGATTCAGTATATCAGTAAACTTAACAAAAATTAATTATTAAGACTCTTTTAATGAATAATGCCGTTGTTTATTAGTTAAATAATGCACAAGTGACAAATCTCAATTGATATCGCTTCACGTCGTGCATTCTGTGCAGCAAAGAAATCTATAACATCATCTACATCGATACTTTTGTGACTTCACAGACATTAAAGCCATGATAAGCCTTTCTTGTGTCATTGTGCTCCTGAGTGTCACAGTCTTAGTTGACATTGCATGATCTAAAGTTCACGTCATGTTAAGAGTTTAAAAGACACGTGGAATTCCTGATGTAGAAAACAGGAAGTAGAATGAATAAAGTTAGACTTAGAGGTCAGTCAGTTAAGTAAGTCAAATCAAGTCAGTCAAGTTAGTGAAGTCAAGTGGTATTCTTTGGACCGAGTGGTCAAGTATATTTTGGTCCGGGATGGACAGTAGCGACTAAGAAAAGTCTGTAGTAATTTCAGTTAGAAAGTAACTTGTGGGCAGTTGTTGCCAGTGGTCTTTTGAGACATGTATTAGTTGATCTATATTTCTTCACAGTGTTACCCGATGAGATGCGGACGTGATTTGTGATTAACGTATTGGATATTTTTGATACCGCTGTTATGCGGATAGGATTGTTTATTATTTCTTGATTTGTAGTACTAACAAGGAGTGCAGTATTATTATTATTGTAGTAAAATAAACTTTATATTTGTCTGCTGAAACGGACTTAAGTCAGTTTATAGTATTTGTCTTGTCACGTGTCAAGAGTACTTCAGGAAGCAAGAACCCAGCATTACACGACATTCGCATTCCGCAACGTTACACCATTCAACATCATTTACACTGAGATAGTTTTTGATGAACTTGAGCTTTGAGAATGATCTCTCACATGACGTAATGGAAGTGGCCTGAGTTAGCAGTATTCGGAGGAGGATGCCAGGTTTGAGCACACGTAATTACCATATGGAGCCTGTTTCCTCAATATGTCTATTGGTGATTGTATTACTGGCTTGTTGATGAAAAGTGCTCGTGCATCAATGACATCATTGAAAAAGCGATTTGCCATTTATTTCATCATACAAACAGTTTGTAGCACAGTTTGTCATAAGCGTGTCTTCATCAGCATTTCTGTCGCAACACGTTTGAATTGCAGTTCTATTGACAGTCCTACATTAGAACTCAACTTCCCATTAAGTCTTTTCTTTCTTCTGGTTGTTTTGATTACAGGGAATCCATAGTATTTACTACCTTCTATTGCTTTTTCGATGGATTGGGTTTTTGTCAGTTTCTCATCATTTTGCAGAAAGCATGAAAGGGTACTAATTTCTTCAGCAGCTTCCCGTATGTGCAGTCCAGACTTTTGTAGTTTCTTCTGAACTATATTAATTGGGCGCAGGAGCTTTGACCAGAATTCCAGATAGGCAGAAAATTTTCCACTGCATGAAGAAGATTCTGTTCTAATATTATATGATATTACATCATTGTTGGTTGTTTATGTTTTGTGCGAAAGCAAAAGTATTCAAAGCATACAAAAGTGGGAAAGATCCATATCTCGTTTTGCTCGAGTATAGAAATACTCCGATAAGTGGACTGCCGTATTCACCATCACAACTGCTGACGAGTAGAAGACTCAGAGAATCATTCCAACTGATCCCAAACTATTGAAACCATCGGTAGCTGAAAATGCAGAGACATTACTCAACGAATGACAGATGAAAAGCAAAGTGAAATACGATGCAAAAGCAAGACTACCTAAAGATTATTCTGTCGGAGAGTTCGTCTAGGACAAACATGGCAGAAAGCAGTTGTAATAAAAAAAAACATTCATCACCCAGATCTTACATCATAAAGACAAACGATGGAAAAACATACAGAAGAAATCAACGCTTTTTTATTAAAGAATAGTAAAGAATGAATATAATGCAAAAACGAATTTATTTTCTTATACGAACTCTTAAATTTCACTTATTATTCGATTCCCTACCCAAACGAAATCCGTGTTACGACACAAGACTCTTCACAAATATTAAGACACTCTCAGGTTTTAATCTAAAAATTCTTGAATATTATCACAAATTACGTAAACATCATATTTTCCAACTGTTTTCATATCCATGAGGAAAGATGAATAGAGGGGTAATAACTCGAGTGTGAAGTTTAATTCTGAAATTATAGACGCCAAACCCGAATAATGGACTATTTTAGCATAGTTAAGAATAACTTTTGGATCTGTTATACTCGATTCTGTAAATTTTGCTTCAAGCTTAATTAGTGTAGCCATAAAATTCTCGCCATTTAGATCTATTATTAGTAAAGGTAACAAGATACCTGGAATTCGCTGTATATCATGCAGTTTTATTCGTGGCAACAAAGTTTAAAATATAAAACTAACTTTAAAAAAAAACTTTGATCACTGTGGGAAAAAATATTTTGAAAATGTCAATAAAGTCAACGTACTGATAGACCTAGATTTAGGTTTAGTCTTTGTGATAAATTTAATCCATAAATGTTGAAAAAAAAAAGACACCCGTTGACACTATTTGTCAATCAAATATATTAATTTATGTATTTACAAATAAATTTCGGACACCCATTTGGGGGACCCCTAGGTGGGGGCCCGGGGGGATCTTAAAATTCTCCCCCCCATCCCCCCCTTAGATACGCCACTGAAAGGGAAATTGAAATTTTAAATGGTAAAATTGTTTTTTATTATGCCTACTGTCCTGCAGTCAATATGCAACTTTTCTTCGTTTAAATTAGTTATTTCGGTAACATATTTTCTCTTCACTCGTATAACAAATCACAAGAGTACCTTTAAAACCAAAACGCGTATCTACGACTTGGCCACCTTCAGAATCCCGACTCGAGCAGAGTTGTGTTTGCTGAGCGCCTAAAGGAAGCACGGAAAACCTTCTCCCAGATACCACCTGTTATATAGGCTAGTTGATACTAACAAACACTTTCTTGTCTGTTTAAATGCTGGTTTATTCGTCTTAGATCGTCTCAAGAAGTTGCAAAGGGAAAAGATCGTCTCTCGAGACGTAAAATGCCACAGATATATATATATATATATATATATATATATATATATATATATATATATATATATATATAGGCCTAAAAGGAATTCCATTATCCCCGCCCTTATCTGTTAATTAGCGCATCCTTTCGACATGTCAGCAATGTGGGTTACTGGGTTACAATAACAGGACGGGGCTGACGAAACAATCACATTTAGTATCACACCACCTCCTCCCCTCCCACTGGTCCACAAAAGTGACTGGACCAAAGCGCTCTGAGCATGCTATACGCACGAAAGATGCGCTTTATAAAATCAATTTAAAGAGGACCAAAAAAAAGTAAAAATTATGTAAATGCGGTAGTCACCCCCCCCCCTCACATCCTTGTAAAAAATATACACAAAGATCAAAGAATGATTGCCTTCACGATGTTAATAATTTTGAAACCAACATATTCAGTAAACAGTAAAGTTTCCCCTTTCAGACCTTGCGATCTATGGGGCCGATGCTTTTAAGGTCATGTTTCTTAGGTAACGGTTAACAAGCAGGCTGTCATGTGGCCAGCACAACGACCAACCGCCTTAACTCTTTCTCTCCGTAATTATTTACCACATTCTAGTGGAATCAACGTTAGTATCGTCAGTTAGGAGAGAAAGAGAATTAACTTTGCCGAACTCAAGTCAGAGAGTCATTAGAGCTAGGTGGACTCAGGGGTGCCCTGTAAATCCCGAAATTCAAAATCCCAATGTTCACAGAGATTCTAACCCAGAATCCCAGGTTAGGAAGTCAAGCGCTTAACCACTCAGCCACCTCGACCCAACATACTCAGTAAGTTAATAGAAATAGTGATTGCCAGCTTAGCCAAAATAAAGGCCAAAAAAAATAAATGAGTAAATAAATAGGCCTACCTTACGTAACTCTGCAGACGTGTCGCAGGAATGCGAATGAAATTATTTATGTTTTTGGAGAACTCGCTGTTTTCTTCTGTTAGCGCTTTGGAATCAATGCTGAATCCCACTCGGGCTATGACATCGGAAGTATATCTACCTGTGAAAGTTCAACCGACGTTTATGGAGTCGTTTTTTTCTATCATAAAATAATCTTGAAAACAAGTAAAATATACAAAATACTTTTTTTTAACCCTTAAAGTGCTGAGCTGTTTTACAATGAGTATATAGGCCTACAAAATAGAATTACAATTTTGATGTTTAGAGACCATACTACCACACGCGTTAATTAAAGGTTAAAAACAACAAAATTTATCTAAAGGAGAACTCCGCCCTTAAAACTATATTTATCAATAATGTACAAGTTATTTCCCTTATTCGACATCAACCAAAGGAATTAATTACCAATGATTAATTGACTAATTGAGAATTTTCGTTTATTGGTTCATGCTTTGTTAGCTACAATAAATAATTGATCGGAGAATACGTGAGGGAGAAATAGTTTTAACAATTATTTAAGGGGACTAAACCCTACAAGTTTAGCATCATCTGTTTCCCTAGTTGTTATTAAACAAAATAATGAATTACCAGAATTGTCTAATGGACCTCATTCACCAATCGTAAACAAACAACAATTAGCAACATGATAATATTGATAAAACAATGAAAAAAAAAGTATCACGTGACAACCTTTATGGATTGCGTAATTTGTATAGAAGAGATAAAGAACCACGTGGCAAAATGTTGTTTGTTTACGATTGGTGAATGAGGTCCATTGGTCATATTTTTAAAATTGATTCATGCCTTGTATATGCCAATAAATAATTGTGCAAAGTTTCAATTGAGAATGGTTGCGGGAGAAATAACAGACAGACAGACAGACAGACAGAGTGAGTTGATATAAACTTTGTAAAAAAACAACATGGGCCAGGTCTGTCCCCGAAAATTCTTTGTTGTTTTTTTGGAGCAATACAAATGGCCTATTTTTTTTCCGTAAGTCAAAATTAAAGTCTACTAAATTATATTATCACGATCAAAATAAAAGGAATTCTACTTCAACCGTAGACTTAATGACACTCTTCCAGATGTTTACTGACGAAATTGCTTTTATTGTTTATCAGGTGCATTATGAAATTGCATAAACTATTATTGTTCACAGAGCTCGAAGTTACTTTGAGCTCTTTGTTTTGTTGTTGTATTTGTTTTGTTTGTTTGTTTATTTTGGCTGTTTTTGTTATGTTTTATTTTTTTTATTTTTTTTTTACAATGTCTGTCTGGTAAAAAAATGTCAACACGTTATTTCTACCAAAGCCATTCTCGGATCAAGTTGAAAAATTTGCACAATTATTAATTGTACATAACAAAACATGAATCGGTTTTAAAAATTAATAAATTATAGTTAATAAATTATTGGTAATTAAGTAATTTGTTTAACATCGAAAATGGGAAATAAATTATACATTATTGAGAGATAAAGTTGCAAATGTGGAATTCTTCCCCTTTAATAAGCTTTGTTTTTTAAAAGTATTTTTTTTTTATTTTGCTTGCTTTTCGTCTGATTTTGTACATTGTTTTCTTGTTGTTTTTTTTTCAACTATTTATTTATTTTTTATTCATTTATTTTGTGTGCGTGATTTGTGCCCTTTTCGAAGCAAATATAGACCATGATATAAGCCTGTAAAAAGTGTTAAAAGATCATTTCCCCACCCCGCCACATTTCAAAAACTTACGCAATCTTCATTTCAAGGCAGGTAACCCAACCAATAGGAGCAACAAATTCTTTAATGACGATTAAAATGATACACTGTCTCCAGCGGGATTAGAACCAAATGCAATAGTTAATGAATAATTAAACAGTCAACTTATCTATCACCCAACCAGGAAGGATATATTTTATTTTTATCTTACCAGCTGTGACTTTGAGAGGAATCAACTTTCCCTCAGCTTTATGCTTCTTGAACAGTTCCAACAACAGGGCAGCGCTTGTGTTCACGTGATACAACATCTGCTTCAGTCTGCCAACCGTAAACATCGGGGACATCACGTGACGAGATCTCCTCCAATAGTCTCCGCTTAATGAAAACAACCCCTGAAAAGGTGTTGACCTCTATCATTGGAATATCTCCAATTTATACAATCAATGAGTTTCGCAGAAGAATTACACAAGTGTTATGATGTATATCACTAAAATGCTCATATCAAACAAGACTAACAAAGTTTAGCTAATTATTTATAATATTTTATAATAATTATGATTTTAATTATACCCTTACAAACCAATGCATGGCTCATATAAGCCTATTTGGAAGTTGAAAATTGAGACTAATGAAATTTGCCCTTGTGGAGTGTCACCAGAGAAAACCGCCAATGTCCATCAAAGCTGCATATTTTATCAAGACACTGGTCCCAAAATATCCCTTTATAAAAAAAAAACAAACTATATGGAGAGTTGCCTGATCTAGTAGCTTGTTAAAATAGAGCAATATTATCTTATATAATACACACGTTACTTCAAAATAGAAGATGATTACGTTCTACGCGTCATGCATTTAGTCATGCATATTAAATGACCAGGTCACTGGTTTTCCTGGCTAGATCAGGCAACCTAATCCAATGCTCTAATAGCACTAGGGAAGAAGGAGCATTTGTACAAATTTGTCCTAGCATATGGAACGAGGAATGTGCCTTTATTTTAAATTTATGTCGTTTTTGAGTATTTTATTAAGTAAAGACGCTTTATTTAATATTCCATCAAAGTAAAAACTTAAAGTTATTATTTAAATAAACTATAAAGTCTCAGACGTCTTAGTAGTATCTGATGACAGTGTGAAAGTGTGAGTGTCTTGAAACCGAGCAGCAGTTAAGACTCGGCATGAGCGTTAAGCAGTCTGCTCAGTCTTATCAGTAACAGACGTTACTTCAAAAAAAAAAGATTACGTCCTACGCGTTATCATCTAGTCATGCATGTTAACCAATGACTTAAATTCTGCCCTGTCACTGTTTTTCCTGGCTGATTCAGGCAACCCATTCCATGCTCTAGTTTTACTTACTTTGGAAACAACACTAAGAGTTGTGCGACGTCCAGCCCTGTCCACAAAGTTACTGAAATCTTTCACCATGACGTGTTCCAGAAGTCTCGCGTCATGGGTCACTATGGTCGCACATCTCGGAAACAAACCGTAGAAGCCGTAAGTGTCGCCATACAGTGACCGCCACTCGTCCAGCATCTTGGACAGGCCATGCTTCCTCATCTCGGGCATATGGTTGATGACTGGCCAGGGCTTGGGGCCCGGTATGCCGTACGCCTTGAGGACACCCACGAAGCTCGTGGTGTAGAGGTAAAAGGCAGTCAACAAGCCAACCAGTACCAGCAGCCATAGGGATACTTCGCCGAGTAGTGGGACATACATCTGAGGAATGAAAATATGTAGGCCTGATGCCAGCCTTGTCTTATCTTATATTATTATAAGCGTCACTTAAAAAAAGAAGATAATTTCGTCCTACGCATTTCATGTGGCAATCTAGTCATGCATGTTAGTGCTAAGTCGTTGGTTTTCATATCTGATTCAGACAACCCACTCCATTCTCTAATGGCAATAGGGAAGAAGAATCTCTGGTATGAATTTGTTCTAGCGTATGGAATAAGAAATGTATCTCTATCTTTGTGTCTTTCTAAGTGTTTCCATTAGTTTCCGTTTTTCTATTGTCATCAGTGTAAGGACAAATTAATTGCTATTAATAGCAACAAAGAGGATCAAATGAACTAATTAATTAATTAGTAGCAATTAAATATTTTTTGTATGTAGAAAAGGGAGATGATAATTCTTGCAGTATTGAGCTATATGCATAGACATAAATAAATATATGATAGTGATCGGTTATTTCCCTTAAATTAGCTTTCTTTTTGGAAAAGTAATTTTATACATATAGGCCCTATTTGTATATATATATATATATATATTGCTTGTTTACAAATAAACTAACGAACTGGTACAATACTTTCATGTACTACTAAACTATTTTAATTAAATGCTACTTTTCATTTTATTCTTTTTCACTACACTTAAATATTGCCTACTAAACAATGGAAGTAGAATACTAAACTATGTGGAAGTTTATGACTAAAAATAGAAGCATTACCTTTTCGAAATATGCCAGTAACAAAAGAAATTACACTGGGCTCTATACACTTTAATATAAGTAAGTCCCGGCAGATAACTATATTTATACTCGGGACAATTTATAGACCAGAGTTCTTTGTTTTTTTTTATACAATACTTCTTCTGTTGCACCATCAGCGGCAAGAAACACTCCAGGACGGCAGATTAAAAAGCAAAGTAGTAAGCAATGAAGTGACACAATTTAAATCCACAATTAATCATGACTCAATCAGTGGCGTAGCAAGGTACCCGTGGGCCCAGGTTCAAGAATATGTTGATGCCCCCCCCCCCCCATATGATAAATATTTTGTGTGACAAAGAAATCCAATTGTTTGTATGTATCAGTACATTTACTAAATAGAGATTCCGATACAAGTTCATGAACACAGCTGACAGAATCATTGAAGACCATGTTGAAGTATTGTATAGGCAAGTGGCTGCTTTTGTTGAAACAATACATGAAGGCTATTCAGTGGCGTAGGTAGAGTGGGGGAGGGGGGTCCGAATTTGAAAATCCCCCCCCCGGGTCCCTACTTGAGGGGTCCCCCAAATGACTGCCCTAAATTTGTTTTACATTAAATATTAAACATTACGCCTTAATCTAATGTCAGGATGTCGATTGTCAAAATGCAGGGGCCCCTAAAGTGGTCAAGACTCCCGGGCCCCCAAATTCCTAGCTACGCCACTGAGGTTATTGTTCTGTTCACTCAAATTGAAAAACCAACATTGCCTTGGCATCGTATGTAATTTAATTGTATTACTTAAGAGTATTTGTTCAGTCAATCCTGCAGACTTATGGTTCTCGCAAATGCGAAAACCTACAAATGACTCTCTGATTTCAATACTTCATCGTCGGAGTTCACAAACATTTTCAGAAAATAATTTAATACATTTTTCATTCTCTTTGAATGCTGTCAATCATGATAGAGAAAAAATGGCGCAGATTGGATCTCCTTAAGGTGTTTTGCTTAAATTGCATTGCCCAGTAGGTCGTATATCTCGTTTTGAATCTCTGGGTCGAAGTAAAGGTTTGTGTTTTTTGTTTTGTACTGCTAAGACATTGTCGTTGTTACTTGTGTCACCAAAACGATTTTCTTCGCGCTGACCACTAAATGAAAGGTTTTTGCATTCTGAAGTTAAAAACTAACATTCACTATGCGAGGAAATTAGTTTCCGTCAGTACTTGTCAACTTCTTCCATAATCTCCTTGTTTACACCATCCACTGTTCTCAGTCGCTCATGTTGTCTGTAAGGGCCTATGTTTGGCAAGCTTGTTGATGATGTTAAGTCATTAGTAGTCCTATCATTTTTTTTTGGACGATTCGGTTGAAAAACAAAGACACAAAGATAAAGGCACATTCCTCGTCTCATATGCTAGGACAAATTTGTACAAATACTCCTTCTTCCCTAGTGCTATTAGAGCATGGAATGGGTTGCCTGAGCTAGCTAGGAGAACCAGTGACTTGGAAGAATTGGTTAATATGCATGACTAAATGCATGACGCGTAGGACGTAATCATGTTCTTTTTTGAAGTAACGTCTGTATTATATAAGATAAGAAGATAAAACAAACAACATTGATGCTATGTCAGGGTATAAACCCGAGACCATCGAGACTATCCGAACGACTTTCCAGTGCACCTACCAAAGCAGCCATTCAAGTGAATGACATTATTCCACAATAAATGTTATGTCGCTATATCTTAAATTTGTTTGTTGTAAACCTCCTCCCCAATACAGTCACAATAAGTAGCTAAAAAGTCAACATCTTTAATGTTTCCCTAAGTAACAAACAGAATAGGATGTTTCTTTTTGTTGTTTAATACCTATTTTAAGTCTAAATCTTGTTGTCTGGTAATGGAAAAAAAACGAAAAAAAAAATGCTTACTTTAAAGAAAAAGCAGAAAAAAGGAAATACTACCAACGTTTTAATTAACATAGAGAGAAAAAACAAAAGAAAGAATGGGGCACAAACGTCACCACCAACGCACCCTCACCTTATTGCAATGAACCGTTAAAACACGGGTTAATGTTTTGAAGTTAATATAAAGTTTGATATTACTTGCAGGATATTTTAAGGAAACTTTTTAATTTGTTAACCATTTTTTTAAATTACATAATTGCAGTGTAGGGTAGGTCACAATTGGTCATTAGTCATGGGACCAGGTGATATGAAACCCATACGTGCCATGAAATGTCGTTTTTAGAGTTGTAATGGCCTTGAGCTATTTGAGATATGGGGCCCCATATAATTCCAGATATTGTATGTAACTACTAAATATTTCATGGAGGCCCTAAGCTAGAACTTTTGCTGAATAGAGGGGCCCGCGCCATGGATGCTACGCCAATGGACTCAATATATCCTTTCGTAGTCGTAATTAACTGGTGGCTAGTGGCTACAATGTGGCGGTCACATAACAATGAATAGCAATGTCTTCTTCTTCCTCGTTCTCATTGTTATGTTGGAGTGTTCAGATGACTAGACCAATACATGAGATGAACTGCGCAATGGTTTCCAAATCAGCATATAGTTTTCTTCCTATTGTGGTGTTTTGGGGCCAGTGTCTTGTACGAGCCTCATAGTAAAGAGAACAGTTTGGAAGGACATGGTCAGCATTTTCTGGTGACACTCCACATGGGCAGATTTCACTGGTTCCAATTTTGAGCTTCCTGTACACATAATGTCTCATTCTGTTGTGTCCGGTCCTGAGTCGAAAGATCAGACGTTGATCTTGTCGGGATAGCTTGTAATAGGAATCATCTTTCTTGTTGAAAACCATTTTTAGAACAATAAAATACAAATGATAAACTACTAAGTACAACATATCAAACTATCGGGCCGCAATTTAAAAAAAAAAAGAGTAATATTAAAAAATGAAATAATTTTCATCCTCTTCATACACATACTTATGTGAGTTCTGTACTATTATAGAAACCATATTGTTTCATTATATGTACGTTTTTGTAACTCTAACAGACCCCAGAGATTTCCTGATGACATAGGATGGAGGTCCTTTGTCTTGGGTCTTAAGGGGAAAAATTGTTGCAAAAAGTCATGAATTTTAATAACTCATAAGCCCTTAAATTATTTTTTTTTAGAATATTTTTGATTTGAGGAAAATGTTCAAGATTTATGTAAATTGACTTTGTCATCATTTTCTGGACTTTTGCTGCAGTCTACTCCAAGATCCTGATGGAAATCCTGGAATGTGTTTTTGAAAGTATTTCCTTCTAAAATTTGTTGTTGTTTTTTTTAAAGTATTCTTTGTATTATTATTAATATAAAATAATATGTTATGTGTTTTCTTTTAAATAAAATTAAAAAAAAAAAAGTTTTTAAAATTACAAACATGATTTTAAAATTACAAACATTTTAACAACACGTTGAACATGTCAAGCAATGTATGTGTTTATTTTTAAAATACAAATAAATACAGAAACATACAAACAAAAAATAAAGACCTTAGTATAGTGAATAAAAAAAAAAAAAATTACTGCATAAATACAGGTAAAGTGAAGATAAACTAAAAGAATAAAAATATTCACAGGTGTACCAACCAATCTTATATCACTGGATATTGTGGATATTCTCATTTAAGACATTATATGATAAGAATATAGACATTAACATCTACAACAAAGTTGGAAGACAAGAACAATAACTCATTACCTTAGAGATGGGACTTCAAAAAAGAAATTTATAAAAACAGATTGGGACTAATCATGTAAAAAGTGGTAATAAACAATATATATGCTGGAAAGTGTTAGTGTGAATATGAGTGCAGAATGTTTCAATAATGGTTAGATCTTTTATCCACATCCTCCCCAATCTGTAACAGCCAATCAAAATAATGAAACAAATTTAAAACTTTAAAATATAATGTCAAAACAGAACTCAAAATTAACAATGCACAAAGTCATATGATAAGAATATGATTATGTTCCAGGCAAATAATACAGAAATTTGTATCTAAATCTTAAAAGTCATTTATACAGATCCTCAATATATTTACATTTGGTGCCATATCTTGTGTTCAGATGTTAGAACATTTTCTTTAAATAGTAGTACGGTATGTTCACCAATGAATGTTGTTTTTTTCAAAACTATAATATGTTCCAAGCAAAGTTATTTCCTGTAAGACTGTCTAGTTCATTCAAATCTCATTTCAGCACCTTTGATAAAGTCCAGTATAGAATCGGCACCTAGGGAGCCATCACCCCATTGATCATTGGAAAAGCTTTTATCCAACGAAGATAGGATAATTTTTATTGGTCCAATCAAATGGAAATTCAGTTTGACTACTACTGACCTCCGCAGCTTGGACCGGGAGCTCTTCATTCCATTTCAGCACCGGGATTATCTACCAATGTAAATCTGCATGATGGGAATGGTTGTATAAATGTATATTTGAAAAAAAAATGAAAGGAGTACATGCAGGAAGCATATTTACAAAGATTTATAAAAGCTTTTAAAAATAAAAACTTACTCCAGTTTGAGCTTATGGTCATTATTTTATACAAACATTGAGAATAATGAAATTAATATAGAGTGATCCTCCAAAACATATTTATAATTGGAAACAAAAATAATGACAAAACTGCATTCATCCATTACTGATTTATCTCTACTTTTGAAGTTTGCCATTTCTAAAGCACTTGTAATTTTATAGGGTGAAGTCGTTAGCACCAACACCTGCCCATTGGGGCTTTGAACCAGCCATTACTGTCAATTTGCAAAAAAAAATTAAAAAACTTTCACTTCTTTTGTATTTGCAGTAAGACCAGTTGATACCTTCATTTAACAACAGATATTTGACTTGAAGAGATAGAAACCAGTTACCATGCTGCCTTTAGTTGCTCAGCTAAGCTGGAGTGAAATCTTGAGCTAGAAATGTTTAGTCTACATTTCATTTTATTTCATAAATGCTTCAAATTAGATCAAGACCACAAATAAAAAAACAAAACAAGAAAAACATACAAATTATTTTTTAAACTCTTTCTCTCCATAATTATTTACAACATTCTGATGGAATCAACATTTGTATCGTTGGTTAGGAGAGAAAGAGTTAAAGACAATATCTCCTTTATAAATATTATAGAGTGATCATCATTCTTTTAATCACTAATGAATAATAATAATAATCTTTATTTTCCGTAAGGAAATTTGTCTTACAATTTGTGCATTACACCAAACAAAACATTGTAACTAGAAAAAAAACAAAATGTACATTCACACCAGACTCACTCATAACTTACATGTAAAAAGTTTATACCAGATTGTTTCTGTTTCATGATTTGATTGCCAGGGGAACAAAAGAGTGTTTGTGTCTGTTTGTCTTTGCTATCGGTGTCTGTGATGGTAAAATAAAAAAAATCCTGACCCAAAGAATGTTAGATTAGAAAAACAAAAAGGACCTCCCCCACCCAAAAGAAATAATCCTGGTTTTGCGGATGTACTAGACTTTATAAAAATTCCAATTAATAGGCCTTTAGATCTAGACTTAGAGAATGAACAGAATGTTCCTGAACATTAATATATTAAACTAGAGTTTTCCCAGTGTGTCCAATGAGCTAGTTATACTGTTCCCAACTATATACATCCACTGTCAAATTTCTAGTAAAAATGTTAGAGCTTTTTTCATAATCTGTGTCCAGGTTTTACTTGTATCTTATATATTGCAGATGTTACTTCAAAAAGAAGATAATTACGTCCAATGCATTTCATGTGTCAACCTAGTCATTTTTTCCACCCACCCAGAAGGTTTCATCCCCTCCATGAAGTTATGAGTTGAATAGAGGTAATGTAAAAAGAAGGCCAGTTAAATGTACAAATCATTTTAAATAGTAAGGTCACTTTTAAAGTCAAGAGAAAGAGTCATATAAGTTTACTTATGCATCTATGTACATGACTAGCCTTTGGTTTCAAAGTCTTCAGCTCCAAAAAACATTTTTTTAACTCCATCTCTCCATAATTATTTTCCATGTTCAGAAGGAATTAATCCTTTTTTCCATTTGTATTTCACTAGCCTGTTAGGGTTAAACTTCAGTAACATTTTTCTTTTATTCAGAAAATGTTATAAGTGGTATAGATAAATGTATGCCCATTTTATATAACACCAATTAAAGTTTATGAACCCAAAAATTAAGTTAATTTAATGACGTCAAATCAAAGATGGAATCGTTAATCAGGAGAGAAAGAGTTAAAAGCTGAACTTTGTAAAACATAATTCAGGATTAAAGAGTGATAGTAAATTATAAATATAAATATATATACAAAAGCTATAAATAAATGTACATATGGGTGTGCGTTAAAACCCAATTATATCAGATTCTTATCACCGACAGCACAGATAAAAACTACTAAGGAAAATGTTCTCATTTAGCGTTAGCGAAAAATCATTGTCAATGTTTTACCAAAAGCTAATATCTGAAGTATTTAAAGTTTCAACATCATTGCCTGGCATGGCAAGCTCAACATTAACAATAAAACATACAAATTAACTTCATAACATGCTTTTAATAACTTGATTGGCGGTGGTCACCCTTTCGGTCTCAATTTTAACATTTTACCATCATAGAGAAGATACAATACACAGTTTACAAAGAAAACACAAAACAATAAAACAAGACTCTAGAACTCTTTTGTTCCCTTGCAAATAAAATAATTGAATAAATTCCAATTTTCAGAGTTAAACCTCACATGTTAAGTTTGAGTGGAACTCTGCTGTGAATGTACTTTTTGTTTGGTAATATATATTATGATTGCTATCATTATAGTAATGCATTGTAATATGTTATGCATTGTTATGTTTAATGTATTTTTATGTGGAAGACATATTTCCTTAATTCATGGGAAGTATGGTCGAAAGGCTAAGTACGCTTTAACTTGGCTTGACCACCTATGAAGGGGGCTTGAGGTTTGACACCCAACTCAAGCAGAGTTGTGTTTACTGAGCACCTTAAGGAAGCACAGAAAAACCTTCTCCCAGATACCCCCTCCTCCCACTGGTCCACAAATGAGATTGGACCATAGCGCTCTGAGCATGGCATAAGCATGAAAGTAGCGCTGTATAAATTTATTATAATTTAATTACAATGAAGATAATTATTATTATTTTTTATAACATGTATGAATCCCAAATACTTCTATCTTTTGAAGTGAATTCCCTGTAGCTCTGTGTGCTATGAAGGGGGAGGAATTCAGATTCTCACTGATCTTGTTATAATGGGAAGCTGAAAGATGTTCTACCTGTTTTAATTCACACATTTGAAGCTTAAATGATGTGGCACAACAAATGGTTTATGAATGCACAGGCAAAAGAATATGTTTTGGTAATGTTTGTATTGCTCTGACTGTTTTATCAAATTTTTTTTTTAATGCTATGAATGTGCAATGCAAGATGTTAAACTATTTCTTTAGACATGTAGGAAAGGTTAGCCTTAAAGAGTTAAGTAAACTTTGACATCTGCATCCAGTTCAACTTAAAAGAAAAATCAAGGTATCAGGGCTAGTTTAAAACCCAGAGCTTATATCTGAAAATTTAAGCCAATGTAGAGCTTGAATGTCCTTCACTATTGCATTAATGACAGCAGAGCTTTAGCTACCAAGACATCAGGTTTATATCCTGGTCAAGATTGCCAACAAATAGTGCAACACTATGACTAATAGTTGATAGTAGGCTGTATTAAGTACTAAAAGCATAAACAAAATATTCCACTGTGCTTATAAAAAATATCAGTCTCCATGTCTTGGGCAAAATACAAATATAAAAAAACAACAACTTTGCACACAAAAGATGTCTGATGTTATTGATAACAGAAATAGCTGTTAACAGAAATGTATAAAAATGCATCGAAATTCGAACTGCAGAAATCTTAGCAACAATGTTCGAAAAACAGACACAATGTTCAGAAATAACAGACCCAATTTTCGGTAATCACAGACACAATGTTTGGAAATTTTAACATACTGAGTAGTAGCCTGTTAGTGCAACACTGCTTGTTTACGTAACAAATACAGTTCCTAATATGTCTTCCCTTATCAACACTTGTCTTGTTCATTGTATAACATAAATATTCTAAAGCAATAACAGACACAATGTTTGGCAATCACAGATACAATGTTTGGAAATAATGATGAATGTAAAAAAAAATATTTTAAAAAATTACATTATTATAACTAGAGCTGTCAACAATGATATGGCTTTGTTCGATAAATGCACATTTATTAATTGTACAAGATTAGGAATGATAAGCTAAATATATAACAAATGAATATTTAAGATTTAGTTTCCAATGCAAATGGAATGTTTATAATAACATTGTATGGCAAGGCAATAAAAAAAATAATACAAAAATGTTCAATGTCTTTACAGCAGATCTTTAATTCGATTTTCTGTCTTGAAAACAACATTTTTAAAAAGCTACAACGTAATGGCTACATATCATATTGAATAATTTATGTCTGTATAGTGTAGCAATTTTCAAGTCAGAGTTTACTTGCTCACTACTGGAGAATATAACAGCAGATGCGCAAATCAAAATGCCAACCCAGCAGTCAAATCATGAAGTCTTGTTGACCTTGGCTAAATTTTGTAGAACTTCAGTGATCTGAATCAAAACCAAATAATAACAAATCATGCCATTAGATCTGAATCAAAACCAAATAATAACAAATCATGCCATTAGATCTAAATTGTTTCTTTCATTTTTTTTTTATATTTAACATTTGAAACAAAATGAGACTATGACATTTCTGCAGCATTACATAAAAGTGTATTTGCGATGCTATTTCAGCCAATTTCTAATGGGTATGCAATATCCTTTGGATAAAGTAAAAGCAGTTCGTCTATGTGCTGGCCACATACAGCCTTGTTAAATATTGGCCATAAAAAAAAAAGATGAGCCATACATCATCTTCCCTATGGATCTCAATGTCCTAACAACAAAGTTAAGTTTCTTTTGCCTACTCAACAATCTACATGAAATATAAACTATTTCCTCCTATTTTTATAGAGAGTTTAAACTATCTAATGTTTACAGAGTTTATGAAACTTTAAAAAGTCGAATCAATATTTAGGTCACTAGCAGGAACCGACCTCATTTTTAGCCCAATCTCTCGGAGTTTCTCCTTCTGCATTTTTGACAGAGGCATCTCCTGCAATCAAGAAAAAAAATATTGTAATGAAACAATTATCATGTGTGTGTTTAGCATTGTTTAACAAGTTACTTGATGAAAGAGTATGTTTTGAGACACTAAGACACTCACAAAAAAAAAACAAAAAAAAAAAGAAAATTTTAATTTTCAAAAGAAAAAGAAATGGTTAAAACTTATCTAAAATTCTGGCCACTTAGTTGAAATTAAAACAAATATTCGCCCCTTTCCTCTCCCCAAAACTCCACTCATAGTAAAGGAATAATTTTTTAATTATGGTATTTTATTTCCATCGACTTTTTTTTAAACTGGTCCCTAGTTCACACCATTCTTCTCTCATCATGCTAAAAAGACTAGAAATAATGTAATAATGTTACAATGTCTCAAACTTCCTAGACAAAGACAAAGGCTGAATTTGGAATGAAACCTTGGGAGATCAAATGTGAAACGAAGGTCTCCAGACTTTAGAATAACTTAGGTTATATTTATGTACCAAGATGACAAGAAAGGCAGTATGGTCTTTTACCATGGAATTGAGTGTCTAGGTTCAAATCAGTGGCTACGAATTAGACTGCGATTCTTTAAAAGTTTACCATTAATATCACAGCATGGCTGCCTGGTTATTTGGAAAACACTTTGTTGTCACAAGGGTCCCAAGTTCAAACCCTGCTAGATTTCATCTTTTGTCTTACTATAAAATGTTTGGGTAGAACATAATAATCTACATTTCTGAAGACTTGTCCCAAACATATAAAACAAAACAAACAATCTGTAGCTGATAATGAAGGTAATGTATCAGCCACTACACATGCTAAGATAAACAACATCAACAAAACATCCTACGCACCTCCAGCAGTAATTATACACTGCAGAAGCCTCTTCTTCTCATTGGGCTCCAGAGTGAGCCCTGCGGCTATGTGCAGGCAGGTCAAACCTTTTTTGTCTGCCGCAGTCACAAGAGTTCTCGCCATCACTGGACCCACCAAATGTAAAATGCTCTCTACCAGGGCCACATCTCTTGATTGTATGGCTAACATCAGCGGTGTCCTTCCTTGAAGTTCCTTTAAACAAAGTATTGTTTGGTTATTTAAAAAAAAACTTATGAAATTTATAATGACAGAGAAATGGAACAAAAGCCATTTTTTTCATCATTTTTTATTTGAATCTTAATGTAGCAAGTAAAAAATTATATTTAAGATTTTTTAATTCAAATGTTTTGTTAGAAATTACTTTATGGGGATGTTATATAAAAAACAATAACATGTTAACTCTCTCTCCTAACTGAGGATACCAGCGTTGATTCCACCAGAATGTGGTAAATAATTACGGAGAGAAAGAGTTAAATCATTCATTAGACCATCACTATAACAATTATATTAGTGACAGTAATAAACATTTTAGGGGGCGCATGGCTGAGTGGTTATGTGATTGACTTTTGAACCTGGGGTCATAGGTAGAATCTCTTTGAAGACAGGGATTTTAAATTTAGGATTTGTTAGGGCACCCAACTCTAATGGGTATCTGACTTTAGTTGGGTTGGATTGGTCTTAGTGCTGGCCACATGACACCCAGCTCATTCACTGTTTACCAAAAAAACAGATGACTGTCACAGTCCAGTTTTAGAACCTCTGTGACATGAAGTGACACTCAGTCACCTATTGTAACATTCCGTGCGGGCAAGCACGAGGTTATGTGAATAAGTTAAAGGACTCTGAAATAAGGGTAAAAGTTAGTTAGTGAAGAACTCCAGCAGAGAGTGGATGTACGATTTTCTCTGTCTGTAATATGTACCTTAATGAATTTGATTTAATGTTAACTTGAGAGTTTTTCTTCGGACTTATATTTTGAACATTTCATTGATGTGATTACTTATTCCACATGGCATGAACAGCCAGTATTTATTGGTGTATATTTTGTGACGGCTGAAGTCGCCAGTATTTTCTGTAATTTATCTTATATATAATAAACTTTACGTCTGCTACAAGTGTGTTCATCAGTAATTCAAAATGTTGTCATTGGAGACTTCAGTATACTAGTAATGTTGCGCACTTGCAAATCTAGTGCGCCTAATAGAGTACATCGTTAAGAGGAGTATCATAGCCGTACCAGAAGAGGTACTTACAACACACGGACACACCCACGCCGCTACGCCTACAGCCAAAACCAGGTAGCGACAATGACCTTAACATCATCTACCCTAAAGGTCTGAAAGGGGAACTTTTAATAAAGATTTTGAAAAAAAAAGCCTAACTATTATAATAATTATGAAAGAAAATTTATAAAGTAACACAATAGCAAATAATAATCTAATGAAAAATATATATGTTGGTGAAAGAAATTTGATTTTGGATTTTTATTGATGACCCAACTCTAATGAGCTATGCTGGGAAAGTACAGAGGGTTGTTGTCCCATGGAGTGTTATTTGTTCAGCTTGGGTCAAGAAGGTGAAAGCACAAGAAACCTCTGAATAGAAAGAGAAGGTACTAATTGTTAAACTCATTTTTCAGTCGTAGTTTCCTGTACTCGGGGCAGTACACATAGAATAGAGTTGCCTTTGTTACCCACTGTGATGGGGACGTGATGAATTATTATAGTTGTACTTAGTGTGAGATATACTAATTCTAAAGGACTTATTCTTTGATACCGCTGTGATGCGGATGTAATTGTACCTAGTTATACATTGGATTTTGTTTATGCATCTTGGATGTAATTATTTACCTAACCTAATTCAGACATATATCATTCATATATCATTGTATATAAAACAAGGACAGAGAACAAATGAAGCATAATTCAAATGATCATTGATTGATTGTATCTAATCCCAATTGGTCACTGGGGGGGGGGGGTCACTAGCTAGCCACAAACCTGGATGGTCAGTGAAGATTTTTTCTCAATCAACCACAGGATGATGTCCTTATTTTTATTCATCTTGTGCAATGCTAAGGCCAGCATTAGTGGCGTCTGACCTGGTGGGGAAAACAGATTGATTACATTGGCATTTCACTGGTAACTAAAACAATGGATACTATTCCTCTAGCTTGTAGGTGGTGTTTACCATTCAATGCTGAAGTTTGATTTACAAGTTTCACCTCCAAGTTGCATCCCCAGATGTACATTTTGGTTGACTGGAGGGAATGTGTTCTTAACCATGGTGCCGTCACAGGGGAGTTAAATCAGAGAGCATACAACACAAAGGTTCATTACCATTGCTTTCCTTTGTGTTTTCTAATTTTATAAAGTGCTTTTTTTTTTTTTTCAGAACTTAATGAATTGTTTAACTCATATTGATGCTAGTTGTCAATTATATATTTTATCATTATGAATCATCGTAGGTGGTCTTTCCTGCTCCTGGCCTGCATGTTGACTTGCATGCATTGTACTCAAACAATGGGCTTTTGGATGCAAAGAAGTAAGCCACTCAAGCCTTCAATCACATGGATTTTAATAATGATGATTTTACCTACTTTTGTGACTAATGTATAACACTGTATACAAATACTATTTATTCAAAACAAGGAGTGTAAAAAAAAATTCCCACAATCCAAAGATTTTGTTGTCTACCACATTGCTTATAAAATGTTTTAAATGTTTTGGATGTTCCTTCAGATTTGAAGATTATTACATCCTGGCCCAAACTTCCTGCAGGATGAGGGGGGGGGGGGGGGGGGGAGTCATTGTGTGGGTTCGAGCCTGGGACCATCAAGACCACCAAACAACAGTCCAGAGCACCTACCACAAGGCCAGGCAGTCATCTTTGTTTAATGAATGTTCTACAAAAGTCACACTGTTTACCTCCATAAGATGCCTTGGAATCCACAACAATGTTCTTTGCAGAGAGTAAGGATTTGACAATCTTCAAGTTGCCAGTCAGCACAGCTTCGTGGAGCGCACAGTGTTGTATGGGACCCAAGCCCTGAGCAGTTTAAAAAAACAAATGTTCAAATTAACACTTTCATTAATTACATTGTAAAACTTTCTTTTCGACGACTTTAAAATGTAAATGAATGAATTTAGCATGTCAGAGATGCAACATACTTTTTTCAAATATTGTCAGAAAATTTAGAAACAGAAAAAAAAACACTATTTCGTTGGATGTGGCAGTGTTAGGATTTATAATTCACAATGTTTTTCTTACCTGTATTTGGCTAGAGCAGCAGATATTTGGATTGGCCCCACAAGACAGCAAGAAATCTGTCACTTCCGCGTTGGACCGTTTGACAGCTATAAATAGAGCAGTCTGGGGAAACAAATAAAATGATACTTTAAACCATAACAATTAGAGAATTGTATTAATCTACTAATTCCTTTTAGTTAGCCATTTCAAATGCTGACACATTAAGATAATTTATTCCCTGCTGAAACTCCAGCATTTCAGAAGAATAGGGATCACTAACTGGAGATAAATAATAAGTCATTGTATTCAAGTTAGAAGACTTTGGAAGACAACGGTGTTCTACTAGACTATGAATACCCAGCTTTAACCTACATATTTTTTTTATCTGACATATATAAGCCAGTAGTCTGTAGGAGCTCTATTCAATTTTGTGTGTGTGTGTTGTTATCAGTGCCTTATTATCAATACATGTTTAACACTTGAAGAGAAAAGTGCTTTTGAAGTTCCATGAATGCATCTTTGTCTCATATCTAGAAGTAGGAAAAGTTTTTGCTGATATTTGACTATGATTGTTATATAAGAGTTTAGAATATTTACTTTTACTAATAACTGCTGTATTAGATCTACAGAATGCAAAACAAAAAAAATTGTTACAAACACTGGGCAGTACTTTTTAGCTGCATTTAGCAAGATTGTACCATAGTACTATTTAGGTTATAAATGTTAGTGCTTAAAATTCATATCACTAAATGCCTATCGAATATGAGTGAGAGTTGTCAAGAGTTATCCCACAAGTTGAACAAATGTGAGATTTACCTCCCTCTTCTTGTTCTGAACATCTAAAGCTTCTCTGAAGCCTGGCTGCCGTTTAAACTCTTCCAAACTTTCTAACGGCATGTCACACAGAAAGTGGAGGCACCTGTTGTGTGGGACAGAAATAGAAGGCTAATTAGTATGTTTGATTAGATTCACAATGTCAATTAACAGGACGTCTGTAATATACAAGATAAGATAAGATAGCTGCCCAGGTTATGTGGCATGCACTTTGGGCTAATCATGATGGTCCCAAGGTCAAATTCTGCCCATTAAAGGGAATTCTCTTAGGACATACTAGTCTTGATTTTTGAAGGAACAATCAGCAGCAATAGAAAAAATGGATGATAATGATTTTACTAAATAATAAATACTGATAATTTGACAGAAGTAGCATACATAAATTAATGCTATTAGCACAAGCTGGAGTCAGAAATATGTTTTCTTCATGTGTCACAAGACAATACAATTTCTGAGGTTTTTAATCAATTTAGCCAACTTCTAAAAATGAATGACAGAAAACAAGAATCTAATTCTACAAGTCAATTAATGGCAATAAATCAGGGATGCCCAAATGAAGACACACAGGCCATGTCCTGCCTTTAACACATTGCTATCCAGTCCCTCAAAATGCAGTAAATAGACTTATAAAAGAAAAAAAGGGAAGAAAAGGGAATATTTCATTGGCCCCATTCCCCCCCCCCCCCAAAAAAAAAAAAAAGTAGGGCATCACTGCAATAAACTATTCATGGGTTGCTTGAATCAGCCAGGAAAACCAACCACTTGGCAAAACTTATGTCAATGATTAACATGCATGACTAAATTGACCTAGGGAAATGCATAAGATGTAACCATCTTCTTTTTTGAAGTAAAGTCTGTATTTCTGTATTTCAAAAGATAAGAAAATCAGGGGTGGTTGAAGTTTTGTATCAAACGCATAAGATGTAACCATCTTCTTTTTTGAAGTAACGTCTGTATTTCTGTATTTCAAAAGATAAGAAAATCAGGGGTGGTTGAAGTTTTGTATCAAAAGGTAGGCCTACATGATAATTGGCAAGACACATATTTTCATCTTTGATATAAATCGAAACTGAATGTGATTGCACTTGACCCAGTGAAATAATCTCTATCATTGGCTGTTTTTTTTTTATTTGATATTTTGGGGTTTTGGCATATCGGCACAATTTAGGCCATGTCAATCCCATAAACCATCAACAGTTATTTCCCCTTCATATCCCGAGAGCTAAATTTATACAGTTAAGTCATTAAAAAAAAGGTCTTTTCACAGTTCAGTTCTCTATTATTGCTACATTTTTTAGGAAAAATATCTAGTCAAACATAATAAAAATACCTCAGCAGGAAGACAACCCACCCCACTCCTGATAATAACACCCAGGATACAACTTGACCTAGTCAACACATGTGCATAAGTTTACAGTAGTTAGCACAGTCTTGAAAGAAAGTGGCTAGATTTGTACTTATCAATTTGAACAGCTGCATTACAGATCTAACAGCATTATATCTAAAAGAAACAGCATTATATTTCTAAGAGAAACAGCATTATATTTCTAAGAGAAACAGCATTATATCTAACAAGCACAGCATTATATATCTAACTGAAACAGCATTATTTAGCTAAGAGAAACAGCATTATATATCTAACAGAAACAGCATTATTTATCTAGCAGTCAGTGCGGTATGGATTAAAAAAAATTAGTTTGCTAATTATTTGCTCAATGTTACTAGTTAATGGGACAAATTTGTACAAGTGATGGTAAAAACATAGTTTAAATAAGTACTTACTAATAATTGACTTTTTCCCCTCTCCAGGTCTCTTTTGTACACATTTCAGTGTGATTTGATAAACAATTATAGTGTAGATACTTGTACTAGTTGAAGTATTTCATTATTTTTTTGCTGTTAATGTTTGTACTGAATATTTGTTTGTTAGTACATTTTCTGTGTTATGAATTATTGTTAAATAAATGTCCTTAAGAAAGACAAGCTAACTTTGAACATTATTTTTTATCCATCACAATCAGATAATCATTCTATGTAATATGATGCCAAAATTCAAATCTGAAACAAGCCCACTGAGAAATCCTCTTACAATGTGGCAGCTCTGCAAAATACCACCTTCACACTAGTAACAAGAATCTTTTTATGCCTATTTTAATGACAACCATTTTTAATCAAAATATAATGAAATATAATTGTACTCTGATAATCATATTTGATTTTTTTCCTGCTTATAACATGAAATCTTCTCAACAACACCTAGTATAAGGATGGCAGCAAGATAGATGGTATGCACTTTAGACTATGGTCTGAATGCTCCTGGGTTCAAACCCTACATGCTGCCTACCCCCCGCCATCCTTTAGAAGGTTTGGACTAGGATGTAATAATCATTTCTGAAGGTTGTCAGTCAGTCCAATACAAAAATGATATCATCCTGTTATGTTGCAAGATAAATAAACACAAGTAGCTTTTCAACTGATCCAAAATTCAAAAATGTTTTTGTAAAATGTTTTACATGTTTTGGATGTTCCTTCAGAGTTGAAGATAGTTTACTTCCTAGTCCAAACCTGCCGCAGGACGACGGGGGATGGGAGCGGGCAGGGTTTGAACCCTCGACGTCGATAAATCCGAACGACAGTCCAGCGCGCAAACTGCTCGACCAGGCAGCCAAAAATTGTAAACAGAGATGTAAATAAACATTACGATTGAAAAAAAAAATGCTTACGTTTCCCCATCGCTGTCAAATCCCATCATTTGTTCTGGCAAGCTGCTGTAGGAAAACTTTGACAAGTCACTGCTGCCACTAATTTTGCTGGACTCCAGACTGCTGATAGTAATTTCCGCTGGCTGCTGATCAATAATTGATGGAGGGGCAATAGAGGCAGCCCCGATGGATGCTGAGGCAATGGATGCAGGTGTTTTTCCTCTATCTTTCTCTTCACATGTCCTGCTTGGCCCCCTCGGGGACAGGATCAGATCGTCATCAAAGCCAGGGGAGAAGAGAGGGAAAGTGATATCGTTAGTGTTTTGGATTGCCTGGCTCATCACGTTCTGTGATGAACGATACTGACCAGGTGTTCCTGTGGAGAAATTCTGAACAGAAGTTGCATGTACAGCATTGTTTATCTGCCCTTGGAAATATTCATGATTACCATTCCTCTGGAAGCTGTTTCTACTATCAACTGTGGTTGAATTTTGAACCTGAGGCCTGGAATTAGAAGAGATTGCTGATATCTCTGGCACAAGGAAGCTCATGATTTCACTGAAGCAGCTGTCATCCATTGAAGGCAACTGTCTATCAGCATTCGCAGAGCAGGCAGTCTTTGAGTGCATTCTTTCGGATGATTGAATAAGAGCACTTCCAGGAGTAGCCTGGACATTGTCCACCACGTCCATGGATGAGCTGTTGCTGAAATGCTGGGGGTAAAGGTTATCGTCATGTGTCGCATTGTCTGGATTCTCAATGCTCATCATAGAGGCATCACTAGAAGATATGGGGTGCCGACTAGTTGTGGTTGGAGCTGTTTGCAAGTTGCTCCAACCAGAGTTGAATTCTCTGGCTAACTGAGATTGTGAGGACAGGGACGTGGCAGGCGGCACCACTGAGTTACCTAAAGACATGTTAAAGCACTGTTGGGAGGACACAAGTGGCAATGGTGCATTCTGTTCAACTGGGTTTACATTGATCCAATTTTGTACATAGCTGAAACGAGCTTGTGAGGGCACTTGAAAATGTGGTGCATGAGATGACTGCTTCTGAGCTACGCTGGAAGTATTCGCCTCTTCTGACCTCAGTTTTGTAATCACTGGTTTCATTTGTGAGTAGCTCTTGCTGACATTCTCAGTCACCATCGGGGCTGCAAGTGCTTTGCTGTTCATTGTTGGCACCAATGTTGGTCCTAAATACACAGGATTATTTGGCTCTTTTGACCCTTGAGCTGTTCCTGAGGGATTGAACCCAGTCTGGGAAGTAAACAGGTAATCGTCCAAACTTGTCTTGCCTGACTGAAGTTTTTTCGCCTCTAGGCTGTTGATATCGTTGGGTGTCAGATATTTTGATTTATCGAAGCTTGAGGAATCAGCAAGCTGGCTAGTTGGTAAACCATTAATTCCACCAGCTGAAATAACAAACGGTTCTGCAGCCAAGAAAGCAGAAGAGTTTAAAATATAATCTAAACTCGATTGCTTGGGCTCCGATTCTGGAACCAAGGGCTGACCAGCAGCTTTATGCTTTTCAATGCTATTGGCCTTCATTTCAATGATACTCAGAGCGATTTCCAAGTCAGCGTCACTAATTGCCTTCTCTGTCTCATTGATAGTTGCAGCAGACGTTACAAGGTGTCTACCCGAAGCATCCCGAGCCCCTTGGGGATAAAAAGGAAGTTCATTTGTCCTTTCAACTACATTGCCACAAAGTCTTTCTGGGCCATTGGCTTGAGGGATTCTGTTGGATTGATCATGGCTGTAAGAAGATTTGAGCATAGTTGAAGATGACGACTTCCCGCTATCATTGCGTTTTGTGGCTCTATTTCTTTGCGAGCTTTTTCCATTTTGGGTGGTAGGAACTTTTTTGGAGACTTTCTTTTTCGGCTTTTCTTGTTCTGTAGTCTGAATTTGAAACACCTCACCAAACACACCCATTACTTGGAAATTATTGGAAGGATTTGGGGCTTGAAAAGAGGCTAAACTCTGATCATTAGTATAAAAGCAGCCTGAATCTAGAGGCGGGTCAGCCACATGATTGGAAATCCAATCGGAAACGTAATTAATTTTTTTCTGATGTGGAAGGTTTATTTTTGGTTTTTCGTTAGGACGAGTGGGGTTGAGTGGTGTCTTAATTTTTGAACAGTAAGCAGGATTAAAATTGCTGGCTCCAGAAGGATGTTGGGATGTAATGTATTGTGGGTCTGGTGGAGCTGGCAGTGGCACCACGCTTGAACATTCTTGCCCAGTTGTTTTAGTTTGAGTATTAAAATAAGTATTTGAAGAGAAAGGAAATATTTGGCTGTTGACAGGGTTATACAGTGAGGCTCCATTACTTTGTGCAAGGCTCTGGGGGTTATATCCAAGTGGCCCGAGTCCACCTGAATATGGGGATGAAGCTTGCTGGACAGCTTGGTTAGCAGCAGCAAAATTGTTGGGCTGCATGCCAGAATTAGGAATGGAATAGGGTGGAGGCTCAGGCCAGGGCTGCAAAGGAGCAGCAAAGCTGGACATACAGGAAGCTGTAGTCGTGGGCTTATACTGCTGTGGCATGACCGCTCCACCCCCATAGCTGGCATGGTAACCATTGTAAGATGATTCATTGCCTTGTGAATTTGAAGGGTAATGATGATTCCAAGACATGACATTGCCCGCCGAGTTCGATGGCCTGAGCTGTACAAAAGGTTGCTCTTGTGTCTTTGTGATCAAATTGCCAGGAAACATGCAAGATGTGTTCGGTGAGCTAGATATGGGGTTCATTTTAACATTAAAAGGTCCATCAATATCCACTGATGAATTACGGGATGCCCCCGCTCCCCCATTCTGATACTGAGTGACATCCTTCTCACTGCTAGAGCTGTCTCTTGACACAGAAGATGCTGTCATGTTGGTATCTGGAGTCTGGGGAGATGCACTTGAAACAGAACTTCCTGAGGTTCTCACGATCAACAATTGACCTGTAAAACACAAAATAAAATCAGCAAGGAGCACTAGATACATTTTTTACCTTTACCTATCCCTTAGTTTGATGCACCGTTGGGGCACCACGCAAAATTTGTTGACCATCCTTCTCCATTCCTCTCTGTCCTTAGCCTTAGAACCTCATTCAATGGCATGCCCGTCTATTCTTTTATGTTGTCCTCCCATCGCGTTCTCTGTCTGCCTCTCCTTCTTTTTCCTGGTACTGTTTCTTGAAGGAAGGTCTAAGCGAGCTCCGAAGATCTTGTGATATGGTCATAAATTTTTAGCTTGTGTTTTTTTAAATAAATAGATAAATATATAGGTAAAACCTGAAATTGAGATCTGTTTCATGAGTGAGTGACAATGCTATCAAACCAAGTCCCATGGGTTTAAACTCTGAGGAGATTTGACATTTTTATTAACAAGTTCTTTGCAGATTTCTAAATATGATATGGTATCAAAAAAACAAAACACTCTAGCTGTCAAAGTAAAGGTTTCAAGAATTAATTAGAAAAGACTTGGATTTTTATTCAAGATTTAGAATATTTAAAAGTGTAGACATGTGATGGTAGCTGTGACGTGCATAATTAATGGACATTCAGCATTGCGATGGTCACATAACACTCTTAGTGACCAAGGGACACTACTTCAATAGCCTTTACTGTTTGATTCCAGAAGATAACTGAACTGCGCCATTTCTTCTTCAAGCTGCCTGTGATTTATCAAATCACCACTTTTTAGCTTTATGAAACATTAGGACCAATTCAGATACTATACTATACTATACTATTCAGACCTATACTTGTATTATAAATTACAGACGTTCCTTCAAAACAGAAGGTAAAAATAGCTGTTTCATTACATTCCTTCAAAACAGAAGGTAAAATAGCTGTTTCATTACGTTCCTTCAAAACAGAAGGTAAAATAGCTGTTTCATTACATTCCTTCAAAACAGAAGGTAAAATAGCTGTTTCATTACATTCCTTCAAAACAGAAGGTAAAATAGCTGTTTCATTACATTCCTTCAAAACAGAAGGTAAAATAGCTGTTTCATTACATTCCTTCAAAACAGAAGGTAAAATAGCTGTTTCATTACGTTCCTTCAAAACAGAAGGTAAAATAGCTGTTTCATTACATTCCTTCAAAACAGAAGGTAAAATAGCTGTTTCATTACATTCCTTCAAAACAGAAGGTAAAATAGCTGTTTCATTACATTCCTTCAAAACAGAAGGTAAAATAGCTGTTTCATTACGTTCCTTCAAAACAGAAGGTAAAATAGCTGTTTCATTGTCATGATGTGTGGTAATTTTGCTGTCTTGCTTGCATGGAAACCACTATAAATATTAGTTTTACAAAATATAATTTTACACACCATTGGCTGTAGGCCTTGGTAAAATGGGTATGTAGGTCGCTGGTTTTTCTACCTTTTGACGGGCCGGCCTTCCTCTTTTCCCTTTCTCAATCAGAATTGACTGATACAAAGGATCGTCACTCTATAGATGCAGAAATAAGACAAACATTTTGATAGTCTATGTATTGCATACATTATTAGAGTTGGTGACTAAAAAGACTTCTCAGTCATAAAAGATGAACCATTTAATTTGGTACAGAAACATGCCTCAACAGTATATCACAAGAGAAAACAAAAATAGCTAGGGGTAAAGGTAAGTTGGTCTTCTGATTGATGGTTTAAAAATTCCTTTTTTTTTCCTTACTTTATTGTGTAGTCTCTATGTAAAAAGTCAGTAACATTAATGCGAAATACACATTACCATATTCTATATCATAAATTGTTTTTAAAGTACGTTTTAAAGTCATTAAATAAAGTCCATCAGAGGCATGAGGAAGACGCTGGCTCCAAAACAGCACTAAAAAAAGAGAAACTATATGGAGAGCTGCCTGATCTGAAAGTCATTGAGCAGTTCATCTCAATTGGTCTAGTCATCTGAACCCTCAAACAAAATAATGAGGGGGGCAGAAGAAGAAGGAAAAAAAAAGTGTTTTTATTAAACCAGTTATGAGTAAAAAAAAACTATCCCCAGAAGAATGATTTGAATATTGGGACCCAGGGAGTAAAATTCATTGGTCTTTAAGTAGAGTTATATAACATTTTAAAATTTTAGATTCATTCATACATTCTGTGTCTGGAGATGCAGTGGCTGAGTGGTAAAGTGCTTGGCTTCTGAACTGCAGGGTCCTGAGTTTGAATCCTGGTGAAGACTGGGATTTTTATTTTTGGGATTTTAAGGGGGCCTCTGAGTCCACCAAGCTCTAATGGGCACCTGATATTAGTTGGCGAAAAGTGATTGTGCAGGCCACATGAAATCCTCATTAACTATTGCCACTTAACAAATGATCTTTACATTATCTGCGCTATAGACTGCATGGTATGAACGGGAAACTATACTTAATTTTTTTGTTCTCTGTCTGGAATGCAAACCAACGTTTTTTCCATTTATAAGAATAGATTCTAGTTCTATAAGATTAGAAGTTTAAGTCTGCTCTATAAAGACTGGGATGAAGCACTAGTAGAGCAATGTAGATCAAGTATCTACAAAATAAGTATCTATAGCAGGGGTTCTCAACCTTGTGGGTCGCGACCCCCTTGGGGGTCGATTGACGATTTGCCAGGGGTCGCCTAAGACCATCGAAAATATGGATTGTATTTGTCTACTCTTCTATTGCTGTATGTGAGTGTCGGGGGGAGAGGGTCACGGCAGAGTTGGGGGGGGGGGGGGGTAAAAAGGGTCGCCGAGAATAAAAGGTTGAGAACCACTGATCTAAAGGGATTGCTTAGAATACAAACTTACATCATTTAAACTATCTATCGGGTTGGAATCATACTGTAAAGTGACCAGTCTGGATTCTTGGTTTTCATCGCCATTCTCCAAGTCCAAAGTCATTTCTGATGACTGCACAGATGGAGTATCAACCAAGTCATCTCTGGAAGGTGAAAGCTTTAAGCTGTTTTCCTCCAGCTCTCTGAAGTCAAAAAGCTCACCGGTCAGGTCCTGGTTCTGCTCTAGAGCAGCTCTGGTTTGCCAGAAAACTGAGTCCTTGGGACTAACATGACCATTGGTAGCGTGGCCATTCGCAGCATGAGCATTCCCACCTCTGGCACCACTGTTAGTGTGGAGAGATTTGGCAAAGCTGTTCAAAATGTTTGCTGATGCTGAAGCAGAAACAGAAGCACCGTCGGCACTGTCTTCAGACTTTCCATTGGTTGTGTCAGCAGTGATGACAGCGTGAATGTCTGTCAGTATGTCATCAGACGAGTAACGTTCTTCTTGATCATCATCGGCCCCATTTTCTTTAACCTGCTCCACGGACAGAGCATTCTTATTAAACACCTTCAAACTCTTTTCCACCTTCTTCTCACTGCGTGAACCACTGTGACCTGATCCTTGACCCACAAACAGGCAAGGGTCAATGGTCAGCTTTTCCAGGATGTCCAGATCAATCAAATCGGGGTCATCAAGGTTTTTCTCTAAATCTTCATGACAGTTCAGCGGCGTAGTTCTGTCACTCTGCATGTTTAGAAAGCTACTCCTTAAAATCTCCGCCACTTCGTCCAGATTATTATCCCCCCTTGATTGAAGGTTGCCAGGCTTGGTACACTGAATAGCTCCTTTAGACATTTTCATAACTTGTTTTGTCTCGTTACCTCTGACTTCAACTTTTGCGCACGAAGATTTGATCATTCTGAAAACAACGAAGAAAAAAAAAAAAAGATAATTAAAATGTATGTAGTAAGTTACTTAAATCAATATAAATGTGTTGATTGTAGAGGCGCACTTTAGGTGACCGCTAGTGAACGCGAAATTATGACGACATGAATTCAAAACGAGACTGTAGTGTAGATATAGATACATGGACAGTTGAGGCTTTCAAAGAAACATATTTTATTCTAGTGACTGAGACTAGACTGTTCCCATTCATATGCTATAATGCGCCTGTTGATTTACTTTATTGTAAATGTCTTGATAGGTGTGTCTATTTTATTACGAACTCAGGAGTAATACTACGCGTACAAAAACAGGCAACCAATCTTCTGATCATTACAAATTCTACAGACCCAGATTAGACACCTTCTAAATCTACACAATGATGTATACTGTTCAACAAATAAAGTTAACATAATCATAAGACTATGATAAGACAGACACAATATAATAATAGTTAGATGTAATGATCCGTTAGGGGCGGAGGTATGTGACATGTGTGTCTAGCCTTGATAGGCCTATTGGTTACTGTGGTGAACTAAGTGAATACACTTGGGTAAGATGGTAAGTGCTGGGTGAATAAATGAAATTGAGGATTTAAAAGAAAAAAAAAGTTTAAGTTAAATCTATAATTAAAAATGCGATACTTAGTTTGGAAGCCATTCATTTCATTTTTTTTTTGTTCGCCCTTTAAGTTGAAACTCAATGTATTTCCTCTGGCAGAATGGCGTAGCACGGGCGAAAGTTATTACCAATGTGGCTACACACATGGGAGACTGACGTCAGAGCGCGTGAATACCGGTAGCCGTTGTCGTCTGGTGTGGATATTGGTGCTATACAAGACTAAATTTAATTACTTATTTTGTGGTCTAACTAAATTATTTAGTAAATCTGAAAGGTAGGATTGATCAGAACATCACCTTCACGGCACTACATAACATGGCGTCAGGTTTTTACACGCATTGGGGACAAGGGGATGCTGATAACTACTTTCACGTAGATAGAGATCAAGAAAACAGCGAGTCGTTTGCCGCGAATTCGAATATGGGGGAGTTTGTCAAACTTGAATCTATGAACTGCCTGTCAAAAAAAAATGAGTCTACTTCCTTTCCTGACATGTCTAAAATAAGTTAAATATTTTTTTTAAATACCTAAAGAAAACATCTCGCTTATATTGAGTGAAGCTGCATCAAGTATTTTAGAATCTATCATAGCTGTACAAAATAGAGTAAGTATATTTCGGCTCTTGAGACTTTTACACATCTGCTATTTTGCAATGTTGTCAAGAGTCCCACTTGCGCTGTTATAAGCGAGGTAAACAAACAAAAAAAAAACAAACTGCTCGCATCTGAATTCGATCTAGAGCGCCCCCCCCCCACCCATGAAGGAAGTAAAAAAAAAAATAAAGTTCCCCATTCAGATCTAGTGGTCTTTGGTGCAGATAATGTAAAGGTCATCTGTTTCTATAGTCCAAACATCAAAATCTCTGATGCCTTACATGGTAAATGTTTCCTACCCCAAAACCTTAGGGAAATCGGGAGCTGGTGACCCTTTAGGCAGCTTGCAGCATACGGTGCTACATCCTGATACGCTGCTGATCCAAAACTATATTAATAACTAGTCTGCTCGTATAGTATTACTACGTACCATCCTTTAACCGTTGGAACAATTGTGTACACCCCTATCAGATTTGAAAGGCTCGCGTACATTTTTCTCTCACACCATCGCCCCCTTCCCCTCTAATAAGTCAGGGAAGATCGAACACGTGGACATGATCTAAGTCATGGAAGATCGAACAAGCTGGACATGATCTAAATCAGGGAAGATCGAACACGTGGACATGATCTAAATCAGGGAAGATCGAACACGTGGACATGATCTAAGTCAGGGAAGATCGAACACGCTGAACATGATCTAAGTCAGGGAAGATCGAACACGCTGGACATGATCTAAGTCAGGGAAGATCGAACACGCTGGAGATGATCTAAATCAGGGAAGATCGAACACGCTGGACATGATCTAAGTCAGGGAAGATCGAGCACGCTGGACATGATCTAAATCAGGGAAGATCGAACACGTGGACATGATCTAAGTCAGGGAAGATCGAACACGCTGAACATGATCTAAGTCAGGGAAGATCGAACACGCTGGACATGATCTAAGTCAGGGAAGATCGAACACGTGGACATGATCTAAGTCTGGGAAGATCGAACAACTCAGACTACAAGAACGTGTTTCGTTCCCAAAACAAACGAGCGCAAGGAAGGAAGAACGTTTAACTTCCTTGAAGCTCAAGATTTTATTCTAAACTAGTCGTTATAATTTTTTTTTTAAATTCTAAAATCTTTTCATCGGATTCCCAGATCACTTTTTGTTTTTCTCAATTAACAACCATTTTGCATCCATACCTCTTCCCCCACTCTCTCAAAGAACATTAAGCCATGCTTGCTTCGTTTGTTTCAGCCCTACAAGAACATTGTAACCTGTTGCAGTTCTCTCCCATGCCCCCAAGCGAAAGTCCTTTCAAATTCTGAGTCAGGACTTATTAACCCTACAGGTCTATGGTGTTATGAGTGACACTTCATCTGACAGCCCCCACTCACACTCATACTGAATTGATATGAACTCCCTCCCCCCCCCCCCCCCCACCCCCAGGACACTCTTGTCGATGACACCACGCACTGGAAGAATGTACGACTCATTGTCTTAGCAATTTCTTTTAGCAGCCACGCTAATATTTTCGCAATTTTAGTTTCAAATAAGTTATTTATTTTTTACTTCCACTACCAAGAAAAGTTTGAGCTAATAGAAGAATTTTTTTTTAAATTCCGACCCTACACTTATTCATGTCAATTAAAATTAAAATCATCCTGATTGCTTCAGGGAATGCAATAGCACTTTGGACAAAAAAACAAACAAACAAAAAACAACACCATCTTACATCAATGTGTGCCTGCATAGAAAATAAGAATTTCGTTATTAAAAAGAGTGGTTGCTTCTAAATATTCTGAGGAAAAAAAAAAAGATTCACTGATAAAGTATTAGCACATCGATGAAAAAAACTGTCAATTGAAAAACTAATTCTTAAACTAGCGAGATTATAAAACGTGTATGAACAAACTACTTAGAGAGCCTAGAGAGACATATGTTAATGTAAGAGAGAAGTAATGTGGTTTTTAGTTGGCAAAAAGCAAAGAAAAGTTCCCATTTCAGACCTTGCGATATATGGGGCAGATGATGTAAAGGTCATCTGCTTCTGTGGCCTACGGTTAACGAGGTTGTCAAGTGGCAATCACAACGACCAACCGCCAATACTTTTCACCCAACTAATGCCAGGTACCCATTAGAGCTGGGTGGACTCAGTGGCGCCCTAAAATCCCGGAAACCCTCGGTCTGGAAGCCGAGCGCTTTACCACTCGGCCACCGCGCCTCCCAGAAAAAGATGCCAAGACTAAAAACATCAGACCCTATGTATGAATACAATTTTCTTGTCATTTTGTATCTGTATATTCGTTATGTACTGGGTTAAAACAAAATTTAATCAAAATGTTGCATGTTTTCCACAAAGATGAGTCTGTTTTAATAAAAAAATAATCATCAAATCATTATACAGTATTAAGAACATTCAGAACATTTGAGAACAAATTACACATTGACGAAGAAAGTAAAGACAACTCTCTTTTAAAATTCCAGTGTTAAATCTAGTTGAGTTAAAATTCCAGGAAGCCAAGATAGTAACTTCTGGTAGGGCCCTACACATCTGTCTGCAAACAAACTGCCCCATGCTTTTAGTTTGGTCCGGCAGGGTCCCATGTAAGCATGTTTATTGTATTTTTTATAGAGTCATTCACCCCTTCAGCGGTAGGCTAAATCTCTGCTGTAATTAATATGACAGTGGGAAAGAGTTCTTTGTTTAAGCTTATTAAAAGGTTGAGTGGGGGGGGGGAGAGGAGGAAGAGAAATAGTGATTCACCGTGCCTGACCCTTCCCCCAGTGCCTCGGTATCAACGTCTTGACCTTGACAAAGCGCGTCGACTGTTACATTTTGGCCAGGAAGTGAATTGAATTTTTAACAGCGGAAATACCTTGAGCCCAAGACCTTCTGATGAAACGCTATTGACAGAGAAGAAGCAGTTAGGGATCCTTCCGTTATGACGTCCTCAAGATACGCTTACTCGCAGGTCCAACTATGGTACAGGAATGTGGATGTGTACTTTAATCATGAGAACGCAGTTATCGACACGGTCGAGATAGACGAGTGGTTAAGCGTTCGGCTGCTCGGCTGCTAATCTTAAGGCCGAGGCTTAAAGCCCAGGTGCAAGACTCTAAAAGCCTGAAACGGAGTGGTGTTGTGGACGGTCGTTGACTTGTAGCACCAAACTGCTGGTAGACAACTAAACCGCTGTAGGGGTATTATAGTTTCACGTGTAAAACTTGAAATGACTTGAGTAACTTCTTTGTGAACTAAGACTAAATAGAAACTTGTATTCCAGTAGAGACAAAGTCAACTTGAGATCAAATGAAATAAATGTAGCAGACTTTAGTCATATTATAAAATGGTATGTTGAACAAAATTAAAGTGACAGAGGATGACTTGGCATTGAAAGAGGATGACTTGGCATTGACAGATGATGACTTGGAAGTGACAGAGGATGACTTGGCATTGACAGAGGATGACTTGGAAGTGACAGAGGATGACTTGGCATTGACAGAGGATGACTTGGCATTGACAGAGGATGACTTGGCATTGACATAGGATGACTTGGCATTGACATAGGATGACTTGGCATTGACAGAGGATGACTTGGAAGTGACAGAGGATGACTTGGCATTGACAGAGGATGACTTGGAAGTGACAGAGGATGACTTGGCATTGACAGAGGATGACTTGGCATTGACAGAGGATGACTTGGCATTGACAGAGGATGACTTGGCATTGACAGAGGATGACTTGGAAGTGACAGAGGATGACTTGGCATTGACAGAGGATGACTTGGAAGTGACAGAGGATGACTTGGCATTGACAGAGGATGACTTGGCATTGACAGAGGATGACTTGGCATTGACAGAGGATGACTTGGAAGTGACAGAGGATGACTTGGCATTGACAGAGGATGACTTGGCATTGACAGAGGATGACTTGGCATTGACAGAGGATGACTTTGAAGTGACAGAGGATGACTTGGCATTGACAGAGGATGACTTGGCATTGACAGAGGATGACTTGGAAGTGACAGAGGATGACTTGGAAGTGACAGAGGATGACTTGGCATTGACAGAGGATGACTTGGCATTGACAGAGGATGACTTGGAAGTGACAGAGGATGACTTGGAAGTGACAGAGGATGACTTGGCATTGACAGAGGATGACTTGGAAGTGACAGAGGATGACTTGGCATTGACAGAGGATGACTTGGCATTGACAGAGGATGACTTGGAAGTGACAGAGGATGACTTGACATCAACAGAGGATGACTTGGAAGTGACAGAGGATGACTTGGCATTGACAGAGGATGACTTGGAAGTGACAGAGGATGACTTGGCATTGACAGAGGATGACTTGGCAGTTTGCTATGTCACAAAGTCCGGTGACATTTATTGGTCATTCTTTGTCATGAGGCAGTTCACCCTCTGAAGTTGGTTGAAACGAACGGTGTGTTGGGCCGTAAAAAGATTATTAGTCTGTGTAAAAAAAAATACTAGTTCCTTGGACTTGTTATTCTGTGGGATTTTTGGACCCCTGTTTAGGGTGAGTTACTTTGTTTGTGATATCTCTTATTATAGGTTGTATGAGATTGTCACTACTTCTAGTTTTAGAGTAGAAGTTGAGTTTTGTGTTTATTTCGTGCCAGTGTTGGAGTTGTATGTACAGAACTCGATTCTTTGCCAGTGTTGGCGTCGCTTATCTTCTCGGAAGTATCTTGAGTGTCTTTGTCAGATTGGCGATTATTGACGGCGTGGAGTGTCAGTGGCCGTTACACAACAGTTCGCGCCAGTTGGGGATCAGTTGAGGTCTAACTCTATCATTGCCGATGTCGACAGTATTGTGACGTCAATCAGTCAGCACCTGGTTTACTATGAAACCATGGTGACAATTTGGTATAATTTTGTTATTTAATTTTGTTATTTAAATTCATCCACATAGTTGGTTACTCTATGTACGACTGTGTGTGAATGATGTTCCTGTCAGGTTGAATCTCGGGACCTTAATTTTGTTCAGCTATTGAACAACCTAAATAACTCCTAAACCTGACTTTTGTTCAGCTATTGAACAATCTAAATAACTCCTAAACCTGACTTGTTTAGCTATTGAACAACCTAAATAACTCCTAAACCTGACTTGTTCAGCTATTGAACAATCTAAATAACTCCTAAACCTGACTTGTTCAGCTATTGAACAACCTAAATAACTCCTAAACCTGACTTGTTCAGCTATTGAACAACCTAAATAACTCCTAAACCTGACTTGATCAGCTATTGAACAACCTAAATAACTCCTAAACCTGACTTGATCAGCTATTGAACAATCTAAATAACTCCTAAACCTGACTTGTCCAGCTTTTGAACAACCTAAATAACTCCTAAACCTGACTTGTCCAGCTTTTGAACAACCTAAATAACTCCTAAACCTGACTTGTTCAGCTATTGAACAACCTAATTAACTCCTAAACCTGACAACAGCCATAGAATGTCGGGCAATGTTCACGGTAATACAAACGTGATCTAAGTCTATATTTAGTAACAAGGTCTAAGAGAAAGGAAATGGAGACTTGTGACTTCAATTTCGTGGAGGACGTCATTAATGGATGATCCCACTGAGAGATTTAAAATAAAATAAAAAATTTAAGCGCCACTTGAAGAAGAAATCTAATTAGGTCAAACTGACGTAAACATTTCACCATTTTTTTTTGGTCTGAATTGCTTTAGGCATGTCTCATCCATATTTTAAGAGCATGGCATTGGGTGCATGAGTCAGTGTGTTAGGCAATCGTAACAGTCGATGACGTAGAAGATGTCTGGGGGAGGAGTGGGCGCTACTTCACTGTCCTCGCTCCCATTTACCATCCATTCAAAGTCACACATACTCACACATATCACAACATCCCCTCTGGTGCTGGTTCCTATCTTTAAGAAAGACAACGAGGCCCGAGTCTGTTTCTACTGTGGAGTTGCAGCTCGAGCCCGTCTTGTTGATGAATACGTCGAAAGAATTACAGAACAAAATACCATTTCCCCCTAAGTGTTAAGAAAGTGAAACAATATGTGTACAAGAAAGAACATGGGTCAGTGCTGGCAGCATCAGGAAGTCAAAAAAAAATCCGGGAATTCGGGCTTAGATCTAAAACTAATTTCGGCATATTACAAATTTCTGCCCAGAACAAGGTTCTCGTCCTGCAGATATTGGCGGTGATGGAGATGGGTACGAGGGGTATCATTATCAGTCAAAGTTAAATGGTTTGAGATGCTTGAATCGTCATTTGGGGGTAAGTATTCGGTAGTCACGGTAAGGTTATGCGTAGTCCTCTTTCTCTCCTAACTGACGATACCAGCGTTGATTTCAGCAGAATGTGGTAAATAATTACGAGAGAAAGAGTTAGGTGAAAGTGACTATCGCGACCTGTCGAAGTCTTTGGGTCACACACAGGGAATTTGTGGTTATTCTAGAAGTAGGAGTCTGCATGACTTGGAAAAGTACATGACTTATTACTGTTAATGTGTTTTAGTTGGTAGATCCAGTCAGCTGACCCAACCTATTCTATAGGTGTATTTATTAAATGATTTTTTTTAATGTACTTAATTTTAATAACAAATATCTACAGACTTTCAATTGCAGTGTAAACAATTACAAACTACAAATTAAATCAAGGAGGATTCTCAACATTCTCTCGACTCACTTAAATATTCTCGTTCAAATATTCTCTCCCCTTTCAGCATTCATGAGTGTCTCCCCTTTCATCCGCCGTTCTGCTCTTTTACACCCGGTATACGCAATAGCATCTAAGTCTTGCATCAGTCAACACACACACACACACACACATATATACATATACTTTATCACAAGTAAAGAACACGATTTAGTAAAAGGTCATGTAAAGACATCATATTTTTCCCCCACCTTAACAGTACTCTGAGATGATAATGCATCAGGGACCTAGAAGAAGGATTTCTTACAGTTGGTAGACCATGGTAATGCTTCGGGAAACAGTCGCAGCCAAAAGGGAAAATAAACGCCTATTTCAAGTCATCCTTTTAAAAGAACGTAGAGGATGAGGGAAAGGAAATTGGTAAGAGGACCAATTTATCTCATCACAGACAGACGACTCAACATGCCTCATCGAGTGTTTATGAATATATTAGCATGTCACGGGAAGCAATACATTCCCGTTTTTTTGGGTTAGGAATTTCATAGTAAATTGACTCTACACAAGTAGGAGTCATCTCTGTTGCAAGTAATATCCAAGTGCATTGAACAATTTCCAGGTTTTTCCCTCGATGCACTAAAAAACAGAAGCAACATTTTTTTTTTAGTACAAAGCTTTCTATCTGGTACAATATTTGTACATGTTATTTCTCCCACACCCATTCTTGGATCAAGCTGAAACTCTGCACAATTATCTGTTGTACCTAACAAAACATAAATCAATCAAAAGATTAACCAATTAGTTAATTAATTATTGGTAGTTAATTATTTTGTTTCCTACTGAAAAGGGGAAATAAATGCTATTTATTGAGAGATGTGGATGTATATTTGGAGTTATTTCCCTCATTACGTTCTGTACACATTTTATTTCCCACTTCCCATGTTAGGATCACGTGGAAACTTTGCATAATCATTCATAGGTCATGAAAATACGTGTATCAATAAAAACATTAACATTAATTGGTGGTAATTAACTGTGTTTAATAAAGAAAAAGGGATCTTATTCCTATAGTATTGAGATATTTGGCAGCGAGTTTGCGTTTTTTCCATTATTTTTTTTTTTTTACTGTACGACTCATTATGCAAATGATTTCCAACGACAGTACAACTTCTGAGGTTTAGGTGGTCTAGCTGTTTGGAGCTACAGACAACGACAGTACAACTTCTGAGGTTTAGGTGGTCTAGCTGTTTGGAGCTACAGACAACGACAGTACATCTACTGAGGTTTAGGTGGTCTAGCTGTTTGGAGCTACAGACAACGACAGTACATCTACTGAGGTTTAGGTGGTCTAGCTGTTTGGAGCTACAGACGACGACTGTACTTAG
Source organism: Biomphalaria glabrata (assembly GCF_947242115.1). Taxonomy (NCBI): domain Eukaryota; kingdom Metazoa; phylum Mollusca; class Gastropoda; family Planorbidae; genus Biomphalaria; species Biomphalaria glabrata. Next base: position 32,011,133 of record NC_074724.1, read on the forward strand.
AAAGTAGAGCGTATACTGTGTTCGGACCACTGGCGGATCCAGGGGGGGGGGCGGCAGGGGGCGATCGTGAAAAATGCAAGGAAACGCTTTTGGCTTCGCCCCGAACCCCAATGGGGGAAGCTTACAGCGCTCCCTCAGACCCCCAAGCTTGCAAGAGAAAGGCCTCAACATGACTTTTTTTTCCGCCGAAGGATGAGAAACACTGCTTTTTTTTTTTTCATTCTCATATATATCAATACATAGGGTTAGGACTTACTGGGCGTTAGGGTTTGGAAAAAAATCGCCCCCCCCCCCAACTCCAAAGCTCTGGATCCGCTAGTGGTTCGGTCCGATATGTAAGCTCGAGCTGCTATATGGTTAATACTAAAAGAAAAAGAGGATGGTCGTTGTGCTGGCTATACAACACCGCTGTCTAACATCTCACAAATACGCCTTCGCCGCGAATGTCCACAACTGCAATCCGACCAGAGCGCACACTGAGTGTGTTAGAATAACAGTGATTAATATGTTGTCTTATTGCGTCTTGTTCCGGCAAGATTAACTTGACCCAGACACCGTTTTATTCCCGATTGAAACTGTTCGCGCCAAGCGCGTTCACAAAAGTATGGGTTTGTATTGTTTCAGAGTGCCATTGTTTGAAAAACAAAGGTAGCAAGAGGAAAGTGTCCATTGTAATTTGCATTCTCATTCAATGGAAATATACCGCGAAAAGCTGATCATGCGTTGTCGATAAAAAAAAAACAACATCTGGGCTCCTTTAAGTTTCGGGTTTTGTGTGTGTGTGTGAAATTTCTCCAAAGATTAATAATTTACATACCAAATGAAAAAAAATAATATTAATAAAGTTTATAACTTTAAGCATTCATTAATCACTGAAATGAAAAAAATACCAAAAAAAAAAAACCAGTATAAATGTGAATGAAGGAAATAAAAAATTACACAAACATTTACAAATTATTTGGACAGAATCCAATCCAATATTTTTTGTCTCCGCTACTTAATGTTGCCACTAAGTAACGACTTCAACTTTCCATTTTAATCTCTTTATATACGTTTTTTTTTTCAATGCCGAGAAAATGCAAATGTTATCTGGCCAGGGTCGCGAACTATTTTTCGTGACCTTGTCTTGAGAATGATAAGTCACAACAATGTAACAGAAATCATTAATTTTAGAGGAAAACAGAACGAGGCTCGGACAGATATTAGCTTATCCTGGTAGATATCTTTTTATTATTAAGTATCACTATTCAAAGAAATATAAATTGCTGACTGTGTTACGTAAGAACGGGCACATGGAGATCTACAATGTATGTTTAACGTTAAGAACAGAGGCGTAGTGAGAGGGGGGGCAAGATGTCCCTGGCGCTATACTCAGTGGGGCGCTACCCTCATGGGGGGTGCCACACACTGAGAGGCGCCTATGTTCATGTTGGGGGAGGGGGCGCCAATAAAGTACATTGCCCCGGGGCGCATGTTTTGTTCACCACGCCTCTGGTTAAGAAGCAACCTTTTGATGAACGAGTAACAGGAACATGAACCTACCGTAAATAAATGTCATTAAGTGATGTGATGCTTTGATATTGAAAAGAGCTCGTTACAAAACTATACAGACATCGACGCAGAATACAGCCAGAATAAAAGAATACTAGTGTCCAATAAAACATAGTTATGTTATCAAATGCAACAAAATAATTCACCATAAGCTTAACCAAAAAAAAAATAAAAAAAAAGATTACAAATTGTAACAAAACTAAAGATCCTACCATAGGAGGTGCCAACGGCTCCAGTCACACTTAACAACCATTTACAGTCGAAGATAACTAAAATTTATGAAAGTCCAATAAAACTTAGATTGAATACACCAAAATAATTCACCATAAGCTTAACCAACAAAAAAAAATGATTACAAAATGTGTAAAGATCCTACCACGGGAGGCACCAACGACTCCAGTCAGACATAACAATCATTGACAGTCAAAGATAACTAAAATTTATGAACGGTGCAGATAAAAATAACCGACGGCATGACAAGGAAGTTTAAATCAAGAAATTAAAAAAAAAAGAGAGTTTTTATCTGTAGCACGTGGAAGTGTGAGGGGGGAGGGAGTTGCGGAACACTTCCAGACTATTTCCTGTTATTGCAAGTCCTTCTAGATTCAATCTCATCATTCGTCTCATACCACTACAGACAAACTGCATAAACACAACGAATGGATGTGTCTTATGAATAAGTTCGTAAACTTCATATACTAGCCCGCCAGACAGTTTGCACGTCGTTGTTGGAACATTCATTAACACGCCAAACTATGTCAGGACATTGCTTTTAGATTAACACGCCAAACTATATTAGGACATCGCTTTTAGATTAACACGCCAAACTATATTAGGACATCGCTTTTAGATTAACACGCCAAACTATATTAGGACATCGCTTTTAGATTAACACGCCAAACTATATTAGGACATCGCTTTTAGATTAACACGCCAAACTATATTATGACAATGCTTTTAGATTAACCCGCCAAACTATGTTATGACATTGCTTTTAGATTAACACGCCAAACTATGTTATGACATTGCTATTAGATTAACACGCCAAACTATGTTAGGACATCGCTTTTAGATTAACCCGCCAAACTATGTTATGACATTGCTTTTAGATTAACACGCCAAACTATGTTAGGACATCGATCTTATATTTATTAATCCACCAAACTATATTATGACATCGATCTTATATTTATTAACCCTCCAAACTATATTATGACATCGATCTTATAATTATTAACCCACCAAACTATATTATGACATCGATCTTATATTTATTAACCCTCCAAACTATATTATGACATCGATCTTATATTTATTAACCCTCCAAACTATATTAGGACATCGATCTTATATTTATTAACCCTCCAAACTATATTAGGACATCGATCTTATATTTATTAACCCTCCAAACTATATTAGGACATCGATCTTATATTTATTAACCTGCTAAACTATATTATGACATTGCTCTTACATTAACCAGCCAAACTATATTCGGTTCTCGTTGGCGATGTGGCCACTACACAGTTCTAGCGAAGCCATTATCTGTTGATTGCTGGAGTGGAAACTGTTTTTTTAGTTTGAAACAGACGCCAAAGCGTTTTAATTGGGGCAAAGAGACGTGAAAATAATGGTTGGAGAACCGCTTTAAGACTTGGCACACTGATCATTCATGCATATGACGGTCAATATACTAGCTGGCAGACAACAAGTACTTGAGGATCTACATAATAGTTTATACTTACAAAGAACAAATGATTTTAACATGGGAGGCACCAACCCAGTCAAACTTCACCATTAACAGTTAAAGAATTTCACCTTAAGCTAACTATTTAGACATAAAATGTACATTATACTATGTTTGAAGAATGTTTTCTTGTGCATTGTTGTACTGAGCAGTACATTGTACTATTTAAGAGCTGAAAAAATAGAGTATAATAATTTTTAAAAAGCTTGAAAGTTTTGAATATTATATAATTTGAAGTATACATAGGTTATATAATATGTATTGGTGATAACAATAGTGCTACCTTGGGTCTACAATTCAAGGTGACCTGTCACTAGAAGAGGAGATAAAAAAAAAGGCATAGGGAAGGCCTCATCAACCTTCGCTAGAAAACCAGAAGCTCACCACAGCGACCTAAATGGAGGTCTACAAGGCATGCGTACATAGCACGCTACTGTACGTCAGTGAGGACTACCTACACAAAACAAGAGAGGAAACTAAACTCATTCCACTTGCGCTGCCTTTGAAGGATCTTAAAAATAACATGGAAAGAAAAAGTGTGCAATACTGAGATCCTCGCGAGAACGGGCCTTCCCAGCATCTTTACAGTCCTCAGGCAACGCCGCCTGCGCTGGCTCGGACATGATCGCCGGATGGAGGATAATCGCATCCCGAAAATCATTCTGTTTCCGGCAACTTGCCTCTGGCTCAAGAAAAACTGGTCACCCCCACCTCCTTTAAGTTTATGTGATAAAAAGGGATTTAAAATCTGTGAACATATATGATACTGACCATTGGGAAGACATAGCCTTGGACCGCACTAGCCGGAGAGAGACGGTGACCAAGAAAGCTATGGATAGCGAGAAAACATGGGCCTCGATTCTAGAAGAAAAGCGTGCCACACGGAAAATGGCCACCTTGACATGCAAAATATGTGGACGGTAGTGTCTCTCCAAAGTAGGGCTCCACAGCCACATGAAAAAGTGTTCGCGATGAACCATAGTCGTTTCAAGACTGAAGGAGGCCACTGAATGTTATTTTTTATTAAAGGAAACCTCAGCATTTGCGCTATCCAATGTATTTTTTTTTCGTCATCAGTAATTCGTGACCCGAAACGAAATTAGTGTATATGTGGAAGAGTTTATATTGAAAATGTATGTTACAGATTTGGTAGCTGACTAATTGAGTCTTAACGGTTGCAATAAAAAATGTGACCAGTCACCAAATAGTAGGTGTCTACGAAATTTACTGACAAAGCAATACTTTTGGGAAGAAATATTATCCCAATAAATTTTACCGTGTAGGATTTCATCTTATATTTGTAGATCACGCGTTCCTTAAAGGACCGTTTTTATGGAGGACACCTGCACGGCTGATGTGATACAGAAAAGAAATGTGTGGGAGTTTTTCTGGTGTGCTTAGCCAAAGGCCTCGCTTCTAATTCGAGCGCATTGGGATAGGACCAATCGGTAATAGGGATGTAATACTTAACATCTGCTTGGATCTATTCAGACAGAAGTTTACAGGCAGATGGAGAAAAGCTTGCATAGGCCTAGAGTTCCAAGAGTCATAGACTCAACTCTTAGGACAAGCTCGCATAGGCCTAGAGTTCCAAGAGTCATAGACTCAACTCTTAGGACAAGCTCGCATAGGCCTATAGTTCCAAGAGTCATAGACTCAACTCTTAGGACAATCTTGCATAGGCCTAGAGTTCCAAGAGTCATAGACTCTACTCTTAGGGCAAGTTTGCATGGGCCTAGAGTTCCAAGAGTCATAGACTCAACTCTTAGGAAAATTAGTAGGATCTCATAATTGAATTTTGGAATCAGCTTGTAAGCCTAACAGTGGCGTAGCTAGGGTGAGGGAGGAGGGGGGAGAATTTGAAATTCCCAAATGAGTGTTTTTTGCATTAAAAATTAAATATTATGCAAAATGCAGGGGCCCCAAAGAGGTCAAGACCCCCCGGGCCCCCAAACGATGGGAAATAAAAATTCCTAGCTACGCCCCTGATGCCTAATTGACAAAGAATCAGTGAAGCTTGGCTATTTGCTCTTTAAGATGTGTGAAAAGCAGTGTTTCCCAAACTTTTGGCCTATGTGTACCCCTTTTATAATTTTTGTAATGCTGAGTCCCTCCCCCCCATACACACTTTAATTTATTAACAGAACATAATAAATGTGAATTTTTTAAAATTCAGCTTAGGTTAATGAGGTGCAAGGCGTACCCCCTCCGAAGTCTTCCCGTCTTGTAGAAAATTAACTGGCCATTGACTAGAGTCTAACTAAAGTGTCATAACAATAAAGAATTTTAAATTTCCTAAATTTGTATAAATAGTGCACTGGCACTGGCCGGATAACATTAGAGAATGGACCGGCCTCTTTCTTGATATCATGCTAAGAACAGCTGCTGACCGGTAAAAGTAGAGGGATTTTGTTACGCGAGCTGTCACATCACCCCCTACGACGAAAAAGGACAGATTATGATGCTGATGAGCACTTGAAGAAAGCTGTTTACAACAGGATATGAGCGAGCATATTGAAATGGTTGTAATCTGCTTATCTGGGTACTAAGTGAAAAATTATTTATGAGACTAATTTAGACAGCGACTGAAGCTTACATTATGAACTTAAATTAAATAGGTTCATACATACACCAGTGATGGCCAAACTACGGCCCGTGGATCACATCTGGCCTGTGATGCTGTGTTATGAAGCTCCTTTAAAGTATCCAAACATAGAAGCTGTAAAGGCTTAGTTCCAGTCACTAGTGGATTCATAACTTTTAAGTTGGGGGGGGGGGGGGGGGGGGAAGCCTTTTTTTTTTCCAAACCCTAACCTTAGGTATAAACAAAGTCACACACACACACACGCACAAACAAAGAGCAGTAATGGGAAAATAACATCAAAGAATGGGCAGGCCTGCCCATTAAATAGGTCCATTATCTAATGGCAATAAGAAAGAAGGATAATATGTTTATAGAAACTTGTCTTGGCATATACGGAATAAAAAAAATTTGCTTTTGTCTTTCTGAGTAGGCCTATTTCATTAAGTTGTGGTTTCTATTTCATTAAGTCATGGTTCAGTGTTTCACAATTCTATTTGCTATTCATAGTCAGAATGTTCAAAATCATTATAGATTTATATTATAACCCTACTATTACGCTGATGAGTAATGTTTTTTATAAACCCTGCCCTATGATGTTAATAAAACAAAAAATAGACCTAGATCTATATTATTATATACATAGTCTAGTCCAGTGTTTCCCAAAGTGGGGTACGCATACCCCCAGCGGTACAGGAAGACTTTGGAGGGGATAAGCGTTGCACCTCATTAACTATGCTGATGTTTTAACCATTTATTATGTTCCGTTAATAATTAAGTGGGGGGGGGGGGGGGTAGGGTTACTCAGCATTGCACAAATTATTAAAGGGGTAGGCCTACACATAGGTCAAAAGTTTGGGAAACCCTAGTCTATCTAGAATCTAGATTAGATCAAGCATACCCAAGCTAGATCTACTGAACTAGATTTCTAGATCTATTTAATCTCATAATATCTATATAATATCAATTAATATTAAGCATTATTAAATTAATTATTTTCTAGTAACTAAAGATGTATATTAAGACTTCCAATCATTACTGTCATGATTTGTCTAATGCTATTTTAGATTTAATAGATTTAGTTAATCGAGAAGTCTAGTGACTAGACTAGTAGTCCTAAGTAGTCTACTAAGTTAAGTACTACTGTGTAAGTGTAACAGACTCTATAGATTCTAGATCTATAGCCTATAGTCTATAATATAATACTACTACTTGACCTAGGTCCAGATCAATATATATAGAGAGAGATCTAGATCTCTCTATTAGATATAAATTATTATAAAGGACTGGTTTATATTTCTAAGTTTTATAAAGAATAACATCAAATTAACAGTCACTTGATTGAGGCTCACTTAACGTTCTACAAAACAACTAATCTTGAATCATAAAAATTAAACTTAGCATATAGTCTTATGATTCAATTTGTATTAAAAGTTTCAATTTTTACATGAGTGATTAAAATTATTTTAAATTATTATTACAAAACTTAGCATTAGTCTTATGATTCAATTTGTGTTAAAAGTTTGAATTTTTACATGAGTGTGAGTAAAATTATTTTAAACATGCGGCGGGTCAGATAAAGCCTTTCTGCTGGCCAGAGTTGGCCCACAGGCCATAGTTTGTCCATCACTGATCTAGATCAAAATTTAAATCTAAATACACTTACTTAAACTTAAAAACTCAAGATACTACTATTAGTAGGCCTACTACTTAGACTCAGTAAGAGCTAAATCTAGATTAGTATTCTAAAAAAAGACTTAGATCAAGATCTAGATCTAGATCTAGTATTAAATCTCTAATTTAGATCAAGTAGTAGATCAGATCCTATTAAAATTATATATAGAGTAGAGTCAATATTATATTTATATAGACTAATGTCTTTAGTCTATAGACAGTATAGTCCTATATAATTATAGGTCAATAGCATAAATCATAAGTTTGATCTAGACTCTAGACATATCATAATAATTAATATATAAATAGAGGGAGAGGTCTATATCTAGATCTATAATAAATTATATCATTGTATACCTTTTGTTGCTTGTACTTGTAACCTTTACTGGCTTTACTTTATTTGTTTTTTAACTTCTATAATTTAGAATAGTTAGTGTAAGTTAGAACTTAGTCTTGAGTCTTAGATCTAGAAATCTAGATCTAGAATCTAGATCTATATTGACTATATTATAATAAAGTCTATAGGCGACTATAGGCTACCTTTTCAGCTTCCAGTCCACTGGTTCTTGACTTGTCAGTGTCTCTTACTTATTGACTCTTGACACTGTGACTGTCACACTCTTGAGTCTTGACTTGTGAAACAGTGTCGACAGTGACGATGTGATGTGAAACACCTGTGCCTGTGACAACTGTGAGATCTAGCTAGGTTATCTAGATCTAGATTATGTTTTTTTATTGTAAATATTACAGGGCATCACACTATAAAAACAAACAGCTTCTGCAACGTAAACATTAAAAATGTATTGCCAACAAGAGTTACAACTGAACAACAATCGAAAGTTGTTCGCCTCCATGACAAAATTTTCCGGTTTTTCTAAAAATAAACTGTGTATCTAGAAATAGTCGTGTATGACCTACTTTTAAATTACCATCCAGTAGAATCTATAATACCACAATACAATGAATACATTTAGATCTTGACTTATTCTAGATCTATATAATACTCTTCAACTTCATAGATATACTAATGCTGAAATTATTGTGGTGAAAAAAAAGATCTTTAATTTTTAAATTTTTACAATACACTTAGAGCATGAAGGAAGATTAGCTATTTAAAAAGCTAGACTATTGACAATTGAGCTTGTATGGATCAATCAAAATAGACAAAAAGAGGGGATTCCCCTAAAAAGTATCACGCTTCGGAGTATGATTTCTGTTATTTCATAATATTATAAACAGATTGCCTCAGAGCCTCAGGCTCAGATTGCAGTTGGAATTTCAAAGTCTTCGGACTAGTGCCCTTGATAAGCACTTTGAATTCAATGCGCGGGTAAGGAGGGTCGCTTATGTCGACTCTATGTCTAGCACTAAGCTGTCAAAAAAGGCCTGGGCATAACATTTGTGGAGATCCCTACTAAATTCAAGAATCAAGCGTATAGATTAGATACAAATTTAGATTTAGATTTTATTTCCCTCCTCAATTTAATTTAAGGTGTTGGCCTATAAATTATAGATATATAATCAGTGGCGTAGCTAGGGTGGGTAAGGGTGGTTCCAAATTTGAACCCACTTGAGGGGGCCCCCTAAGTGAGTGTCCAATTTTTTTTTTACATTAAATATTAAGCCAATGCAATTTTAACTTGTTAATCATGTTGTTAGGTAAATTAGTGGCCATGTTGCATGTAATTCAGACTTTATATATATATATATATATATATATATATATATATATATATATATATATATATATATATATATATATATATATATATATATATGGATGGATGGATGGATGGATGGATGGATGGATGGATGGACGGACGGACGGACGGACGGACGGACGGACGGACGGACGGACGGACGGACAGACAGACAGACAGACAGACAGACAGACAGACAGACAGACAGATAGATAGATAGATAGATAGATAGATAGATAGATAGATAGATAGATAGATAGATAGATAGATAGATAGATAGATAGATAGTGTTAAGGCCTCCGCGCGGTGTTGATTCTTGGCAATCTGTCTAGTGTAGATCTGACTGGAAGTAACGCTGAACTCAACTACTTCAGTAACACCGGCGTAAGGCCGAAAGAATCAAATATGTAGTCGACGCTGATATGTTGTTCTACAAATATGTTTAATACTCAAGAAGGGAATCGTCCGATGTCAATTATGTCGTACTCAAGTCTACTACTCTACAAGAAGCGTCTTCCTTTTAGCGTCACTTAGAGCGTTCTTATTTTTTAAAGATCTGTCACGTCACTTGTCGCTAATTAAAACTTTCCCCTTATTCCCGAAACAAATAACTAATTCCTAATCATGTCATAACAACTGATAGATAGATAGATAGATAGATAGATAGATAGATAGATAGATAGATAGATAGATAGATAGATAGATAGATAGATAGATAGATAGATAGATAGATAGATAGATAGATGGATGGATGGATGTAGGACGGACGGACAGACAGACAGACAGATAGATAGATAGATAGATAGATAGATAGATAGATAGATAGATAGATAGATAGATAGATAGATAGATAGATAGATAGATAGATGGATGGATGGATGGATGGATGGATAGACAGACAGACAGACAGACAGACAGACAGACAGATAGATAGATAGATAGATAGATAGATAGATAGATAGATAGATAGATAGATAGATAGATAGATAGATAGATAGATAGATAGATAGATAGATAGATAGATAGATAGATAAATAGATAGATAGATAGATAGATAGAGCCTATACATACACACACATATATATATATATATATATTAAGTACATTATCTCACGTCATGATGTCGATTGTCAAAATGCAGGGGGACCCTAAGGGAGGCCAAGCTTCTCCAGAGCCCCAAAATCCCTTTGTCACGGATGAATGTGTGTATGTATGTATAATCTATTTTTACATTCTTCGCGAATGACATGAAGTGTGTTGGTTGTTAGATAGAGACCAGCGTGTGTGATATGCAGTAAAGATGATGTTTATGTGTTCGATCTAGTGGTTTCATTGTTTTATTTCGTTAACTAGAACTGAACCAGGGACACCTAGACGTATCGACACCTAAGGTAGATTCTATCGAGTTATTATTATAAATATAATAGGAAAGCTGTGACACCCTTGCTATGCCACTGAATATAAGGGGTGTCTATGGGCGACCTGGACAGAAAGACAACCCAAAACTAATTTCGGCTTTTCCAGTTATGGATGCAGGGCGATTGCAAACAAAACAAGGGAGAACACATATTGTAAAGTTTTTAAACTGTATTATGACATATTATCTCCCTTTGTTAATGAAGTTCATGGTATTTATTAATTCGTTTTTGTAAGCCTAGGTACAAATACCCCCTCCTCCTTCGTGTCCCTCCCCTGCACATTTCCAAACTTAAACATAAATATTTCAGTTTCCCTTTTCAAAGCTTGTAAAGCGTAAATAAAAATTAAATTCGCTGGCGTCCTTAAATAATACACTTCCCAAAGCAATACCTTTAACGTGGAACCTACTTAATATTAAGTAAATAATCTAATACAATGACCAAACTCGAAAAGCCATAGATTCTGGTTCCCTATATGTTAATGGTGAAGTTTATAATTATTTTATATTAATAAATAATAATGTATGGCTCCTTCTGTCTCCAAAGACAATGGCTGCGCCCAGATGAATCACTGGTTTCAGTTTCTTCTTGTCAGGGCACCGTCTGGTGTGACTAAACCAGCCGATTCTTTACTTGACCTCCCTTTACTACAAATAATAAACTATGTTAAAGTTGGTTTTCATCATTATTTTGTTTAGCATTGGTACGTATATTCAAGAGGTACATATCTACATATCGCCATACATCAATATATATATATATATATATATATATATATATATATATATATATATATATATATATATATATATATATATATATATATATATATATATATATATATATATATATATATATATATTATTTACCGGTACTTATAGCTAGACTTCAGTAGAGCTGTTGAACATACTGTAAACTATCAGATTTCGCCATTTCAGATATCTTAAGATACATTATTCCATGTCTTTTCCCTTAGGAAGCTGTGATTTCTCCAAATGATAGGTAGGCTAGATCGTCATCTTATTTTTTTAGATTTTGGTTAAAAGATAGTCACTAAAAGACAGACATTAGGTCGCCATTGACCAGGCACAACACTGTGAAGTGGTATTTGTGGGTGCTGAACGGCACGGGTGCCTGAAAGGTGGATTTGCAGAAAGGATAGGTGTATTCGGTACATAGGAACCAGACTCTGTGTACAATGTAGTGGTACAACTAGACTCTATGTACAATGTAGTGGTAGAACTAGACTCTATGTACAATGTAGTGGTACAACTAGACTCTATGTACAATGTAGTGGTACAACTAGACTCTATGTACAATGTAGTGGTACAACTAGACTCTATGTACAGTGTAGTGGTAGACCTAGACTCTATGTACAGTGTAGTGGTAGACCTAGACTCTATGTACAATGTAGTGGTACAACTAGACTCTATGTACAATGTAGTGGTACAACTAGACTCTATGTACAATGTAGTGGTAGAACTAGACTCTATGTACAATGTAGTGGTACAACTAGACTTTATGTATAATGTAGTGGTAGAACTAGACTCTATGTACAATGTAGTGGTAGAACTAGACTCTATGTACAATGTAGTGGTACAACTAGACTCTATGTACAATGTAGTGGTAGACCTAGACTCTATGTACAATGTAGTGGTAGAACTAGACTCTATGTACAATGTAGTGGTACAACTAGACTCTATGTACAATGTAGTGGTAGAACTAGACTCTATGTACAATGTAGTGGTACAACTAGACTCTATGTACAATGTAGTGGTAGAACTAGACTCTATGTACTATGTAGTGGTACAACTAGACTCTATGTACAATGTAGTGGTACAACTAGACTCTATGTACAGTGTAGTGGTAGACCTAGACTCTATGTACAGTGTAGTGGTAGACCTAGACTCTATGTACAGTGTAATGGTACAACTAGACTCTATGTACAATGTAGTGGTAGAACTAGACTCTATGTACAATGTAGTGGTAGAACTAGACTCTATGTACAATGTAGTGGTAGAACTAGACTCTATGTACAATGTAGTGGTAGACCTAGACTCTATGTACAATGTAGTGGTAGAACTAGACTCTATGTACAATGTAGTGGTAGACCTAGACTCTATGTACAATGTAGTGGTAGACCTAGACTCTATGTACAATGTAGTGGTAGACCTACACTCTATGTACAATGTAGTGGTACAACTAGACTCTATGTACAATGTAGTGGTACAACTAGACTCTATGTATAATGTAGTGGTACAACTTGACTCTATGTACAATGTAGTGGTACAACTAGACTCTATGTAAAATGTAGTGGTATACCTAGACTCTATGTACAGTGTAGTGGTAGACCTAGACTCTATGTACAATGTAGTGGTACAACAACACTCTATGTACAATGTAGTGATACAACTAGACTCTATGTAAAATGTAGTGGTATACATAGACTCTATGTACAGTGTAGTGGTAGACCTAGACTCTATGTATAATGTAGTGGTACAACTAGACTCTATGTACAGTGTAGTGGTACAACTAGACTCTATGTACAATGTAGTGGTAGAACTACACTCTATGTACAATGTAGTGGTAGAACTAGACTCTTTGTACAGTGTAGTGGTACAACTAGACTCTATGTACAATGTAGTGGTAGACCTAGACTCTATGTACAATGTAGTGGTACAACTAGACTCTATGTACAATGTAATGGTACAACTAGACTCTATGTAAAATGTAGTGGTAGAACTAGACTCTATGTACAGTGTAATGGTAGAACTACACTCTATGTAAAATGTAGTGGTAGACCTAGACTCTATGTACAATGTAGTGGTAGACCTAGACTCTATGTACAATGTAGTGGTACAACTAGACTCTATGTACAATGTAGTGGTACAACTAGACTCTATGTAAAATGTAGTGGTAGAACCAGACTCTATGTAAAATGTAGTGGTAGAACTACACTCTATGTAAAATGTAGTGGTACAACTAGACTCTATGTACAATGTAGTGGTACAACTAGACTCTATGTACAGTGTAATGGTACAACTAGACTCTATGTAAAATGTAGTGGTACAACTACACTCTATGTACAATGTAGTGGTACAACTAGACTCTATGTACAGTGTAATGGTACAACTAGACTCTATGTAAAATGTAGTGGTAGAACTACACTCTATGTACAATGTAGTGGTAGACCTAGACTCTATGTACAGTGTAGTGGTAGACCTAGACTCTATGTACAGTGTAGTGGTAGACCTAGACTCTATGTACAATGTAGTGGTAGAACTAGACTCTATGTACAATGTAGTGGTAGAACTAGACTCTATGTACAGTGTAGTGGTAGACCTAGACTCTATGTACAATGTAGTGGTAGAACTAGACTCTATGTACAATGTAGTGGTAGAACTACACTCTATGTAAAATGTAGTGGTAGACCTAGACTCTATGTACAGTGTAGTGGTAGACCTAGACTCTATGTACAGTGTAATGGTACAACTAGACTCTATGTACAATGTAGTGGTAGACCTAGACTCTATGTACAGTGTAATGGTACAACTACACTCTATGTAAAATGTAGTGGTAGACCTAGACTCTATGTATAGTGTAGTGGTACAACTACACTCTATGTAAAATGTAGTGGTAGACCTAGACTCTATGTACAGTGTAGTGGTAGACCTAGACTCTATGTACAGTGTAATGGTACAACTAGACTCTATGTACAATGTAGTGGTAGACCTAGACTCTATGTACAGTGTAATGGTACAACTAGACTCTATGTACAATGTAGTGGTAGACCTAGACTCTATGTACAGTGTAACGGTACAACTACACTCTATGTAATATGTAGTGGTAGACCTAGACTCTATGTACAGTGTAGTGGTAGACCTAGACTCTATGTACAATGTAGTGGTAGAACTAGACTCTATGTACAATGTAGTGGTAGAACTACACTCTATGTACAGTGTAGTGGTAGACCTAGACTCTATGTACAGTGTAATGGTACAACTAGACTCTATGTACAATGTAGTGGTAGACCTAGACTCTATGTACAGTGTAATGGTACAACTACACTCTATGTAAAATGTAGTGGTAGACCTAGAATCTATGTACAGTGTAGTGGTACAACTAGACTCTATGTAAAATGTAGTGGTAGACCTAGACTCTATGTACAATGTAGTGGTAGAACTACACTCTATGTACAATGTAGTGGTAGACCTAGACTCTATGTACAATGTAGTGGTAGAACTAGACTCTATGTACAATGTAGTGGTACAACTAGACTCTATGTACAGTGTAATGGTAGAACCAGACTCTATGTACAATGTAGTGGTACAACTAGACTCTATGTACAATGTAGTGGTACAACTACACTCTATGTACAATGTAGTGGTATACCTAGACTCTATGTACAATGTAGTGATACAACTAGACTCTATGTACAATGTAGTGGTACAACTAGACTCTATGTACAGTGTAATGGTACAACTAGACTCTATGTAAAATGTAGTGGTAGACCTAGACTCTATGTAAAATGTAGTGGTACAACTAGACTCTATGTACAATGTAGTGGTACAACTAGACTCTATGTACAATTAAGTGGTTCAACTAGACTCTGTGTACAATGTAGTGGTACAACTAGACTCTATGTATAATGTAGTGGTACAACTTGACTCTATGTACAATGTAGTGGTACAACTTGACTTTATGTACAATGTAGTGGTACAACTAGACTCTATGTAAAATGTAGTGGTACAACTAGACTCTATGTACAATGAAGTGGGACAACTAGACTCTGTGTACAATGTAGTGGTACAACTAGACTCTATGAATAATGTAGTGGTACAACTTGACTCTATGTACAATGTAGTGGTACAACTAGACTCTATGTAAAATGTAGTGGTATACCTAGACTCTATGTACAGTGTAATGGTACAACTAGACTCTATGTACAATGTAGTGGTACAACTACACTCTATGTACAATGTAGTGGTAGAACTACACTCTATGTACAATGTAGTGGTAGACCTAGACTCTATGTACAATGTAGTGGTAGAACTACACTCTATGTACAATGTAGTGGTAGACCTAGACTCTATGTACAATGTAGTGGTAGACCTAGACTCTATGTACAATGTAGTGGTAGACCTAGACTCTATGTACAATGTAGTGGTAGAACTAGACTCTATGTACAATGTAGTGGTACAACTAGACTCTATGAACAATGTAGTGGTAGAACTAGACTCTATGTACAATGTAGTGGTACAACTAGACTCTATGTACAATGTAGTGGTACAACTAGACTCTATGTACAATGTAGTGGTAGAACTACACTCTATGTACAATGTAGTGGTAGACCTAGACTCTATGTACAATGTAGTGGTAGACCTAGACTCTATGTACAATGTAGTGGTAGAACTAGACTCTATGTACAATGTAGTGGTACAACTAGACTCTATGTACAATGTAGTGGTAGACCTAGACTCTATGTACAATGTAGTGGTACAACTAGACTCTATGTAAAATGTAGTGGTAGAACTAGACTCTATGTACAATGTAGTGGTACAACTAGACTCTATGTACAATGTAGTGGTAGAACTAGACTCTATGTACAATGTAGTGGTACAACTAGACTCTATGTAAAATGTAGTGGTATACCTAGACTCTATGTACAGTGTAATGGTACAACTAGACTCTATGTACAATGTAGTGGTAGACCTAGACTCTATGTAAAATGTAGTGGTATACCTAGACTCTATGTACAGTGTAGTGGTACAACTACACTCTATGTACAGTGTAGTGGTAGACCTAGACTCTATGTACAATGTAGTGGTACAACTAGACTCTATGTAAAATGTAGTGGTATACCTAGACTCTATGTACAGTGTAATGGTACAACTAGACTCTATGTACAATGTAGTGGTAGACCTAGACTCTATGTACAATGTAGTGGTACAACTAGACTCTATGTAAAATGTAGTGGTACAACTAGACTCTATGTAAAATGTAGTGGTAGAACCAGACTCTATGTACAATGTAGTGGTACAACTAGACTCTATGTACAATGTAGTGGTACAACTAGACTCTATGTAAAATGTAGTGGTAGACCTAGACTCTATGTACAATGTAGTGGTAGAACTAGACTCTATGTACAATGTAGTGGTACAACTAGACTCTATGTACAATGTAGTGGTACAACTAGACTCTATGTAAAATGTAGTGGTACAACTAGACTCTATGTAAAATGTAGTGGTAGAACCAGACTCTATGTACAATGTAGTGGTACAACTAGACTCTATGTACAATGTAGTGGTACAACTAGACTTATGTACAGTGTAATGGTACAACTAGACTCTATGTAAAATGTAGTGGTAGACCTAGACTCTATGTAAAATGTAGTGGTACAACTAGACTCTATGTACAATGTAGTGGTACAACTAGACTCTATGTACAATTAAGTGGTTCAACTAGACTCTGTGTACAATGTAGTGGTACAACTAGACTCTATGTATAATGTAGTGGTACAACTTGACTCTATGTACAATGTAGTGGTACAACTTGACTTTATGTACAATGTAGTGGTACAACTAGACTCTATGTAAAATGTAGTGGTACAACTAGACTCTATGTACAATGAAGTGGGACAACTAGACTCTGTGTACAATGTAGTGGTACAACTAGACTCTATGAATAATGTAGTGGTACAACTTGACTCTATGTACAATGTAGTGGTACAACTAGACTCTATGTAAAATGTAGTGGTATACCTAGACTCTATGTACAGTGTAATGGTACAACTAGACTCTATGTACAATGTAGTGGTACAACTACACTCTATGTACAATGTAGTGGTAGAACTACACTCTATGTACAATGTAGTGGTAGACCTAGACTCTATGTACAATGTAGTGGTAGAACTACACTCTATGTACAATGTAGTGGTAGACCTAGACTCTATGTACAATGTAGTGGTAGACCTAGACTCTATGTACAATGTAGTGGTAGACCTAGACTCTATGTACAATGTAGTGGTAGAACTAGACTCTATGTACAATGTAGTGGTACAACTAGACTCTATGAACAATGTAGTGGTAGAACTAGACTCTATGTACAATGTAGTGGTACAACTAGACTCTATGTACAATGTAGTGGTACAACTAGACTCTATGTACAATGTAGTGGTAGAACTACACTCTATGTACAATGTAGTGGTAGACCTAGACTCTATGTACAATGTAGTGGTAGACCTAGACTCTATGTACAATGTAGTGGTAGAACTAGACTCTATGTACAATGTAGTGGTACAACTAGACTCTATGTACAATGTAGTGGTAGAACTAGACTCTATGTACAATGTAGTGGTACAACTAGACTCTATGTAAAATGTAGTGGTAGAACTAGACTCTATGTACAATGTAGTGGTACAACTAGACTCTATGTACAATGTAGTGGTAGAACTAGACTCTATGTACAATGTAGTGGTACAACTAGACTCTATGTAAAATGTAGTGGTATACCTAGACTCTATGTACAGTGTAATGGTACAACTAGACTCTATGTACAATGTAGTGGTAGACCTAGACTCTATGTAAAATGTAGTGGTATACCTAGACTCTATGTACAGTGTAGTGGTACAACTACACTCTATGTACAGTGTAGTGGTAGACCTAGACTCTATGTACAATGTAGTGGTACAACTAGACTCTATGTAAAATGTAGTGGTATACCTAGACTCTATGTACAGTGTAATGGTACAACTAGACTCTATGTACAATGTAGTGGTAGACCTAGACTCTATGTACAATGTAGTGGTACAACTAGACTCTATGTAAAATGTAGTGGTACAACTAGACTCTATGTAAAATGTAGTGGTAGAACCAGACTCTATGTACAATGTAGTGGTACAACTAGACTCTATGTACAATGTAGTGGTACAACTAGACTCTATGTAAAATGTAGTGGTAGACCTAGACTCTATGTACAATGTAGTGGTAGAACTAGACTCTATGTACAATGTAGTGGTACAACTAGACTCTATGTACAATGTAGTGGTACAACTAGACTCTATGTAAAATGTAGTGGTACAACTAGACTCTATGTAAAATGTAGTGGTAGAACCAGACTCTATGTACAATGTAGTGGTACAACTAGACTCTATGTACAATGTAGTGGTACAACTAGACTCTATGTAAAATGTAGTGGTAGACCTAGACTCTATGTACAATGTAGTGGTAGAACTAGACTCTATGTACAATGTAGTGGTAGACCTAGACTCTATGTACAATGTAGTGGTACAACTAGACTCTATGTACAATGTAGTGGTAGAACTAGACTCTATGTACAATGTAGTGGTAGACCTAGACTCTATGTATAGTGTAATGGTACAACTAGACTCTATGTACAATGTAGTGGTAGAACCAGACTCTATGTACAATGTAGTGGTAGAACTAGACTCTATGTACAGTGTAATGGTACAACTAGACTCTATGTACAATGTAGTGGTAGACCTAGACTCTATGTACAATGTAGTGGTAGAACTAGACTCTATGTACAATGTAGTGGTAGAACTAGACTCTATCTACAATGTAGTGGTAGACCTAGACTCTATGTACAATGTAGTGGTAGAACTAGACTCTATGTACAATGTAGTGGTAGACCTAGACTCTATGTACAATGTAGTGGTAGAACTACACTCTATGTACAATGTAGTGGTACAACTAGACTCTATGTACAATGTAATGGTAGAACTAGACTCTATGTACAATGTAGTGGTAGACCTAGACTCTATGTACAATGTAGTGGTAGAACTAGACTCTATGTACAATGTAGTGGTACAACTAGACTCTATGTACAGTGTAGTGGTAGAACTACACTCTATGTAAAATGTAGTGGTAGAACTACACTCTATGTACAATGTAGTGGTAGAACTACACTCTATGTACAGTGTAGTGGTAGACCTAGACTCTATGTACAATGTAGTGGTAGAACTAGACTCTATGTACACTGTAGTGGTAGAACTACACTCTATGTACAGTGTAGTGGTAGACCTAGACTCTATGTACAATGTAGTGGTAGACCTAGACTCTATGTACAATGTAGTGGTAGAACTAGACTCTATGTACAATGTAGTGGTACAACTAGACTCTATGTATAATGTAGTGGTACAACTAGACTCTATGTACAATGTAGTGGTAGAACTAGACTCTATGTACAATGTAGTGGTACAACTACACTCTATGTACAATGTAGTGGTACAACTAGACTCTATGTACAATGTAGTGGAAGAACCAGACTCTATGTACAATCTAGTGGTAGACCTAGACTCTATGTACAATGTAGTGGTAGAACTACACTCTATGTAAAATGTAGTGGTAGAAGTAGACTCTGTGTACAATGTAGTGGTACAACTAGACTCTATGTACAATGTAGTGGTACAACTAGACTCTATGTACAATGTAGTGGTACAACTAGACTCTATGTACAATGTAGTGGTACAACTAGACTCTATGTACAATGTAGTGGTACAACTAGACTCTATGTACAATGTAGTGGTAGAACTGGACAGTCGCTGTTGTGATCATTTACACACCAGTCTCCATTACAAATAAACATCCATCATTTAGCATTGCTGTTGTTGTTTTTTTTGTTGTTTTTTTTTTACATACTCCCCTGAAGTTTCAACACTATTTGTAGAAATGCACCTGTATGTTTTAATGTTGTATTTACATGTAATTCCCTATATATTACGTAAATAAAAACTCAAAATCTTTACGAATTTCTTAATGTAGTCCTGCTCACTACCTTTTCTTATCTTATAAATTATAGACGTTTCTTTAAAATATAAGCCAATCACGCCCAATGCATATCTTTGTGTTAACGTCAACGTTGTCGTGGGTGTTAATTTAAGACTTAAACTTTGCCAAGCCATTGGAATCTTTGGGCGTCCACTCAGCTCTAATGGGTACCTGACATTAGTTGAGGAAAATTAAAGGCGGTTGGTCATTGTGCTGGCTACATGACACCCTCGTTAACCGTAAGCCACAAAAAACAGATGAACTTTACATCATCTGCCCTATAGACCACAAGGTCTGAAAGGGGAACTAGTTAGGCCAGGTTCGCATCTTACTTTACATTCACTTTCACCTATCCTTTGATCTGCAGGACCGTTGGGGCACTACACAAGATCTGTTAACCTTCTTTCTCCATTCTTATCTCTGATTTGTCTTTATAATTTCATTCGGATGTTCTTTCTGAAAATATTGAAGCCTACCTGGGTGGACCACTTCGGGGGCCGATTTTGAGTTTGTGTTTCCACACAAACTGTCTTTTGTAACCTTGTTCCTTTTATTTTTCACATTGCACTGACCCTTGGTCTGTTGAACCATTGAGGCATCACACAGGATCTGCTGAGCTCTCTCCATCCCTTTGTCTTATTGACAGACCCGTCTATTCCTTGATGTTGTCTTCACAAATTTTGTCTGTCTCTCTTTCTTTTCCCTGGAACTTTACCCTGCATGAAGATCTTTACGGACCCTGAGGACCTCGTCATATGGCTGTACAGTCTTAGCTTGCGTTTTATTTTTTAAACAGTAGTTTAAAAATCGACATGGTGGTCCTTCGAATTTCCTCATCTGTGATGTGGTCTTTGTAGCAGGGGATACATAGAACCTTTTTTATCACATTTCTATTCCATGGCTAGGAACCTCTTCCATGGCTAGGAACCTTTTCCATGGCTAGGAACCTCTACTATGGCTAGGAACCTCTACTATGGCTAGGAACCTCTTCCATGGCTAGGAACCTCTTCCATGGCTAGGAACCTCTACCCAGGTTAGGAACCTCTTCCGTGGATAGGAACCTCTTCCATGGCTAGGAACCTCTACCATGGCTAGGAACCTCTACCCTGGTTAGGAACCTCTACCATGGCTAGAAACCTCTTCCTTGCTTCTGCAGTTACAGTCTAAAATATGAAAGTCTACGTTATTTCTTTTTTTATTTACAACATTGAAATTGGTGGTGTAGTTAGCTAGTAGTGGGAAGTCTGCTATGGAATGTGTATGTGTGTGTTTCCAAGGTGACAAATTGGTGATTGGTTGGTGGCTATGCAGTGAAATTACAATGAGTCTAGCGTCATGCAAATGTAAAACTCTAGAGACACGAAAGAGTAAAGACGTGTTTTTGTTGTAAATTAGATTTTGTTTAAATATCAGTTTACTTCATTACTATTAGATCTAAATCTCATCTCAAGTTAAATCCTTGAATATTGTAAGAAAAGTTAAATTGAGTTTTTGTTCACAAGAGAAGTTTGCTCAAGTTATTTATTAAAAATATAATACGCCTACGTCGGTTTAGTTGTACTAGTTGATAGGAGCTTAAAACCAACAACAGAGTTTAAGAGGGGGCTGCATGGAGAGACAGTGGCCAAGAAAGCTATGGACAGTGAAAAACCATGGGCCTCAACTGTGGAAGAAAAACGTCCATAGGAAAATGGCCGTTTCTCTACCACCAAAGCAAAAGCCACCTTGACCTGCGATATTTGTGGACGGGAGTGTCTCTCCAAAATAGGGCTCCACCGTGACCTCCGTGACTCCACAACCATATGAAGAAGTATTCTACGAGATGAACCATAGTCGTTACGACTGAAGGAGGCCAACAAAAAACTAAGCTGCCTTCTGATTCTGATAAGCAAGTTGCAAACTCCCTATATTATAAAATTCTTAGGCCTACAATGAATATCTGTTATGATATAAATTACAGACTTTCCTTTGAAAAGAAGATAATTACATGACACCTGAAGCACAATAGCGTATCTCAATTTACTGTTTAAATAGATCGATTTCATTTCACTAACAATAGTGCAATAAGCATAATTACAACAAAAATCAAAACAGAAAGAAATTTTTTTTTGCAAGCACAAAATGTAATTGTTTTAATAATTTCATTTCAAAATATTTTTATAACGCAATAAATTATTTTAACAAAACAGCAAACAATTATTTAGAAGTAAAAAAAAAAAAGAAATAGGTTTTTTTAGACCATTCCAAAACTTGTTTAGATGGCATTCATCTGTTTTGTATTTATCTGCTTTGTTAGATCCAAGATACAATCAAATTTAGTTTGTGGAGGGAATGTTAAAGGTCGTTTCAGAGAACCAAAGGAAGACTTGTACAATCAACTCCATAATTGTTTACAATAATACATAAGCTAATCTAAGTATAAAGTAAGTAATAATACGATACTTGTAAGGTCCATCGATCTATGTCACGAAATAGTCACCAAACTTATTGAGAGTGATATTTAGAACATAGACATACGTAAATATAGACTGGCCGAAGGAAGTAACTTCATGTAACTTGAAAACATGTATATCTATTGTATTCGGATTTCCGAATTATGAAAAGTTGCATGATTTTCATTCTTAGAGATTAAACAAAACTACACTGCCTCCTTATTTACGATATATATAGGTGTGTATCATTGTGTATATTAAAAACAAAGTTAAAAAAGCACTTAACTTTTATACTGCTCATAAATGCTGTATAATAAAGTACACAAAATTGCAATTCACAAATTTTCGTTTCTTAAAACTCTTTAATCGGCCAGTCTATATTTATTTATGTCTATGATTTAGAAATACGATTATTTTCCCCTTTCAAAACTTCTTATGTGACAAAAAAAATACAATTAAAAAAGAAACAAATACAGAATTCATTATTTCATTCTTGATTGCTAGATTTACTAGTGGTGCTGTCAAATGTAAACTTAGATTGCTTGAACGAAATCCTCTCAACGACCCAACGTCTGGCTTAAAATCATCTGAATTGTCATCAAATCATTTGGCAGAAGAAAAGCGCCAGAGAAAATAAAAAGCATCGACGATGACACTAGCTCCAGCTGGAAAAAACATGCCCAGTGTGCAGCCGAACATTCCGGGCTCACATAGGTCTCACCAGCTACACGAGGCACAAATACCCCCATTGCAAAGTCCTGAGCCCCCTGGATGACAAAAGTGGTCACTATCGGACCACGATATTTATATATAATGTCTTAAGCCCTCTCTTCTTACCCCTCTCCCTTACACACACTCATGTGTATACATATCTACAAAATCATAAATATTTTCAATACATACATGGGCTTACAAAAAGCATTGTAGTTATCGGATATTTTTATACACTGAGGCAAAGCCATAATCAGTAAGCTCAGAGGCCAAAACCGCTTGGCTATGGCTTGGCCATCTTACAAGAGAGCTCGAGTTCAAATCCCGACTAGGAAAGAGTTGTGTTTGCTTAGCTCCTAAAGACAGCACACAAACTTATTCCCAGATACCCCTCTCCCATCCTCCCCCCCCCCCCCCCACCGGTGCACAAGAGAGATTGGACCATAGCGTACTGAGCATGCTATAGGCATGAAAGGTGCGCCATATAAAAGCAATAAAAAAGGATTGATAAGCAAAGTATTTCTGCACACCATTTATTAATTTGTGCGCACTCACTTTGAATCAAAGATTTAAGCTCACTATCTTGTAGCACAGTACATCGCCCTAGAAGTGTCTGTCTGTTTCCAAATCGTTCCCATTCTTTTATTTTTTATTAAATTTCTTAACGTTTTTCTTAAGGTTCCATTACACCATCATCACATTTCTTTATATTGCTTTCTTTTCTTTTCCTCATTTAAAAAAAGTACAGATTTGAATGAAATATATGACATCCCTCCTTCATTTTGCCGAGTCTGTACAGGGCACACATGCCCCAGCTACAATAACATGCCCAGTTGGTAGCCCAACACCCCGGACTCAAACGACACTGAAGTAGCAGAAATATACATCCAGGCCCTCGGCCTCCGTGATCACGCAAATAGCCGATGGATAAACTTGAAATTATGTGATTCAATTAGTCAAGATTTACTTAAGACAAACTGTTGTTTTTTTTTTTTTCTATTGCGCGAAGCATCAAACTGTATTTGTTATATGCAGCCCATGCACGCCTGTGAGTGTACGACAGACATTAACTACAAATGCTAGACCACATGTTTGACATGTCACGGATGTTTCATTACATTTGAAGATAATTACATTATGGCTGAAACCTGCCGCAGACAACGGGGGATGACAGTTGGCAGGGGTTCGAACCCAGGATCATAGAGGTCACCGAACGACAGTCCAGAGCTCATACCACAAGACCAGTAAGCCAGCCATCTGACCAGGCTGCCATCCACTTTCGTATCTGTTGATATATGTTGCACTAATTTGTTTAAAAAAAAACAGTATAATTTATGTATTTAAAAGCCATTTGGATTAATACACAATCATCTGTTGAGCTACAAGAGATTTTGTATCTTCAGGTTCTTCCTAGATTGAACAATTTGTTATGTACGAAACGTTTCCAGAACTCAAAAATAGATGTAATTAGAATTGAAATTGAACAGACAAGCAAAATATATTCTAAGAAAAGCTTATAGGCGGGAAAGAACCGCACAAGTGCTGCCGCAGATATCAATAATGCAAGAGTTTATCTATTTTCCTTGTTCTATATAAAACAAGATTAATTAAATAATTACCACTAATAAATTAACTAATTGGTTACATTTTTTTAGAAAATGATTCATGTGTTGTCATCGACAATGATTAATTGTGAAAACTTTCAACTTGATTCGAGAATGGGAAATGGGAGAAATAGCGTGTACAAAATTTGTACCAGACAGACAGAGTATTTAAAAAAAAAATCATCATTGATACTCAATTCTCTTCTCGTCGACCAGATATGTAACTTTTGTTTTCCTACAACATATATCTTCCTTTCCCTTGTACATTATTGGAGTGTGAGCATAAAAAAAGACATGCACTCACAACCCATGCATACAGCCTTGTGTGAGTCAATAATGCGCTTTAAAAACAGCTTCATGTTTGAAAGTTTTTATGTAAAATACCGCTTTACGGCAAATTAGCTAAGGTCAAGGACGTGGTTCAGGTAAGAGATATAACAAATGGCCAGTCTCAAGATTTCTATTTTCGACAACTTCTTGTCAGGGGGTAGAGTTGGCAGCAGCTTCCGCAGGTCTGAGAACGCGACGTTGAAAGCCTCCACTCTGATGCGCTCTCTCGTGGCATGCGCAGTGCGGTACTTCTGTGTCGCTCTTCTGCGCCTTCTCCGCTCTTCTCTGGAGAGATGTGCCAGACTCTCTTTGTCTAGAGCGTCGTCCTCCTTCAGGATGTTGTTGTTGTTGTTGACGCTGCCCCCGCAAGGTGCGTGCTGATTCCCGCTGTTGTTTTTTCGAGCTTTCAGCGGCAGCCCCTGCGCCACGGCGGCGGGGGCCGGGTGTCGAGGGGCGTGCTGGCACGTCAGCTGGGGGCTGAAGCAATCGTCCAATGAGGAGACGGAGCTGGCGTCGTCGAACCCCTGGAAGCTGATGATGTGCGACGTCCTGTCGTCCGAGCAAAAGTCAAAATCCGGTGTAGGTGAAATAGTGTCGGGAATGTGGGTGAGGCCCATCCCGTGAGTCATGTTGTAGTCCACCTGGGGTGAGATGAGCTGTTTCATCCTCAACCAATCTTTACCCGAACAAAATGTTTAATAAAAACAAGAAGTCATCAACGATATACACAGACGCTTGGCGTCAATTGACTCTCTCTTAACAGCCGTGCTGCAAACTTCTTTTATTTGGAGGAGGCGACTGTCAGCCGTCATCAAACCGGAAACGCAAGGTCAAGGAGAAAGCTATGGTCGTCAGGAAAAAATCTCTGAAAACTAAGTTGGTCTTGGAACAGGAAGTTGAATTTTTTCTTATCTGTTGGTGTAGATTCTCTTCAATCCTTCTAGAAAGAAAGAAATATATAAGAAACTTGTTTTATTATTTAAAACACAATTGTATAGCAAAATATATTATATTTATACAAAATTAATTTCAAATTAAAAAAAAGAGAGTTACTTTAAATTTAAAAAAATATAACCCTCACACGCGTATACCCCGCACAAATTACAAAATAAGTAAAACGAAATTGTACAACCCGCACTGTGCCCGCACAGTAATATATCCCACATGTGCAAAGCGAGACTTGCAGTAAACTACCAGTACATTAAAAGTTGTTGCTTATAAGACGTCTGTCCCTAGAGACGTTATCGTACCCCAGTTGTTGTTTCAACACGCGATACATAGAGCGCAAGACGAGTGTAAAATACGAGCCTACGGTCGTATCTGAGAACTATTTGGGGTATAAAGACCCATCTGTATGACCAGAGTTTTCGTTATGCTATTGTTATGAGTAAAAATTAATTTTGTATACCCCGCACCTTTGTACATATATATATATATATATATATATATATATATATATATATATATATATATATATATATATATACATCCGTGTATAATGAGGGAAAATAAGGTAGTTGTTACAATAGAAGTTTCGAATATAACAGAAATGACTAAATGTTTTGTGCTTTTGTTAGAGAAAACAACAACAACTTAACACTCAATAATCAGAAACTTATTTCGCCAGGGGATGGGAATCTCAAGTTTCCGATTAGTCTCAGAATTGAGGGTTATTGGCCACACTTCTGAAACCCTGATTTGTGGTAAAATTCTGTATCCACTCGTTCAATATTTCAGTTTACGACAAGAAATGAAATCTACACGCTATGAAGTAACTTTCACCTTAACATGCGGAGCCCCACTACTAGTATGACCACGTACTGTAAGGCTACGTGCTTCGGGTGTAAAAAGACTTCCTGGCTTCCGCCTCCCATAGATATGGGTCAAATACAATTAGATAGGGGGGGGGGCGGTGGCTGTGGTAAAGCGCTTGACTTCGGAACAGAAGGATCTCGTGTTCAATACGCGGTGAAGACTGGGATTTTGAATTTTGGTATTTTTAGGGCGTCCCCCGAGTCTGCCCAATTTAAACGGGTAGTTGACATTAGTTGAGGGAAATTAAAGGCGTTAGGTCACATGACATACATGTTAACAGTGGGCCACAGAAACAGATTATCATCATCTGCTCCATAAACCGTATGGTCTGAAATGATACTTTACTGCTTAACCTACTAGAAAGACATAGATGTGTATGCTTGAGTGTGTTATCGCGGTACGTGTGTGCGAGTCAGTAGATGTGTGTGTGTGTGTGAGTCTATTACGGTACGTGTGAGCCAGTCTGTGGATGTGTGGAATTGAAATGGGACATAATTCATTAGCACTTACTTTTTTTTTTTAAAGTCCCTTTTTTTGTTTTTTCTTTCAAAAGGTGTGGTGTTGTCGTGTGGAGCTGGTGTAGGGGTCTGGTGGGTGGGAGCATGGGCAAACATGTGATTCGTGGGCAAGCGGGGCAAGTGATGCACGTGCTTTAGGCCATTTGAGAATGGTTGAGGCGGGAGAATGCTCTACCTCTTGTTGTCTTATCTTTCGAGTCTCTTTTGTTTCACCTGGTATCGATTACTGGAATCGCACAGACACCCACGGAAAAAAAAATACGTACACACACCACGTAGTCTCTCTTTCTCTCTCTCTCTCTCTAACACATACACACACACACACACAACAGACTCATTCGCGACATGCTAGCCATTTGTCCCAACACTGCCAGAGAGAAGAATCAACATCGATACCGCTCAGAAGAAATCACGAGCGGACGGATCTGTTTCACTTTTACGACTAGGAAGGCATTGTGGTGACGTGGAGAGAAGAAGAGGAAGTAGAAAGGTTGGGTGATATCGATACCGTTGGCTGGTATCTTTTGTTATCGGCGAGATTAGAAAAACAAATTAAAATGGAAATGATGAAGTTTAAAATCAAGAGCAAACAGTGGTCGCGTAATCGATTTCAAGTGGGTATACGTTTTAAAAAAAACAGACTAGCCGTCTGCACTAATTGTTTTCTGATTGCTGAGATTCGAATGAAAAAAAAAATCTTTGTTTTAAAAAATGAAATGTCCGTCTTTTAGTCTGTCCGTGTCAGTCACCACTGAAAAGGTTGGCAAACTTACATAGAATGATTCACAAAGAGAGATAACTCGGTGTGGTGGTGAAATGGGGAATTTTTTTTTATTTTTTTTTTGTTTCGTGCTAGAGAATTAAAACAGTTTGTAATTTTAGACTTGTCTGACGGATTTCTTAAACGCGATTCTAAAACTTCGGAAATTTAGGCTACATATTATTCACATTATGTGTATCTAGTTTTAAAATGTATAAATTATAAGTACAAATAAGTGTATCTTGGTGCTTATGGTTAGTGAACATATATATCTATACAATACATAGTGCGCAGTCGTAGAGTCAAAATCCGTAAACCATATATTTCCAGTACATTGCTTAGCAACACTGAAAAAAGTAATTAGCGAAAGGAAATGTACCCAACCCTCCCGGCACTGTTTCGTAAGAGTTTGAGTCAATTTTCACACCACAATCCATCCTACTGATACACTTATGAATAGACCCCCCCCCCCCCCACCTCGACAGTTCCCTTGTGTCAGTTATAATTAATAGCATCTTATGCGTCTTATTCCAGACCAACTTTTCTCCAAATAAAAAAAAAAACGAACGGCAACTATGTTCACACCCCAAATCCGCAGTACATGCCCCTTGGCTAACATTATTAGCTACTCTCTCTGGTATTAGCAGGGTTGTCAGCCCCCCTCGCCTCTTTTCCCCAAAACATTACGAGCTTAGGAGGCGAGCAACTTACCCGACTCGGGATCCCCGACACCTCCCGCTAGAGCGCCGTAATGAAATTGCTGGGGTCTCGGGTTAAACGCAGAAAGGGCAGATAATTTTGTTGTATTGACTTTGGAAAAGGGAGTAAAAAAAAAAAATAGCCGGGGGGGGGGTATATGAGAAAAAGGGTGGGGGGTGGTGAAAAGGGAGTGATGAGATAAGAGTCAGTGTGGAATGTTGAGGGAGGGTCGGGGCGGATTGTTGGTGGCGGCCAGTAATTACCTGAAAAGTTAAACTAATTAAGAAGTTCCCTCCGACTCCAGGGGGACTCACATGGTGAAACAGAAGAACTGGGTGGGACTATGATTGTAGAACGGTGACAGGATGACAGAGAAACTATTGACAGAGATCGAAATGAGAAGGGGAGACAAAGAGGTATAGGGTAGAGGAAGAGAGAAAGTACAAAGAGCGAATACTAGCGATACGAAGAGCTGAAAAGAGAGAGAGGAGATTAAATGAAAATAGAGCGCGTGCTATCAAGTTAAACAAATACAGATAAACGTAAAAGAGGGAGAGAGAGAGAGAGAGAGAGAGGGATGAAAGGGGAGAGAGAAGTAGAGAAAAAGGGGGGGGGGAGAAACAATCCGTTAAATGGTTGCTTTTGTATTTAAAGATTAAGTTGGACTTTATTATTAAGAAATTTGATATTTTTTTCAACAGAAATAAAAAGGTATTTATAAATCCAAATTTGAATATTGATCAAGCAAAACGAATCTATTACCAAGCTTGAAAAAAAGGGAAAAATAATTAAATTACAAGACATTTTATCGTTTCATATATTTTTTCCGCGCGAGACGTCTACTAGAAATCGAATCAAAAAGTTCACTGAATGAAACCATCTCAATACGACCAACGCAATTCTGGTCTTTCTCGCGCCAGGACGGTCTATTATCTCCCGTTCTTGTATGCGACGTCTTTTGCGTGAACAAAACAGGCCCGCTACGAGAAGTTTTGCTGGATACGGGGAACAACTTTGTAAACGTACACTCGCTATACGGGGCCTCGCATGTTGTTGTTTTCAACACTTCCGAATCGGATCTTCTCATTCCCATTTCAATCTACCTTTATATGACCTGCATTTTTTTGTTTACAAGGAGTAGGCTAAGGCTATTAATAATGGCATTCTCTCGACTCTGATTGAAAGGAAAACATTCGGCTTCGGACTTAGATGTCTGGGAGGGAAAAAAAGGAAGGGGGAGGGAGAAGCAGACGTAAACTTTGTTTTCCTCGCAGAAACTGGCGTCATCAACTTGAAATAAAATGTATCTTATTGTACATACAGTTAAAAATCAAGAGAAGGCGGACTAAGAGAGCCTATCTAAAATACGATGTACGATGTTACTAAATGATGCGTGACTAGAGAGAGAGATAGAGAGTGAGAGAGAGAAAACTTACACAATCGACAACTCAGAAATCACAAATGTATTTCGACGACAATGGGGAACCTCATTTTTTTGATAATTTTTTTTGAGGGGAAGTAGTAAGGTGAAGGGTTGCACTTCTGACATCATGGTTTGTGGTCCGGGTGGAAAAAATATTTTTTTTCGGGGGGAAATATATATAGAAAGAGCGAGTTAGAGTGAGAAAGAATGAGACAGGAAGAAAGAGAAGGAAAGAGGGAAAGAGTGAGAAAAAGAAAAGAAATCGAGTCACAGAGAAAGAAAGAGACAGAAAGAAAAAACATAGGAAGAGAGATCGAAAGAATGAGACAAAGAGAAAAAGAAAGAATAATTGAAAGAGTGACAGGTAATAGACAGAGGAAAAGTGAGAGAAAGAAAAAACGATAAAGAGAAAGTCAGTGAGAAAGAGGAAGAGAGTGAGTGAAAGAGTGAGAAAAATAGAAGAACATAGAGAGAATTTTCTACCATAATGTCTAAAAAAAAACAAAAAACAGCATGTATACAGATGGCGACTACAAGTTCGATCCCGAAAAACCTCAAGGGAGTTAACTCCTAGCCACAGGGACATCTTGAATCCTTCCGGTGGCCCAGCATGTGGGTGACCGCCTTCCATTCATCCACTGGACACGCCTTTCCGTCCTTCATACTCCGGTCTTTATAATCACGGCTGTCCTCTGATGCCTTCAAGAGGAGCTAATTCAAAAGTATTTTTCGAGCTTGCCTCCCCTTGTTCAAGGGAGGCAACTCGAAATAAAAAATGTCTGAATCTCGCAGACGATGCGGTTTTTCTGGCAAACCCCCACTCCAAACATCTTCCTGTCCGTAGCACCTCTCCAGATTTGGATGACCATATGGTTCGGAACCAGGGGCGGATAATCACGTTCCGCATCAGCGGGCAGAACAATAATCCGTGAAAACTATCTCATATTGATTGTTGTTTAAGAGGATTAAAACTTCAAACAATGTCGCCGAAAATAGGACAGATTAAGGGTAGGGCGATCGAAAAACTGGCTACATATGCAACCCTGCCCTTTGTATCACGCGAAGTCTTGGGAAAAGTTCACGTTGCTGCCAAGTAACTGAACGGTGTAAGTTCTGGAATGGCATACTATGTCAATTAACTAACCTAACCCTAACACCTTTAGTAAAATCACTAAATTTAGAAAGCCTTCAGGACAGAAGGCTCAAAAGTAAAGTAGCAATCATACATAAATCACTGAACCATAATCTTCAAATACAAAAACAAAATTTAATAAAATACTCTGAAAGACACAAAGATAAAGGCACATTCCTCGTCCCATATGCTAGGACAAATTTGTACAAACACTCCTTCTTCCCTAGTGCTATTAGAGCATGGAATGGGTTGCCTGAGCTAGCCAGGAAAACCAGTGACTTGCCAGAATTTAAGTCATTGGTTAATATGCATGACTAAATGCATGACGCGTAGGACGTAATCATCTTCTTTTTTGAAGTAACGTCTGTATTTTATAAGATAAGATAAGAATTAATGTAAGACTTGTATTACAAAAAAAAAAGGTAAACTTTTCCCACAATCCCATGGAGGAAAAGGAGAGAGAGGGAGAAAAAATTAATTGGGATTCAGACTCAAGACGCCAAAATTTAGCCACTAAGCCACAAAAGTTTTACAGAAATAAAATGGAGGCAGATCCATAAACTGTGTTTCCAGTGTACAGAATACTGAAGCATGGACAAAGAATACATTTTTTGAACCATATTACGCAAACTTCCGCTTGTTCAGATAAAGAAAATAGTGCGATGTGGATTGTTATTGAGTGTGTGTTGAATGTGTTCCTATGGTAACGGTGGGAAGAGGTTAGCGATTGGTTGGTGGTTATGTGGTGTGAATGATGCAAGAAAAGCGGCATTGTCGTCAGTTGTCTAGGGTAGAAGAGACGACTACAGAATGCCAAAGTGAAAAGACGTGTTTTTGTAGTGAGTTAGATTTTTGTTAAAAAAAAAAACATTTTATATTATTACTAAAGTCATGTGAAACACTTCACTCCTTCTTAATCTTCGGAATCGAAGACATTGTCATTATTATAAAGTCTACTTCATTGATTTCATTTCATCTCAAGTTCATTTTGTCTATATTGTAGTCTACTTCATTGATTTCATTTCATCTCAAGTTCATTTTGTCTATATTGTAATAAAAAAAAATCTTCGCTCAGATTAGAAACAGAGACCTTTCTGTTAGGAAGCCAAGCGCCTATCGCCTCAGCCGTATTTATTGTAGCCTATATTTATGTATAAAATTATATATAAAAAAAATAAAGGTACCCCTTTCAGACCTTGCTATCTATGGGGGCATATGATGTAAAGCTCATCTATTTCTATGGCTGATGGATAAGGAGGGTGTCATTTGGTTAGCACAACATTCCCAACCGCCTTTACGCCCCCAACGTATGTCAGGTACCCTTTGACTCACCGGAATTCAAACTAAAGATCCTTCGATATTTGTGTTCAGTTCCTAAATAAATAATGACTCCAGCATGGGCTTTGAATGGCAATTCACTTTCCACGGATGAGAGTGTAGAGTGGACATCAGGGGCAGTCGGAGTGTGGTCACTTGAGGGTTGATGCGATTAGTAAGAAGGAAGATGGCATGGTTGTTTTGGGTGGGGGGGGAGAAAAAGGATGACATGCGTGTAATTCATAACAATGGTTAAAACAGGAAAAAAAACTACAATTTAATGTCCAGAATAAGATAAACTATAAGAAGGAAAAAAATACTTATAAATATTAACAAAGCTTATAACAACTCACTCTGTCTGTCTGGTAAAAAGTTTGAACATGTTTTTCTCCCATTTCCCATTCTCGGAACAAGTTGAAACTTTGCACTATTATTCGTTAAACCCAGCAAGACTAGAATCAATAAAAAAATACAACAAATAGTTAATTATTTATTGGTGATTAATTACTTTGTTTGATATCGAATTAATGTGAATTAATGCTACTTAATGAGAGATGTAGATGTTTATATGGATTTAATCCCCTTATTACGATTTGTCACCTTCCTCTCCCCACTTCCCATTCTAGGATCAAGTTGAAATTTTGCGTTATTATTGATAGTCGATGACAATACTCGAATCAATAAAGAAAAAATACTAATTAGTTAATTAATTAATACAATTTCATTACTTTTTGCTTTGTATATCAGCTACACCCAGCTATGTTCAGATAAATGACAGTAATAAGTTCAGCTTTTTTTGTTGTTTTTTAAGTATTCATTTTATTTCTTTTGCTTGTTTTTATCTATTTAAAGAAAAGTGTCTTGCAATTGTTTTACCATCTATGTAATTAAAGCTTTAAGTTCCTTAAATATAATAATAATCCTTCTATTATTAAATGACACCGAGGGATTCCCATTAAACTTCTTGTCTGATTGCGTCATTGACAAACTCTCCAACCCATAATCCTTCTTCCTGAAGTCTTTTTTTTTTTTTTTGCCCTAAGACTCCCAAGATCTATTAAGACTGTTGACCAGCTCCCTGACAAGGTCATGTGACCCTTAAAACAATCGCGTCATGCACTCCGACAAACACGAGGACCTCTACCCCTCTTGGCCTTCACTCACCCCCACTCAGCGACGTCGCTCCGCCTAATTAAATATAAATTAAACTGCCGCATTTGCGTGAATTATGTATTGTAATTATCAATTGCCGCTGATACCAAGTGAAGTGGGCCATCCCTTTAGCGCTTGCAGTAGGAAGTTTTATCTTGCGCATGCGCGCACGTGCCTACTTGGAAAGAGTAAACGGATGTTGTTGTTTTTTAATGAAGAAAAAGGAAAGATTGTAGTGAGAAGCTGGAAGCCAAAACAAATGACAGAAGAGCGTATATCGATTATCGGAACAAGGGGTAATCAGCCATACGTTACAGTGAATTATCGAAAAGCGCTCTCAAAGATTGAAGTTCGCTTTTTTTTTTTTTTTTTTTTTGCCGGTTCTGTGTTTCAGAAGCGTGCGACGTGTGGATGGTGGTGTGTATGCATGATTGGGGGGCGATAGAGAGAGACAGAGAGGTAGAGAGCAGCTTGACACTGTGATAACATCGCATCGCTAATCTCAGGGGCGGTGCTCGCAAACATACTTATCTCATTAGATCCTTTCTTTCCCTTTTGAGTGCAACGTACGCCAAAAGTCTACCCCCAACAGGGAGGATACGCCTTCTTTTTTGAAAAAAAACAACACACACACAGTAACTTCTTCCTCTCGGTCATTGCCCACCCCCCATACCCCCTTTCCTACCAATATCAACCCAAAGCGACTACCCCCTAACCTAAATAGCATATCGACCTGGCAGCTATTGACCTTTTCAATCTCATAAATGACCTGGTCTACGCGCGATGTTTAGTCAACTGTCTACCTGCGCTCTGACAGGAGAGGTCTTCACTTTTGGACAGGAAGATAATAGTCGACGTTCAATAGTGACTGCAAATTAATGGCCGACAACTTTGTCCAAGGGAAGCAATCCACGAATATTAAAAGAAAAATAATGAATAACAAGGGCATATCTTCTTTTTAACAACGTCTACACACACACACACACCCACACACATACAAACACACAGAAGTTTACATACAAACACACAGAAGTTTACATACAAACACGAAGAAGTTTACATACAAACACACACAAGTTTACATACAAACACACACACAAGCTTACATACAAAAACTACACACGCTTACATACAAACACACACACAGAGCTAACGTACAAAAACACACACACAAGCTTACATACACAAACAAACAAGTTTACATACAAACACACACACAAGCTTACATACACAAACAAACAAGTTTACATACAAACACACACACACACAAGCTTACATACAAAAAACACACAAGCTTACATACAAAAAACACACAAGCTTACATACAAAAAACACACAAGCTTAATTCACATTAAGACAATTAGAAAATGTAGATAAAACTAATTTGTTCCTTTGGCTAAAGAATTATAAGGATGGTGCCTGTACTGTAAGGTTGTCACGACACTATAGCATCAAAAAATGCAGTTTTAAAAAATTGTGACGCTAAACTTTATGATTATGACGCTAAACTAGTATGATTATGACGCTAAACTTTATGATTACCTTTTGTACTTCCAACACTTGACCGTCTCTCACCTTTTCCCATACAATATGTATAATTATGTATAGAAACTCAATATGTTATCTTCTTAAACACCATAAGGAACAGTTAGACGTGTGTTCACTTTTATAGACGAGCACCGGGCGATTCTGATTTTTACTTTTTTTTTTGTGTTGAGATCTAAATGCAACAAACTGAAGGACATGAAGACAGCACAAACACAATCGCGTTTATTTGTATTCTTTAATATTCTATTATTATTTTATTATTTTATTGTTATTATTTTAGAAAGTACTATTTTTCATTCTCTGGTAAATATGCTTGTCCTTCGGTTTGACATTGTTATAATAGCCGCTAAGTCGTCAGCTCAATTGCCGTTGAATAGTATCAACTCATAGTATCAACTCATAGTATCAACTTCATAGTATTAACTCATAGTATCAACTCATAGTATCAACTCATAGTATCAACTCATAGTATCAACTCATAGTATCAACTCATAGTATCAACTTCATAGTATTAACTCTGTCACTGTATGGGCAGCTAGTATTGATGTTAAAAACAGGAATACCAACAAAACACATTTCTTCTACCTGGCGCCTCTTAGAAACGACATTCACTGTACCTTAAGTTGGACTACGTTGTGTATGTCAGTGTGTGTGTCAGTGTGTGTGTGTGTGTGTGTTTTGTATGTTAGTTTGTATATGTGTGTAGGTCAATGTGTGTGGGCGTGTGTGTGTGTGTGTGTTAGTTTGTGTGTGTCAGTGTGTGTGTGTGTCAATGTATATGTGTGTTTGTGTGTGTGTCAATGTGTGTGTGTGTCAATGTGCGTGTATGTGTTTGTGTGTGTCAATGTGTGTCTGTGTGAATGTGTATGTGTTTCTGTGTCTGTTTGTCAATGTGTGTGTCTTTCTGTGTCAATGTGTGTGTATGTCAATGTGTCTGTGTGTGTGTCAATGTGTCTGTGTGTGTGTGTGTGTGTATGCGTGCAGTTCGGGAAAGTATTCTGCCTCTCGCGAAGACGTCGGGCCTAAGTTGAAAATGGACGACGCCATGACAAATAGATCTCTTATTGAGTAGTTAAATGGACGCCATCGTGCGCTGTAGTTCTAACTTATTACACTCCTATAATAAGAATATTAAAACGTATAAAGTGGATTTTAAAATGGATCGCTTCCCTTTGTTTTCAATGGATCACCTCCCTTTGTTTTCAATGGCCCACCTCCATTTCTTGTCAAGCGTCTTCTGGCTTTTAACCCCCCCCCACCCCCCTTAATATGATGCCCCAAGTGACGCCTCTTTGTGGAGAGTCCTTTGCGCATATAAACACCGCTCTTGTGACAGTTTCACTTCTTTTATGCCGTAAAGGTTGTCTAAACGGCGACATCGCGTACACATACACCCGCACAGGCGCGCACAGACGCTCCTGAAAAGGACTTACACTTAAGTACTTGTTATTCTTCGCGAATTCACACACGCGCGCACACAATAATTTGATCATTAAAGCCTATTCAGCTAGACCCTGACTTAATTAGCCCAATGTTTTGTTTCCTTATGTTTTCATTCTTTACAGACAATCCATATTTTTATAAACGCTCCGGGAAACTCCATAAGCTGATGTTTAATCTAGTTGAGGCACAGACTTTTGGCCGTCCGTTTGACCAAAAAAAAAAAGCTTCAAATAACCGGAAGACGAGATAGTTCCACTTTCGTCTGCGCGTGTGAGTTGTTTCCCCTGGTTAAGAGGCTTTATTGCGCATAAAGCGAAGATCAGCCGAGATGGACCAAGCGGGAATCAATCGTTTCCCGCTGTGTCGAGTTGTGTTTAGAGTAGAAAATGTCTGAAGCAGTTTGGCAGCGCAAGCGCAGGTGCAAAAGTCAAACTGTATATGTTTTGACTGCCTGGTGTAAACTGGTGTTGAGTACGAGGGATTTGGGTAAGAGTCTCCCATTCACAACAATTCCCAACGTTTGACATATATTCAAGAACATTAGGGGAAATAGCGTGTGTCAGTCCTGGCAGTGCCAGAGAATGAATTGTTGTTCACTTTTACAATGATAATAATAATAATAACAACTGGGTTAAATGACAACTGACCTCGCAGATACCTTCAAGTTCCTTAACATTCCTAGGAACATTCTCGTTTCCTGTCAGAGGGCAGTACAGCTGCAGATCTGCCACATCACCAGAAAATTCCACAGTGGAAACTGATAAAGGGACTTCAATGAATTTTGTTTCTATTAAACGAAACTCGATAATAATAAGTATTTGTAATATCAGTTAACTCTTTCCTCCTTCTGATAGAATTATTCAGTTGGCTCATTACTATTTCACTACCCTGTTATGATTAAACTTCTATAGCTTTTGTGTTTGTTATCAGAAAATGTTACATTTGGTATCGAATTATAGGGGAAAACATGCCCTTTTTATAGATCTAAAAAATCAATCTAGTTTAATTGGTCAAATCAACGTTGACAACTGGTAGTGGCAACTGACCTCGCAGACAAAAATTGAGGTTCTGAACAGGCCGTTTTACTGTCAAAAGAGTTGAGCCGAAACTCTTAAGATTCTCTGCTTGGTTTGATTGAACAAAGTGCTATGGAAGAGGTCCAAGCTAATGTCCATTTTAGTTCCCCTTTCAGACCTTGTGGTCTATCGGACAGATGATGTAAAGGTCATCTGTTTCTGTGGCCTACGTTTAACGAGGGTGTCATGTGGCCAGCACAACGACCAACCGGCTTTACGTTCATGTTTGTAAGGTTGCGTTTGTTGAAGATGTTTGCTGACAACATTTTTGACATCAACTTGAAAACTAGTTTGACTTTCGGTGTAACAGGATGATTTAAGTGTTTGCTCTGGTTTTTTTTTGTGTGTGTATCGTCATAATCTCTTCTGTCGCCCCAGTTCTCAATCTTCTGTCGCCGGATCTGGCGAGACTTCTAATTACCGGTTCAGCGGCAGACGTCAGAAGAACGGAATGGTATACGTTTCCGTTAGCGGCATCGAATTTCGTCCGATGAATACGCCCCTGTTTGCCAAGGCAGCACCAAGAACCATCACTCAATCCATCAAATTTTTCACCGCTCTTCCATCGTGCCAGATGGCAGCTTATTAGCCGCGGGTCTTTAATCACGTTGACCAGATTTTCCAAGCTTGAGCGGCCAGTCGAGAGCTGGTGTTTTTAGTTATTGTCTCTTTGCATGAAGTGATTTGCGTTGAAGCTTATTTCAACCGCTGCGGGCGATTACTGAAGAATCTAGTAATTTAGGTCTGCGGTACTGTTGCAAGAGGTGTACCTGTCTTGACAAAAGGGCTACCTTTAGGGGCTTTCTTTGTGGTTGCTTTGATCGACTTTAAAAAAAAAATAAAACATGACCAACAGATAATAGTATCTAACGGTTCTAACCAATCTAATTAGAAATAAATAGAGAACAAATAGTATTTCGCGTCTGCAAGTAAAAAAGACTCGTTTGAAGCGTGCTCAACTCGACATACATAATGTTTGTAGTATAATAATAATGAAATGTGTCTCGCTTCACAACATTTAGCATGTAAACTAGCTTTCAAAAATATGAATATGCAATATACGGCATATTAAAAAAAAATGATACGAGTATCTTCTTAGTATTATTAAACGCGTAGTCAAACCTCTTTAAAAGGACGAATCGTTATGTTTCCTATAACCAGGTATAACTTAGGTTAGGCCAATAATACAATATGCTTAGGCTACTCTGTTTGGGACCCCCTCAACTCTAGAAAACATAAAGAAACTTGGAAGAGACACAAAATAGAGCAGTGAGATTCATAAGAACGAATATTCACATTTGACTAGAGTAACACGTTTAGTAAAATTATTAAATTTAGAAAGCCTTCAGGACAGAAGACTTTAGTCAAGTAGCATTTATACATAAGACACTAAACCATAATCTTCAAATACAAAAAAAAACACAAAAAAACTAATAAAATACTGAGAAAGACACAAGGATAAAGGCACATTCCTCGTCCCATATGCTAGGACAAATTTGTACAAATACTCCTTCTTCCCTAGTGCTATTAGAGCATGGAATGTATTGACTGAGAAAGCCAGGAAAACCAGCGACTTAGCAGGGTTTAAGTGATTGATTTACATGCATGACATGATTGACCTAGGGCGTAAGGCGCCATCATCTTCTTTATTAGAGATAAGAGAAAAAATGATAATTTTCTAGTGTTAACTATAACAGATTTCATACTTAGGTTATAACTGACTTAGATAGATATATATATAGATGGATAGATAAATATATATAGATATGTCTCAGTCACCTGTAAATAAAATATGAGTTATTAAGTTTTTAAATAGTTAGTCTCAATATTCCTCTTAATTTTTTTTTTTTTTACAAATTACGTATTTCTGTGATAGCTTTTTTTTTTCTGAAATAACCACGAGTAAAGGTGAGCGGATTGTTTGGTTGAGTAGGCCACAGAGGCACTGATGAAATTGAGAGCACTTAAAGAGGTGGTCTGTCAGTTGTTGAAGTTTAATAAATAGGGGTGTACGAATGGAAATAGAAGAGCAAGCGAGAGACGATTGACACTAAGACGTGCCTTTTTAGAGTGAGTTTAAACTCTTCAATATATCATTGTTTTATTTATGTTTCTACAGACATATGCAATGAAGTCAAAACCTGTTTTAAAATTGTTAATCAAAGTTATATTCAGTTTTGTTTTTAAAGAAGTCTGTTTCTAGCATCAGGGTAACACTATTAGACACCTACACCAGTTTAGATGTAGTAGATGTCTGGAGCTACAAACCAACGACCGAGTATCAACACGGATTCGAAGACAAATACGTGTTATTATTATTGTTACGAAGATGTTATAGAAGTAGGAGCCGGGTGGATGACCACAGAAACGCAAAGACTCACAAATGATTGGTAATTTAGCAAACAGGCTATCTTTAGTCGAGGTCATCTGAAGAGATTTTGGTCCAGGCGCGTTGACCGGTCTGACCAATTACGAGCTGTTCAAATATTTGACCAGTCAATTCACAGCATGGACACTGATCCCTTCAATCGGCTCCGTCAAGACCTCGGGGTCAACGAAATGTGAATCGAGTCAAGTTGGCCAGGCGGTCAATTCGGTTTGTACAATATGGCTGATCAAATCTAAAATTGACCCTCTACCGCTGGTCAATTTCCTACTATAATCGAGCTTCGTTTAGTAAAAGAGATGACAAATTTGCTAGCCTGGGGAACACTCTGGAAGCAACAGACGGTGTCTCAATCTACATAATATATATATATTGGTGTCCACTAAAAGTTTCAGGATATATACAACAAATGCACCAAAGCAACACACTAAAGACTTTATTCGTATTCAGCGAGACTTTGACTATAGGGCAAAACACGATGTTTGGTTTCTTTATTGTTTTAAATATTCCAAAAATGTAAAGAGCCAACAAGATTCTAACATCCATGAGTGTTAGAAATACTTGTTGACCATATAGTAACCCCACCCTTTACACTGTGTTTTGTTATAACAATTTTTAGAAAACTGGCTGGAATTCATTTACAGCACTAATAATTACTGTCTAGAGTAGTATCGATTTTCAAGTAAAGTACTAACTCTAATCACATTCAAAATCACCGTTTGATTGTGATTAAATTGTGATTAAATTGCCCGTTATATGTAAGTTCAGACATGGCCGGCCTTAGGTAATAGGAGGTTCTAGGTGAAGTGAATATGGTAGCCCCAAATGAAATAAAAAACAGAAAATTAAGACAAAAAAATACGCTATGAATTATAAACCATCCTGTATCTAGATCTAAATCAGCAAATGAGTTAAATTCATATATCGCCGATAGCCCTAATGTGCTTCATGGACGAATCATAATCAGCAGACTCGAAATAATGTTTTGACATTTCGCCAAAAAAAAAAAAAAAAACAACAATGGTCATCTAACATATGTAGTCTAACAAGTAGATCTATACAATTGTGAATAAACCTTGAATCGTAGTAGAGACTTAGAACTAGGCTAGTAGACATAGAGTCATAAGGTTCTGATATGATCAGAGTAGAGACTTAGAACTAGGCTAGTAGTCAGAGAGTCATAAGGTTCTGATATGATCAGAGTAGAGACTTAGAACTAGGCTAGTAGTCAGAGAGTCATAAGGTTCTGATATGATCAGAGTAGAGACTTAGAACTAGGCTAGTAGTCAGAGAGTCATAAGGTTCTGATATGATCAGAGTAGAGACTTGGAACTAGGCTAGTAGACAGAGAGTCATAAGTTTCTGATATGCTTTAGATTTTATCCGTGTCTCGCAATTTTTTTCTCTCAAAAAATTTCTTTGTCACATTCAAGGGCCCCCAACAATCGGAGACACTAATCGGCTGCCTAGTTTGCCTATGCCAAAGGCCGGTCCTGGTTCAGGCAGAAATGAGTTTGCTATTATCTAAAGTGAAGCTTGTGGTAGTGGCGAATAGTTCATTTATTTAATTCATTTTTAAATTCATTTATTTCGTTCATTTATTTCATTCCGACACGCCTACCTGTTTTACTTACACGCATTTATATTCCAGAGCGCGCGCACACAGACTTTAAAAAAAAGCCCACAACAACGAATTAAATCAATAAAAGTTGACTCGCTCAGTCCTTGAGAATTCTGGGTGGGCCCTACAAGTATCCACACTTGGACCGACCCCTAAAAGTATCAACACTTAGACCGATACTAAAATATTGATGTATTAGCTTTCGAGCTGTTTAAACTCTACTTCACCTTTTTTCTTGTATGACTACATAAGAGACGCAAAGTGTGTAACTGGCCCCTTGAGGAAGTCATTTTAATGGTATGGTATGTTTTCTTAACTATAGAAGGTGAGTACATCATCAATGCCCCCCGCCCCTTTTCCCCAAAAGGCGTTTATGAATGTGGAACACGCTTTCTTTTCTCTTAATTCGAGATACAACGCCATTGTTATCAATCGTCATTCTAGATTTTCATAAAATGGAGGCAAATCCACATTTAGCCTTTTTTCTTTGGTATATCCGGTGTATAGGATTCTTGATAAACTATACACATTTTTTAAAAACTGTTTAATATTTTTGGTGCACTTTTTGTTAGCACTGTAGAATGAAATTAAACTCCAGGAAATGAAGAGCAGAACAAAGGGATGTGAATAACTTTTAGAATGGAAGTTTCTAACTGGAAACTTGAGGAAATTTTTATAATAAATTCTATTATAGGAGGCGCGGTGGCTGAGTGGTAAGGCGCTTGGATTCCAAACCGGATGTCCCTGGTTCGAATCCTGGTGAAGGCTGAGATTTGAAAGTTCTAAATCTTTAGTGCCTCCTTGAGTTCACCCAGCTCTTAATGGTACCTGACATTAATTGGGGAAAGGTAAAGATGGTTGTTGTTGTGCTGGCCACATAACACTCTCGTTAACCGTGGGCCACAGAAACAGATGACCTTTACATCATCTGCCCTATAGTCCGCATGGTCTGAAAGGGGAACTTTTACTTTTTATTCTAGTATAATAAATAATAAAAGAATAACAGAATGTACATATTCTTTAACTTTCTTCCAAAGTCTATAGACTGTTATAATTTCGACTGAATGTTTTAAAAGATTATCTTCAAGGGTGACGTGAGCTATTGAGTCACATTTCTTAAGAAGATTCTTTATCATAGTCAGTAGATAAATCCGTTGTGGTCTCTAGTATTGTTTTAAAAGGAGGAATTCGACATTTGCTGAGTATCGTTGAGGGGGAGATTGATAGTTGGTGGGCCACAGGGCCGGTTCTACAGATTGAGGGGCCCTATGCGAAACGGATTGCGCGGGGCCCAGTCTAGGTAGGAATAAGAATAATAAGTGAAAATTAAGATTTTGTATTAGAAAAAAAAATGTCTTTGCATTTTATTCATACTTTACTAAGTACAAAATCACCGTCAAATGAATTGTACGAGCCATCTATAGTAGATAGTAGTTTTCCCACAAAAAGCCGACCTTTTCGTATATTTTGCAATTTCAGGAGAATTCTAGGAACCCTTCAATAAGTTACAATGGGGGCCTACGATAACACGGGGCCCACTTCGGCCGCATAGATTGCAGTGACATAATACCGGCCCTGGTGGGTCACACTGGGCAAAATCTAGTGTGACCGTTTTAACTTCTAGAAGTAAAAAAAAGAAATTTTAATTTGTCTAGAGAACGATAAAATGTAAATCTTAAACGGACTCAACGTCTTCGGGTATTTACGCATTCATTCAAGAGTTTAATAAATTATTGTCCATGAACATTTTTCCCATCCGATTTCCAAATGTCCAAATCGATTTCTTATTTTATTCAAAAAAAAAAAAAAAAGATTTCGATTTAATGTCCAAATTCTTTTTTTTAAACAAAGGAGGAAGAAGAAGAATAACCCGCAAAAAATCATATATCTCAATAATGCATGATTAATCTCCCTTTTGTATATAAAACACAATTAATTAATTATCTCTAATTGATTAACTAACTGTTTTATTTTATTGATTGATGTATTAATGTCTCTCCCAGTGTATACCACCTTATAATTACATCTTCTTTTGTCTCTATTTGGCAAAAATGTGTATGTTCTAATCCTGATCCCACACTAGTGAAATATTGCGATGAGATAATCTAGGCTAGAACTAGAATTCTATACTAGTTCTAGATTTAGTTTAGACTAAGTCTAGAAGCTAGGTTTAGACTAGGTTTGGGTCTAAACTAAATAGACTGTAGATAAAGATCCAGAACTAAATCTATAGCCTAATCTAGACTAAAATCTAGACTAGATCTACAAATCTAGAAAGTAGAGTAGCGTTAAGTGATCACCTAAGATCAGCATGAAAACATCCCGATACAGTGTCAGTGGCACCTAATGTGGTAGCTCAGGGTGT
Source organism: Biomphalaria glabrata (assembly GCF_947242115.1). Taxonomy (NCBI): domain Eukaryota; kingdom Metazoa; phylum Mollusca; class Gastropoda; family Planorbidae; genus Biomphalaria; species Biomphalaria glabrata. Next base: position 32,055,924 of record NC_074724.1, read on the forward strand.
CACCCCTCCCCATCAATTTTCTTGAAATATGTTCCAATGAACACTATTGCTAGTAAATTTTTTTTTATTTGATAAACCACATTCTTTTCCTGGATTTTGAAAATATACAAGTCACAGCTGGTGCTGCGTGGCTACGGGAAATACTGCATTCCTCATAAATCTGCGGACTCCAACACAAGCCTTGTTAATTGTATTATGTTAGAAACGAACGAGTATTCATTCTCTGGCACTGCCAGGGTCGAGTTTCGATTAAGAAAAACAAAATTCATCGTAGTCCCTTTATCAGTTTCCAGTAAGAAATTTTCTGGTGATGTGGCAGGTCAGCAGCAGTACTGCCCTCTGACAGGCAACGAGAATATTCCTAAGAATGCTAACGGCCTTGAAGGTATCTGTGATGTCAGTTGTTATTATCCCCTCGGTTGATAACAATGGGATATATTGTTATTTTTGATAACTTTAATAAACGCTTTAACTCCAAGCCTAGGTTCCCATATTTTCGTTGTTTTTCCATTTCAGCTTTTCTTAAATTATGAGATAGTGGGAGGGCGATGTCAATAATGGTAGCAATTTTTTTTTCTATCAACGAACACCAGATCAGGGCGATTAAAATCTACCGCTTTGTCAGTCAAAATAGACCTATCCCAGTACATCAGATGATCAGTAGACTCGAGAACCTCTTGTGGCGAGTATTTGTAATAAGGAGTATCCTTACCGATAAAATTATGTGTCAAAGCCAGGTGTTGGTGTATTAACTTTGCAACTTGGTTATGGCGACCTAGGTAGGCTGATTCTGATAGGGCTGGACATCCTGCCATAATGTGTTCAATCGACTCGCCCACATTTCCACATTTTCGGCATTTGTCGACAACATTGAGTTTCAGGATATGCTTCTCGTAATTTTTTGTCCTGATTACTCTGTCCTGTATTGCTGTAACAAAGCCTTCTACTTCAAGATAGAGATGGCCTGCTTTTAGCCATGCTAAGGAAGCAGTCTTGTCGATGTTGTCCATTATAAATAAAAACACATTAAAAAAAACGATCTAAAATGTATTGCCCAGACAAATGTGTATAAGGTATCCTTGTTATGTAATACTGTTCCACGGCCATACTGACCCTATTCCGTAATGCATTTAAGAATTACTTTTGGCATTGATACGTTTCTTTCTTTTTTTTTTACTTATTATTTTTGTAAGAAAACATGTTTAACTCTTTCTCTCCGTAATTATTTTGCTCATTCCGATAGTATTATTCGTTTTGCTCATTTGTTTTACACTATCCGGTTATGATTAAACTTCAATAACTTTTTTGTTTGTTGTCAGAAAATGTTATATTTGGTGTTGAATTATAGGAGAATGCCTGCTCCTTTTACACAATACAAATTAAAAGTTTTATAAATACACAAAAACAAACAATTTAAATCAAATCAACGTTGGCATCGTCTATTAGGAGAGAAAGAGTTAATTTATAATTATAATATGCTATTTCACAAACAAAAAATTATGTCCTATTCAAATTTAAATGTAATGTTTCCTTTTTTTTCTTCTCTTTCTTTCTTGTTTCTGTCCTCCACAAAATAACTTCGCCTTCTTTCATTCAGTTTTTTTGTTGATATCAAAAGAGAGGTAGCCCAGGGCCAGCACGCGACCTTTGAAGGTTTAGGACATTTCGAACATTAATTGAAAAGCAAATAACACGCGCCGGTAAGTAAATAAAATAGTTTGAATGAACCTCAGAGGTAATGGCCAGTTTCTTCGTCTGTGTGTCTTTCTCTCCTTTCTCGTGTTCTTCTCTTTCTCTACACCCTCTCCCTCCCTCCCTTCCTCCCTCCCTCTCTCTTTCTCTCTCTTTCTCTCACATATATAGCTAATAAAGTCATGTTTGATACAGAAAGTATTGGCCAGTCAAGAGAGAGAAAGAAAGAGAGAAAAAATAGAAAGAGATAATTAAAGAAAGACAAGGAAAGATGGAAAAAGGACAAATATATGTCTGTGTGTGTGCTACAGTTTTAACTATGAATGGTCAGTGGGTGAGTTTTTAATACTATAAAAGAATAGTTGTAACATCAATTAGTGTAATGACCATAAAGAAAACTCGGACAATGAAATCTGAGAAAAGAGTTAGTAGCTACTGTGTATATGGGAACCACCAAAATGTCGTTGGTGAGGATGACTTTAAAAAAGTTTGCTTTCATATTCTGAGTACAAGTTGCAGACGACATCAATTGGAATTGTTGCAGACGACATAAATCGGAATTCCCGCCAAAATTCTAAAATCCTATATCGTCCATACTTTAACTCCTACAGTTTTAGTCCTACTCTTAACATCTTCATTAGTCCAGAATATTCCACCTCTATCACCCCACTGCCTTTAAATCAGCTTTGTAAAAAAAAAAAAAAAAAAAAAAAAAAAAAAAAAAAAGATGTCTGCTCTGTCTCGCACCTGTCTCTTAAGAACGTGTCTCGGCCTTCACGCCTCTGTATGGACTCCCAATATTGACTTGTTCCGCTATGCTTCGCCTCTAACGCCCGCCTTTCATTGCGACAATGGCGTTACAAACCCCTAATAGACTAGCTCAGCATAGAATCTAGTTGTCGAAAATAAAAAAAAAAATCTCAACGCGTAGAAATTTTTTTGTCTCTTTTTCTTGTCGTACATGCTGTGAATTGAAAAAAACGTTCCGAAACCAAAATGAATGGCTCAACAGGTCTTCAACCGTAAAGTAAAGCGAAAAAAAAAGAGGGGGGGGGGGGCGTAAAGAGGAAGAGAGATCAAGAGGAGGGGGTGGGGGAGAGAGGGATGAGAGGAAACAAGATTCAAATATTGAGAGATAATAAAGCAGTCATCTAGTGCTGGGATGTGCTAGTTTGTTTAACTCGGGTTTCAAATTCATCTTTGTGAGTATTGTAAAGGTGAATTGCTAAAAAAATGTTTTTCTAAAATAGAGAGAGAGAGAGAGAGAAAGAACGAAAGCGAGAGAAAGAGAGAAGAAGGAAAAGAACAAAAGAGTAATTTACAAAGCTCTTTAAGATGGAGAATCACTAAACTTAGAGACACCTCAGGACAGAAAACTAAAAAGTAAAGTAGCAATAATACGTGACACTGAGCCATAATTTACCAATAGAAAAAACAAAACCTGATAGATTACTTGCACTCAGAAAGACACTCAGATCAAGTCAAATTTCTTATTCCATATGCTAGGACAAATTCGTATAAGTGCTCTTCCTTCCCTATTGCCTTTAGAGCAGTGTTTCCAAAACATTTTCCTTAACTTAACTCTTCGCTCATCCTGAGTATTTAGCGGAACTCTTCATCCATCCTGAGTATTTAGCGTAACACTGCTTATTTTTTTAGAGAGATTAATTCACGAGGTGGTCTACCAGTTAATTAACCCAGTAGTTCTCGGAACACCTATTTACACCTCATGGAACATTAGTATTCTACGGAACACAGAGATCATAGAACGGGTAGCCTAAGATATTAATGAAAAATTAAATAATTTGAAAAGTCTCTACAGTTTCTTTGCCATTTGCGCCAAAGCTCTAGCCCAGTGTTTCTCAAACTGTGTTCCGCGGAAACCCTAGTGTTCCACGAGGCCTAAATAGGTGTTCCGTGAACTACTGGAATATTGAACTTGTAGGCTGGCCATCACGTGAATTATTCTCTCCCCCCAAAAAAGTAAGCAAATTTTTCTGCTAAACACTCAGAATGTGAGAAGTTTTCCGTGAAGGAAAAAAGTTTGGGAAACACTGTATATTTGCCCGAATCATACAATAAGTAAATGTCTGCTGGGTTAAAGTTTGCTGGGTTAAAGCCTGCTGGGTTAAAGTATGCTGGGTTAAAGTATGCTGGGTATAATTCTGCTGAGTTAGAGCCTGCTGGGTTAAAGTCTGCTGGGTTAAATTCTGCTGGGTTAAAGACTGCTGCGTTAAATTCTGCTGGGTTAAAGACTGCTGGGTTAAATTCTGCTGGGTTGAAGTCTGCTGGGTAAAATTCTGCTGGGTTAAAGACTGCTAGGTCAAAGTCTGGTAAGTAAATGTCTTCCAATCTTTAAGCAATTTTTATTTTTTCACCTTAAAAAATGGAGAAGGGGGTGAGTTGTATTGATCCGGCTAGGCGTGATGGATAGCCCGTTGTCCACTCAGCGCTAACAGGTTACTGACAGTTATTAGGGGTAGTTCAAAGTTAGTAGGTCATTGTACTGGCCAAACGATACATAGTAACGCTTGAGCACAGTGACAGGTGAGCACTGCTTCACCTGCCCCTTTCATCTTCAAGTCTTAAATCCTTTTTTTAAAAACAAATAGGTCTATAATGTCTTTCTTTTCAGTTCCGTGCTCTGTCGATCCAGACTCTGGATGTTCTACTATATTTAGTAATGGCAGATGCTAAATTATGTTTAAAAATGCATTGAAATAAAAAAAAAAAAAAGAAAGAAACAATGACAAAGGTCATGACATTCACAACTATTTGAAAAGTTTTGGTCGATTTCCCGCGCTTTTTTTTTTAGTTTGTTCTTCTGCCGACAGTATTGTCCCCTATTCATACAAATCGGCACTATTTGGATGCATCTTTATGCATCAGAAACATACAGGTGTCTTCCAGAGTCTCCTCCCCCTGTCTGTAACAATTTGTCAATCGCATCGCTACGTTGACCTACTTTTTCCAAATTTAAAAAAAAAAATCTTTCATAGAAAAGTCGCACTCATCATCAATGCGCAATTTTTTTTCTTTTTTTTTTATATCGCTTCTTTTCAAAACATACAGTTTTAAATTTGATAGGAAAAGGGAGAGGGAGGGGTGTTTGGAAAGAGAAGGGGGCAAAAGAGGGGGGGGGGCACTATTATGAGTGGGGTAACGTTTTCAACGATCTTTCACAGCGTCTGAGATTCCGTTTTTTTGTTTTATTTGAATATTTCTATTCACCAATAGATAGAAGAAGTGGGTGTGTGTGTGTGAGATGGGGTGGGGATGAAACGGAGGGCGTCAGAGGGGTACAGGAGGAGGCAACATCGTCGCCTATGAAAGACGTCTGCTTGAATAAGGCTACTCACGAACAATGACGTAAAACGGTGCGGGGGGAGAGGCTGGGGAGAGTATTCGCGGGTTAAAGTTAGAACTGCATCGCAATTTGAGACGACTTGTCACATTCAACACGTTGGTTATTGTCACCCTGTATGGCGCCCCACCCCCCTCCCCCAGTTTTTCCATAATTTAGCCCCCCACCCCCCCCCCTTTCCGTCGTCTCCCCCCTTTTTTTTTTCTTTCCTCTATTCTTGAAAACTAAAGAAAGCGAGATACGGTAACTATAGGACCAGGGTCAAAGGTGACAGGTTCCATCTAAGTGTGAGCGCATCAATAGACTCAGAGGGTGAGAGATTCGTGGGGGGGGGGCGTAGGAACGGGAGGGGGGGCGAGATATTGTGTAACCTCGTGAGTTTTCAGAAAGGTGTGTGCGTCAGTGTGTGAGTGTGTGTGTGTCTGTTAAGTTAAATGCAACCTTTTTATTTCTCCCATGAAAGAGATATTCAGTGGGGCCTCCACACTGAGGTTAATGGTTCGTAACTAGAGATAAGATGTTTAGACTTTTAGATTCTGATGTTACACGGAACTTTGACATTTTAGATTTTTTCAAAGAATTACTATTGTATTCTTTTTTTTTTCTTTTCTTTTCTTTTTGGGACTAAAACTGTTTATTCATTTCTTTTTTTTTTTTTTTTTTGATGACATTTGGTGACTACTACTATGTTTCACACGCGTTTAGCAAACGTCTTTAAACTAAATGTCAAGGTCATTCTGTTTTCCATCTTCTATATCCAGCGATGCTCATCCTTTCTCGTTCTATGAAACATAAAACGTTTCCAACAGGCTTGTTACGGGCCGCACCTCCCCCCCCCCCCAAAAAAAAAAAAAATAATTCACCGTTGGGAAGAAGTTTTGAGCCGGACAAAACTGCATCATTGGCCATATTTGGTCCGCGGGACGTAGTTTTGGTCATCACTTTTCTATTCCATCTTCTGGTATGGTAGGTTTTATGAACATACTCTTTAACCTCATCACAAAATGGATATGATTCTTTTTGTCTATTTTCTATGTTATATGTTATATATAATGTGTTATATGTTATATGCTATATGTTATATTTTATATTCTATATGCTATATGTTATATGTTATATGCTATATGTTATATTTTATATTCTATATGCTATATGTTATATGTTATATGTTATATGCTATATGTCATATGTTATATGTAATATACTATATATTATATGTTATATGCTATATGTTATATGTTATATTCTATGTGCTATATGTTATATGTTAAATGCTATAAGTTATGTTATATCTAATATGTTATATGCTATATGTTATATGCTACAAATAAAACATATCCGTGTATGTAGCAGACTTGACCTCTCAAAGGTAAATAACACAGTCGCTTACTTAAGTCAAATGGTAAACTACGTTTGTGAACACTTTAGTAACAAGATTACATATATCGATAAAATATAACCACACTGATGCACAATATCTGGAAATAACTTTCGAGTACAATATATTTCTGACAATGCAAAAGACAGAGAGGATGGAGAAAGACGGTAGACGAATCTTACATGGTGCTCCATCAGACTAAGGGATAGGTAAAGGTAAAAAAAATATATATTTTGCCAAGCAAAAATGCAGACAAATTACTATATATATATATTTTGTTTACAATGTCTTCAACGTAATTAGCGATAAATGTTGCGCTCGCCAACCCTAAAACCCTTTACAGCTCATCTCTTTTCACGAGAATTGCCAGGCACTTAGATGACGGATGATCTAAGATTTATTCTCATGGACCAAGTGTTCCGCTGTGCCATTTGTGGTACCAGCCACACTGAGGTCTTAGAATTACGCGAGGCCCTGGGGGAGTCTCATAGGCGGATTGGCAGGATTCCTAAGAGTAGGCTGTATGCCTTGTCACAACGCTTCTGGGCTTGTCCGCCTTTACTGCTGTACCTGTTTACCTTACTATTGTTAGAGAATGTACTTAATACTTTATGCAGTTATCATTGGTCACTCAATCGGTCACTTGATTACATTAGCATTGTTCTTGCTCTCATGTTATTTTAATAGCCTTTAACCAACCTTAACATTAAAAAAGTTGTTTTCAAGAGGAAAATACGTTTCCAATTTGGAAGGCATTTCGGACCCAGAGGATTGCAGTCTATAATGGTTTCTTGCGGTACATTAGAATGTGTGGCAGGGCTCCTGAATATTTGTATGTTAGGCTGACGGTCACAGAATCTCCCTATCGCGGGGCCTGGTCGGTTGCCTCGCCCAAATACCTATAATCACAAAGACCACCTCTGTCATATTAATCACTTAAAAGAATATATTGTTGTGCTTGTTATGAAGTTTGTGTGAGTGTATTATTACTCTAGTGTTTCTACATATTTCCAGATTAAAATTTATATAAATATTGTTCATTTTTTTTTTTACAAAAGAATTTTGCTCAGGTAATATTAAAGTTCAGTTAAGCAAATAAAACACATACGACTGTTTAGTTGGGCTAGCTTTCTAGAGCTACAACCCAACAAAGAGCGGGTAACTAGATTAGTATTGTTTTGTGCCAACTCTTGTTGTAATTTCTACCAAAATTTCATTCCAATCCAACTATAAGCACATCACTACGATGAAGGCTTATGGGAGTAAGATGTTGAACAAAGACATTATATAAAGACAAAGAAAACAATACCAAGCCTTTGCTTCATTAAGTCTTAGCTTCATCATGGCTCTCTTTCGTTCTCTGGCTTCTTCTCTGTCTCTTTTTCTTTATGTCTTTCATCTCTCTTTCATCTCTCTTTCATCTCTCTTTCATCTCTCATTCTGTCTCTTACTCTGTCTTTATCTCTTTTGCTTACTATTTTTCTTCTCTCTTTAGATTCTCTCTCTCTCTCTCTCTTTCTCCTCATCTTTTTCTCTCTGCTCACTGTCTTTCTCTCTCTCTCTCTCTCTTTCTCAAAAACAAAATATGAAGAACTCTATCTCTAGCTTAAAAAATACAATAAAATTTCTCTTTTTTTCTCTCTCTCTCTCTCTCTTTCTCCCTCTCACTTTCTATCTCTCTCACTTTCTCTTTCTCCCTCTTTCTCTTTCTCCCTCTTTATCTTTCTCCCACTTTCTCTTATATTATTTTTTCTCTCTTCCTCTCTCTCTCTCTCTCTTTCTCTTTTTCTTTTCTCTCTCTCTTTCTCTTTTTCTTTTCTCTCTCTCTTTCTCTTTCTTTAAATTTGTCTTAATACTATCCCAATAACGAATACATTATTTCAAAACGGTAAATCAAAAGTTTTGCATCAAATATTGGAATCTCAATAACTCCACACAAAAAAAAAAAACACCAATAGATTTCAATGTTTGTAGAGTTTTTAAAAATCCCGCATGCTTTACAATATTTAGACTACACTATTTAAATATAAAGTCTTACTTTAGTTCCTATAAGTCACAGGCATCCCAGCCAGAGAGCTTCCACGTCACGTAAGCGAGAAATTGTTCCGTTTCTGAAGTTCACTCTTTTAACTTTAAAGCAGAAATCAAATAGGCTGCAGACGACCGAAGATTCCTTTGAGCTTTGGCGCGACTGCAAAGCAGCTATTGTCACCCGAGCACGTTGAGTAGCAGGTCTAAATAGCTCCACGAGACCGGACCACTCAGGGTTTGTGTTGATTCCCAATAGCCGTGTCTTCTTAATGTAAGGACGACAACAAAACAAAAAAAATTGTGCTCAAAAGAGTTTTTAACTAGCACGAGCTTTGCACATGCGGTGGGCTCAAACGCGATTCAAGAATTTAAAGATGAAAGAAAAAAAAATGTCAAAGATGATGAAAAAATCGACGAACTTAGAGGGGAGCCAACGGGAGCTAAAGACAGGGCGTGTCCTCGCTTATTGTGTTCACTGTCGCCTCACCCACGAGACACAATCGAGGCATTTTCATTGGCTGCTAAGCAGTCGACTCAACACTGAAACTGGCGTGCTCACCGATCGATCGTCTGCTGAGAGCGCATCCGCTGGGCGTGAGTCTTACAGTCCTACGAGTCTTCATATCTGCTGTTTATCTATTGGTTGATTAACAATTTGACTCGATCTAATTCCTGCTCGCGGAGATAAGTACTATAGATTTCATAATGACATCGGTTGTGGTGTCACCAGTTAGTACTAATGACATCTAGTTGTCATAACTTACTATATAAGACATCTATCATCAAATACCACTTAAGACATCTAGGCCTACTTGTCAACATATACTATTTATGGTGTTTACTTCATCTTTCTGTCATTACATAATACCATTGTAACCTGTCATTCTGTCCCATATTACTAAAGACCTTTAATTGTCATCAACCAAGTATGACTACAAATGATATCTATTTTTTTACACTTAATAATTATAATATTTACATGTTATTCCATGCTACTTATGACATGCAGTTGATATCAACATTTTCTTGGCGTGACATACTATTTAATACATCTACCTGTCATAACATACTACAGACGACATTTTTATTTTACCTTTACCTATCCCTTAGTCTATTGGACCGTTGGGGCACCATGCAAAATTCGTCAACCGTCTTTATCCATTCCTCTCTGTCTTTTGCCTTAGTTAGAACCACTTTCAATGGCAGGCCCGTCCATTCTTTTATGTTGTTCTCTCATCGCTTTTTCTGTCTGCCTCTTCTTCTTTTTCCTGGTACTGTTCCCTGAAGGAAGGTCTTTGCGAGCCCCCTAAGATCTTGCATAAGCCCGTAGATTTTTAGCTTGCGTTTTTTTTTAAGATAGTTAGCAGGTCATCATGGGTTTGGTTTGTGATTCGGCCTTTGAATGTGATACCTAGGATCCTTCTGTAGCATCTCAATTCCATTGCTAGGATCCTCTTCTCTAGCTCTGCTGTCAGCGCCCAAGACTCGCAAGCATATAAAAATGTGGCCATGACCAGGGAGCGCATCAGTCTGATTTTGGTGCCGAGGCTATGCCTTTGTCTTTCCATATTATTTTAAGTTTAGAAAGGGCTGCTGTGGACTGTGCTATTCGGGCCAGTGGTTCAGGTTTTGTTCGCTCATCTAAGACAAAAGCTCCGAGGTATTTGAAACTAGTCAGCTTTTCACCTCCATTACTGATGACCCATTTAAAGCCCTGTTGGCTACTGGTACACCTACCTGTCATCACATAATACATATGACATCTACCTGTCATCACATACTACTTATGAATATACCTGTCATCACATACTACTTATGAATATACCTGTAATCACATACTACTTATGACACCTACCTGTCATCACATACTACTTATGACATCTACATGTCATCACATACTTTTTATGACATCTACCTGTCATCACATACTACTTATGACATCTACCTGTCATCACATACTACTTATGACACCTACCTATTATCACATACTACTTATGATATCTACCTATCATCACATACTACTTATGACACCTACCTGTTATCACATATTACTTATGACATCTACCTGTCATCACATACTACTTATGACATCTACCTGTCATCACATACTACTTATGACATCTGCCTGTCATCACATACTACTTATGACACCTACCTGTTATCACATACTACTTATGACATCTACCTGTCACCACATACTACTTATGACATCTACCTGTCACCACATACTACTTATGACATCTACCTGTCATCACATACTACTTTTGACATCTACCTGTCACCACATACTACTTATGACATCTACCTGTCACCACATACTACTTATGACATCTACCTGTCATCACATACTACTTTTGACATCTACCTGTCACCACATACTACTTATGACATCTACCTGTCACCACATACTACTTATGACATCTACCTGTCATCACATACTACTTTTGACATCTACCTGTCATCACATACTACTTTTGACATCTACCTGTTATCACATACTACTTATGACATCTACCTGTCACCACATACTACTTACGACATCTACCTGTTATCACATACTACTTATGACATCTACCTGTCATCACAAACTAATGACACCTGTCACCACAAACTACGTATGACATCTACCTGTCACCACATACTACTTATGACATCTACCTGTTATCACATACTACTTATGACATCTACCTGTCATCACAAACTAATGACACTTACCTGTCGTCACATACTACTTATGACCTCTACCTGTCATCACAAACTACTTATGACATCTACCTGTTATCACATACTACTTATGAATTCTACCTGTCATCACATACTACTTATGACATCTACCTGTCACCACACACTACTTATGACATCTACATGTCACCACATACAAAACAAAACTAAAAAAAAAAAATGACTTCGAATTTAATGTGGACCACGTTGCATCAGCTTAAAGCTAAATAGAGCTCCGATACATGTTAGCCTTACAGGACAATATCATTTATGTAGATATGCCTTGGGTTGACTTTCTGGTGACTTTTAGTTTGTATCAGTCACTTTTTAATAGCACGTCAAACATTTTTTAAGAAGTCATAGAAGTAAAACTAACCCTTATTTGTGTCTCGCAGGTTTCATTTTTTTTTTCCAAGTGACCGACAACGCGCTATAGATTGGCGCGAATTCAACAAGTTTATCCAGTCGTCTGCATTTATCACAAGCAGACGACACTGTAGTAGACGTTTGTTTTTACGTGAAGTGTAGGCACGTGCTATGAGTAAAAACAGGTGGGGAGGGGAGGGTCTAACTTTTACAGGTACAATTAGTAAGGGGTGTGCATTGAAGAGTGAGGGGGGGGGGCGGCGCAGGTTTGTTGAATGAGGTGGGGGTAAAAATGGAGGGGGGGGGGTGAACGTGGTCGAATGAGAAGGAGATAAGATTAGTGACTCACTGTCCCACACAGTTGGGACAACAAACTACTCACTTCAACGACCTGCGCATAACAGGAATGGGCGATGGTGGTGGGGGGTGGGAGGGGCTGGCTGAACAGTGGTGACAAGGAGAGAGGCCAAGAGTAGGGAGGGACAGGGGAGGTGTGCTGACTAGGGAGGACCAGAAGAGGGGCTCAGACTACTAGATGAGTAAAGAAGTAAAGAGGGTAGCAACGATCCTGAGGGTGATACTTTAAAGGCACCTCTCTTTACTTAGTAACCCCCGATTATTATTTTTTTAAAAGAATGAGTTATTAGTCAAAATAAATATGCCTACTACTATTTGATCAACATAGTAATTTCAGACACACACACCCCCAAAGGTTCTTTCTATGTTGTATCACATGATGGCTGTTTGGCCATATGGCCCGAGGTTCCAGTCCTCGTCTGAAAATGTTTTAAAGATGTGTGTAAAATGTCTTACATGTTTCGGATGTTCCTTCCAAGTTGAAGATAGTTTACTTCCTAGTCCAAACCTCCCGCATGACGACGGGGGATGGCAGCAGGTAGCGACCATCGAGAAGTCCGAAGGACAGTTCAGTAAGCATACCGCTCGACCAGGCAGCCACCCTTATGTTCCCCTTTCAGACCATGTCCTCTATAAGACAGATGATGTTAAAGTAATCTGTTTCGTTGGCCAACGGTTAACGAACAGGGTGTCACAACGACCAACCGCCTTAACTTTCTCCACCTTAAGTCAGGTACCCATTAGAAATGAGTGATTTCAGGGGCGTCCTAAAAATCCCGAAATTCAAAATCCCAGTCTTCACCGAGTTTCGAACCCAGGACCCAAGGTTTTGGAAGCCAAGCGCTTAACCACTTTTGTAATTGGTAGTTTAATAACTCATATTACCAAAAAAACAAATATGATGACACTATTTACATCAAAGAAATAAATGAAAAGAATTCAATTGTGGCAAGAGCAGCAAATTACTTTGTGACATAAGCCTACTGGTTTCGAGATTTACATTTAAATTGTAAGAACTACAGTATACAAAAAAAGAATTTACTGTATATCTATAAGGATAAAAGACTAGAAGGAAACAATCTCTTCCAGGTTAAGCCGCGCTGGCTTCTACGGTTTCTCATTGTAGAAAAAAAAACAAGAGAAAAAAACAACAACTAAAAATTACAACTAATAGAACTAGGTAAAATTGCTAGGTTAGTATTGACAGTGTGTCTGCCAGGAAATTGTTGCAGACTTCAATGTGAACAATATTGATCGTTTTGAAATGTACAAGACTTCAAGTAAGACAATGGTCTGTGGTCGCACTGGATTGTGAATTTAGTTCCCCTGAGATATCTATCTATGTCTATTGGATTCCGGTGAAAGCGAGAATCGACTACAAGGTGACCACACTTTGTCGCCAGTGTATCTACAACAAAGAAATTCCCTTGTACCTTAGGGAATTGATCACTCCATATGTCCCCCAGAGTCAGAGAGCCCTGCGCTTAATGGGCTCAACGCTTTTAGTGGTGCCACGTTTCTCCATCAAAAGCTATGGTCTGTGGGCTTTTCCAGTGCACGGACCAAAGGTTTGGAACTCACTCCCCATTGATCTCAGACAGACAACATGCTACACTACCTTCAAGAAGAACATTAAGACCTACATGTTTAAAACTATTTTAGATTAGTTCGTCATTTTAGCTGTCGTCTTTGTGTTTGTAATGTTATTACAGCGCCTTGGGTCTACATTTGGTTAGTTAACAGCGCTTTATACATAAAATTATTATTATTTTGCTTTGGACACTCCAGACGATCGCCAAACATTCCCGTTCAATGATGTCATAATACCGCTCTCTGGGTACAGCATTCTGTCAGCAGAAGCATTTAAAGACATCGTTTTACGAAAACCAGTTTGGACGACGGCGTTATAGACAGGCGGCAGCCGTTTTTGCGCTGGAAGCGATTGCGCTAGAGGTCTTGAGGATATTTAAGGAAACTTTAAAACATTTTCTAATACACTTTTTCTTCTTCTTTAAATATAGAACAAGGTAGATGGCGTGAAATTGTGAATAACAAATCAACAATCGTGGCAACATATACAACACACACACACTCACGCAGTGTTCACGCATGCGCACACTTGGGTACGGAACATACCATAATTTATTTATTATGAAATCTTACAGAGCCCGTTTCTAGGGTAAACAAACTCATTAGTCTTTTGATGTATTTAAAAAAAAAAAAAAAGGAAAGAGAGTTTACATTTCTACCGAAAACATATCTCAGTTCTGTTTGAACTTTTGAGCCATAGTTGGCAACAAAGGAGATTTACGTTGTCAAAAGTTTCTACAAAAATGTACAGTTGGCGACTCATTATGAGCGCGTGAAGGAGAGAAAGATGGAAGGAGAGTAGAGAGAGGAAGTGATAAAAGACATGACAGATTGGCAGGGCCCTATGGGGAAATTTTAAAAATTCCAGACGTGAATCAGTTGGACTGAAATTAGACTGCTTTACATTTGTTTGTTCGTTGAAGAAAATGTATTTTTTTCTTTGATTTCCCGAGACACCAAGGAGAAGGTACAGCTTTAGTTAATATGTCTGTTCTTTTTTTTTTTAATATTTAAATTCTAAAAGCTAGGAAAGATGCAAAGCTATAAAAATGGGTTGATAAATCAAGGTAATTTAAAGATGGTCGGAAACAAGCTAAATAGATTACCAAACTAGTAGTACATTTCGGCTACGCCCATCGATATGTTCACAGGCTCGATATTGCTTATCATATCCGGAACACACGCCTGTTTTCCCTATTTTTTATATTTTAATATTTATATTTTATATACTTTTATATGCGTATTTTAATAAACGGTTCACATTTATCATATCTTATCTTATCTACAGACGTTGATTCAAATAAGATATAGACACATTACGTGTCATGCATCTAGTCATGCATGTTAACTAATGACTTAAATTCTGCCAAGTCACTGGTTTTCCTGGCTAGCTCAGGCAACCCATTCCATGCTCTAATAGCACTTGGGAAGAAGGAGCATTTGTATAAATTTGTCCTAGCATATGGAACGAGGAATGTGCCTTTATCTTTCTGTCTTCCTGAGTATTTTATTAGATTATGTTTTTGTATTTGAAGATTATGGTTCAGTGTTTTATGCATAATTGCTACTTTACTTTTGAGTCTTCTGTCCTGAAGGCTTGCTAAATTTAGTGATTTTACTAAAGATGTTACTCTAGTCAAATGTGAATATTCGTTTGTTATGAATCGCACTGCTCTATTTTGTGTCTGTTCCAGTTTCTTAATATTTTCTTGAGAGTTCCCTAACAGCGACGTCACAAGGTAGACCTGTGTGCTGCAAACTGTCAAAGGATCTCCAGCTACTTATTTTTTCCTCAGGGTTGACCCTCCCCACGAAACCTTTCAAATCTTTGGGTATAGCTGCATGGGTAGAGGTTTAAATTCAGCTTTCCTTTTGCTAGATGGGTTGCAAGCCAAGGCCAATGAGACCCTCCTGCCCAAAGTTTACTGGTTTAGGCGACAGTTACTCGCATTCGTCCCTTCTGTTATATAAAACAGTTCTGCGGAGCCAATATTGGAGCCACAAGAAATACACAAGAAACTGCTCTTTGGAAAAATCGTACAATAATACTAAAGGCCAATAATTAATTAATATTTAATGTTTAAATGACTACTTCATAGAACAACAAATTCCTATATGAAACATAATATGCGTAGCAATGGATGATGTACCTTCATAAAAAATAATCCAGTGTGTTTGATTATTCCAGTCATATGTATTAATTATTTTAATTGGTCTATATTTGAATTTTATCCATAAAAAAGATGACTTTGATGAAATTGTGAAAATGTAATTAAGTTAAGCAGGGGTCTACCGATTACCAGAAAACATGGCAAGGGGTCCACGAGACAAAAAGTTTGGGAACCACTGCCTTACATGTTGGTGAAATTCAGAAAACATTATTCATGTGATTAAAAAAAGCTTCAAAAATTAAAAATCTAAAGTGCCCTCCTTTTTAATTAGTTCAGTTTAGTGTTTATATTTATAATTTATTTTTTAAGTTCTTAGACAGGCAGACACGAAGACTGAATGAATGGTTGACTTAATGAATGACTGCAAAGCCGGTCCTAGGCCACTGCAACCAATCCGGTCGCAGTGGTCCCCGCGCTTTCATAGGCCCCGTGCTAATTCTAGGTGTAATTATTAAATTGCAAAATATTTACGAAAAATACATGGGAATCTCCTGAATTTATTCAAATTTCCTCATTAAAACTCTCCTGAAAAAATAGACAAAATTGTCATTTGTGGGTGTCAATAATTGCGGAAAACGCCAATCCTATGCGCTATTAAAAAAAAAGGCATTGTCCACTTTCGTGTAATAAAATGTAATAATCGGGCGAATTTTTCATTTTAATCTGAAGTTCCAATACTTTATTTACTTTTATAGTCACTGGCATATAAATATGCCATAGGTTCCAAGGTTCGTAAAGTAAAGTTGATTTGACCGCAATTTTGTACTTAGTAAAGAATGAATAAAATTCAAAGTCGAATTTATTTTCTAATACAAAATATTTATTTTCACTTATTATCTTTATTCCCACCCAGACTAGGCCCCGCGCAATCAGTTTCGCATAGGGCCCTGCAATTGTTAGGACCTGCCATGAATGACTGACATATATATATATATATATATATATATATATATATATATATATATATATATATATATATATATATATATATATACAGTGGCGTAGCTACCAATGTGCGGGTGGTGCGGGCCGCACAGGGCACCAAGTGGAGAGGGGCAGCAAAATTCCCCCAGTGTGTATTAATTTTCTATTTCCGTGAGCTTTTTAGTAAAAACGACTAATTGTATGGACACGAACAAACTTAAACTACTGTATTTTAAACATAAAATAACGATTTATAAACTAGTCATGTCGCTATTTTGTTTCATCTCCTTGACTATTTCTTGAATACAATGTAAGCTATAGAACAGTTTAAATCTAATTTACTAGATTTATTCGGACCCACGGTAAATGTTGTTACTACACTGATCGATGCTCTGTAATATAAAAAAGAAGAATAAGATAGGCCAACCTTTTTTTACTTTATTGTTTAGTCCATTAGTTTAATCTAGATATAGAGTCTAGAGGGTGAAAATCTGTTACATATTGCGCATGCGCCACTATAGCTTAGCTGTTATTGTGTAGGAAATAACTGAACAATTAAAATCAACAAAGAAAGATGAGACGGTTATCATTGAATCCAGAAAAAAAATAATGAGACCGACATCCTGAATGATGAAAAAGAATACCGCAGGTTCTAGAGACTAAAGGACAGCACACAAGCATGTCTTTAGTAAACTCCTCAAAAATTCATACTGAAGAAGCTGAACCATCAGACAATGTAAACAATACAGAAAGCAGGATAATAAACTCTAGACTGAACGACATTGGAGATTGGCCTGATGTCATCAAAGATAATATTCGCATACACCTTGCCACTCAAGGATCTGAAACAGTTCATTGTATGGACAGTCAATTCAGAGACGTGTATAGACATCAAAAGGAAAGGCTAGAAAGCTTTCAAAGGCTTGGTTTTTCCGGCAAATGTCAAACGGCGAGAAAGTTCTTAGAAAGTGGATGTGTTATTCACCAAAAAAAGAATCCTTATTTTGCTTCCCCTGCATACTCTTCTCAACAAGATCAAGTACCAAATCTTCATTTAAATCCAAAGATGGATTCAATGAGTGGTGGAGGGTATCCCCGAAAATAGAAAAACATGAGACCAGCAGAGCTCACATTCAGTCATCGCTTGCTTGGGGGGAGCTTGAACTTCGCCTGAGAGTAGGGAACAGTATTGACAACAAGGCCCACGATTTGATTATAGAAGAGACGAAAACCTGGGGAGACTACCTGAAGAAAATCTTGGACATCATTCGTTTTCTCTCAAAGCAAAATCTGGCACTTCGTGGGCATCGCGAGCGAGCAGAAGAAGTGTTGGAAGGGCAATTTAAATGCAATTTCTTGGAGTTAGCAAAATTACTATAAAAGTACGATCCACTCTTGAGGGAGCATGTGCTTCTAACTAAGCTTTGTTCCAGACCGAATGAATTTATTACAATATTGGAGAATCACGTTAAAACCAAATCATACAGCAAGTAAAACAAGCCAAATATTTCTCTATTATTTTTGACAGTACACCTGACATCTCAAAGCTGGATCAAACTTCCCAAATTTTACGGTACGTTGTCATGGATAATGACGGGGTGCAGGTTCGTGAGTCTTTTATTGACTTCATCGACACAAAGGTCAGCATGCTGCTGAAATCGCTGAGATGATTCTAGAGAAACTGCGTTCGGATGGCTTAGACATAATGGACTGCAGGGGTCAAGGCTATGATAATGCTGTGGTCATGAAAGGTCAAAATTACGGTGTCCAAAAACGTATTCTAGAAGTCAATCCCAAAGCACTGTTCATTGCCTGCTCAAACCATTCTCTTAATTTAGCAGGAATTCGAGCTGCTGAAGCTGAAGTCAATTCGACAACATTTTTTGGTACACTGGACCGTTTACACGCCTTTTTCTCAACTTCAACACACCGCTGGGATATCCTCATCAAAATAACCGGAACTAGCCTTAAACGTTTAGTTGAGACCCGCTGGAGCGCCAGAGGAGAAGCCGTCAAGATGGTTAGGGATACATTTTCTAAAATTATAGAAACTCTGGAGACATTAACTAGCAGAGATGAAAATTCATCGGCTAGATCTGAAGCAGGTAAATTATTAGTTGCTATTCAGTCTTTTAATTTTCTCACCTATCTTGGATTTTGGGCTCCTGTATTAACTGAAATTAATGATACGCAAGTCTACCTTCAAAAACAAGGATTGTCTATTCGAGACTGCTCACTCAAACTAAAAAAGTTAGAGACATTTTAAAGTAGTAATCGAGAGGCCATCGCTGAAGCCAGCATTACCTTTGCCGAAAGCGTGTGCTCAGAACTGAGAATCAGTACAGAACCTCAAAAACGTATTGGCCATAAGAAAAAGATGCCTGGTGAGAAAAGTGACTACTCTGTACTTACACACAAAGAAGAGCTACGAAGGGAAATTTATTCTACCTTGGACAGGATTGTTCAAGAAATAATCACCCGATTCCAGCAACTTCATGATGTAGCAGATAGATATGAATTTTTGTTGCCTTCCCAGCAATTAAATCCTCAGGTCGAAATCAATCTCGATAGTACTCCTAGCGACATTGATAAAAACGAATTTCTGCTGGATCGAAAGAGGCTTCAACGGTTTGTCACTGTTTCATCAGAAGCCTCCGCACTTCCAAAACAAGGACCTGTTGAGCTCTTGAATTTTATAAAAAAAAATTTAAGCTAGATGATTCAGTCCCGAATATCGTCATCATGATTCGCATATTTTTTACTAATGCGGTAAGCGTCGCTACATGCGAGAGAAGTTTTTCCAAACTTAAACTGATCAAGAATTACTTGCGATCAACGATGACAAATTTACGACTCACTTATTTGACCATTTTGTCCATTGAACAAGAGCTGGTGGAAAAAATTGATTTCGATAAAATTATTGATACTTTTGCCAGCAAGAAAGCGCGTAAAACTCACTTGTAGTATGTTTAAGTAAAAGTGATGTTTTGAATTAACAATATTTGATTAATGAATACATATTATTTTGAACAAAAAAGTAAAGTTTTGCAATGTTATTATTTAGTTATATTTTTTTGAGGGGGGAGGGGGCATCAAGATGAGGTACCGCACCAGGCATCATATACTCTAGCTACGCCACTGTATATATAAATAAATTATATATAAATTATATATATATATATGCACACAAAGAGACAGACAGACAGACAGACAGACAGACGGATGGACGACAGAAAGGCAGATAGATAGATAGATAGATAGATAGATAGATAGATAGATAGATAGATAGATAGATAGATAGATAGATAGATAGATAGATAGATAAAAACCAACATTAAGTTAATCTCTCAACATTTCTTTACAACACTGTATCACGTGATAAGTATTGACAGGATGAAATGATAATTATATGTTTTCCCTCTCATATCTCTGTCAAAATAAATCAATTCTATCATTTTTTTATTCTGTATGTTCGTAATGTATTCATCAGTCATTCCCGTGAGTGTATCATTGGAGCAGACGCGAGTTTCGACACCCCCTGCCCCCCCCCCCCCCCTGCGAGTCATGTCACAGCTTTGGACTGCTCTCCGTGTGACAGTCGAAGAAACGGGTGTCACTTTAAACACTCTGTTGATACCCGCTTCCTCCTGGCGCTATTGTTCACTTAAACACCTCGTTTGATAGTCCAGACTCATCATGACGTAATTAAAGTTGACTGAAAAAGAATGGGCTAAAAAAAAAATTAATGCTATCTATAGATGAAAAGGGGAAAAGGGAGACAATCGAATCATTCATCTCACAACATGATACCTCACTTTTTTTCTTTTGTATTACAAAAGTGCATTCAAAAAAATATTAAACACTTTTGAACATCAATCTTTATGGGTAACTATTTTTTTAATATAAATATTCTGTATAACAATACGAAATTTAATATATGGGGCGGTTTTATAACCATATTGCACATGTTGTTGACAGACGTCAATACTTAATTCTCTTATTGCGAGCAGACGGATCAGAAGTCTAGCATTCGGAGATCATATGCATATGTTATATTTTGAATGTCACTTAGTGTCTTCTGCTATCCAGGTCTCTTTAAAAGTTTTAACTTAAATGACAGGTAGATCTGGCAATAAAATACTTACAAAAAAAAATTCCATGGTATGAAAAGAAAAAAGTGCAACATTCACAAAGATTCGCCCTATCAAATTTCTTGTTTAGTGATTGGCCAGGAAAAAATTAATGCATTTTTAAAATAAAAAATATTGTCCTTTTTATGTCGTCTGCTAAGAAACAAAAACACATAGGAGCAGATGCGTAAATACCCGCGAAACATCACTGTACATCAGTGTGAGTTTCAGAATGAAAGATTTTACGAAGACTCGATTGTATTTTGGAGATTTGTATTGTAAAAGAAGAACTTGGAACTAATAAGACATCTATCTAATGCCTCCTTCAGTCGCGAAGCGACTATGGATCATGTTATGGAAATGAGATGAATGCCTGGGCTTTGGCTTTGGTCAGAACGATGTTTCCCACACATCAGTCCCCCCCCCTCTCCACGCAGATGATGTATCCAAAGGGACGGCAGTGCCGATACAGTTTGGGGTCAGCGGCGTCGCAAGTTCTGCCATGGGTATAGCTCTGGGCTGCTGCAAACTAAACTAAGAAGACAAGACAGCTTTTCTGTTATCAATGAAATAGGCAATGCACTTTTATGTTTCAAACTGTGGGGCCGAGAGTTTTTACTAATCTTATATCAAACTGTCTGTCTGTCTGGTACAATTTGTGTACACATTATTTTTCCCACACCCATCATCGGATCAAGCTTAACCTTTAATCAAAACATAAATCAGTAAAAAATTAGTTAATTAATTATTGTTAATTAATTATTTGTTTGGTATCGAACAAGGGAAATAAATGCTACTTATTGCGAGATGTGGCTGTATGTGGGTAGTTATTCCCCTTATAAAGATTTTCTCCCAATTCCAATTCTCGGATTAAGCTTACATTTTGCATAATTATTTATAGTCGATGACACATGAATCATGTCAAAAAGTTAATCAATGAGCGATAATTAATTAATTTTGTTTGTTTTTTTTTAGAAAAAGGGAGCTATTCATAAAGTTTGAAATATAAGAAATTTATTTTGCGGCTCTTCCCTTAAAAGAAAGTAATGTTCCCCCTTTCAGACCTTGTAATCTATTGAACAGATGATGTAAAGTTCAGCTGTTTCTGTTGCCCACAATCAACGAGGGTGACATGTGGCCAGCACAACGACCAACCGCTTTTACTTTCCCCAACTAATGTCACGTAGAGATGGGTGGACTCATGCACAGAAAGATCCCGAAATAAAAAATCCGAGTCTTAACCAGGATTCGAACCCGCGAACCCCGGTTCAGAAGTAAGCTCTTTACCGCTCAGCCACCGCGCCCCACTCCTTAGATCAGCCCTTTTTAAAATATATTTTTCTTTATTATTTTGCTTTTTTATCTATGGGAACAAAGTTTGATAACTTGATTAATATCACACCATAATGAGCCATTCACGTCAGAAATGTTGCCACTTTATAAGTAAGGGAAGTGTCGCTTCATTTCGCAGATCTCAGAATTCGGGGTCAGTGAAGCGTGACAAAATTAATTGTTCACCAAGTCTCAACTCTCTTCCCCCCCCCCCCCCAGCACCCCATTCATCCTTTTCTTTTTTTTTTTTGGAGGGGCGGGGGGGGGGGGAATATTTAAGGCCCGACTTAAGGGTCTTACCTGTTGTAAAGTTTGGCCAATCTTTGATGCCTCCTTCAAATGTTTTATCTTGATGTTTTTTTTCTGGTTCTAGACGATTTAATTATTTTTTTGTCAGCCCCAACCATCTTTTATTTTTGTTTTTATGTTTCAAAACATTGTCAGAGGGAACATGAGCATATCGTGCAGGGGCGGACTGGCTATATGGGCGTTCGGGCAAATGCCCGGTGGGCCGGTGCCTAAATGGGCCGGTGGGGCTGGCTATATGGGCCTCTTGAAATGTCAGTAAGTCCTGTAAACGTGATTGCACTCGCCTTAGTTTTTATAAAAGATCTTTACAGGCTTTACTCATAGCCACATATTCCCAAATAATGTATTCTTTATATTCCTATAATGCGCTTCTATGAGTTTTAATCCTCTATACACATTAAGAGAGTAACAAAAACTACATAAGACATATACTTTCTATAGTCCTATTGAAGTCGAGTACATGTGGACATACTCGAGTGAATGTAAACCGGGACCCTCCGTTAAAAAAATTAATGCTATGAGGTAGTACCATTTACAGCAGTCTGTAATTTCACTATTCCCTAAACTGACTGTCAAATGTGCATTATATAATAACTGGGTAGGTCCACTATTCCCTAAACTGACTGCCAAATGTGCATTATATAATAACTGGGTAGGTCGCTTCGTTGCAAGATCCCAGGATCTCTCTACTATGATAGCATTCAAAAACCACAACTATTATTTAAGCAGTCAAACACATAACTGAATAGAAATTAATTAATTAAAGAAAACAAATTGAGAGACAAAAAGCTAAAAATTGCTGGGGGAAAAAAAAAACTCTGTCAAGAAATGCAGTAAAATTACAGATTTCCTTGTTGAAAATTCCGGTAATAAGGTTTACTATAAAAACATTCACAGCTCCACCAAACCACTTTAGACGACATGGAAACAATAACTCATATTCACAAAGATGTAAGGCCCAAATTCCTTATAAGGCAAGCAAACTGTGGGCCGCATTGTATTGTAATGCCAAGGTCGATTTTGGCCCCCCAGTCCGCCACTGATATCGTGCCTCATTGAAATTTATTAGTATTATTATTGAAATAAATTAATAACCTAGCTTTAACAGGCCATAGAAGCTTATAGGGAGCTGTTTAACCCACATTATCCTATATTACGTTTTGTTGTGTGTTTGTTTCTTCTGCGATCTCTTTAAGTGACGGCTAAATTTATAAATAGAATATAACAGATGTAAAAGTTGGACGAAGTAGACGTGTTTAACAAAACAAAAACTTAGCCTCACCCACGTGATGGTGGCATTTCAAAAAATAGTTTTTTTTTTGTTTTTTTTTTGTAAAATAAAGTAAACAAACTTCATTTCTGTATAGAAAGTTGAAATGGTGATTCTCTTTTGGATTTGTAGTAAAGCTGATTTTTTTCGTTACGTGGCTACGACAAGCTGAAAAGATTACAGTTTTTTTTATAAAAAAAGGAACTTTCTTAGAAAAGAATCACAAATAGGCTGTTTTCTCCATTGACTCGTCCCCTAAAACATAAAACAAACAAGATTTAACATCTAAAAAAAAAAAAATTTGAAGGAAAAGATTTATAAACAATACAGTATTTAGTTTTCAGGGGGGGGGGAACAACTCGAAATCTCTTTGTATTTGTTCAACTCTTGTCGCCACTTTTTTTGTTCTTATTCTTCTCTTTTGTTACGTCCCCTACCCAAAGCCTATTTTGTTTTTACGTAGTCTCACCAAGAGCATCGCAAACACACGTCTTGCGCTATAGGCATTTATCTCCCCCCCCCCCCCCCCCGTCCCCTCCTTTTTTTTCCCTTCCCCCTCAAAGACACGTCCGTCTGCTCGTGTCGTTTCGTTTTCCGCCTTTTTTTTTTTCCGCCTCACTCTCGACTCCGATCTTTTTTTTTTTTTCCACGGTGATCTCCCCCTTGTTCTATTTCTGTCTCTTTCTTCGAAGCCTT